>NC_083446.1:28805492-30005492 GCF_020745735.1 Hemiscyllium ocellatum
AAGAGATCAAGAGGTGCAGGGACGTTCTTAAGAGGAAAATGAGGAGGGCAAGAAAGGAAAATGAAATAGGCTTGGCAGATAATATTAAAGATAATCAAATAGATTCTACTAGTACATTAAGACCATAGGAGTAGAGTCATAGAGTCATAGAGATGTACAACATGGAAACACACCTTTCGGTCTCACTCGTTCTTGCTGAGCAGATATCGTAAACCAGTCCCGTTCATCAGAACTTGGCCCACATCCCTCTCAAACCTTCCTATTCATGTGCACATTCAGATGTCTTTTAAATATTGAAATTGCACTAGCCTCTACCACTTCCTCTGGCAGTTCATTCCACACAAACACCATCCTCTGGATGAAAAAGTTACTCCTTAGGTATTTTCAACATTTTCCCCTCTCCCTCTAAACCTATACTCATGAGTATAGGTTTAGAGTGAGACTCTACCCAACCCAGGGAAAATACCTTCTCTATTCACCTTATCCATGTCTCTGATGATTTTATAAACCTTTATAAAGTCACCCCTCAACCTCCAACGTTCCAGAGAAATCAGCCCCAGCTGATTCAGTCTCTCCCTATATAACTCTACATGGCTGTGAATATGCATTAGCCTAGAGGGATGGCTTCATAAATCATGTTGCATTTTAGACATTTTTTTAATTATCACTTAGATTAAAATGGAGGATGCTGGCTTTTCAATTTGATACCAGGAGCACAGACAGACCTGGGGAAATAAACTGCAACAAAAAAAGAAATGGATAAAAAGTAACTGCACTAAGGATAAACTCACCATATCATTTGTGTAAAAATAAATCCCTGTTTTGACCTTGCAGTTAATAGAGTCTATTAATTAGTCCTGTGTTTGGAATAATTCTCATCTATCTGTCATTCTACATTAAGTTTTTATAGTTACCGTGTGGATTACTGCACCTGTCTAAAAATTCAAAACAAAATAAAGTAAAACTGAAAATTAAATATTGTATCTAATTACTACAAAAATAGCAATTCGATGATACCAAATTGGAAAGGAATGTTAAAAGGTAGCCAAATCTGAGGACTACAAGAAGTTGCAAGAGATCATAAATTAATTTACGGCATGGTCAAATAATTAGCAAATGAAGATACACACAAATAAACTAAGGTGTTTCATCTTGGGAGAAATAATGTGCAAGTAGTTTATTCAAAGATGCACATCTAAGTGAGGGAGACAAACAAAGGGATCTCAGACAATTACATCAGTCATTAACAATTTCACCACAGGTTCCAAAGGCCATAAAAATGCAAACAAAGCTCTAAGCGTGATCTCGAAATTTGTAGATTTGAAAGTAGGGTTCCGATTAAAAAAATTGGTTGACGATAATTAAGAATATTGCCTGCAGTTCGAGTTGACATATTAATTAATGTATGAGAGAGATTTATAAGTATGATACACAAGTTTCTGGCTGTGTATATCAAGGAAGAATTGTTGTGCTGTTCACTTCTCTCTTGAAAAGAAGGTGGCAGTTCTAAAATTATGAAAGGTTTTTAAAAGAGAAGGGACAGAGAGAACATTTCACTATTGGGTAGAACTTAATTAGAGGCTGTCAATATTAGACGGCAAATCCAAAACACAATTCAGAAGAAACCTCTTCACTGAAAGAATAATGAAAACGGGGAACATGTGACCAGACGGAATAGTTGAAATCAATAGTTTAGATGCATTTCAAGGATACTAGGTGAGCACTTGGAAGGGATGGGAATAGAGAATTACAATGGACAATTTAGATGAGGAAAGAAATGAAACACCTTGAGGGGAATATGATTACTGGCATGAACTGATTGTGCCAAATGGTCTGTATTTCCTCTGTAATCCTATGTAGAAAATCACCATTGTAGAGGAATTATAAAGTTTCTCACAAAAACGTCTCAAGTATTCAGCACTGAATGTAAATGATTTTATCGCATGGCCACAATTAACTATTTGTTTGATAACACTGTAACAGCAGTAATCACAATACTCTTACTAGGAGTAGGAATAACCCATTGTCCATGCACCAATTGGGGGAAACTTAATGACTTAGTAATGGCCTCAGAAGGACCTGCCAACCTGGTCCTGGGAATGTTGTGAACACTCTAGCCCTCACGGCTTCTTTCACTCACTTACTCTGATTGCCAGTTCCCATAATGATCGCCACCATGGACAGGAGACTGTTGCAGCATGCTAATGGGATACTCTGTTGTGAGCCATAAGGTACTTCTTCAGGAGGGGCATCTTGCAGGCGTGTCTCTAGGATGTCAGAGGAAGTCTCCCACACATAGAAGGACCCATCTTCTGCTAATAAACTGCCAGCATACTGGCGGGGACAGACTCTACTTTGACCACCTGAGTGGCCATCCTTTCCCTAATTTTGGTTCACAAAAATACTATGGAGGTGGAACTATGACAGCCAATGAAACCCCTTCCTTCCCTTATCATCTTCCACCCTATTATCCACCTAATGACCTTGCAGCCTGTCCCTAGAGGGCTGCTAGCACACAGTCATATTCCAATATTCAACAACATGAACAGATGGAAAACTGGTCAAAATTGATAAAGCTTAATATAAACAGTCTTGACCTGACTGTCCAATTCTAAAGTGCAACTTGAGATGAGTTCAATAAAAATGGCAGAAGTACAGAAACAACCACTTCCAACCATCAGAAACAGATTTCTATGAATGGGAACGGGTGGTCCGCTATTTAGAATGCAGCAACGCATTTGAAAAGTTAATGAGGAGCAGCAATGTTTTGTGATGGATGTGTGCACAGTCTGAAGCTGTTTGTTGATTCAGTTCTGCTAAAGCTTCGGCAGATGCATTCCAATTAGAATCGATTAAATCTGCCAAAGTGGACATTAACTGCTCACATTTATGAGATGCTTTCACATAGAATATAGAAAAGTGCAGCACAGAACAGGCCCTTAGTCCCACGATGTTGTGCCGAGGTTTAATCCTAATGTAAAATATAATTACAATCTACACAACCCTCAACTCACTGCTAAAAATGTGCATGTCCAGCAGTCGCCTAATTGTCCCTAATGACTCTGCTTCGACCACCACCTCTGGCAATACATTCCATGCATTCGCAACACTCTTTGTAAAGAACCTACATCTAACGTCTCCTCTATAACTTTCTCCTAATATCGTAAAACTGTGACCCCCACGTTCCAGTCAATCCTGCCCTGGGGAAAATTCTCTAGCCATTGACTTTATCTATTCCTCTCATTATTTTGCATACCTCAATCAGGTCTCCTCTTTTACTCCTCTCCAGAGAGAAAAGTCTGAGCTTATTCAACCTTACTTCATAAGGCAAGCCCTCCAGTCCAGGCAGCATCCTGGTGAACCTTCTTTGCACCCTCTACAAAGCCTCTATATCTTTGTCATAGTAGGGCGACCAGAAGTGGACACAACATTCCAGGTGTGGTCTCACCAGGGACTTGTAGAGCTGTAGCAAAACCTCGCAGCTCTCAAACTCGATTCCCCTGTAAATGAAAGCCAAAACACCATATGCTTTCTTAACAACCCTATCCATTTGCGTGGCAAATGCACATGCCCACCCAGATCCCTCTGTTCCTCCACCCTGCCAAGAACCCTGTCATTAACCCTATATTCAGCATTCGAGTTCGACCTCCCAAACTGGAAAAGGATGCACCGAATACCAAACAGGAGAAGGTTGTTGGCATGTATCAGAAGTGTTAGGACCAATGAGCAGAAACATGAAACCGGCTTTTAATCAAGCTTCCAAAGGGAGAATGAGTACCAGAGGGCATCTAAGAAAGTTTATCAGTAAACTACAGCTTACTGTATTTAAGGGGGCTGGACCATACTCATGGACAAAAACATATAAAGCAATCAGAGAATCAAACAACAGAATGTGTATATAAAGGATACAAGAGACAGCTTGGATCAAGCACTTGAAGAATTTACAGGCAGACATCAGATTAAATTCAATATATTAGATGCTAATGAGCCAGTTAAGATCTCAGTCCTTTCTCTATAAGCACAAGTTTAAGTTTACCTGTCTTGTCCAGGCCAGCATTAAATTGGGTTTTTATTTGGACTGTGCACATCTCCTGATTTCACAAGACATCTTAGTTTTGTAAATGCAATAGAATGCATTTGCCACCGTTTCAGCAATTAATAAATATAATTTGACAGAAATAAACAACGTTCTGAAGCTGTCTTTCAACAGCCAGATTGATACAATATTCAAAGAGGATCTGCATGAAGAAAGTGGACTTGTGAGGGGGATAAATCATTTCAAATTCCAAAACTAGATTCCATTTTAATCATATCAGCTGGATGTTGGATACTCCATCAGCAAAAGGTTTCCATATTCAAACGGTTGTTTGCAAATACAGAAATTGGGTCTTGCTGTAAAATAGGACGTGCTCTTTTTCTGTCTTGCATACATCAGGATAGTTGCAACGATTTTGATATAAATGGAAACAACATTTTATACTGAACAAGAAAAGAGTTCTGATGCTTTGTAAAGTGCTTGATGATCGATCGAGATGTCCCCAAAGGAAATGGGCTTGTCAGGTGGTGACGGACAGTTAAAAGCTAATCTTTGTTAAATTTTCAAGTGGTAGGTTGCCTGAGTGGTCAAGATATTGCCCTGCCAAATGAATCAGAGATGGCCATCACCAATTTAGTCGAATCACAACAAGCATTAGGAGTTAATGGCCAATCATCACCTGTTCCATTCTCCATGCCTTTACCAATAAGTACGCATTACCCAGACAGATTAAATGTTTTCTCCCTTTCCATTGGTATTCTTGAGAGTGTCCTGAGAAGTACAATACTAAAGACTTAAACTTAAAAAATCTTTATTTTCATCAATATTCAAATTTCCATGTTGTACCAGCTGGCAGAAGTGAAACTTAACCATAATGTATCACACCTATAATGAACTGGTAGAGTTCGGGACTGGCCTCAGGGGAAAACCAGCAACAATGTCCTTGTGGAGAGAGAAGAAAAGCATTGCTTTGCCTTTGATCCTATACAGCAAGAATTTCAAAACCATTGAGCAATAGAAATAAATAGAAACAAACCACATGCACAAACACACAGCACTCTATTATTTAAAGTAATAGAGAGAAATTCTGCATAAACAGAAATAACTAATTATTATTCTGAAGAGTGAATGTGGCACTAAACGCACCCTTGTGATAATAACAGTTTAAAAATCTAGCCCACATTGGTTTGCAGCAGTTGAAGAGTTGCTCATTCTAGGATGAACCCCAGCCAGTTCCAACACCAGTATGTGACCATAGATTCCGATTGTTTTTAACGGCAGATATCAATATAAAGTTGCACAGTGGCAGGAGCACGACTATTCTATGGACAGCACTAAAGGGATCTCTCACCCATTGGCTCTTTAATAAAGATATGGGGCAAACTTCAGAGATAGGGAAATGTATATAAATGAACCACTATCAAAATTTCATCCAATTCGATAGTAACTGATACCTGATCACCAAATTCAGCTGCCACTTGAAAGGATGCAAGAACCCTCAATAGAAGATACTCCAAATTTCACTTGATTCTGTGTCACATGATCGCAAGAGAGCTTTGTAGTTGCCTTCTAGCAGACAGTATTTGTTTCCTCAAACCACATAGGTTTGACACATAAGCATTGGTTCTGGTCACAGATCAGAACTGAATAGTGAACCACATCATAACTCATTTCGAGAAGCTGTGTCAGTGGGTGTTTGGGTTTGCAGTGCCTCTATGATCTGAGCTTCCATCCCAATCTTTCGCTGTTCCCTAGTTTTTCTGATAAGTTGTGGTTCCAGTCACTTTGTATTTCATCATTGTCCCAGATTACAGAGGTTTTAGTATCAGTGAGTTCACCAGTATAGCGCGTTGGGTAAATCAGCAGTGGGTCCACAGAAAAGGCTTTTAAATCCTGAAGCTCATAGAATAGCATCTAGCTATCACTGTTAAATGACCTAATAACAATTAACAGCATTATATTTGATCTGCTATATTTTCCATTACTGACTGCAATAAATATACCTCATGAGATACAGAAACTCACCAATGTGAGTGAAAAACCCCTTAAACATTGTGCAAAATCCAGGCTATTGACATAAGAGAATAAACTCCATACAATAATGCAACAAATACAAGCAGATTAAAGTCAAATGATGAAGATCAAAACTCCCTCTACCCTAGCAGGAAGGCAAGTAGAAATGTTGTGCATTTATATAACATCTTAATGCAATCACAGAGTATCCTAAACATCCAGATCTTTGAAACAAGTGCAGAACCCCTGAGGCCACTGTTAACTACATACTATCAAACCCAGGGAAGCATAAACGGAAATATCAGCATGTGCCCATGTAGCAGTTTAAAACGTGTGTTTAATACCCCCGCTAGAGTAACTCGCAAAATTGTTTCGAGGTATGAACAATAAATCAGAATAGGTCACTTAGCCCTTCGAGCCTGCTCCACCATTTAATAATATCCTGACTGACCCGTTTTTAACAAGCTTATAAAACATTCAGCTGACAATATCACACTTTAGCTTCTCTTATTCTATCATTTTAGTGTATTACACGACATATCTATTCTAATCTGGAGAATAATTCTCCTGCTGTTAATCACTGATCCACCGTGTGCTCCTCTCCTCATGCACTGTTCTTTTCCTCAGCCTATTCTTTAGACAAGATAAAATAGATTGGAACAGACTCCACTGTTTGCTGTTACTTGACACAATGAGAACTATTGAAATATTCAAATACGCTTCTTCGGTGAAAAATTTAATTTGTTTTAATCCTTGAAAACTGGTTCAATTTCTTTCATATTTCTATGAATGGTATTTTAGTTTGATCCAGATGTTAGTACACAGTGAAATATTACAGCACTGAGCTTTGCCCCATTCTCATTTGATGGAAGTTGGAAAGGAGCGTTTTCTTGCAACAATGAGTGAATAATGAACAACCAAGTTGAGTTATAATACATGCAGGTTCTGTCAAAGTCAACTTTCAATCTGAGATGTTCCATACAACGACTGAAGGGCTTTTCATCATGTCAGAAACGTGACATCTAATTTGTGTACATTGAGAAAAACAGGAAGGAGATGATGACCAGATCATCAACTCATCGGGATTGAGCGATAAATATTGGCCTGGACACCAGATATAATCTCTTCAATTTAATTCAAAACATAAGGGTCCATTTAGAGGGTGGAGTGGCTTTGGTTTGATGCCTCATATACATCTGATGTGCAGGATTATCTCAGGACTGCACTGCTACGGCAGTATCAATTATTGTATTCTAACCCTGATAGGAGATCTTCAACCCTCCGACTCAAAGATCAGCATACCACTCAGTGACACCTGAGCAACACACTCTGACAGGTGGCTTATTATTTACATCCCCAGGGATTAATGAAACAATTAAGGGCAATTGCATCGATTCTATATGAGATACAAAACAGAGGTCTTATGGTAGAATGATATTCTCCCTACCCAGAGATCAGTAGGCTAAAGTTCCTAGGTTAGACGTGGTAGGCTTAAATTCCTGTCCCACCTATTTCAGAGGCGTGTCATACATCGCTGAATATTTTAGTTTTAAAAAAGAAAACTTCTTCAACCAATGGGCTGTTCTCATTTGGAAAGTGTAACATGTGTAATTAGGAACCATCAATTTGAGTCACCTTTGCTGACTACCTGTATGTTGTACGGGAGTCAGTAATTTCCATCAGTGTCCACCGTCACAGCTACAAAACGTCCTCTAATATCTCTCCTCAATGGGTCATTCTTCCCGTTTGAATATGGGCAGTGAGCACTCAGTCCTATCTCTTCCTGAGCAACAAATGGCAACAGGAAGAAAGTTAGCCAACAGGATACACGAAGACCAGCTGGCCACAAAAAGTCACGACCCTCTCTCCCTCGTAGCCCTACACACGGATGAAAAAAGCCATATTTCGACTGGGACAGCACATCTATCCTGGGACAGGCTAAGCAAAGGCATGCCAGAGAATTCCTAGAGGCCTGGCACTCCAACCACAAAGCCATAAAAACCACATAGATCTAGATGCCATCTATCAACCCCTCAGAAAACGAACAGGAAATGACATCACCACAAACCTCAGGAACCCCATCCAGGAGAAAGATATTAATAGAAAGCAGGAGACAACATCTTCGCTTCACTTGGAGGTCATCACTGATTATGTTACCTAGCCAGGTAACTAAACATTTGGATATCAAACCTACGGCTCAGCGAGCAAACTTACACCCTAAACAAATGGCTACCTTGCTTCCAGCCTGCTGTTAGCAAGAGGTTAACTTGCACTGTCAAACTGTTGCAATACTGAGAACAACCCTCCCCATACATGACCCAGGCTAAGATCACAAGACGCAGCATAAGTCCGTGTTTATGTCCATAATTAGATAACCAGGAAGGATGTTCTTCACGACTGTGGTGACCCGAACCAGGTCTCAGGCTTTAAGGATACTGGCTCTGGCATTTTGGACTGAGATGAGGAAACATTTCTTCACCCTGACCATAGTGACTCTTTGGAATTCACTGTCATAGAAATTCATTGTATTCAAATCGTAATAGTTTTGTTTTATCGGGATAAAGGGATCAAAGCTTACAGAAAGAATGATGGAACAGGGTACTGAGTTGGGTAATCAGCCATCGTCATTTTTAACAGCAGTGCATGCTTGAGGGGCTGAATGGCTCACTGCTCCACCTATTTCTGTGACCATTCTGTTGCTTGAAGAGATGTGTTTTGTTCAAAAGCTATTTTGACAGGAAAACAAAAGAGAATGTGTTACTGGTTACAACAAAGAGTGACGAAACAATATCAGATGATTGTGAATAGGACATTCCTCAAATTAAATTGAACAATAAGGAATTTATGGAAAACTGGGTTAAACTGCTGAGTTACCATCCAAATGAAAATCGAAATGACCTGAAAGAGCTAGTATAATCACATGGGGAGGTATGTGTGAATAACCTGGGAATTACTAATCTCACTACACTTAATATTGACTGAGGAAATGCTTTTACAATCAAGCAACATCCTACAGGCTTAACCTTTGTAGGTTGGTACAGGTTCAGAAAGAGACTGAACACATGCTGAAAGACAATATAATCAAAATCAGTCGTAGTGAATAATGCTCACTTACATTAGTGGTACCAAAGCCAGATAGTATCCAATGATTATGTGTGGACCTACGTAAAATTCATGTTGTTACTAAATCTGATACATGTCCTAAATCAAGTTTGGAAAACAATATTGAGAGGATGGGACAGGCAACTTATATTTCTCATTTCGACTTACTCAAAGGATACTGGCAGCTACTTTTATTCAAAAAGGTGAAGACAATTTCAGTTTTCGCGACACTAAAATACACTGGACCAGTTTACAGGCAAGTCAATGTGGTATGAAGAATGTGCCACCTACATTTCAAAGACTAATTTCTTCGTTAGCCAATTGCGTGGTACACATTGATGACCTGATTTTTAGTCACACATGGAAGGAAAATTTGCAGAATTTCTCAGAATTAGTCATTCGACATTGGGAAGCAGGCTTGATGACAAACCTGGCTGAAAGCAAACTCAAGAAATCACTCTCCTGGACCATGTCATTGAACATGGACAGGTGGCCCCATCGACAAAAAGAGCAGTACGACTAAAACCATCTTCATTATCAAAATGAGACGGGTGGGGATAACTAATTGTTCAGATAACTGATTTTTCAGATAACTCATTGCTCGGAAAACTGATCTGATTGCAAACAAAGGACCTTGAAAGCTTGTTCGGATATTTGAAAATTTGGATAATTGACATTCGGATAACAGAGGTTGTTCTGCATTGGTTTGTACGAAGAGTGGGTTTTATCAGAAAGTTGTACTGAATCTTAGCAGTGAGTCTTAGCTTCACTCATTGACTTGCTGTAGAAATGCAGGAGGTGTCAATGGATGGAAAACTGTCAGAAGGCATTTTTTGCCTGCAAGTTGTGTTAACTACTGCACCAATAGTAGCGACACCTAATAACCCAAAGCTATTCAAGGTAGTGATCGATGCAAGTGATAAAAGCGTCGGAGCTGTACTCTTACAAGAAAACAATGAGAAGATAAAAACATTTACCAATGATATGGGTAATGTAATTTCTGCAGTTTCACACACTCTCTCTCTCTCACACAGGAGTCACACATTCTCACACACACACTTACGCACACATTCTCTTATACACACACACCACACACAGAGTCTCACACAGACACACATACACACACACACACTATTACACATACACACGCACATCACACACACACCAAACGTACACACACACTCTCTACACACACTCACATACACACACATTCACACCACACATACACATCTACACACACACATATACACACACACACATACTCTCTCACACACACATACACACACTACACACATATGCACACACACATACACTCTCTCTCACACACACATACACACACTCTCTCTCACACACACACACATCACACATACACACACACACTCACACCACACACACACACACACACTCTCTCTCACACACACACATACACACACACACACACACACACACACACACGCACACACACACACACACACACACACTCACACCACACACATTCTTTTGGTATGGGTAAGGTAATTTCTGTATTAAAACTGAGGTTTAATAAGTACAGGCTAATTATGAGCAACTAGGCCATATGAGAACATGAACCAGAAGTCACCTCTGTTATGTCAGGAACATGGTAACCTTGGACAAGATACCAAGGAATGCTTTAGCTAGACACAGAGGGCAAAATACAATAGAAGTCCTTTATGACATGCAGATAAATGCTTTAACCAGCAGAATTGTTAAAAACAATATAACATTTAATTCAGCAGAATTGTTAAAATAATATAACATCTAATTAAAGACTTGGCAGAGAAAAGCGTGAAATGTTTTAACCAATGGAATTGTTATTAATGATTTTCAATGTAAGAAAAATGTATAGCGTGAGATGTTTTAACCAATGGAATTATCACTAATGTTTTTAAATGTAAAAATATTAGTGCTGTAAAATCTTCCGTCGTGATTTCTTCCGAAGCCCCTTTGGAAGACACCCAAACTTGCAAGTTTGAAATAAACATCCGTTGCTCATTTGTGTGTCTCGCAGCATTTCGATTTGCCACGGGAAAAGCGGTAGCCGGAGGGGATGAGGGCTGGTGCTGACAGCTTGGAGTTCGACTCCTAGGACGGGACCTTGTGGACAGTCTCCCTTGAAGTCAAGGGTTAAAGGACAGTCCGCGGTCGGCAGAGTTTGGAGGCAGAACCCAGTTGATCTCACCATAGCCCTACTGTAGAATAGTTAGCCGAGTGTCAGGGACTATTCTCCGGAGATTTAGAATACCTAGACAGAATTCACTTATAACACCAATGTTTCTCAGGAAGCTAAACATTTATCAACAGGAATATTTGACAGTTGAGAAAGAGACCTTGAGTTTGGTATTGGCGTTACAACATTTGCCAGTAATGCATCTGAGACTACCATAAATATTGATCATAATCCATTAAATTTTTTTGGAAAATTTAAAAGGCAAACATTGTAGACTGGTTTTCAGGGAATGTCTTCATGAGAAAGTCTCTACATTATTTGACAGGGCATTCTGCTCTCCAGCAATTTTTCTCATGTTGTTAGATTCCACATTAAAAATACAATTTAGCCACATGACAAACCAAACTTACTTTTTCGTCACTGCTTTCTTTTCTGTAGAATTGAGACTATCATTTTTTTTGAATGCTCGGTCTGTTAAAGTGCAATTGATCAATAACCACAAAATTAAAAGCAAACTAAAATGGTGTCTGGGTATACAATTTATTGCCAAACATTAGAAAGACACAGAAGTCTCACAATGCTGCATTTCAAGCCTTGATCAGCTTATTTAATGAAACAAGGTCATACTCCAATCAGCCATGTTCTTGATGAATGGCAGAGCAGGCTCGGAAGATTGCATGGCCTCCTCCTGCTCCTATTTTCTACGTTTCTAATCCGGCTTAAATAACCAAGAAAACTGAAGATTCAGAATTATAAGCCTTCATCAGATGATTTAGGTAAACAGGTTATACATTTTTTTTTAGTAAGCATACAAAGTTAGTCATTTGATCTCCCAGTATTGTTGCTTGAGGCTGAGATTACAGTTCATTAGAAGCTTTCTGTTTGCTGGATTTATCTAGACAATTTTGAACAAAAGTATTTGAAATGTTTCGATTCTCCAGTCTCTGATTCCATATCTGTATTTGAACAGTATTATGTTGTTGTGGATTTTACCACTGCGGCTTCAATGTTACTTTTTTTCTGTATCCTCAGGTGTCTCTAATTCAGTTGCTAGCAGTCACCAACACTCAATGACAATCAGCCTTTGTAAGTGAAGCTGAAATAGCTGGAGAAGCTCAATGTGTCACAGGACTCAAAAACATTAACTCTGCTTTCCCACAGATGCTTCCAGACCATCTGAGATTCTCCAGCAGTTTTATTTTTGTTTCAGATTTCCAGCATCTGCAGTTTTGTTTTATTTTAACCTTTCTAAATTTCTGTCAAACTTCATCTCATCCAAATCTCAACTACATTCTTTTTTTCACCATGAACTGGATATCAACTTCCTCTTCATAATACCCCAGACAGGCCCCTGCCCCAGGAAGTTTAAACAGGGAATTTATGATAATTGACCACACTCATCCTTTTGCTACCATTTCACTGTGTGTGACTAATGATGACTTATGGATTTCCTTTTAAAGTAGAGTTGCCAGACTCCCTTCCTCTTTATTTCTGCTCTGAACTGTCAATATTTAGCATGGTTCTCACTGGGGTTAACAATAATCCATATCCGTTGCTACATCATGCAGGGGATAAGAGTGTTGTTTTTGTCACCATTTCCTGCTTGTGGAAATGTTAAGCTCCATTGCACAGCTAAAGCTGAACATTGCTCAGATTTGTGCTCAAATGTCCTTGCCCAAATGCATACTTGCTCCATTGAATTCAACTCCAACTCAGAATTATTCTGGATTGTTCCTTGTTAATTTTATAAACAATTTATATTATTTCGATACAATCATCAATGCTTTCTTAAATGATCCCAGTCTGATGCTTATTGCATTTTATACATATTGTGTGAATGCCACAAATTATGAAGTTTGCAGTGCAGATGTAAGATATCATTAGGATTCTGAACATTATAAGTAGGATCGTGGCACGCAAAAATGAGAAAATTATGACAAATAGTTATAAACACTCCTGCTTGTCCCTCATGCAACACGCTGCAGAAAGGGATTTCAGAAGGTGCACAAAAGGTACATAAAAATGATACCACAGATGAGCAACTGGACACCGATGTGGATAGTTTGAAGAAGCTCTGGCTGCTCTTTATGGAGAACCGAAGATGAAGAAGACATTTTACAAGTGTTCAAAATCATGAGGGAGTTGGATGGAATAGAGTAAAAGTGTAGGAGAATGCATCTGGATTGGTTACTCTTTGGAGGGTTGGTGCGGACTTATTAGGACTAGTAGCCTGTTTCCATACTGTACGGATTCTATTTTTAAAAGGCTTGAGAAGAAAAGGACACCGATTTAAGATGATCTGCAAAATAAAACAACTGTTACAAGGATTTTTTAAAAAAAGTTCGGAATCTGGAATGTTCTGCCTAATAGTGTATTGGAGGAGGCAGCTTCAACTGAGGTCTTCAAAAGGAATCTACAATTTTCATAAGGAGAGGTTTCGCAGTATCACATAGTGAAATGATTTGGGAGTGAACATTGGCAAGTTCCTCTTGGAGAGCTGATCAAATCATTGTCTCTGAGTTGTTCCCATTGATCGTTGTATAACATTGAACAAACTACCAGCTCATCAGTTATTTCCTAATAGTTTGTCATATTCTGATATAATGACTAACTCAGTCATTCATGCAACTAAACTTACTTTGCAATTACTTCACTTGATCCAGGAGAACCTGCATTCCCATTTTCCTCACTGTTTGCACTGACAATGTTTCCAGAACTGCAATTCTTCAAAATGCACAAATAAAGTCATTTAATATCAGTAAACTTATCCAGAATTAAGTCCAAAGCAATTTAACACAAACAAACAAATTGCAGACTTGAGATTCAATATTCCAAGTCTGGTCGACTAGTTTACGTAAGTTAGTCAATGACTGTGCAATTTTAATGAATCGCATTATTTTGACATATTAAAAGTAGAAGAACAGACATATCCATGCAAAGTTAGAATCAGGTGTAACAGACCTTTAACTGATCGTTGTTCTCTTCAGAATTAGAGATTATAGGCAGGAAAGGTCCTTTCAATGTAAGTCTAATGAGTTGTTGGAGTTCATTCCGTAGAGTGTAAGTGCTAAGTAGCCCAACATCTTAGCACCGTGATGGTGAAGGGAGTGGAAATTAGGCACGCTGGTTCTTTTGACAGACAATCAAACTGCTCTCTCTTTGATCATACTGAGCTTCTTGAGTGTTGTTGAAATTAAATCAATCACCAGGTGAGCAGTGAATATTTCAATGCTCCCGAATTTAGCCTTGCAATAGTGAAGTTAATGAGACGGTAATGACAAAGCAGTATACCTTGAATCCAGACTTGTAATATTGATAATGTTACTAGTTATTGATGCCTTTACTACCCATCCCCTTGGAGTGAATTGACAATGCTGTCCTCTGATCTGGAAAATGTTGGTGGGACTTTATTTGTTTTCAAGATGCATCATGAACCATCTTGATCGTGTTGGTATGGGGTTCTTTTAACTTCCACAGGATGTCTACAGTACACCACACTGAGGCAATGCTGGGGTTGGGGTGTGGAAGAGACAGCATAGAGTGAAAAGAAGAATAAACGATTTCTTCAGTATGACACCTTTGTTTAAAACCATTTTTGGGCTGCGCAAGAACTTCACACTGAAAGACAAACAAAATTCAACCGACCATTGAAAAACCTTGGATGTTTTATGCTGACTCATGATTGGTGTCTCAAAATAAGCCAAGCATTTCTGAACCAGTCAAACAGTTGTTTTCTGTGATTGTTCTCCTCTGTGTTTGTCTTCACCACGCTGCCATGAGATGCCTTCGTGAGGCAATCCTGACATAATCTTACAACAACTGCCAGCATTTCCCTTTCACATTATTCGATCCCTAATATAGCAGATGTAATCTGACATTAGACCAAAGTTACTTGCCAATTTGTTTCCTTTAGTTTCTGACAAACTTAGGTTTCCACCTAACTCACAGTGTGAGCTGTCAACACTTTCACAGCTGCAACTAGTCATAAAGTACCAGTTAAATCAGTTTAAATATGTGCATGATCACAAGGTTAATAGAAAGTGCCTGACTCTGTGGATACACATGAACTCTGGCCAACTTAAATTATAAAAAGTGCAACGCATTCAATGGCGACATTGCATGGGAGATAGACCAAAACAAGGAGATTAGGAGCTGGTCCCAATCCATAGTTATATTTCTTCAAATACGTAGCCATATTTCATCAAATGTCACCAAACTTTAGAGACCATGGGGATGATTTTGGAGGTAGTGTGGAATGGGGAATGGGGGAATGAGCATGAGTAGGAAAGAAAAACAAAGAGAAGGGATGAGATGGGGTGAAGGAGAGGAACCCAATTCTTCAGTATTTTCACTATAGCTGCAGTGTCCAGAAACACAACCTCAATATTGATCAGCAAGCGATTTTCCGTCTCAGCATTTAGGGTGGTTGTACTACTGTTGAAGACAACTCTGTCGCTAATATTAAATTCATTCGGAGGCAATTGAGCAGCCTCGTTAATGTAGCTGATGTTGTCTGGACTGGCATACGTAGCATTGCACAAAACATTTTGAAGGAATCAATGGTTCTTCAACATTCCCTTTTCACATTGTTGTATTCCAAATGAAGCATAATTAAACCACATCAAAATCAGATCAAATCAATCTTGCTTCCTCATGTCTGGCAAACTTTGATTCCCATCCACCTGACAATCTGGTCTGTCAAAATGTCCCCAGCCACAAGTCATCGTGAAGCACAAATCAAAAAAAGGATTTACACCTATAAATGACTTGCAAACCTTTGAAAATAACCCCTGACGATCGAAAGGCTCTATTGAGCTGATATAGCAATATTTTTTTTTAAAAAAAAAGGAATCACTCTAATCACCAGGAGTAATGCACCTCTTGGGAGGGGCTGTGGTCTGGAATATGGTGTTTACTATAGTACTGAGGGATGTTGTCAAGAGGAAGTTACTGCAAAAATCTTACAGAAATGCCTGCTCTCCAGAAATTCCTTTTCACGTTACATTCTGTTAAAACGGACACTTTAAGAAGCTATGACTGCAATATATGTTGATTTTTTTTCAATTTCACAGAGGTTTGCAGGTTACCATGGTGTGTTCTTTTTGAAGAGATGGGGTGAGGGGAGGTGGCCAATGTAATAGTATTGGGAAGCAGAGAGTTAGGTTGTCAATATGTTCTCAATATGTTTAGCCTCATTGTACAGTCCAGTGCTTGGTAGTGAACAACCGAAGGCCTGAACATTGAAGAGCGAGAAATGATTATTGAAAGACTTTGTGTTAATGCATGCTCAATTATTCATTGGCTTTTAACCGGAAGGTGGTAGAACCTGGAAAATGGCAGGTCGGGAGTCTGGCACCTTCTCATTGCAAACTATGCTGATATAGATCAGTTCTCTTTCACATCTTAACTCTCCATGAGCTCTCAGGTCTGCCACCTTCATTTCTCTGATTATGCACACCTTTGCAGCCTCAGCAATGATCAGTATGAATAGTATGGCTCAGAAATGTGTTGATCTGTCCTCCCTCTTACTGGAGTAACAGCTCTTGAAGCTAAACTGCACCGTCAACTGATGAGTAATGCTGGCAAGAATCTCTTCATTTTAGATTAGAATGGAGCGAGAAAAGCACAGCACGTCAGGCAGCATCTGAGGTGCAGGAAAATCGCAGTTTAGGGCAAAAACCCTTTATCAATGAAGAATCTCTTCATTGGTCACTGCTGGCAATATACCATCTTTAGCATACGCCAAAGCCTCCAGGGTTCACTCCCAGCATCAGGTCTGCAGCATTAACTGCAAGCTTCCACCTAAAATGTCTTTTTACAAGACTAACGATAGAGCAAAGATTATATGCCAGTCAATAATTTTTATAATGAAAATAACAAACTGTGGAATTTGACAATCTGAGAGATATACAGAAGTTGCTGGAGAACCTCAACATATTTTGCAGCATTTGTGGAGAGAAAGCCTTGAGTTAATTGACCCTTCTTCAGAGAGATCTGAAGTTCTGAACATGAGTCATTCAACTAAAAACATTAACTCTGCTTTCACCCGACAGATGCAGCCAGACCTGTGAGCTGTTATTAGAGAGTCACACATTGTACTCAGCTTACTTTTCAATGACCTTGTTAGTTTCTGGAGAACCAGGATCACCAGCTCCCTTGCACCTTCGCAGTTGATGTTTTCAGAGCTGCAAATGGTTATCAAGTGCCATTAAGTCAATTTGAGCAAACATTTACGTTCAGAATAAAAACATTTTTAGAAACTTGAAAAGGAGTATCAGGATTACAAACCACTGACAGGCAGGCTGGAACATGGAAATGAAGGATGTGACAAACCCAGTCCTTCAATACTTTACACGTGTTGCACAGTCTAGAAAAGTCTCAGATAAAGAGCTTAGGGCAATTATAGAGGAGCAACTAACTGTCCAATTTCTCCATTTAAGAGCTTTGGATACTGGCTCTACATACAGGATTGACTTTTCGTCATCAATGGATATTGGCTCAGGAATTGCAAACATTAATGGTGGTACAGAAAGTTTTACCACTTTGCTACTGTTCCAATTAAACCATCAGCTCTTTAGATTGGGCCGTTTCATTCTTGGGATAGTGACCCAACAACAGCTTCTTGATCAGGCCACATCAGCAGCATGCCAACATTAGCAGTGCCATCATTCTCAGCAGCGCTGGCTCCAGGTCTCAGTCCAAGCAGCAGGGCTCCACCACAATTCACAACATTTTTACTGCAAATGTCTTGTTTAAAAAAAAACACACCACAATCTAACTTCCAGGAAAAATACAGACTTGGGAGGCAGAACCCAACAGTTTCCGTCATGTGCTATGACCTGGAATAGCGTATCTGAACATTGTTCTCGCATATATGCAGAAGGAAATACCTACATAACTTCACAGGAATTGCTGGTTCTCCAGCAATAACGTTTATTCCAAATACAATATTAATCAGGAATTAAATTGCACTCCGTCACAGTTTGGATTGGCACACTTACTATGCCTGCAATTGGTAATAAAAAAAGATAAATGAAGTTACTTAAATGATCATTTGCCTCCATCCCACATTTTGTGTGCCAGCTGTTTGAAAAACTGAAGATTCGAGATTCAGGAGTGCAGCCTGCATTCAGCCATTTGAGTGAAACTGGTCACACTCCAGATGGGTGACTACAATAGATGGTGAATTTGTTCTTCAAAACCTTTATGCTGGTGATAACGATTAGAGACAGAAATGGGATATCAAGTTCTTGAATGTATTCATATTCAGAGTTTAGAAACTTCAATAACAAAATGCAAGCAAGCTTACAATGTCTTTGATGTCCTCTCCTAATACAATATTTTTGAACCAAAATTCTGAAGCCCTAATTCTAATGCAGATAACAGACAGACAGTAATGCAAATGCTCTGGCCTGGAGTAGTGTTCCCTGCGCTGCTGTGTGATTTTCCCTGAAAAGTCCCTAGAAAGTAAATTCCTTTCTATTTTGTGTAGTCTGAATGAAACAAAACATTAATCACATATTGTTTTCAAACTTACTTTTTTCATATAGATTTTGGAGTGTGCAGTTTCCATCGATCTTGTACTTTCGCCTGTCAGGTGATCTGCAATTAGTCAGAAAAGTGTTATTCAGTCATTTTACGCGTACATCTACATCCACAATAAAATCATCATTTTAAACCTGAAAAATTGAGTATTTCAAGCCATTGATAGCTAGTTTTGTAAAACTAGTTCAAGACACAATTACAGTAGATGGTGATTTATTATACCAAAACCCTCTTTGGCTATTTGCAAAACAAGATAATGAGGCTGGAGAGAGGAAGAAAAGAAAGGGAGACACGATGCTATAAATTCATTTCTTCAATACGTTATAACTGTTGCAAGGTTTCACAATATCTCAATTAAAGAGCTCCAGACCCAAACGAAGAAGGGATTATGCCCGAACCATCGATTCTTCTGCTCCTTTGATGCTGTCTGACCTGCTGCGCTTTTCCAGCAACACATTTTTAAGCCCAAATGGAGACGAGGCAACCAATTTTCCATTGTCTCCGGTGAGGACCTTTGGTACTGTCTCGGCAAACAAGGCTTGCTTTATAAGTTTGATAGACACTATATCTGGTGATAAGGGTGAGAGTGTGATGGGATACGTATTTCTTGAATATATTCAATTTAAGAGACTAAAATGATTAGGGATAAGTAACCCAAATTTTCAAGCAATTTTGAATTCAAGCTTCCTTGATATCCTCTTATGAAACTGTCTGTTTTGAAAACAAATCTCTCTGACCCAAAGAACAATGTAGATAATGGAGGGGCAGCATGTGATTGCTATAGTCAGGAATGGTAATTTCTGCATTGCTTTGTGGTGTTTTCATGAGGGGTCACCATAACTGCCAGCCCACCAGCTACTTACTTTCACTTTCTTGTACTCTGAATGAAGCAAAATGATGGTCACATGTTGTATCAAACATACTTTTTCAAGACCACCTGAAATTTAGAAGGCATGGGTTTCCATCTCCATCGCCATTTCGGCTATCAGGTTTACCAGGCTTGCAATTGAACAGGCAAGTTTAGTCACTGAAATCAGCATTCGCCTGCATGTACAATTGTGTGTCAGCTGCTGGAATGGCTGAAGGATCTGGATTCAGTATTGCAGCGCTTATTCACACTGCAGAAGGATGACTGCATGAGTTGGTGATATTTTTGGCAAACTTACATAAGTGGTTTCAAAAAAGTCAGAGCACAGGTAGCGGGAGAGGCAGAGAATATCGGGGAGATAGGATTTTTCCTTGCAGTATAGACCAGAGAGGTCAATGAGAGGTAAAACGTTCAGGACCGGGCTGATGAAGGGGAAACATTTCACTGAAGTGATTTAGATGTTTGAACTCAATGGCTTTTCGAGCAACTCTGTTTTTCTTTCTGATTTACAGCATTCGCAGTTCTTTCGGGTTTTATTTGGAGACATTCTGTTGTTCTAATTAAATAAGAACTTCAATCTGTCGGAACAAAGCAAGCATTAGAGATGCAAATCTAGTGCGATTGCAATGGTCTGGTCTGCAAAGGTGCTTGCTGCACTGTTGTTACATGCTTTCAAGAGGCATCCCCAAACAATAAACAACAGCTCTCCAGCATTATCCTTATTTTCTGCAACTGTCCCTGGAGAAATTAAATTTCCCGGTTCTTCACAGTATACGCAGCTGAAATTAGTCATGTAATAAGATATTTTAAGCTAGGTCTTGTATGCACAATTGGCTGATAGCTGGTATAAAATTGCTGGATGCTCAGAGATAAAGTATTTTATTCTTTGATCAATTGTATTTATTAAGTAGATCAGCTTCCAAGGGTAGTGAAGCAATGGAAAACAGTAAGTTTTTCTTTAAAACTTCCATACGGGATTTGAAAGACACCACAGGCAGAACGAGGGGAGCAGAGGAGATAGGAACCCTAATCGTTCAATATATTTATCTTTTCTTCAGAGTTCAGCTATCTAAATGTTCGACTACAATTTGAGATCTGAATGTTGAATGGGCAAGCAATTTTCCACTGACCACTTTTGAAAGCTTTGTATTGATGCAACTATTTTTTAAGACAGCAAAATCTCTAATCTCTCAGAAAAATGCAAATATTATACACATAGTGAAGCAACTTTGTTAATGTGACTGCTGAATTAAGTCATACATTGGACTAAAACTTTCTTTGTGATCATTGCATTCATTATTGGAATGTCTTCTGCCTTGGAAGTGTCACAGTTTCCATACCTGCAATTGGTGTTACTGCACAAATTAAGTGATTTTAAACAAATACTTGAAACCTTCAACCAATGAAAAAGCTCTGAAGATGGAGGATTTCAGCATTAGAAACTTGTTTGTTGAATCTTTACATTGAAACTCCAATTTGGCAATTTAATCAACCTGCCACATCCCAAACAAACAGGGATGAGTTAGATATTGAACATGAGTATGTCGCATTAATTGTAACTTTAAATCCACATTCCTGCCTACCCTGAAAACCTTTCACCACCCTCTCTCAACAATAAACTATTTAGCTTTGCCTTTAAAATATTCCATAGCTCTGCTTTAATAACGTGTCAGAGTTTCCACATTTTGAGAGAAAAGAAATCATCTCGATCTGTTTCAAATGGACAACCACTGACATTTAGACAATAGTCCTTCATTCTCGTATCTTCTCAAAGAGGAAAAATCTTGTTTCAATGAATTTGCCTCTTCCTCTCCTAAACACAAACTGACAAAAGCCTAGACTATCCGACTTCCCTTTGTATGACAAGTCATTCAGTCGGTATTATTCTGGTAAGCATTCTCCGAACTGCCTCCAATGTATTTACTTCCTTCCATAAGCAGGGTGACCATAGAACTATAGCATTCAAGAAACAAGCTCAGCAGTGCTCTCTACTTTTGTGTTTAAATTCCCCCACGATAAAAGGAAAGCTGTACTGTACTGTATCTGCATGCTAGCATTTTGTGTTTGATGTAATGTTATACTCTGATCCCCCACTGCATCTCAGAGCTATGGAATCTCTCTCTAATTAAAAAAAATGTTTTTATTCCAGTCAAAATGGACAACTTCACGTTTGCCCACGTCAAGCTCTATTTTTCAGGTCTTTGATTACTCACTTAACCTATATTTCTCTGTCGCACGCCAATGTCCTCTGACGTTATTTTTTAACCTTATTTTGTCATGACAGCTTTATATTAATTCCTACGTAAGTCATGGACTATAAGTCAATAATTGGAAAATTTGATACAGATTTGTTTGAAACAGCTGCTCAAGTTATATGATCCTAAGCACTCTGAACTCCGGTTAATTCTCAATTCCAAACAAACACCGTAGTAAACGCGAACATTCATGTGAAAAAG
Source organism: Hemiscyllium ocellatum (assembly GCF_020745735.1). Taxonomy (NCBI): domain Eukaryota; kingdom Metazoa; phylum Chordata; class Chondrichthyes; order Orectolobiformes; family Hemiscylliidae; genus Hemiscyllium; species Hemiscyllium ocellatum. The sequence continues at coordinate 28,827,701 of NC_083446.1, forward strand.
TCTGAACCCCTGAATCTAATTAGAGAATATCAAAATAACAATAGCATTGTCGTCAGACCCTCTCTCTCACACACACACACACACACACACACACACACACACACACACACACACACACACACACACACACACACACACACACACACACACACACACATACCATGGATAGGGGAAAACCTTGAAATGTAAGATGTCTGTAAGGCAAATTGATACCATAAACTTCCACTGTACTAAGACAACATTTTAGCCAAACTACACTGGTTGACTCAGACCCGTGGCTTGTGCCTCTTGCTTGATGTGGGAGCTTAGGAACGTGACTGACATTCCTGACTCTTGCACTAGCAAGAAATGTGTCCAGCCGTAGCTCTTCTTTGAATGCATGACGACTCTGGAGCAGTGGATGGATGCACTGTGTAGCATCCGCGATGCTGAGGAGGTCGGGGATAGCACGTTTAGTGAACTGGTCACACCGCAGGTTAGAATTGCTGAGGGAGACAGTGAATGGGTGACCAAAAGACAGAAAAGGATTAGTAAGGCAGTGCAGGTGTCCCCTGCGGTCATCTCCCTCCAAAACAGGTATACCGTTTTGGATATTGTTGGGGGAGATGGCTCACCAGGGGAGGGAAGCAGCTGCCAAGATCATGGCCTCGTGGCAGATACTGCCTTTCAGAGGGCGGGTAAAAGACTCATAGGCCATAGTCATCGGGAAATCTATTGTAAGAGGAGTAGGTGGGCGGTTCTGTGGCCAAATACGGGACTCCTGGATGGTATGTTGCCTCCTAGGTGCTCAGGTCAGGGATGTCATCGATCGGTGGAAGAGCATTCTGAAAGGGGAGGATGAACAGTCAATTGTCTAGGTGCATGTAGACACCAACGATATAAGTAGAAAACGGGATTGTGCCCTGAAAGAAGAATTCAGGGAGCTAGGAGAGAAGTTAAAGAGGGGGACCTTAAAGGTAGTGATCTCAGGCTGACGAAAAGTGTCATGTGCTCGCCAGCGAAGAAATCATAAAATAGACAGGATGAACACGTGGCTTGAGAGATGGTGTAGGAGGGGCTCAATTTGTTGGACATTGGGACCAGTTCTGGGGAAGGTGGGACTCATACAAAACGGACGGTCTACATCTGAACCAGACAGGAACGAATATCCTTGGGGAAGTTTTTGCTCCTGCTGTTGGGAACATTTAAACTAATGTGGCAGTGGACTGGTAACCAGAAGAGAAAGCAAGTAGGCTGTGAGGTGGGGACTGGAGACAGTAAGAATTCTGAAGATGGCATTCATAAAGGGAAGAGTATTTAGAGAGTAGATGAGCACAATAAAACTGATAGCCTGAAATGTGTCTACTTTAATGCAAGGCGTATAGTGTGTAAGGCCGATGAACTTAGGGCTTGGATTGCTGCCTGGGAGTATGACATTATTGCAAACGCAGAGATTAGGTTGGAGGAAGGGTATGATGATTGGCAATTAAACGTTCCAGAATATAAACGCTTCAGACAGGACAGGGAGGGAAGTAAAATTGAGAGGTGGAGTTGCATTGCTGGCCAAGGACCATATCACCGCTGTGCTGAAGGGGCACACTATGGCGGTCATCGGTCGTGAGGCATTATGGGTGGAGTTGAGAAATTGGAAGGATGCAGTGGCTTGAGAGATAGTGTAGAAGGGCCTTCCAACAGTAAGCATGTGATAGAAGAACAAATAGATAAACAGATTATGGAAAGATGGAGAGGCAATAGGGTAGTGGTAATGGGAGATTTCAATTTTCCCAACATTGACTAGGAAATACTTAGCGTCACAAGTCTGGGTGGGCTAGAATTTGTTAGAAGTGTCCAGGAGAGTTTTCTACTGCAGTATGAAAATAGTCAGACGAGGGAAGAGCCCATACTGGTCATGGTACGGGGGAACATGCCAAGACAGGTCGTAGATGTTGCAGTGGGGGATTTTTTTGTGAACAGTGACCACAATTTTGTAAGTTTTCGAATACTCGTGGATAAAGAAGAGAGTGGTCCTAAGGGAAGAGTACTAAACTGAGCCAAGACCAATTATATCAAAATTAGGCAGGAGCTCGGAAATGTGGAATGGACACAGCTATTTGAAGTGAAGTCCAATTTTGAGATGTGGGAGGTTTTCAAAGATAGGTTAAAGATAGTGCAGGGTAGGCATATCCCTTTTGAAGGCAATGGATAGGAAGTGCAGCATTTATGTACCACGGATGACAGGAGAAATTGTAGGGATAGCCAAGAGGAAAAGGGAACCATACTTAAGGTCAAGGCAGCTAAGAACAGAACGGGCCCCGGAAGAATATCGGAAGAGTAGGACAACTCTTAAACGAGAAATCAAATGGGCTCAAGCGGGTTATGAAATAGCTTAGTGAGCAGAATTAAGGAGAATCCCAAATGATTTTATTCTTATATAAGAAGAAAGAGGGTAACTAGAGAAAGCATTGATCGATTAAAGGATATTTAAGGAAGGCTGTGAGACGAACCTGAGCGAATGGGTGAAATTCTGAATGTTTACATTGCATCAGTGTTCACTGAGGAGAGGAGCATGATGAATGTTGAGATTAGAGATAGAAGTTTGATTAGTCTGGATCCCGTTGACATAAGAAGGGAAGATGTGTTGGCAAGGCTAGAGGTTGTTAAGGTGGACAAATCCCCAGGACCGGATGGGATCTATCCCAGGTTGCTGAGGCAGGCAAAAGAGGAAATAGCTGGTGCCCTGACAGATATCTTTGTGGAATCCTTAAATGCAAGTGAGGTGCTGGAGTACTGGAGGGTAGCTTATGTTGTCTCCTGTACAAGAAGGGTGGTACGGATATTCTGGTTAACCAAAGACCAGTGAGCCTGACATCAGTGGTGGGAAAGTTGCTGGAGAAGGCACTGAGGGAGAGGATGTTCTTATATTTAGAAAAGAATGGGTTTATCAGTGATAGCCAAAATGGTTTTGTGTGGGGGAGATCGTGCCTTACCAACTTAATTGAGTTCTTCGTGGAATTAAGCAAGTTGATAGATGAAGGAAGGGCTGTTGATGTCATATACATGGACTTTAGTAAGGCGTTTGATAAGGTTCACCATGGTAGACTAATGGAGAAATTGAACTCATATGGTGTGCAGAGTGTTCTAGCTAGGTGGATAAAGAACTGTGTGCGAAACAGGAGAGAGAGAGATAGTAGGATTTGAAGGGAATTTCTCGAAATGGAGACATGTGACCAGTGGTGTTCCAAAGGGGTCAGTGCTGGGGCCACTCCTGTTTGTAATATATATATATATATATATATATATATATATATATATAAATGATCAAGAAGAGGGCACTGTTGGTATGATCAGCAAGGTTGCAGATGACACGAAAATTTGTGGAGTAGCAGAAAGCAAAAGGGACTGTCAGAGAATACTGGAGAACATAGATAGACTGGAGATTTGGGTGGAAAAGTGGCAGATGGTTTTCAATCCAGACAAATGTGAGGTGATGCATTTAGGCAAGACTAATTCTAGAGCGAATTACACAGTGAACGGAAGAGCCTTTGGAAAAGTTGTTGGGTAGAGAGATCTGGGAGTGCAGGTCCATTGTACCCTGAAGGTTGCTGCACAGGTGGACAGAGTAGTCAAGAAGGCATATAGTTTGCTTGCCTTCATTGGACGGGGTACTACGTATAAGAGCTGACAAGTCATGTTAACATTGTACAAGACATTGGTTCAGCCGCGTTGAGAATGCTGCGTACAGTTCTGATCGCCACGTTACCAAAATGATATGGACGCTTTTTGGAAGGTGCAGAGAAGGTTTACGAGGATGTTACCTGCTATGGAAAGTGCCAGCTATGAGAAAAGGTTGAGTAGGTTAGGTTTGTTTTCATTTGAAAAAAGGAAATTGAGGGGGGAACCTGATTGAGGTTTACAAAGTTATGAAGGGTTTAGACAGAATGGATAGAGACAAGCCTTTTCCCAGGGCGAAGGATTCAATAACGAGAGGTCACGCTTTCAAGGTGAGAGGTGGAATGTTTAAGGGGTATATACGCGGCAAGTAATTTACACAGAGGGTGGTGGGCGTTTGGAACGTGTTGCCAGCAGAGGTGACAGAGGCAGGCACGGCAGATTCATTTAAGATGCATCTGGACAGATGCAGTAGGTGAGGAGCAGAGGGATATAGATGCCTAGGAATGGACCGACAAGTTTAGACAGTACATTTGGATCTGTTCAGGCTTGGAGGGCCAAAAGGATTGTTCCTGGGCGGTAATTTTCTTTGTTCTTTTTTGTTAACATATATTTTCATTTTCGTGTTTTATTTATTAGAAGGTGCGAGGTTGGGAAGTGCCTTTGGCAAAAAGGACCGGAATGACCTTGTTTACACGTCATGAACAGAATTCATGCAGGGCATCCATTAATCAGAACAGGAAATGAAATGCCAGCCTTTATTACAAAATGAGTCATGTGTAGGAGTTGTGGAATGTTGTTGAGGCAGTGTTTGGGTTGTGATGGACAGACTTTCTCTCATTAATAAAGCAATTATTTCCTTGTCACAGAGGTAGTGCAAAGCTGTTTCATCAGAATAATCTCTGGGATGATGGTAATATAAAGAGAGTGTGAAGGAATTGGATGTTTAACTTGTAGCACGGTGAGAGAATAAGAGTTGACTGCGTCGAATCTTGCAGATTATGGATGGACCCACAATATGTCCAGAGAAAGGTATTGATGGCATAAGAAATTACATTTTATCCATGATACGTGCTTCTTGGTGGTTTATGTACCTCTGTGACGCTCCTATATTGGTTGGGAGAGGGCTTCAGATTCTGAATGAACTCTCATTGCCTCAAAGTGCAGTTGGTATGTTACCCTGCACTGAAAGTCACATTGTTCACAAATCTGTCAGCAGCTGCAATGTCTAACTCCTGATAATGTTAGCCGTTCCCAACAGCTTCTGACCTCCATAGGGAATATCGGTCTGCCTTCTCGGAGACGTTCTCCCTCATTACCGTCAATAAACCATATTAATGGATCCATTGTGTACCATTAGCAATGGAGCCAAAAGGAATGACATGGAGCAGTCTATCCATGCAGTCTCTGTTTTAATTGGTTTGTCATGCTTGGGCGTAGATAACATCCTCCTATTTCTGTACAAGGGGCTTGAGCGGTTGAATGGCCACCTCCTGATGTCATGGGAGACGCTCAAGAACCTGACTGGGCAACCCGTGGTTCCTGTTTAGCAGCTCAATGTGTTTGACTGGGCTCCTTATCTTCCTGTGTAATAGTCAGGAGGGAATGAATGGGCTGTCCCTATTCTTATCCAAAAGCATTGATAGGCGGAATAACCTCCTCATATTCCTGTGAATTGAGCTAAAGGTGCTGAATAAGCACTCTCTTTACTCTGGGAAGGCATAGTTTCCAGCAGGACTGTTACAAGACTGTTACCGACACTTCAACAGCACAAGACAGAATGCTATCCGGTCTTCCTGCATATGGACACAGACTGCTACAGGAGCTGAGAGGGGAACATTGGTCTGAACATTGCATGATTTTCAGTCACCAACTCCACATCTGAGATTCTGATGGGGGAAAGACACCGAGGCGCAAATGAGGATGCTTGTGCTGTATATCTCCCGCAGAGATGTCCCGAGACTGAAGAGGCACATATCGAAGAACCACAAACATCTTCTTTGTGCTGAATCACTCCAACTGGTGTGGAGGTTACCCTTGATTTCCATTAAGTTCCATTTTCTTCAGGTTCCTTGAAACCATTCACAGTAAAACACTGCCTTGTTGTCAGGGCCAGTCACTATTATCGGGTTTTTTTAGTATATTTTGGTTCATGTCAATAGGTCACGGTGTTTGTGTGCGGCGTGTTTCCTTCTCACATGGGGGTGTGACCATCGGGACTTCTCTATCCCAGAGAGGTTGGCGAGATAGATCATTGAGATAGTGGTAAGACAGGGATGGATGGATGTTTGACACGGCTGGCGCTCCAGGAGTCGGGGTTTACAGCAGATCAACTGTTGAAGGGAAAGACAGGCTGTAGGGTCTGAATTACCGATACTGCTTCTCATGTTCTCTAATTCTGTTATTGGAAAGTTCACCGTTGTTATTTTCCTGGCTGTCCTATGTAGCCAAAAAGAGCAGAGGATTTTGTGAGCAATATCTGGGTACAGGATGGTGTCATTATTCACTGTGAATCTGGGTCAACAACATGACAAATAAATGGAGACAGGGGAACTTCTGTAAAGAGAGAGGAGGGGACTGTATCACAGTAACAACAACTCATTTTTTCCCCCAAGTATGTTGTTCAATCCACACCAAATCATGTTTGACTGTATTCAGGGACTGAATGCTCACCTCGGTTTCTGTACACCAGGTAATAGGAGCAAGTGGTCTCCAACGGCTCCTGAGTAGCAGATTGAGGAGCTGAATGGAATGGGGCAAAGTAGAACTGAGGCACAAGAGTGGGTCCCTGCCCCACCAGGCACGAGGGCTGTGGATAATCAGATTGTGGTTTCAGCCCCACGTTCCTATATGCAGTTCCTGTCCTTGAGTCACTTGCCCGTCAATATTTAACTAACACACCTTTGAATAAATGCAAACACACAGGTACCACAAACCTGTGGGGAGGAGAAATTCCCACTCAAATGGTCTTTTGAGAATTTCTCCTGATCCCTGTTCCTACCGAGGTTAGAGAGGCATTGCTTCTCTTTCTAGTCCCACTCCTCCCGACGTCACGACAAATTATCAGTGTAACTAAATGTGTGACATGGTAAATGATATCAGGTTCAGTGTTAGGAACATGTCAGAAAGGTTTCTTAAATTTGTAAAAAAATCTAAAACCAAAGCAAAAGTACTCGAAATACGATGGATACATAAATGATACACAGTGTGAACATTGACAATATGTACATCAAGATTTATTTTTCTATAAATCTGAGACTCAGAAATATGCACACACACACACACACACATACACACAGGTCTGAAGGCAAACAGAAAAAAAAGAAACTCTGCAGAATATTAATTCGAAAGAGCTTTGTCCAAATAACAGTTAATTTCATGACAATAGCAAAATTGAGATAGTTTCAATTGTTATTCTGCCTCTGAAGTGATTCTGCCTCACAGAAGCTTCTAGCACTGGGGTTTCATCCTTGACCAGTTGGACTTTGGTTGAATTCCCTTTGCTGCAGGCAGAGGAGAGATTCCAATGAGTCCTCAACAGGAACCCTCAAAGAGTGCTAAAGATGGCTGATTGGTTTTCAGCTCTCATATATTGCTGTAGAGAAGTACAAATAGAGACAGAGAAATGGCTGCTGCTTTTACGACAGGTTGCATTTGCTCCCTCTCTGATCTGAAACATGCAATTATATGACCCAAATATCAACCTAGGTCAGGTTTGGCTGGACATTCTCCTATTGAATTACTCCATCCCTGTTACCTGCTCCATTTAGGAATGGTTTGTAATTTATAATGTGAAGGCATATTTATATGTATCTGCATAACTTTTGAACAATAAATTCATGTCTTCATAGTACATATGTTAAAATGAGTATGTTGTTTTCTAAAATTCAATCCTTAGTTTAATTCTCTAATCCCCAGCTACGTCCCAATACACCCTCCTCTGGGTCTTGTATGGATCAATATGATCAGCTGTCATTCTCAGACCTGAAAAACTCAGACCTTGTAGAGGCCATGAGAGGCATGGATGCGGGTTAAATTCCAACGCTAGAGGAGTCCAAACCAGAGGGCAAAGATTTAAAGTGAGAGTGCAATATGAAAAAGATGACTGAGTTGTAACATTTTCACACATAGGGCAGTGTGTGCATGGAGCAAGCTGGCAAAGAAAGTGGTGAAGGCTGGTACAATTACAAGATTTAAGAGGCAATGGATGGGTTTATGGATAAGAAGGGTTTAGAGAGTTATGGACGTAATGTTGGCAAATGGTTTTACATCAGATTGGAATATCTGGTTGGTGCAAATGAGCTGGAATGAAGGGTCTGTTCCGTGCTGTATGACACTATGATTCTATCAGGTCTTCATTCTAGCAAGGAGTACAGTGAAGCATCTGATAAAAGCTTCTAAAACAATTTCATATTTTTTTCTTTCAATTTCAGGGTTCATAACGACATACAATACATTCGATGTAGTCTCAGCATTGTCATGTACAGATGCAGTAAAACATCCCGATGATTATATCCGACAGCCTTTGCACGAAACAGCATCATTCAATACACTTTCCTAACCACTTGCTGAATCTGCTGACTAGGTTTATTTGGCTCATGTACCGAGACACACGCATCCCTCTGTACCAATGCGTTCTGTGATGTTCTCTCAATTTAAGGAGGTTACTGTTAATTTATCTGTTCTGAGCACTGACTTCTCTTCACCCTTGTTATACTGTTTTCTGGCAGAGCTTTGCTCACTAACTTCCCATCTGTATCGCATTGCAGAGAGTGTATATGCTGTTAAGTGACTATCTTGGTAAATGAAATAATTGAGCTCCAGTCCAATCAGTCACCTCATCCAAGTCATTGTTATAGATTGTAAATTGCTGATAATGTCACACTGATCCCCGAGGCATCCCACCAAGTTACAACTGTACAACCTGAATATAAACATTTGTCCTGAATGTTTATTGCCTGATAGTTTACCAGGTTTCCCCTGTTGTTGGACAACAGTCTGGAAAGGTAGGATGGCCTCATGCTACACTGTGAAATACACTTAGCCGGCTGAATGACTTCAATCTATTCCTGTGTAAATCCTTCGAGGGCTGAATGGACTCTGCCTGTCTGACTATAACGATGCTAACTGGCTGAACAGGATCTTTCCTTATCTCTGTAACATTACTGAGTGGTTGAGAGAACAACATATGGGATAGGGACAGCAGCTGGCCATTCAGCCGGCTGCACCATTCAAAATGTGCATTGCTAATGTGTTTGTATCTAAACATGCCCTTCCCGTCAGTTCCTAATAAATATGGATTCTCTTGTTCATCAAAGATCTATGGAACTGAACCTTGCTACTTCGGCATGAGAACACCACAGATCATACAACCCTAAACAGAAAGGAACACCCCTGTCTCAGTCAGAAATGGGAAGGTCCTTATTCTCAAAATGTGTTCCCCTCAAACGAATCAGCACTCTTTTGACATATAAGGAGTTGACAATTAGGAATATATATCGAACATTCACCCCCTCAAGCCTGTCCACATTCTCATTAAATCTCCTAAATCAAATACTTCACAAATTCAGCCTCCACTGACATCGTAGAAAGACAATTCTAGTCACCACAAGATCATATGAGCAATGAATCCTGGAGAAGAATTAGGCCATTCGGTCCATCTCGTCTGCAATGACATTTGATCGCGGTTACAATATTGTCTCAACCACATTATCGTGCCTTCTCCGACTGACCATTGATAACTTATTAATAAAAACGTATATATCTCTGTATTAAACACAGTGTGTCCTGTATGTGGGGTTATGTTCGTGTGTTTGTGTGTAAACGTCCATATCTGTGTGCGTATCTCTGTGTGCATACGTTATGCGTGTTAGTGTCTGTATATCAGCTTGTATGTATCTCTGTCTGCATCTCTGTGCAAAAATTGTTTTTGAAATAAATTAATTGAAATTCCTCTGTGTCCGTCTCTGTTGTTCGCAGAGTTCACAGAATTCCTACAGTGTGGAAACAGGCCCTTCAACCTTACGCACCCACATTAACCCTTCGAAGAGTAACCCACCCAGACCCGTTCAAATACCATTCTACGTTTGCTCATGACTAAAGGCCCTAACCTACACATCCCTGGGCACTATGAACAATTTTTGGGATTATTGTTGCTGGAAGAGCACAGCAGTTCAGGCAGCCTACGGGGAGCAGTAAAATCGACGTTTCGGGCAAAAGTCCTTCATCAGGAATACAGGCAGAGATACTGAAGGGTGGAGAGATTAAGGGATAGGAGGGTGGGGGTGGGGGGAAAGTAGCGTAGAGTACAATAGATGAGTCGGGGAGGGGATGCAGGTGATAGGTCCGGGGCGGGGGATGGTGGAGTGGATAGGTGGAAAAGAAGATAGGCAGGTAGGACAGGTCATGGGGACAGTGCTGAGCTGGAAGTTTGGAACTGGGGTGAGGTGCGGGAAGGGGAAATGAGGAAACTGTTGAACTCCCATTGATGCACTGGGTTTAAGTGTTCCATGGCGGACGATGAGGTGTTCTTCCTCCAGGCCTCTAGTGGTGAGGCAGCGGCAGTGAAGGAGGTCCAGAACCTCCATGTCCTCGGCAGAGTGGGAGGGGACGTTGAAATGTTGTGCCACAGGACGGTATGTTTGGTTGGTGCCATTGTCCCGGAGATGTTCCTTAAATCGCTCTGCTATGACCTCGCAGACATGGGGAGAATGTTAAACTCCACACAGACAATCGCCCGAGGGTGCAATCGAGTCAGGTGCCTGGCGCCGTGAGGCAGCAGCGCTCGCCTCTGAGTTTGGTGATTAGATTCATACAATACTACCCTCTGCTGGCCTCCCCACAACAGTGCATCAATGGCAGAGTTTTTTACTCTCATAGGAGATAAATCCTTTGCGATGAATCTCTCAAATTGCACGGGCGTTTGATTTTTTCCAATAATATCTATGGCAGCATAGAACAGTCTTGTCCGATACTGAGCAATGTTGTTCCTGCGTCATTATCAACACTACTGGGCCTTTTTCAGGACTTTTTAATATTTCTCGCGCAAGTTTTAAGCATTACAAGTCACAGAAAGAGAAATCAATTGATTTCATCTCCTGACAAAATGGTTCACCAAGAGATGAGCATTTCCATTCTGACAGGCCCGAGTTTATTTGCAACATTCCATCCAACAGTATCTTGTGTGGAATCCTGCAAGTGTGTGTGTGTGTGGGTGTGTGTGTGTATTAATTCATTATGCTGTCAGTTTGGATCGTGCTATGAACTCTCTCACTCTCTCTCCCTCCCAGTCTGAATCCTCAATTGATGTCACTCTTTGCCGGTGTCACTGCAGTAGGGTGGGGAGGCCAGCTGATGGAGAGATTGTTTCATTTTCAGCACAACAGAGATGATCAGGCCTGCACTGATATATAGATACTCATAGAGTCAAAAAGAGACAGACAGGTACGGGTGGTGGGGGAGAGATGGATATCGGGCACTCCACCAACAGGCTTGTCCATTTCCGTCCTATTCTAGGCTGTTTCTCTTAGAATGCAAAAAATAGAGGGAGGGATTGAAGGTGGGAGTGGGGCCCCCTGCTGTTTGTGCTGGTGTGGGTGGTGGGTTGGCGGGGTGGAGAAGGTGATGTGTCCAGAGGGAGCCAGTCCATAGTGTTGTATCCAAACAGTGTTATTAATGAGAGAGATATAGTGTAGGGGAAATAGAGGGAGCGAAGGAAGGTGCTGCTTGCAGCAGTGAGAGTGGTGGAGCATGAGCCTTGTTCGTGTGTTGGTACTATTACAGATTTACAGTGAGTGTGATTCAGCAGAGAGAACACGAAAACATTTATCCTGACAGAGCGGTGAAGGTTATTGATGCTTGCCCTGTATGCTGGATATTTCTTCAGACCTCAGACCATGCTCAGTGGATCTGGTAGTGTGGCCCCCTCTAGGAAGAGAATAATAAGGTGCAATTGCTCCTTACCTGCCATGCTCGGAGTAAACCATGCATGGCCGCTCCAAGCTGAGAAATCTCAACCGTGTGCCCATTCGCCTTTTAAACATGGCACCATTTTCAGGGATCACGGAATATCGAGTTGTATCTGGGTGATGGTGAGTACCTCCAGCCATGATGGGTGGGAAAATTGGACTGGCATTGAATGAGAGGGATACAATGGGGTAGAGGGGTAGTTAATTAGGTGCATTCGATACGATTGCACCAGGAAACGAGCTCAGCCTCGTGCAGACAATCCCTCTGTCACACTCAATAAAAGTGTCACTGAGACAACTTATTTTTAGAATCAACCAAAATGAGTCGAAGGCTCTTCTGACCCCATAACCAGTTACAAAGCTGCAGCTACTTGTCCAATGCACTCCATCACAGGGAAGGAGCTAAACATCACCTTACCCTTGAGAAATAAGGCAGTGGTGCGTGGGTGATTGAGCTATCAGTGGGGGAGCACTTTATGGTTAGCCATCTTAATTCTGTTAGTTTCAAAATAGAGATGGAAAATGATGAACCAGGTCTAAAATTTAAAGTTCTAAATTGTTGAAAAGCCAATTTTAATGATATTAATAAACGATTTTCCACAGTCGATTTGGGCAGATATTCGCAGAGCAGTGGGTCAGTTGAAAAGAGAGAAGCCTTCGAAAATGAGACGTCAGGAGGACAGAAACATTATGTCCCGGTTAGGGTGAAGAGTACCGCTGGTACGTGTAAGTAATGCTGGTATATTGGAGAAATTGAGGTTCTGGCCAGGGATAAGAAGGAAGGATATGTCAGGTATAGACAGCAGGAGCTGAGTTTTTTTCTTAATTCATTCACACGATGAGGGCGTTTTTGGGTAGGCAAGCAACTATTACTCATTCCTAATTGCTCAAAGGGCAATTAACAGTCAACCACATTGCTGTGAGTCTGGAGTCACATATTGGCCAGACAAGGTAAGGATGGCAGTTTGTTTCCTTAAAAGGTCTCAGTGAACCAGATGAATCTTTCCGATAATCAGAATGGTCATAATTAGCCTCTTAAATCCTGATTTAAAGTGAATTGCTAGAAGAGTCTGAAGTCAGCAAGAAAATATTTAAGAGGTAAGTTGGGAGCATTAAAAGTGTTCTTCTGACAGCTTTGGCAAATAGAGTTAAGGAGAATCCAAAGGCATTCTACAAATACGTCAAGGACAAAGGAGCAACTGTGGAGAGAATAGGACATCCTAAAAGATCAGCAAGACAGCCCATCTGCAGAACCACAGGAAATGAGGGAGGTACTGAACGAATATTTTGTATCAACATTTAGTGTGCAGAAGGATATGGAAGCTAGCGAATTTGGGAAATAGTTAGTGACGTCTTGGAGTGTGCCTGTATTACAGAGGAGCTGCTGGAGGTCTTAAAACAGTAAGGAAAATGTCTTGGCTTTTATTAGAAGCATGCTAAACTCTGTGGGAAGCTAAGGAACTGATCGCTTGGCCCCTTGCTATCATCAAAAGCCACAGGTAAAGTGCTAGAAGACTGGAGTTTGGCTAACGTGGTGCCTTGACTTAAAGGATTTAAGAAGGGTAATAAGGAAAAGCTTGTCAACCTGACGTCAGTGGTGGGTAAGTTGTTCGAGAGGATTACAAAGTATTGGATTTTCACGCTTTTTGAAAGGTAACGACTGATTAGGGATAGTCAACATGGTTTTGAGCAGGCAATACTGTGTCTCACCGACCTGACAGATGTTTTTGAAGAAGCGACTAAGAAGATCAATTGAGGTTTAGAGGTGTACATGGTCGATATGGACATCAGTCAGGCTTTGAACAACATTGTGCATGGTCATCTGTTTAACAATTTTGGTGATAGAGAGTGGAAATATCCTGGCAAAGCTTGCAATGTTCTCCATGCTATGAAAATAGTCCAGTTTATAGAGTATTCCACTAGCAATGTCTGCACATCTCTGCATCTTAGGTGTTACCTTTCCCCAGTTTATGATGTCTGGGCTGGTTCTATGAAGAGAATGCAAACTTTGAGGCAATGGACCCTTCCAGCTGATCTGACGACTCAATGTGTGCATTTTTGTGACTGGGCCCACTGTTGTCTCACTTATCCAGTTATTCCAATCCCTCCATCTCCTTATCCATATTTTCACCAAATTATCAGTTAATTAATCATTTGTTTTTGTTTTCTGTATCTTTCCGTGGCTTTGGCTTTTGACTCCTTCGGATATCAGGTGCTGACATTGTGAACCTCAGAAACATGGCAATGGAGTGTGTCAGGCTGTTGTTCACATCCCGATGTGTCCCATGTCGTTCTCCATGGACAGGGGTGTTCTAGCAGCTCTGACTCAAGTGTTTGAAAGTTGCTATACACTTGCCCGTGGAACGCCTCAGTCTCTCTCAGTTGATTGTGCTGTCAGTAACACGATGAAGACCCTTGAGTGCAATTGTAAAGGATCAGGCATCTAACTTGTAGTTGAGGGGCTTGTGACTGACCCCTGTTTTGAAACGTTAGTGGAACTGCTAGGAATGGTTTGCTGGAGGTTGTGCTGTGAGCTGCCTCAGACATTCAAGTAGACCTGAGGATTTGGTGACAAAACTCTGGATGGAGCATGGGGACTGTAGTTACAGATTTCGGGTCTGTAACATGGAAAACAAATGTAGCAGAGGCTGCAGAGAGGGGAAGCTCTGAAACCACGGAGTGAGTGCATGTGGGGAAAGTGATCATCCGTAGCTGTCTGTATCTGAGCCTGGACAAGTACACACTCTCACTCTCCCCGTTGCATACAATGGTGCACACTCTCCCTATCCGCCCCTCACACACATTCACACACACCCTTTCTCACGTTCCGCACGCACAATGCACTCTGTCACACATGCATGCAAACACAGCCTCTCTCTCTCCCTCCCGCACTCTTACGCACACTCCACCTCACTCTCTCTCTCTCCCCTTAACACAGACACGCCCCCTCTCTCACACATACACACACACGCTACTCCTACTTTGGAAATAAAACCTGTCTGACTCCTGGTCAAGGCACAGACAGCATCCAAACATGGCCTCACTCTTAGAATACATTGTGTGACCGCAAGTGTTACTTCATTTACATCGATAGTACCTGAAGGTATCTCCAGACAGCGACTTGAAATAAATTCTGCGATTTGCATATTAATCAATCAAACTCGCACCTCCATTCTAACTGATTAAGCACTTAAGAGCCATCTTAGGTGTGTGGGCAATTCATGTGCATGAGTTGTACAACCCTTTGATCTTTCCCTCCTAACTTCTGTGTTTAAGGTCTTCCTTTCTCTCTTAGATCTGATGAAGGAGCAGTGCAATGAAACCTTGTGTTTGCAAAGAAACACATTGGACTCTAACCTGGTGTAATTTGATTTTTGATTTTGTCCAACCCAGTCAAAAACCAGCGGCTCCATATCATGTATTTTTCTGCTTAGCTAATCCTCTCCGCAGCAAGTAAATTGTTCCTAATCCCATGTGTTCTTGTCTTGCATATTAATCTTCTGTGATGCATGTTACGCACTGATATCTGGAAGTCCAGATATATTACATCTATAGGATCCCGATTATCCAACTTACTTGTTACTTTTTTTTAAAAGAAAGTTATTCAAAACATTCAAACATGATTTATCCTTAATAAGACTATACTGACTGTGCTGGATTGTGGCTTGGCTTTGGGTATCTCCTGCTATTACTTTCTTCATAAAGTATTCTAACATTTGGTCTTCAATCCCAATAGTTTTTCCACTACTTTTCATTTACCAGTGAAGCTGGTTATTCGAAGTACTTCCCTTTCTATAACCTCTATGTTCTCTTTCACAATTCCTGTGTAACAGGCACAAGGCTGTAGAATATCGGCTCCAGTTGCTGTATAAGATGCATGAGTGACTAAATGGACTCATTATGTTCCAGCGTTACACAAACGATGGGCTGAAAGTCCTCCTGGTGTTCTGACATTAGTCCTGATGGCCTGAATGTCCTGCATCTGTCTCTGACCAAGCCGCTCAAGACCTCAATGTCCTCCTCCTGTTGCTCAATGACAGGTTTTGGGAGTTATGAAATCTCCCTGCTCAAATGTCACTTTTCAAGGACTGAACTGTGCAGGCAAGTTGTGTTGCCCACATTAGGTAGCCTAGTGGTTAGCCATGCCGCCTCACCGCACCAGAGATTCAGATTCAATTTCAGTCTCCAGTTTCCTCCCCAAGTCCCAAGATATGCATGTTAGATGGATTGGCCAAGCTAAGTTACCCATAATCTTCGGGAATGTGGAGGCCGTGTGTGTCATTTATGGAAAATGCCAAGTTACAAGATTGGGTAGAGTGGGTGGCGGAATTGGATGGGATCGTCTTCAGAGGATCAGCTTTCGCTATGGAGTGTGGAATCTATGGGTCAAATGGCTTGGTTTCACACTGTAGAGATTTTATGATTAACACCTTCATTGCAGAAACCAGTTGAAGGAATAATCTCTGAGTTAATTCCAATATCCTTTCCTCAGGCAGGAGTTTAAACCTATGCACAGTACTCCAGACGTGATCTCACCAAGATCTCACAGCAGCAACAACACTCTACCAGCCCACTCCAAGGTTCCCACGCAGGTTAGAGCAGGCTCAGCTGTCTGGGGGAATACACAGCATTATTGAAAGATCATTGCCCTTCTCTAATTCACTAGCATAACGGGAGATCTGGAAAATATCTCACAATGACACTTGACAGGAACAGGGTAAATGTGGTGAGATAATTTAAATGATGAGATATGCCTCGCCGAACAACTCGCATGAATCGACCATTAACCTCCCCAGAGCTCACGTGACTCAGATTCCACAGATTCTGGTGAGGTGGATCTTAGGAACAGCAAGGAGAAGCAACGTTCATTGGAGTTATGTATCAAAGTGAAAGCTGCAATACAAATGTAAATATGTCATTAAACAGGAAGTTAGACATACAGGTTTGTGGGTACTGCAATAACAATGGACAGCATGAAGTTCCATCTAACCAATGTTTACCCAAGTGAATGTTAATGTTGAGTGTGTATGAGATGGGTTGCTTTAGTAGTATGTTGAGCAACGAGTTGTTCATCAGGCAATTTTGGAGTTGGTGTCGTGTGATCAGAAGAGCAAATCGAAGAATTTGCTGTTAAGGAGCTTTTGGGAATAGTGATCTGAATATATTGAGTTTTATATGACGTCTGAATACAAAAAAAAGGTTTTTTCTTATATTTCGGGTATATACTGAGTCGTGCAAGCCATTATGATATGAGAATAAAGTTGGCCTTCGTGAATTTGAAAAGTACACTAAACGAATTAATGAAAGACAGGCAATGCCTGTTATTTGCAGAAACACTGTAAGGCCGACTTTATACATATATCCCTCCAAGGCATAAATCGTAAAAGCGAAAGGTGATTCAACGATGGTGAACAAAAGAAGTTAAGAATTGCATGAGATCGATGAAAGTGCCTTAGATAAGAGTCATATATTTTGGATTCATTGAAGTTTTGGACGCAACAAAGGAAGACTGATAAGCTGGTAAGGAAATTCGAAAGAGAACAAGAATGCAAAAGTGCCATGAAGTTTTGAAAGGAAAATAAAAGCAAAGTCAAATGTGAAGCAGTGAATGAGTGGACAGGATAGTTAATGTGGAGAACAGAAAAAAATGATAAGGGAACTAAACAGTTACTTTATGCCTGGCTTCACGGAGGAAGGTCCAGAAAATCTCCCAGAAATACCAAGTGACGATGAGACTTGTGTAACTGAAGACTAAAATTATTCATATCAGTGACGAGGTAGCATTTGAAAACATAACTGTACTGACAAGTCTGACAGACCAAATGTACTTCATACCAGAATTTCAGAGAAAGCAGAAAATGATATAATAGTTTAATAGCGAATCACTGTATTTTTTTCCGGATTGGGTTTGGAAGGTTATTAATGCATTCCAAGCATTAGCAAAGTGAAAAAGTTGGTGAATGGTGAACTACACAGCAGTTAACTTATTGTTCACAGTGGGGAATCTGTCGGAATTTATTATAAAAAAACGTGATATTGGACACTTGGAATGTTATAGCAAACGTCTAGCGAATGATGCTAGATTTTTGAAAGGGAAGGTAACATTTACCAAAGCCCTAAAACAATAAAGCAAATTGTATTGGACGAACATATGCAAATGGTGGAAGGTAAAGTTAAGTTTCCTTTTATTTGAAGGGAATCAGAATATAGGCGATGAAGAGCTCTGTGCTCTCTCTCCATTAATGCTGTCTAATTCACTGTGATTTGTAGCACTGGTTTCAGTACAGATCCTAGCTTCTGTAGTAATTTGCTCCGAGTAGAAGTTATGTTCTGCATCATTGACACATCGTGTTGGTGAGACTGTACTTGCCGTATTGTGTACAGTTTTGATTTTCTGATCTAAGTAAAACATACTGATCACATATACTGAATGGACATTCTCTAAATTTATCCTTCGGATGAAAAGATTGTTCGATGTGGGAACTCCGCCTGTATTCTGTAGAAGTTCAGAGACTGAGACGTGATCGAAATGAAGCTTTAAAAAACTCACACATAGGGGAGTGAAGAAGATAGGGGCATTGAGAAGTGTGAGCAGGATTAGTGAGCACCCTAAGATGTTCCACAATGACCTCAAGTCGAACAGAATAACCAGGAAAAATTTAGGTCCTATAAAAAACCAAGATGATAATCAATGTGTGAAGCTGGAAACATTGATAGATTGTGACATGAGAGATTCACATGTGTTTTTCTCAGGAGAAGGAGGAGGAATGGTTCAAGAAGATTGGACTAGGAAACTCGTGATATGGATTGCGAGCAAGGATTGATCATTTTGGCTGGTATAAAATTGGACAAGTCCACAGGTGTGGTTGTGTTGTATCACAAGCTGCTGTCGGAGCAAGGCCCTGACCCAAATATTTAAATAAATTCTGGTCACGGGGAGGGGGGGCTAGAGGTATGCAGAACACCTTTTACAGGAATGGATGGTGCAGGTGGACAAGGGAACTATAGAACAGTGTCAGTGAAACGACTGGGGAAATTAAGGTGGGAGAAAATTGATCCTCATTTAGAGAGGGATAGTCATCAGAGGGGAGTCATGCCGAACGAATTTTATTGATCTTTTTTGGAGAAGGTTGATCAGATGTTTTTTTTCTGCAAGGCCTTTGACAAAGCCCCACATGGGAGACTGAACAAGAAAGTAAAATCTGATGGCATCAAGGGTAACTTGGTAAGTGACATTCACAATGTCTTCATGGCACGAGAAAGAGGGTGGTTCTGGAAACGTGTGAATCGATATCAGTGTCCAGTGGTGTAGTATACAGGTCGATGGTGTGACCTTTATTTTTTATGATACTCATAAATAATATAGATATAAAAGTGGAGGTCGGGGGGAAGTGTGGAATATGAGTTTGCGTTTATCACAAAGATTGGCCGGGTGTTTGGCTGTGAGCGGGTAGGTCTTATGTTACAGAAAGATATAGATGGAATGGTCAGATTAGCAGATTAATGGCGATGGAATGCAACCCTGATAAATATGAGGTGGTTCACTTTGGGAGAATGAACTACACAGGGGAGTACTCAATGAATGGCAGCACACTAGGAAGCTCAAAGTGTGCTTCTCCATGCATCCCTGATTGGTACTGAACAGGGTAATAGTGGAGTTAACAAGGCGTTTGGAATAGTAAATATAATCTTTACACATCGAAACATAGAGTTATACAGGACATTGGTTAGGCCAACATGGAATACTGTGTGGTGTTCTGGGAGCCACATTAGAGGAAGGATATGATTGTAGTGGAGGGGGTGCAGAGGAGGTTCACCAGGATGTTTCCTGGGATGAAGCTAATCTGCTATGGAGAGAGGCTGGACAAGGTCCAGTTGTTTACTTTGGATTAGAGAATTCTGAGTGGAATGTGATTCAGAAGGATACAATTATAAGGAGCATGGACCGGGTGAATAGGCAGCAGCTATTCCTTTTAGTCAGAGGCCAAGTGCAAGGGAGCACACTTTTAAAGCGAAGGGTCTGACATGTAGAGATGATTTGTTGATTGTTTTTCACCCAGGTGTTGGCGTCTGGAATCTACTTCCTGAGAGGGGAGTTATCCTGGTAACTTCATAACTGGCAAAAATCTACTTAGGCGAGCTCTTAAAGTGTCATAACATTCCCGGCTATGGGCCTGGTGTAGGAGGGTGGGACTATTGTAGATTGTGCTGTATTTCTGATGGTGCAGAGTCTATACTCCTGTGGTGTTATGGGGTGGACATGAATTGCTGGGTTTCTGAAGACAACATTAATAAGAGTTATAAGGTGAACTATCAATGGAAAAGGTAAGAGAAAACAAGTGCAGCTTCGTTACACTCTCAATCCAGAGAATAGAGGACGAGAGCAGGGAAATGGCAGAATTATTAAGCAACTACTTCAGTTGTATCTTCACAGACGGAAACAAACAAAACAAATTAAATCTTCTCCGCAAAACTGGGAAGACTAACTCTCGTCAGAAAAAGAAGAATGAAATTACTCAAAAAATGTATTGGGAGAAATTATTGGGCCTGAAAGTATGGTTAAATTTAGAATACAGTTGGAAGGTGAAAAGCTAAAATCCTATATCAGCGTCCTGTGATTACACAAAACAGATGACAATATGATGACAGAAAAGGTGGCTAAAGATGGCTGGAAGTAAAGAAATTACGGTGAAACCGTTAATGAACAGTGAATGGCTTTCAAAGTAATTTTTCAACGTTCTCAGTACCAGCATAAAATAGGGAAATGGAAGGACTGTAGGAAAAGGGTAATCTGCCGTGAATGTCTCAGGAAATAAGGGAGGCTATCAAATTAAAATAAATGGCATAAATAATGGCATGGACCAGTGGGAAACTAGAAGATTGGGAACACTTTAAATGTCAAAACAAAGCAACAGGAAAAAGTATCAAGACATATCAGATAGGTTATGAGAGTAAACTATTTCAGCATATAATGACAAATAGCAATTTATTCTATAAATATACAAAACGAAATGAATGGCTATGGTAAGCAATGGTCCTTTAGATGTTGGGAAATTGGATCCAGTAATGGGATATGAGGAAATGGATGAGGAATTGAAGAGTTATTTAGTCCGTCTACACAATGAAGTACACTAATAACATGCCAGGAATTGACAAAGAGAGGAAAGTAAGTGAGTACCTGGAAACAACCATTCCCAAGAGAGAGATAGTGTTGGGAAAGCTAATGGAACCTAAGGTAAATAAGTCTCCTGTCCCTGATGGAATGTAGCCCAAGATACGAACAGAGGTGATGAGAGAAACAACAACTGCACTTGTGGAAATATTTCTGAATTCACTGGATTCTGATGCAATTCCAGGAAATTGGAAAACAGGAGTTCAGACACCACTGTTTTAAAAGGGAAGTAGACAAAATGTGGGGAATTATAGACCCGTTAGTCTATCATCTGTCGGGGAAACATTTCAATCTGTAATTAAGGAATAACTGGCAACGCATCTTGATATAAACTGTCCCATTGGGCAGACACAGTGTTGGTTCATGTAAGGCAGGCCAGTGTAACTAACCTACTGGAATTCTATGAAGACATGACAACTGCAGGGACCCAGTAGGGGTGGTGTACTGAGATTTCCAAAAGACATTCGATACAGTGACGCCAAAAAGGCTGTTGTGTAAGGTGTGGCATTACAGGTAATGTATTAGCATGGATAGAAGATTGGTTAACTAACATGAAGCAACGAGTGGGAATTCATAATTGTCTTTCTGGTTACGGATCAGTGACTAGTGGAGTGCCTCAGGGATCGTTGCTGGGACCGCGATTATTCACAGATTGCATAAATGAATTGGAGTACGGGGCCACGCGTAGTGTCTCAAAGATTACAGATGATAGTAAAATGAGCAGCAGAGTAAAGTGTGCAGAGGACTGTTAAAATTTACAAAGGGACATAAATAGTTTAAGTGAGTGGGCCAAGATCTGGCAGATCGAGTTCAATTATAATAAAAGTGAAATCATCCATTTTGGTCGAAAAAATAGTAAATAGGACTCTTATTTGAAGTGTTAAAAATAAAGCAGCCTGCTCTTGTGCAGATGGACCTGGGTGTCCTTGTGCATGAGTCACAGGCGTTGGTCTGCAGGGGCAACAGGTAATTAAATGTCAAATGGAATTTTGTCCTTCACTGTGAAAGGGATTGAGTGGAAAAGCAGGGCGGTTATGTTGCAGCTGTACAGGGTGCTGGGTGAACACACCTGCGGTACGTATAGTTTTGGTCTTCCTACTTGACAAAGGAAAAAACTGGCACGACAATGGATGCAGTGGAGGCTCGCTAGGTTGGTTCCAGAGGTGAGGGGGTTGGTTATGAGGAGAGACTGAATAGATTAGCATTATATATTGATTGGAATTTGAAAGAATGAGGGAGGAAAGAATAGAAGCATATATAATTGTGAAGGGAGTAGACAAGATAGAAATATAAAGGATGTTTCCAGAAGCGCATGAAACTACGACAACAGGACAAAGCCTCAAAATTCGATGGAGCAGATTTAGGTCTAAATTGAGAAGGAACTTCTTGACCAAGAAGGTTGCGAATCTGTGGAATTCTTCCACTGTGAAATAGTTGAGGATTTGTCATTGAATATGCTTGAATTCAGATAATATTTTGAACAGTCAAGGAATTAATCATAATGGTGATTGGGCGAGTAATTGGAGCTGAGGCCATGAAATGATCAGGCATTATCTTATTGAATGGTGGCGCAGGCTTGAAGGCCCAGATGGCCTACTCCTGCTCCAAGTTTGTACGTTCTTACGTAATGGGTAAACATGAAATGGGAATCATATTTGCGAAATTGACTGGTTGATACATACAGAGAAAAAAATGATGCAATGCATTTAGATGGCCTAGTGAACAAACTCAAATGTTACAGAATTGGGACTAAAATATGAACATGGTTTTAGATTAGGAGAATTGACACGAAACAGTGAAGAGTTTTGAAGTGGAAGGATCATGTCAAGCATTTAGTTGAGTGAATCAAATGCCATATGTCCTAGTCTGCTGACAACATTAACGATGTTGGATTGCTAGTGGGTGTGGAGGATATGAAAAGCTACAAAGTGATTGAGACACGTGGAGTGAATGGGCAAATGCGTGGTAGGTGAAGATGTTTCGGTATGCACCTTGATGGGAACAATAGAACAGCAACCTATCATTTGAAAAGGGATTGGATGAGACATGCTGATCTTTAAAAGGATTTATGTTCTTCCTTTATTTTTCCTGCTGTCACCTCCGAGATCAGTGCCGGGCAGTGAGTTCAGAACCCAGACGCCAATCCTGGGAATGGCATTGTCACGGTGACCAGTGTACACAGACCCACCAGGTGGGGAGCTGCAACATCGAAAAGGATCTGGATCTCCCTGTAAAGCAGTCACTGAAAGCAATATTGCTGGAACAGAAAGCAGACGGAAGATAAAGGGTGTGTTGACCTTCATTTCTAGGGGCTTGACCTTCAGGAGTAAGGGTGTCTTACTGCAGCTGTACAGGGCCTTGGTGAGAGCCCATCCTGAACATTGTGCAGTATTGTGTGTAGTTTTGCTCTCCTAACCGAATAAAAGGCAAACCTGACATTGGGGGAGAGCAGTGAAGGTTGGTCCGACTGATCTCTGGGATTGCAGGCATGTTGTGGGAGCAGAGCTTGGTGCGAGTGGTACTGTATTGAATGGGCTTTAGGAAAATGAATGGAGACCTCAGTGAAACATATAAAACTCTGACAGGGTGAGACTGATTGGAAGCAGGGCCGATATTTCCCCTGGTTCGGACATCTAAAACAAGGAGCCATAGTATTAGGTTAGGCAGGCCA
This sequence comes from Hemiscyllium ocellatum, assembly GCF_020745735.1. Taxonomy (NCBI): domain Eukaryota; kingdom Metazoa; phylum Chordata; class Chondrichthyes; order Orectolobiformes; family Hemiscylliidae; genus Hemiscyllium; species Hemiscyllium ocellatum. The sequence continues at coordinate 28,851,159 of NC_083446.1, forward strand.
CTCTGCATTGAGATGAGAAAAAGTGTCTGCAGTCCGTGACTGTTGACTTTGGGGATCTCTCTCCCACAAAAGCTGTGGAACACAAGGCACTGAATATAAATAAGGATTTCTCGACACGAAACGGAGCGGGGGGCATCTGGATTATGACTCTCAGATGTTAGGGAGATGGCCTCTGCAGGGTCAACAAGACGGTGTTTCCCGTACCCTTTTCTGATACCGACGCTGGTGCTGGATGTTCTGTCAGTTTTATCCGTCCGAACCTCGGAGCAGTTTGATACAATTTAGTGTCTTGCTTTACCGTTTTAGAGACTGTCGAGAGTCACGTTATGCCGTACAAGGAATGTATGGAATTCACCAGACCAGAATTCCCTTCTTGAAATTAGATTGGTAAAGCAAATTGGAGTTTGCAATTGACATTGATTTCAGCAAATCTCTCCCAGCACCCTCTGTCTCCTATGGTCAAGCCAGTTTTGCATCTAATTGGGTAGCTCTCCCTGATCTCCTGTGATCTAGCCTTATTAATCAGACTACCAAGTTGAACCTTGTTGGGCTTCACTAAGGTCCACGTAGACAACGTATCACCTCTTCAAAAACAGCAATCTAGTTTGTGAGACATGGATTCCTAGACTTAAAGCAATGCTGATTATCCCTAATCAGTCCTTGCCTTTCCAAATGCATGCAAATCCTGCCTCTCAGAATCTCCTACAAACACTTACCCACCCTTGACATCAAACTCACTAGTCTGTAGTTCCCTGGGTTTTCATTGCAGCCAAATTACAAATGATGTAGCAATATTAGCTGTCTTCCTGTCCTCCAGCACTTCAACCATGGCTGTCAATGATACACATAAGAAAGTCAAGAGAACTGCAGATTTCGAAAACCAGAAACTAAGACAGAAATGTGCTGGAAAAAACTCTGCGGGTCTGGCAGCATCTGTGCAGAGAAATCCGAGTTAATGTGTGACAACACGGGGGAACCTACCCCGCACACCCCTCCGCCCCGCGCTAATTTCAACTTGCAACACAGAATAGATTTAACCCGTTCTATAATCTGTAAAAATTCGCAAGGCCAATAACCTTCCTAAAGGTCACTATTTAATGTAAAAATTAACAACTTTTATTTATAAAGTCTAACAGAGAATAATTAACTCACAAATATTTGCAACTCCTTTCTCTGATCTATCTTTTACTTTCTCTTCTACAGTACTGGTACAATAACCTCCCTCCCACCCCGCCCCCACCCATTATGATATACAAAATATTCAAATTTCAGAACCAGTCAGCTGTAGAACCTTCTCTTTGTATCTTCCTCTTTCTTCGTTTCTTCTCCTCAGAGTTTCTGTTTCACAGGTCATTGATAAATAAAGGTACATTTCGGAGAGCTATTCTGCGGGCAGTCTGCAGATGTTGGTGGTGTGGCAGTTCTCCCCTAAATTGTCAATATTTTTTAAGCTATCAACTCAAAGCATCGGATAATTTCTTTTTTTAATAATATTGCCAAATGCCAAATTTAAACTAGATTGCAGTTTAGCTTCTTGAACAAAATTTGAACGAATTTATCAAAATTGATTTTATTTTTGTCTCACAGCAACCCAAGTACTGCCAACTGCTGAACCAAATGTTACGTTGTAAATTTTCCAGAACTCACTGTGCTTGTAAATCCTTCAACTCTCTTAAAGGTACAGTACCCTTTACATGTTCATAACACCTTCTTTCTCAAAAAATAACCATCACAATGAAAACACTGTCTCATTTGTTTTCTACTCTTTAAACACATTATCATACCATACAGATAACTGAAATCTAAGTTCACCTTAATTTCTTCCCATTTACCTATATTTAACATTGGATAAATACAAATGTTGTCTAAACTTTCTCAGTTAAATCGGTGAGAACACATCTGCGATTAAATTCTTACGACACGTTACATGTACGGTTTTTAAAATTAAAAGTCTGTAAAATAAGACTACGGAGAAATAGTTTTTAAAGCGTTCAAATAATGTAAACAGATTGCGATCCGTGTACACAACCGTCTCCAATACGCTGTTTGTGAATGCACATAAAAATGTTATAAGGTTAGTACCAAACTCAATAGTTCTTTCTCAGTCGTGGAATATTTTCTCTGGTGAATGTTGAGTTCCTTTGAAAAGTACGATCCAATCTCATTGTCCTGTAGCAGTGCACGTCCAACTCCTTTGTCACTCGCGTCAACGGCAACTTTAAAAGGTTTTCAGGCGTTTGGTGTAGCTGAAATTGGGTTGGTGTTCAATATTTCTTTTTAATGGTCGAATGCCTCCTGGCATTGTTCTGTCAACCAAGACTGTGTTCTTCTTCAGCCAGTTGGTTAATGGTGCTACTACACTGCTGAAGTTTGGAACAGACTTCCGATAGAATCCACTGACTCCGAAGGAGCGAACCACCTTTTCCTTCGAGTTTGATCGTGGAAATTCCTCGATTGCTTTTGTATTTGCGTTTCATGGGACCAACCTTCCATGTCCGATATTTTGTCCCCAGAACATCATGTCTGCTTTCACGAATACTGTTTCATTTAATATTTTCACCAGTTTTGTTTCTCGTATTCGTTCAAAAGGCTCTGCCAAGTGTACCAAGTGAGCTTTCCAGGACTTAGTAAACATCACGAATTCATTTAAATGGACTGCACAGTTTCTTAATCAGGCCACAACTCTGTTCATGAGTCTTTGGAATATGTTGGGTGTGCTCGTCATTCCAAAGGACATCACTTTGAATTGATACAGACCATGTGGCATTCCAATTAAGAAATTGCTTTCACTGTCTCTGATAAAGGTACCTGCCAGAAACCACGCATTAAGTCCAACTTCGTGATGTGACTGACTTGTCCAAATTTCTCGATACAGTCCTCCAATGTCGGTATGAGATATAAGTCTGATTTTGTAACAGGGTCGCGATCTTCCAATAATCCAAGCAAAATCATTGAGTCCCATCCGGTTTGGGAGCTAAGATGATCAGCGACCTCCACGCGCTCGGGCTTGGTTCGACCATGTTCTCATTGAGCATGGCCTCCACCTACTTCTGAACCTGTCTGGCTTTGAGAGGATTTGGCCGATATGGATTGTTTTATCGGAACAGTATTTGCTACATATACTTTATGTACAATAGCATTTCACTGCCCCCCATATGATTGTAACATATGCCCTCATACTACAATAGCAAACCTTTCAACTGTGTTCTACACTCCTGAGACAGACAGCTTACTAACCTATCCCACTGCTCAAGGACTTCTACATTTTTGACTATTTTGAGGCACATCAAAATCCACGACATTCAGATTTGATTCTTCACTTTGTGGGGCAGTAACTAACACCTGTTTCTCCAATTCTTTCTCTCCTCTACATTTCAGGAGGGGACCTACACATTCATTTATAAGACACACTCAGGGGTCTTCAAATGTGAGAATTGGCAACACTGTAATGGAGTAGGACACAGAAAATTACAGTTCCTGTGGTTTCAGAAAGGGCATTGGGAAAAGGTGTTTTCACTGATATAAGGAGCAATGTGTATGGTCAGAGTGCTGATTGTTAAGAAAGTGACTGTAGGAAAAGATGTGGTAAAATAAGCTAAGTCAGCTTTTCGCGATCTTCCAATAATCCAGCTCTTCGGTTCTTGTTGAATTTCCTTTAAAACTTCCATTGATTAACCTGATGTGCTCGTTGCATTAATGCCAGTGGCTTACCTACCATTTGGCATTAATGACATAAATGCCAAACGTTAACGACATTTTTGTGTATTCCAGGTCAATAAAAATGTTATTCTCCCTTAGCCCGAGTCTTTCCTAACCCTAGGTGCCCTCCTACAGGTGCTACCTGTAACATTTCCTGTCTCCATGCTACCAGCAACCCAATCTGGTGCACCTCAGCACATTTCTCCTCTGCACTAACCTGATGTGGTCTCCATTTCTGTCTTCAGATCTACCTTTCAGATAATAACCCTCATGAATTTCCGTTGCATCCTTTTCAGAGTACACATTCATATATATACCTTTTCTCGTCTTGTCCATCTGTTGCAAGTCGCTTAGCCTTTCAGGCCAAAACACCTCTGTCTGACCCACTGCCTGTTCAGGTTTTCACTGCACCATTCCGGCAAACAAGGTGTCCGTTAACTGAACCTCAACTCCTCCGCCTGTGTCTATAGTTTGTCCTTCGTGTTGTGACTTATAATAGTAGGATATGGTGACTGCACAGCCTGGGAAAATACCAGGATATATCCGATTAAACTCTTCCGATTCTTTGTCTTCGTTGGGCTTCTCCACAACAAGGGATGTCACTCCCAACTTGGACCGTGCTAAATCCTTCCCCAGAACAAACTGAATTCCTGGATCTGACAGTCTGTCAATCATTCCCACTGTAACTTTCCCAGTATTGAGTAGGCACTCCAACCGGATCTTACATAGGGAAATGCTAAATTTCTGTCCATCTTTCCCATAACTTAATATACTCCCCGGTAACAGATCAGAAAGACTGCAAATTCGTTCATCTCTTACTATTAGCGACTGGTTTGTTCATGTACCTCTCAAAATTATAACTTCTTGCCCTTCTACCACTGTTATTTCTGAGTAAACTTTACTCACGGAGGCGAAATCTTTATTGAGATCAGGTACTAACTGCATAGCCAGCCCCTGCCTAGACTGGTCACTTTCCTGCAGCTCTTCGGTTCTTGTTGAATTTCCTTTAAAACTTCCATTGATTCCACTGACTTAGCTTATTTTACCACATCTTTTCCTACAGTCACTTTCTTAACAATCAGCACTCTGACCATACACATTGCTCCTTATATCAGTGAAAACACCTTTTCCCAATGCCCTTTCTGAAACCACAGGAACTGTAATTTTCTGTGTCCTACTCCATTACAGTGAAAACACCTGAGGCCTTTCACCTCCTTTCCACTCTCTTGGGCATCTTCTTTAACCAGTGAAATACAACACACTGACTTCAATAATTTCAGTCCGAGGCAAGATCTGAAGCAGCAATATCGTTTATTATACTCTTGTAGGCGTGGTGCCTATAAGATAGGCACACCGAGTTTGACTAGTACACAACTTTTTATACAATTCTTTCCTCTTTTAATCCTTCCCCCCCCCCCCCCCCCCCCTTATTCCATTGCTTCTCACCTGATTACATCTCCCACTTCTCTAAACAGGGCCGCTTATCCCTTGCCTTATCTGGCCTTGTTCGTGACAAACGTGCATGTCCTGCTTGGCTGCTTCATCACATCCCTCTGTTGTCTATTGTTATAGAACATAGAACATAGAACAGTACAGCACAGAACAGGCTCTTCAGCCCACGATGTTGTGCCGACCACTGCTCCTCATGTATGCACCCTCAAATTTCTGTGACCATATGCATGTCCAGTAGTCTCTTAAAGGTCCCTAATGACCTTGCTTCCACAACTGCTGCTGGCAACGCATCCCATGCTCTCACAACTCTCTGTGTAAAGAACCCGCCTCTATACTTTCCTCCAACCAGCTTAAACATATGACCCCTCGTATTAGTCATTTTGTGTTCGTTATATTTCCTCCTTGACTGCCATCTGCTTCCGTGCTTTCTAGAGCAACATCTCTCACCATTCTTTACCCATACTGAGCCTTATGACGTCTCTATTGTGGTTTTTATTTGTTTATGACTGTTTGTACAAACATATCTCGCTTACCCTACACCCTTCTTCCTCTTTCATGATTTAGCCTTGTGATATTTGCAGGTAACAACATTTATAATTACTCCTCACAATTCCCCCTTTTTATTTTTACGTTCAATTATTGTTTCTGAAATTTCTCCATTAAGCATCGCCTCCAAAATTCACAAGCGTCATTCCTGAGACTTCATCCAGCTTCATCTCACTCATGCCCTCATTATTTAATAGAAAAACATCCTTCTGCGTGATTCCCTTTTAGGGGCATCTGTTTCATCCAGGTTGTCGCAATCAGTCTTTGGGTGAGCCCTCGTATACAGGGTATGATGCAACAGCCAATGGCTACCAATACCCCAGCTCCTAATATCAGGGACATAAGGATCGCAACCACAACCCCCTTCCATTTTCCAAACCATGATTCAAGCCATCCTGTGAGAGATGTGTCTTCTCCTGAATTATCAGCCAGTTCGTCTGCTAAGGTAGTCAATCCCCTTAAGGCCCGAATGATGGAACCATCAGGTGCCGTGTTATTAGGCATGAAGGTACAACAGCTTTCTCCTAACATCACACACACACACAGCCTTTTTCCAATCATATCAAGGACCATTCTGCTTTCCCATGCTATCCTACTTGTCGCATCAAGCTGTTCTGATATTCATTTAACAGCATCTCCTATATAATTTATAAATCGCTGTTGATTATTGAAAATGTATTTTATCCAATTTACATTTTTATTAACTGTTACCCACCAAGTGAGCTGACTCAAAGCCTGCTGCAATGTGGTTGCGAGCCTTGAACTCATCAGGTACCCCCTCCTCCCGTCCCCCCACCCCCCACGGACTCCGATAGAATTGAGATAAATCCTGTCATCGAAAGAAGAATCTAAGAGTGATCTCTTACTCCTCTTTTACCCGAGTATCTTTTCCATTCTCAAATGCCAGGGTAAATGGAATTGCGAATTGTACAATTGCACATATCCCTCTCCAATCTGGAGGTAGGGTGGGTCTCAATATTTTGCCTCCACAGAACCCCCACAGATCCGCTCGTTGGACCTTTAGTGCTGAGTAGTTCCCTCCCTTGTCTGCATCGGTGAAATTCTTAATCTCTGTACATAATTTCAGCTGCCCCAAATCTCTAGACCGATTTGTATCTCGTCTATGCACATACGATATGTGATTTCCTACTGCGTCTGAAAACACGGGGGTGGAGCGGGGCTTTTAAGTTTTTCATCTCCAAGGGAGGGAATATCAGAGATGGGGAGGTACAGTTGCTGTCATTCCATTCAGTCTTATCCTGATACAGGGATTTCATACATTTCATGCCCTTCTTGTCTCGCTTCCACCCGAGCAGAAAGGGAACCACCTGGGCCACTGGCCGACCGGAGGCACATGCATAACAATTGCACGTATTCAGACTTTTTAGGGTATACTTTACCCATTCAACCCAGGCGTTTTTATCCCTGTATCCAATTACTATTTTGATAGTCTGTTTCAAGTCCTTCACTTCTATAATTTTTACAACTTTAGGGTCATCGTGAGGGGTGAAAGGTTATATCTTATTATCCAGTAGTTTTCCCCTTCCTACGCTAATTCGAAAACAACAGCCCGAGAAATCATTCCCGTTTGTTGTCATTTCTATCCAAAATGTTTCATTTACTTGCACCTGATAGTGCCCCCCCACTCCCCCACCCCGAAATTCCTTCGTACCATGTTGTTTTCTTTATCGGTAGGTATATTGGGTCGCACTCTTTATCGAGACAATCGAAACCTGGTCAGAAGGGGGCCCGGTGTACTGTGACAAGATCATTATACCAAGTACCATCTCCAAGGCCATTTCCATAGGACTTAAGATGTAACTCTGAGCTGTGGTACGGTCTTTGATTATCTACATCCCCACAATTTACCTAGCTGCAAACATCGGTGTCTATTACTTGAGGGTAATCAGACTCAGGGACCCTTAATAACACATATGAAATTGATGTTTCACAAAATGCCAATACTAAGACAGCTAGTATCATAACTCTAAGCATCCCCAGCATTCTAAACATCATGCTGAAGCACCAAAAGACTTAATGTACAATCCCATAGAAATAATCATGCGCTCGCATCGCCACTGTATAATCAGTTACTCAAAGTCTCTTTAGCCTGAGTTTCAGCGTTTCTTACATTGATTTGGCTGTCCAGACGTCTTCCTCAATTGGACTTTCCACTGACCCTTTGATCCGAGTGTAGTGAGTCCAGCCTTTCTCCGCTGTCCTCATCACTGTTTCACTGGTCGAAAGAACCTGGTGCGGCCCTTCCCAGTCCGGTTGCATTTTAGTCTCTGTCCATGATTTTACACAGATCCAATCTCCAGGTCGAATCGGATGAACAGCGAATTCAAGGGGCGGAGTCTGTGCCAATAAACCCTGTTTCCTCAGGAAAAACAAAGAGGAGGACAAGCCCAGTATATACTTCTTTAAGAACAAATCTTTAGTTTCTGTGATTGGCAGTGGCCAGAGGATATGCCTCCACCCAACCGAATAAATGATCAACTATTACCAACATATCTCAGTCTTCCCACTCGGGGTAATTCTGTATAATCTACTTGGATGGTCTAGAATGGTCTTAGCCCAGGTTCTTTCCCTCCTAGGACTTGTTTCCTTCACAGTTTCTTGTTTACATCTTTACGTGTTATACATCCCTCATATATCTGTTTGGCTATTGTATGTATGCCTTTGCATCCATATTTCCTTAAGACTAAGTCACACATTGCTTGCATTCCCCAGTGTCTCCCCTGATGTAAGACAACCATAATTTCTGACTTCATCATTTTGTTTAACATTTCCCTCCCATCGGGTAACATCCAATGTCCGTCTGCAGCTTCTGCAGCTCCTAAATTTTTCAATTCTTTTTCCTCTCTTTCGGTAAATATTGGAGCTTCCCGAGGACCTGGGATAGCAGGTATTGGGGAATAAACCACAGTTTCCTATGCATTCAGGACTGCCTCTTTCTTTATCTCATCGGTCAGTAATGTAGCTTTCCATTGTTTAATTACAATGAATTAATGTTGTCATGGTTTAAATTAAACGTGAATCAATATGACAGGTCACTGAGAATGTGTGAAGGTATACTGCCAATTAATATTGATTCAGGCTAACACAATCGATTTATTATAAATATTAAGTATTAATCATATATTATATAAATAAAATTATCATTATCTGTAATTCAGGGTGGAAACGCAACAATTGACCAAAGCATTTTTAAAAATTAATTGCGCAGTTCAGTTTGTTTGCCAGTCACTTGTGACTTCTCATTCTGTTTCTGTAAATGTTTTGCTTGAGCACTTTCATATATAAGAACCTCAAGAGGTCTAATAGTACCATTTGCAGTTAATTCAATCCCAATTTGGTAGCAGTATCTTGTCATGAGCGCAAAACTGATTCTTCGTGCCTCTCATCACAAAACTGTCGCCATGATCCAATTAGCTCTTTAGTTCCTGCTCCCTTGGGGCTTAAAATTTAAGGATGAACTTGCTGCCCCCGTATCGACTAGAAAAGCGTCGTCCTCTTTGTAAACTCCCACCTTTACATTTATCAAGGGTTCCTGGTGGATTCCCGGGGGCAGTAACCCCTGACACCGCTATTCTGCATCGAAATTCATCAGCAATATCGCCCTCTCTTCCTTTTTCAGATCCAGACATTCCCACTTAAAGTGACCTGTCTATCCACAGTAATAACATCCCGACTGTGGGGATTTCCACCTCGATCCATGTCCATGTCCACAAAACCACTTAACATTTTCTCCCTTTAGTTTCAACATGCTGCACGCCACCATTCCGGTTTCGTTGTCCTTTATTTTTTCCTTTACTTTATTACCTCTTCAACCGTGGCTTTCATTATTTTTGTCTTTTATTTCTGCTTCTCATGTACGTTGCCACTTGTTTGTTTAGACATTGATTTTTTTTGTTAAGAAGTATTACAATGTTTCTTGTTCCCTATAACTTCAAATATTAATTCATCAATTTTTGCTTGTCGAACTTTAAAGTATGTTCCTTACTATACATTTTGGAACCTTACTTATAAATATATACTTAATTTTTTTACAAATTCATTTATTCAGTATTTAATATTTAAAATGTGAAATGCATACTGTCCCCAAACTTGAAAACCACTAAAATTACCCAGTTTTAGTCCCTTAATTTAATTCCAAAATCAGTTTTCTTAAGTAGTCCTGACCAGTCATTGCTCAATTACAATGCTGTAGGTTTTAAAATAACCGGGGGTGCCTTAAAAGGGTTTGTCTATTCAAGCTTAAAAAAAAATCGAACGCATGAATAATGGCCGAATCAAAGATCACAGATATTAACCATAGGATTGTGAACAATTACAATCTAATGTTGAACTGAAACTTCAACTGTCCTCCATAAATCGCTTTTATGTAAGGATAAAAGAGATTAGTTAGAAACTGATAGTCAGGCAGTCATGACCTCTAAAAGAACACGTGTTAGCATTTTATTTCATAATCACTGTAAAATCCTTAACTTTAAAAGAAATCTTGTTAAGTTTCCATAATAGAAATCAGATTCAGAACAGTCCCGGATCTCAAGTTCCAGTGAACAAAGCAAAAATACTCAAACACCAACAAACATATGGCATTCAAACCAAATCGCAAGGGGTTAAGCTTTCTACCAGCTGTACAGGAATTGCAGTTATAGTCGCCTGGGTGTGATTGGGATTAAAGTTCCCTGGATTTGATTGGGGTTAGAGACCCCTAGGTTTGACTGAATTAATCAATTGTCAAGGAGAGACTCAAAGAACGATTCATCGAACAAATGAGGGATTATTATTTCGAGTAACGTCTCAAGGAACCAAACAGAGAACTGGCTTTTTTATAATATAATGAGATGAGGAAGGAGTGATACATCGTACTGTAGTACAAGCTCACCTTAGAAAGAGTGACCACAACGTGCTGCAGTTTCACATTCAGACTGAAACAGTGAAGACAGAGTCACAGATGTGAAGTTTACTGGTCTGAGGAAGGGCGTGTTCTGAGTGGACTTGGCAAAAAGCATTAAAGGCCGGGACTGTTGAAGAACAGTGACAACTACTTCGGGAGATAGTCCAAACTCTTAAGTAAAGAGCAATCCTGAGTGGAAGAGAAATTTTAAAAAGGTGAAAAGTGATTCATGTCTGAACGAGGAAGTTAGTAATGACATGCACGTGATGGATTGCCGGCATTAGCACCAATTGCTGATACAGATAATGTTCTGGGGACTCAGGTTCAAATTCAGTCATGTCAGATGGTAGAATTTAAATTCAATATGAACCTGGAATTAAGAGTCTATTGATGATAATGAATCTATTGCTTATTATTCGAAACATCCATATGTTTCATGAATGTCCTTTAAGACTGGAAACCTCCATCCTTACCTGATCGGATCTACATGTGACTTCAAATCCACACAAATTTACTTGACGCTTAACTGCCCTCTGGGCAATTAGGGAAGGACAATGAGTGCTGCCTAACCAGCGACGCCATCTTCCTATTAATGTAATAAAGAAAAACGCTTTAATTGTTCGCAAACTTTGGCTCAAAACAAAATCAAAATGTCTACGAAGGAAATAAGCGTTGAAAATATAAGAATTGATAAAGAACACTTCTCCGAGTAGACAAAAAGTAAAAGAATGCTGAACGTAAATGTTGGCCTTTTAGAGAATGAAAACGGCGGGTTAGTAATGGGAAACTCAGAAGTGGCAGAGGTAAAGCCAACACTTCCTGTTTTCACAGTGGAAGATAATCTCTTCTCAAAATGTACGACAACTGCAAAGGATCTTGCTGAAAATACGATGCTGAAGAAAAAAGGTATTAAATGCATTGATGGGATTAGAGGGAGGTCAGGCCCTCGGTATTCACTCAGTTATATTAAAGGAGGTAACAGCAGAGGTACCTAATGTGTTAGTTACGATATTCAAAAAATCCTTTGATTCTGGAAATGTGTCAAACTATTGGAAAATTAATAATGTGACACTCGTATTCAAAATAAGAGATAAGAAAAATGACAAAACTTTAGACCAGTGAGTTTTAACTCTGAAGTGCGAAGGTTTCTTCAGTCAACCATAACTTAGGAAATAACTGAACATTTGGAAAAACAAAGATCAGTTCAACATTGTCAGCACGGTTTCATGATGGGCAGGTTGTGCTTGACATACCTGCTAGAGTTCTTTGAGAATGTAACGAACAATGTGGACATTTGGGATACAGCAAATACTGTACATCTAAACGTCAGAAGGCTTTTGATAAGGTGCTGCACAAAGGACTGATCTAGCAGGTTAGATCCCGGGGGTTAAGGGTAGAATATTGAATTGGAAAAAAAGATTGGCTTACTGACAGAAAGCAGAGCATCGGGATAACTGGTCTTTCTCTGACGAACTAAAACTATTGAGGTGCTGCAGGTTTCATTTCTCAGACTTCAACTGTTTCCAATCAATCCAAATGAATTGGAAGTAGAGACAGAGTGTCGCAAATAAATTCATAGATGGTACTAAACTAGGTGGCAAACAGGCTGTCATACGGAAATAAAGAGTTTACAAATAAATATTAGAAAGTGGGGCAGATTGTTATATCTGGCAGATGGTGTTTAATGTGGATAAGTGCAAAGTTGAATTTCCTTCCGCCACTCCTAATTTCTATGTTCTTGTGTTGCTACATTTGCAGTTCTTTGAATTCTATTCTTTTTTAGTGTCTGGGGTGACATGAGTCGTAGGTTTTGGTCAAGGGAGGTGTAGGTTGCTCTGTGTGTCGGGCACAAGACATTAATGTGGAGAAAAGACCGCGGTCAGGCTTTGTTGATTGCCACAGCAGGCCTGGCACCCAGCTGGCCTATCCCTGCTCTTGATTCCTGATGTTAAATTGCCTGGAGTAAACCACATCAAAATGTTGCAGTCAGACAGACAGTCCGTAATTAACATGCCCATTTCATAATAAAGAGACAAATCACCATTCTGATCAGAAGTAAATACTTGGCAATTCTTTTGAGATTTCAATGACTATTTGCTGAAAATTCAGTCTGGGAAGTGAGTGACGGGACTGCAAAACACTTTAGCATTGTTGCAACTTTATAGTTTAGATATTGAGCAAAGATATTACATTATCAACACTTTTGGAAAGTGTCATACTGTACATCTTACGAAAAATATTTTGAAATATTATAAAAAATACAAACATTGAAAAGATTATAAAAAGAAAATGTGAAGAGGATATAAGTCTTTATGGAGGTCAGGGGAACGGGCAAATATTGGTCTTTGGATCATAGTTGAGAAACTGTGTCTGTGTTTGAGCATGTTAGAGAGTTGAATGAAGACATCATATTATTCTAATGAACAGATAGAGAAACGGAGGCACGAGGAATGGGGAATCTGTATCACAAAACAAACCTCTGCATCAATATCACATTTTTCAGAAAACAATATAAATCTTTAAATATTATAAAGCCAAATGCATTCACAAATAGGAAAGTTTTTCTACAGCCTACAGATTAATGGTGAGACCACTTTCACAATATAAGTTTGTCTCCTTTTAATTGTACCTACGAGTAAGGGGAAAGGCTGCTCTCTCATCACCCTGTGCATACCCCTCATGCTGTTAAACACCTCCACCAGGAGCACCTCTCAATCTTCTTTGCTTAAAAGTAAAATCAAGTAAATCAAGCCTCTCTTCAGTTTGAGTACTCTCTTGTCTTAATACTTCAGAAATGTATCATATTTATATGTGTCACATTTTTCATCAGCGATTGATCTGTCCACTGAACCGTTGCTTTATACGCCCCCCCCCCACCCCCCACCCCGGTAACCTTAAACCTTCCTCCTCACTGTGAACCACCTGCTTATCTTTGTGTCATCCACAACATTATTAATCATTCCCCCAAACTCCATCCCTCCCATTCTCATCATCATCATTTATGACGTTCACTTCTTCGCCTTGATTTTCTTCCCGTTCTCCTGTTATTCCTATTTTTGTGAATTGACAGCGTAATGCAGTTGAGGTTTTTTTATCAGGGAGCAACGAATTTTATTTTGGACGTGAAGCTGAATTCGCCTTGTATACTATGCCCTTCTCTATGAGTTATTCACAAGGCTTGTACGTAATTAATATTGGATTAGGTTGCGGTGGCGTTCACTGCAACATTTGGGTTTTACGTGGTCCTGGGTAATGTTCTTTGTATCTTTACTGCAATAGTCAGAGCTGAAGGAACTTTCCGTCTGATCGATGAATACGGATTCACAATTTTGTTTGAAAGAGTTCGAGTGATGAGGATAAAGATTCAATTACATTCTACATTTAGAATCGTGGCAGGAGATTAAATCGTATCGTCAAGTCACTTTGAATTGGGAACAAATTATTAAAACCTGCACGCACTTTTCTTCATATTGTGAAAACGGTTTCACATAATGTTCCTGGAGCAGCTTGGATCTTACAGCTGCTCCTGGGATTGCCGGCAGTTAAATATTTAACGTAGTCTTTTTTGCAGTTGATATCGTTATTATATTTTATTCATTTAACATCATTTTTTCTATTTTGTTTCATTTACATACAAAACCAATTTAAAAAAAACTCACAATTTTCTCTCAAACGAACGTTTGTTTTAAAAGAGCTTTTTAAGGGTGGTTTACAAAAGGAAGGAAAAGTCTATTTCTGTTTTAAAAGGTTTCTTTAATTACACTTCAAATGTGTTTTTGCTTTGAAAAATTAATCAGCTCTTTTTTAAAATACGGAGTTGTACTTTCCTTCCGGAGATTCCTACACATTTTCAGCTCGGGAGGAGACTACTTTCTTCTTGGGATTTATTGCAGAGGAATGTTTTTACTGATGCAATTCAGCTAAGTGGTTGATTTTGTTCATGTTTTATATGTTTGATACGTAAATGTATATATTCTTCCATTTTTTCAAACTTTATTTTCTGTAGGTAATGAAAGGTAACATCTATATAAGTTGTCAAAAACAATCCTGCTTTCATGCATAATGTTATTAAGGCCATATATAAGGTGCAGAGAGAAATGGCTAGAAAATTTGGAAAAAAAATGTGATCCAGCAAATCAGTTAGATAGTTGGGTGACTGTCAGGAATGATAAGAAGGTAGTTCAAATGTCTCCGGTGGCTATTCGTCTATTAAAATGCTTTCCTGCTTTAAGAACAGCTGAAGGGGATTGTCTCTCTGAGGAAAATGGAAGAGCAATAAACTATTGGACAATTGGAATGATTCTTTTGTTCAGCAGCGATTGAGAAGAGTTATTGGAATTATTGCTTCAGTTCACTTTTCTTTGGGGGCATCAACAGGAGATTCTGGGGCAGTGACCGTTAATTAAGGATGGTTTGTTGCTTTCCCTGTGCGAGGATTGAGAACTTTTCGAAATATTTCAATCACGTTGTGAAAGGTGAGATTGAATAGCTGATCATTATTGCCCATAATGGCAGGAATGACGTTTTTTAGAGAAAGATTAAAACAGTACGGAGTGAACTTAAGAGGTGAGGTAGAGTATTAAAAATAAAACCGTTAAAGCAATACTTTCTTGTTTACTCCCAATGCCAAACTCAACTGGGAAGGAACAAAGGTTGAAACGAGAAAAATCAACGGCTGAAGAGCTATTGTGTTATTGAGGGATTTAGGTTTTTGGGTAATTGGAATCTATTTTAGATTAGAAATGTCCTGTTCAGAAAAGAATGGTCTCATCTAAACTGGAAATCAACGAATATCATAGCAAAGAGATATGCTCATTTTATGTAGGAAAAATTTATATTGATAGAGACGGAAATGGGGCTGTTCCAAGTAGCAGTAGAAATGACAGGATGATTAGAGAAGTTAATGATTGTGAGGAGTGCACGTCAATTGGAAAAGAAAAACGAGAGAGTCAAGATTATATAGTAATTCGGAAGCACGAAATGAATTTATTTCAATGCAAAGTGTCTTACAGGGAGGGCTGATGAATTCAAAGCAAGTTTAAGAACATGGGATTGGGACATCATATGTATTATAGAAAATTGGTTTAGAGATGCCAAAGTCGAGAGTCTAGTTCTGGGAAAGCACAGCAGGTCAGGCAGCTTGTGAGGAGCAGAAAAGTCAACGTTTTGGGTAAAAGCCGCTCATGAGGAATGGGCTGATGAAGGGCTTTTGCTTGAAACATCGATTTTCCTGCTCCTCAGTTGCTGCATGACCAGCTGTGCTTTTCCACCACCACACTCTTGACTCTAATGTCCAGCATGTGCAGTCCTCACTTCCGCCTGAAAGATGTTCAAGACTTGCAATTCAATGTTCCAGCTATAAAGGGTCATAGAAAGGATGGAAACAGACATGTAGAGGACATGGAGGGGGCGGTGTGCCATTTTTGATTAAGGAATAAATTATTGCTGTAACTGGAGAAGATATTTCTGAAGAATTATCCAGTTAAAATATGCATATAGTATTAAAATTAAGAAAATAAATTTCACTTTGAACAGATGGCACGAATTGCTCATTTGTGACAAATCGTCTAGTGAAATTATATTGGTCGAAATTAAAAATAAGAAAGGAAAGAGCACGTTGATTGTATTGTACCATATGCTCTCCAACAGTAAGAAAGAAATTGAGAAACAGACATGTAGGGAGATCTCGGATATATTTAAGCTTAATAAGGTTGTAATAATAGGGGATTTTAATTTTCTGAAAATTGGTTGGGACTACCACAGTGTTAACGGGTTGGATGATGAATAATTTGTCAAATGTGTTCATGAAAATTTTCTTCATCAATATGCGAATGTTTCTAACAGAGAAAGAGCTAAACTAGGCCTTCTTTTGTGGAATAGGCAGGGCAAGTGACTGAAGTAAACGTGAGGGAATATTTTGGGTTTGCAATCAAAACTCTATTAGTTTCATAATGGCTATGTAAAATAAGAAGACTTTCATTAATGTTTGTCATAATTGGAGTATCATGAATTTTAATGGCATGGAACAAGGACTTACCAAGTTTAATTGGAGTAGACTGTTAGCAGGTAAAATGATGTCTGACAAGTGGGAGGCATTCAACAGTGTGACAGCAGAAGTTGAGAGTCATTATGTCCCTGTTCGAGTGAAGGATAATACTGGTAAGATTAAGGAACAATGGACAACTACGGTTATTGAGCTTTTAAACTTGAGTCAAAGAAAATCTTACTTTAGATACCGATAATTTTATTCAATTTAATCTCTTAGACAATATAAAGTGTGTGCAGCATTATTTCGAGAGAAATCAGGAAAGCAAGAAGGCGATATGAGATAGTAGGGACAGATATTGTGCATCTCCATTAATAGCAAGAGGGTAACCAGAAAGACGGTAAGAACTCTCAAAGATCATGAAGGATATCGATGTTTTGAACCAATAATAAAATTATCCCATTCCTGGTTCACTTGATAGCAACAAACACACTATTGTCTGCACGTCACACTCATCCAGCTTGAACTCTATCTGCTATTTGCCTATGTCTTGACCCATTTGCTCAAGATCCCTTTGTATTCTTCGAAAACCTTCACTGTTCACAATGCCACCAGTTTTGGTGTCATCCGCAAACTTAGGAACCATGCGTTCGATATTCAGTGCAAATAATTTACATAAATGACAAACAATGAAAACCCAGAACCAACCTCTGATGGACACTGCTGGGCACAAGACTTCAATCTGAAAAGCAACCACCCATCATTTCTCTCTGTCTCCTGTCATTGCACCAATTGAAAGTGCTGGAGAGAAACCGCACAGTTCTGGCAGTATCGGAACAGAGAAAAATGGAAGTAACTCCTTTTGAGTCTAACATAACTTTTCATATAAGACTCGATATGTTAACTCTGTTTCTCTGCCCAGATCCTGCATCAACGGTTGCATTCCTCCTTCATTTTGCAGTTGTATTTAAGATTTCCACTATTTCTACTTTTTTACTTTTTCGTGATTGATCTGGATGTTGGTTATATTTGGACAATATGCTCGATTCCTGTTCCCATCTCTCGTGCCAGTGACGTATGTATTGCTCTGGAGTCTGTTTCTTCTTTACATTCTGAAAATAAATGCAGGGATCTCACCAAAGTGATTTTGACTTAAAAAAAACTTTTAAAGACAGCTATACTTGATGAAAAGATAGGAATAGTTTATCAGTTATGATATTGTCTGTGCGTTGTATGACTAAACTTGTCTCCTCAGTCTCTGAACATTTTCAATATATTTATCGAAATACGTACAGTAAAGGTGGTTGTCATGCATTCCATCATCTCTGTACCAGCTCGGTATGAGCTGTATTCTCACTCTTATTCTGGTGTAGCTCTCTATAACGAAATACATTTTGTTATCTGTGTCTGTTTTTATTACGGAATACCCCGTCCAGATATAAACAATCTTAACAAGCTGTATAACCTTTGATTAAGCAGTCGATATATAAAATATAACTATGTACTTCACAGTTAAAATTGCCCTATTCCATTCATATTGTTGTTCTACATTCCATATACCAGGGGTCATCTATTATCTTGATCTGCATTGCATTTCATTCGATTTGTCAGAAACAGTGATGGCTGAATACTAGTGACTCAGAGATATTGCTGCACTTCCCTCAGGTCATCTCAGCCACTGGCCGCAGCCCTCTCTGTCTCATAGCCGTCATCATATTCATTCTATCCCTTACTCGTTAATTCATGACTTTTAATAAACAGGATTATTATACATTGTTATGGACCAGGCCCGACCTGTCACAACATTCTTAAGCACATAGCCCAGTCTGTAATGTGGCCAGTTGTTGAAGGTAAGTGTATGGTAGATATTCCCAGAGGGAATTAGTTGGTCTGACTGCCGACTTTTAAACAATCAGATGTATTTGCAAACATAAGGAATGAAACACAATGAACCGAAAATACCGTACCTGAATAATTCACCCTATCCAAAACTGATAGGATATCTCCAATTAATGATGCTGATCCAAATTACTTGCAATAACTCTAATAAACAAACCCCTCTGCACAATTAGTAAACATTACACAAAAAAACTTACAGGCTACAAAGTCAGAGGGCTGAGGGTGGGGGGTGGGGGGGGGGGAGAGAGCGTCCAGTTTCAACACTGAACCTGACTCAACTAACCCTCGAACTGAACTGACCTGTACAGCTGGTGAGCTGGCCACATTCCCTTGAATGCACCAGTTTGTATTAAAGGCTTGAAAGCCCACTGCCGAAGCATTATCTGTTTGGCAAAAAAACAAAGGACCCCAAAGAAGCATTCAATATTGAGACATGTTGGAATCTTGGGATGTTTAGACACCCTGTGTGACAACTCCCCAATATAAAACCGAATCTTCAATATCCAAAGATGGCTTCAGTTTTCATAACCACCCAAAATAGTGGTTCATACTCTAAAATGCACATTTACATTTGTTTACAATAAACCAGAACTACATCCAGATTCAGTGTCTGGTACTTCCATCATTGAATGTCTCCATTTGCATCAGCAATGATGTTTTCAAGACCTCCACGGGCACAATTTTCAAATTGAATGGCTGAAGCAACAGACCCCAGCGAAACAGTCTCCCATTTTTGCCTTAAATTCCTCCAAAAAGACTTCATTGGGTTATGATCAGTGCAAATGGTTGTGTCTGATATTTTGCTTGTAATGCAAATACTGAAATGTTGTCGTGCCAACACAAAACTCGCAGTAACTTTCTCAACTGTTGAATATTTCTACTAATTAACATTCAACGTCTTGGAGAAATATCCAATAGGTCTTTGTGTCTTCTGGTCGTCTTCCTGCAGGATCCCGCATCATTTGCGTTTAAATCCACCTTGAATGGGTTTGCATATTCAGGTGTGTCTGATCGTGGGCCGTGGTTAACACATATTTCAAATTCCGTCAAATGCCTTCTGACAGTCCTCTGTCCACTGAAAGTCCTTGTGTTTCTTTAACAATTCAGTGAGTGGAGCAGTCACAGTGCGAAAATCCGGCAGAAACATTTGAAAAAATCCACTTCGGCCCAGGAACTGCTCCTTTTAGCAACGGTATGGGAAATACCCCAATTACCTTCACTTTGAAATCTCATTGCACCGTTTATCTATGTCCAATAGCATGGCCAAAGAAGGCGACTTTTGCTTTGGCAAATTCACTTTCCGCTAGGTTTACCACCAAGCCTGCCTTCCGAAGTCAATCAATCAAGTCCGATAGATGCTGTAAGTGTTCCTTCCATGATTCACTAAAAATTACAATATCATCAATGTATACCACAGTTTGGAAAATCCGGCAATTTATTGGTTACTCCCTGAAATGTGGCTGCCACATTTTTCATACCAAATGTAAGTTGCTTTTCTCACATTTTCAACAAAACTTCCAACTATGGAACTGGTTTGCATCAATGTTTTTAACTGCATTGAATTTACATTAGTCCAGACATAGTCGTTGCACACCATTTGGTGTTGGCACCTTGACTATGGGTGATTTCCAGTCACTGTAACGCATGTTGATTATGTCATCTCAGAGCATGCATTCAATCTCCTTCTGAACCTGTGCCAATTTTAGAGGATGATGCCTGGAAGGATGTTGCTTAATCGTAACGACATCTTCTATAGCTACAATGTGCACATTTTGGTGAGTACTTCCAAGTTAATATCTGCTTATCTCACCATGTGATAGTAATGGCTCTTTCTGATTATTTCTTTTTTTTTCTTATGACGGTAAATCAATAAATTATCCAAATTTTAGACAACTCCCTCATTGTCCACTTTAATTTGATGAATTCCTGATTCATAATCCTTTGAACTTGGTTCTTCCTTCTGTGCTGTAATCATTAACACCTTCTCCTCTGGCTTTCCATACCTGTGAAAGTATATTCTGAGCATATTCACATGACACACTCTGTGAGATCTCTTACTGTCTGCAGTCCCTATCAAGTGTTTACCATCACTCAATATCCGTTGTATTTGATAAGGTCCACTAAACCTTGCTTTTCAAGGTTCACCTGTAACTGGAAGTAACAGTAATATCTTATCCCCGATCGCAAAATTGCAATTTTTTGATATCCTGTCCGCTTCCTGTTTTATTGCATGTTGCAATATATTTAAATGCTGTCCAGCCAACTCCCCAGCGCTATTAATCGCTCCTTAAATTTTGTGACCTAGTCCAAATATGTGGCCTTTGAACTCTGATTTACTAGCTTCTCCTTAATCAATATTAATTGTCCTCTCACGTAATGACCCCAAAAATAATTCGAATGGAATGAATTTGCTTTGTTAATTTGTTGCATCCCTGCTCACAACAAGTGCAAATGGAAATCGCTGACCCTAATCATCTGGATAGTCCTGATCATAAGCCATCAATATGGTATTCAATGTTTAATGTCACCTTTCTCGTGCTCCCTGCAATTTTGGATGGTATGCAGCCGATATGAATTCCTTATGTTCCAAAGATATTATAGTGCAAAAATTAGATTTGAAGTTTGAACATTGACCTCATTATAACTCTGATGGCAGTCTGTATCTATTTTTTTTTACAAAAACAGTAATTCCTTTGCATTCTTTTAGCTGTGATACTGCATCTTGGGATGGCCTCTGGAAATCTAGTGGATGCATCCATTATTGTTAACAAATGCTGGTGTCCGCTTTTTTGTTTGTGGTTGAGGACCTAGCCACTCAATTAAGACTCCTGTGAAAGTTTCCTCAAATTCCAGAATAGTTAAGAAAGGTGCAGGATTTATTACCACTTGAGTTTTTCCAATTACCTGGCATGTATGACGCATTGGCAAACTTCAACTACATCCTGTTGCAGTCCAGGCCAATAAAATGTCTCTGTTTCAGCATGTTTTTTTTTCCTCATTCCTAAATGACTTCTAGGTGGTAACTCGTGCACCATTCACATCACCTCCTTTCTGTCCCCCATTTGATGAATCTCTTCCCATTTCTCATCTCCTTGAATATATGGTAGTCTCCATTTCCTCATTTGGACATCATTTTTAAGAAATAACCTCTGGGATACACTCAAAGTTGCTAACGTATATGTTTTTTGATACACCTGCTTTAAATTTTCATCTTTCCACTGTGATTCAATTAGTTTAGCTGAGCAAAATCTATTTACATAACCACCTACTCTCTCCTGTTTTGTATCAACTTTCTGAGGGAATAAAGTATCTGTTCATGTCACTTAACGTTCCTTATCTTTACATTTCTGTTATTTTCTGTTTCAACAGGTGACATTGGGGCTTCGTTACCTACAATCAGGGGAAAAAAAATCAAGGATAATACTCCTACATTGATTCAGTTGCCTGCGTCTCCACTGGCTGTTCAACCAGAGTAACAGTAATCCTACCACTGAATCAGCTATGTTTTCCATCAGAACAAATTGTATTCCTGGAGCTGAGAGTTTGTCCAATACCCCAACCACAATTAACCCATACTTTCTGGACACGCTATGCTCACTTTACATGATTTTGCGCCTTTTGTCTCTTGGTGAATTCCCTTTCGCAGTACCTTTTCTGGAAATATTATATCTTCTATCTTTTCACAGAGGATCCTGTATCTTTAAATATTGCATCCTATTTACCTGCTCTATATAAGTAAAATTTCTCTTTGCAGGTATATTATCTTAGGAAATCTGGCACTTCCTCCGTAACAAACCTGCAGTCAGCTTGTACACTCTGATGCAGCTTTCTAGCTTACATTGTGCTTTCTGTTACAACTCCATCAAAACTCCCAGACTTATCCCTTTTCCTACGTCTGTGTTTTTTGTTTCGGAACCCACCAAAACAATGATTTCTTGTGTCATGATTTGTTGCAATGAAAACACCAGAGCTTTTTTTTATCTTCCTTGCCTCCTTCAAGTATTGTCTTTTTACCCTTTGGTAAGTTCTCATGATCTTCCCCGAGATCTACGTATCCCTTTCTACGTGGGGATTTATCTTTGCTCCAATTTCTATACGTCATGGACTGAAATAGATTCCGGAAGCCAAACAAGTTTTGTAATCATAATCACTAGTTATGATCATCAGCCACTTCAGCTGACAGTCTTGCCTTTATTTCTCTATGATTTTCCAAATGAGCACAATGTAAATGCTTAAATTCATCCAAAGTAATTGTCTCTCGTAGGTTTGCTCTCTTCTTTAAAGCTCTTATCCAAAGTTACCTTTTTTGATCCTTACAAACTCAATATGTGTTCGACCAGGATCTTTCCTTAAATTCCTCACGTTGTCTGTCGGGTTTTGGCACCTGCTCATGTGTATATTTTCCTCTCCTCATACTCCCCAGATCCCTGCTCTGATAGTGTTGCGCATACCTCACAAGCTCTACGTACAGTTTTGTTTGGGTCAACAAAACCAACATGGCCATTGAAATTCTTTCACCACTTAGCTACTCATCAAATTTAGGCAAGCTGATAATATACTGACACACGTTTCTCACCAGACTTTGGACTACCATGGGTTTGCCCATCTTCAGTCTGTTCCTCCCTAAGCTTACCTTCAGCCTCCATCCTCGTTCTTTTAAGCTGACTTTCCATTGTAAGTGTCCATCTCTGAAGCTCAAATGCTCCCTCTTTTTCTTTCTCTCCTGTGGAAGCTATTTATTTTTTTCTCTTTCCTCTGCTGAACCTATTCGTTGTCTTTCTTCCTCTTCTAACGTTAGTCGTAGCTCAAACTGTTTCATCTCTGCTTCTAACTCAAGCTGCTACTTTTGCGATTGAAGATTAGTCATCTCCACAGATCCTGATGGAGTTTCCAGCAAATTGGAATGCTGAGCTCCTGCTGCAATCATCTCATCTTTCCTCACATTAGACGGTAGCTTCAACTCCCTTTGTCTACTAATTCCCGCGGCTTGGACGTATGCGCATTTTGTTGCACCTCCAAGGTCATTATCTCTACCTCCAAATCAAGCTTGCTTCCTGCAAGAACCATTGCGATCTGAAGCTCTATTTACTCACTAAATCAATACACGAAATGAGAGCCAATAACACTTGCCACTCGCTATCTAATTTCCGCTAAGGCACCCTAATCTGTTATGGACCAGAATCGATCCCTCAAAACATCTTAAGCAGGTAACCTGGACCGTAAATTTGCTATTTGTTTTAATGTTAGTGTATATCTGATATTCCCAAGGTCAATTAGCTGGACAGACTGCTGAGTTTTAAACAATTGACATTTATTTTCCAAATTAAGGAACCGAAAATCGAATACGCGAATCGTATCCTAAACGAACTTAACAGGCTAGCCCGATTTAAGGATGCTGTTGCAAAATACTTGCAACAATCCCAATAAACAAAACCCGTCAACACCAAGTGTAAAACTGACACAACTGCTTACAGGTTATAAGGTCAGAAGGGCAGAAGGAGGCAGGGAGTGTCCAGTGACCCTGACTCAACTCACCTCCGAACTGATCCAACCTGTCCAGGTAGGGGTCTGGACAGGTCCTCTTGATTATACAGGCTACGTTTTAAAGACTTGAAAGGCTTCTGGATGAGGCATTATCTGTTCGGTATCATCAAAAGAACCCTAAAGATCCTTTCAAAATTCTGATATATTGGAATCCTGGGTCTGAGAACAGTAGATTGGAATGTTTCAACAATGGTTCAGAATCTAAGAAAAATGGACTGGAATTTTGCAACAATGGACAGGAGTTTATCTTCAGGTCTTTTGCATCTTTCCTGGTATTGGCACATATTAGGACGGCACGGTGGCACAGTGGTTAGCACTGCTGCCTCACAGCGCCTGTAGACCCGGGTTCAATTCCCGACTCAGGCGACTGACTGTGTGGAGTTTGCACGTTCTCCCCGTGTCTGCGTGGGTTTCCTCCGGGTGCTCCGGTTTCCTCCCACAGTCCAAAGATGTGCGGGTCAGGTGAATTGGCCATGCTAAATTGCCCGTAGTGTTAGGTAAGGGGTAAATGTAGGGGTATGGGTGGGTTGCGCTTCGGCGGGTCGGTGTGGACTTGTTGGGCCGAAGGGCCTGTTTCCACACTGTAAGTCTAATCAATTACCAAATCGGATATTAAGTGTACTGCTGATTACTCAGGCTGGTTACTATTCTCTGTTCTATTGTTGGTGTACTCGGTAATTCTCCCCATCTCTATCGATTTATTAATCCCGTAAGCCATGGTGAACTTCAGTGCTATTTCTGATAACTACATTTAGTAAATGTTAAAACTATTGTCTTCAGTTTCAAATGCAAATCTATTCATTACCCACAAGTTTCAGAACCGCCCACACCCCCGCCCACACAAGCAACTGAGAACAAGACTGTTCACAATCCTGAAGTACCTATTTACCCCGAATTAATTTGTGTCTTTGTATTCTCGACATCACCAAAGCTACCCACTACCAGATAAGATTTCCATCAAAATCTTGTTCTTGTCTGTAAAGTAAATTCATGACAGGGACATGGTGTCCGAGTGTTAATGTCGCTGGCCACGTAATTCAGTGGCCCAGGTAAATGCACTATACACACTGTTTCAAATCCGACCTCAGATGATGACAAAACTTAAATTCAAGTGACAGGAACTGGCAATAAAAGCGAATTTTACTAATATAATCCCACCAGCTCTTTGTCAATAAGTTTATCTATTTCACTGTTGTCCTTTGGTGAAGAAATCTCGCATTATTTCCTGGTCTGCATTAAGACTGAGGTCAGACCCAATACCTTAAGTAATAACCTCACTGTAAAAGGCATTTAGTGAAGTCCACAAATGCTGCCCTGTCACTGATGCAGACATCCCTTACAATAACAACATGAAAGGTAGAGGGAAATAAAGCGAATGATGCTAGAGAGCAGGAACAAAAGGAACGAGTAAGTGCCAGAGAAACTGAACAAATTTGGCAGCCTCAGGTCGAGAGAAGAATAGAAGTGACATTTTGCGTCCAATCACCACATATCAGACATGAATGCAGCTGGGAAATGGTGTCTTTTATGTTGATGACAGGGATGGCTGCTGTGAAAGGGAAAAGGAGTGACTTGAAGAGATAGAGAAAGAAACAGAGGGATTGTTGATGATCAGGTACAACGGAAGTAAAAATCCAGACTAATCCTATTTTTCTCCTGTTCTCATAATAATGAAATTCATGCTCATGTAAGTTGTCCATCAAAGTCCCGGTTTAAAGTGATTTATGTTCCTTTGCCTCTCTTCTTTGAGTATGATCATCTTTTTTTATTCAGTAATGCAATGCTGGGTCAGTATTTGATTCCCTTTCCAAATTGTCCTTGAGAAGGTGTTGGTGAGCCGCCTTCCTGACCCACTGCAGTCTGTGGGCTGTAAGTAGTCAGTGCTGAGGTCGGTCCCGCTTCATTTTTTTGAGAATTTGTAGGGAGTGATATAACTGAGCGGCGGGCTTAGCCATTTCAAACTACAACTGTGTTTTAAGCACAGTGCTGTGGGTCTAGAGTCACATGTAAATCCGACCGCGTGAAGATGGTAAATTTCCTTCCCTGAAGTGCATTAGTGTGCCAGGTCGGACAAACACAATGGTTTCATTGTTTCATTGGATTTTCAATTCCTGATATTTTACTGAATGCAAATTCCAACATTTGATGTGGTGAGTAACTGGGTCATCACCTCTGTCCCTGGGTTAATATTCGAAAGATAATACAGCGAGGCCATCAGCTCCTCAGCATCTGCAATCATCTCCAATGACAATACTGGTGTTTCTGTTGGCGTGGCTGCGCTTAAAGCATAACGTTTTGCAAGGCAACAAAATGATTTGGCAAAACATGCTATCCTTCTCATTTTGTATTTATGAGAAGGCGAGCTGATGGGAAGTGCTCTTGGTGAAAAGGACGTGGATGTCCTTGGTCATGAAATACTGACAGACTTCATATGGAGCAGTAAGTAATCAGCACAGTAAATGTCTAGTGTTCTTCATTGGAAGTATAAGTGTGAAGACACCTTACTGAAGTTGTAGAGTGATATTGAGACAGTATTTAGGGCTCTGTGAACAGATTTTCTCTCCTTTATGAGGAATGGTCTCCTTGCCACAATGAGACAGAATAAAAGTGTTGCACCAGACTAATTCCTGCGGTGAAGGTAACCATGAGGAGAGTGTGAGGGAAATGAGTGTTTAGTTTGTAATGTGACAAAACAATCAAAAGTGATTGCAATAAAACTTGAGCGTTATGGAGCAACACACATTATTTTCAAAATTAAACATTGATAACGTGAAATATTGCGTATTTCCCGCTTTATATGTTTTCATATTTGGACAAATATATGATAGGGAAGATTAGGAAGGATATGGGCCAAGTGCAGGAAAATGGAGTTAGCATGGATGGAATGGTCCAGTTTGGGCTAAAGGGCCCGTTGAACTTTATGGCTCTGTGTTAGTTTACATATCTCCGTGGAGCCCCCATGTTGGGTGAGAGACAGCTCCACACTCTGAACAAACTCTCTCCGTCTCAATGCACAATTGGAGGGAGACCCTGCACTGAGCATCATGTTGTTCCTAAACTTGACAGCAGCCACACTCTGACAGGGTTGGTCATTCTCCAAAGTTTCTGACCTCGATGCAGAAGACTAGCCTGTCTTCTCGGAGATGGAGGATGCCTCCTTGAGACGTGTCACAAACCATCCGCTGTGCCTTCTTACCATCAGCAATCCATGTTAATGTAACACGCGTGAAACATTTGTAATGGAGCCAGGAGACACAACGTGGGACAGTCTGTCTGTGCAGTCCTTGCTTCATTGGTTTGTTGTGTTGCAGCATCAATGGCATGCTCCTATTCCAGTGTAACAGTTTGAGTGGCCTCTTCTGTTTGTGCGTCAATGTCGCGGGAGGCTGAATTTACTCTTCCTCGTTCCAAGGAAGAGGTTCATTATTGGGTGACCCGTGGTAGCTGCCTACCTGCGTGTTGTGTTGTTTAGATTCCTTATCTTCTTGTGTAATAACAAACAAAAAGGAGGCTGGAAGAAACAGCAAGCCAGGCAGCATCAGGAGGTGGAGAAGTCAACATTTCAAGTATACCCGTTCTTCAGGACTGCGAGTGGGGATAGGGGGAACTGCAGATAAAGAGGGGAGGGAGTGGTTGGGGCGGGGAGAGCAGCAGGATGGTGAGGTATGGGAAAAGTGGACAGAAGAAGTGGGTGCAAGCTGGTTGGTCGATGGTTGGAATGAATCCAGTTGGGAGCTAGAAGGCAGGGTCATTTTGTGGAATGGAAAGGAGGAGGCGTGGGTGGAAAGAGAGTAGGGCCATGGCTGGGAAGGGTATTTCAAATTGGAGAACTCGTTGCTGAGTCCTTCAGGCTGTAAGCTAACCAGGCAGAAGGTAAGATGTTGTTCGTCCAATTTGCGGTCTGACTCACTGTGGTAAAGGAGGAGGTCAAGGATGGTCATGTTGGAAAAGAATTGTGAATGGGAATTGAAATGGGTGGTGACTGGGAGTTCAGATCGGCCGCTGTGGGCCCAGCCATGATGCTCGGCGACGTGAGCACTTAGTTTACGTTGCTGTCCCCGATGTAGAGAAGACCATATCAGGTGCAACTGATGCAGTAAACTAGTTTGAAGGAGAGGCAGGTGAACCTCTGTTTCACGTCGAAGGACTGTTTGGGGCCTTGGGTGGAGATGAGGGCGGTGGTGTGCCAGCAGGTGATGCATTTTGTTCATCTGCAGAATCAGTTGCCAGTGGGGATTGGCGGGTTTGGTGGGGAGTATGGCACGAATTCCTGATGAAGGGCTTATGCTCGAAACGTCGAATTCTCTATTCCTGAGATGCTGCATGGCCTGCTGTGCTTTGACCAGCAACACATTTGCAGTATGGCACGAACCAAAGTTAGCGAAGGGATTGGTCCTTGTGGAAGCTGTGCCAGGTGATGGCATCCAACCTAGTTTACTGTATCTGGTGCACTTGATGTGGTCTTTTCTATATCAGGGAGATCAAATGTAAACTGCGGGGAATGCTTTGCTGAGCAACTCAGCTAGGCCTGTAAGGGCTGACAAAACCTCCCAATCACCTCATATTTCGAAAATAAGTTATTTAATTTGAAATGCAGACAGTAAACAAAAATGAGAAACATATTATAGTGTGAGTGAAAAGTCAAACATTTTCAAAGAGATTTGTGCCAAAGCAATGACAGGTTTGTTTTCGTAATTGGAATACAACATTTAAAATTTTCATGTTCTGAGCAATAATTAAACAATATAATGAAGCTGACCTTGCAATACTGGCATTATAAATGCTTATGTCGCTCTAAATAATCAGATATTCGCGAGCATTTACAATGGCAAATAATCGGATACTGACTTTTATTCACATCAGACACATAATCGAGTGCCAAACTTTAAAGTACAGGAGGAGGCCATTGGCCACTATGTGTGCATCAGCATCAGGAATGTCTCCAAAGCCCGTCCCAAATACTAGCCTTATCTCTGCAGCCTGTTAAATTCATATTTCCAAATACATATCCAGATTTCTTTTTAATCTTCATCCACATCTCTCCCAGGCAGTCCATTCCAAATCCTAACAACTCTCTCAATAAAGACGTTTTTCCTTATCTAAAACCTGGTTCTTTTGCTGATAATCTTGGAATTTAAGCTCCTTGATGCTGGAATGTCATCGAACGGAAACAGAGTATTCCTGTTTTACTCTACAACTTTTTTTCATACAGTTGAACACCACAATAAGTTCACATACTTGTCTGATCTCCTCCAGGAAGAATAAACCTTGCAAGAACTGTAACAAGCACCACATTGGAAAAAACAGGCAGAATACTAGCCACCTGGATACATGAACAACAGCTATCCAGAAAAAAAAACATGACCCACTATCACTAGTATCCTTACATATAGATGAGGAAGTACACCATTTCGACTGGGTCCATCTAGGACAACACAAACATAGACATGCACGAGATTTCCTAGAAGCATATCATTCCAACCTGAACTCTATCAACAAAAACATCGATTTTGATTCCATTTAACACTATCTGAAAAAAAGAATCGGACATAAAATCACCAATACTGGAAATTACGTCACTGACTCAAGTAAACCTAAACACATAAATAGCAAGTGGGACATAACACCAGCACTTCACCAGAGGCTCACTGATAATGTTCCCTAGTATAGTTATGAACCATCTGATAATGAACTCTCTAGCTCAGCGAGCAAACTGGCATCCAGAAGAAGTGCCAAATCCATCATTCCAATTATTTTAAGGTTAGTTGTATTCATCTGCAAATTAATTTGGTGTCTGTATTTCTGTCTTCTGAATGTGTGTGCTTTGGGGAGGGGTGCGAGAGAGAGAGAGAGAGATAGAGAGGGAGAGAGAGAGAGAAAAAAACACAATCCTCTGTAATGTCTGGATTACTCCCCTTGCCATGTGGAAAAGAGGGAAGGATGAGGAAGACAGTAAAGCTGAACATGTTGTTAACTAGGTAGTTCAGGGGTGAGGATTTCACATTGTTGGATCATTGGGATCTCTTCCAAGACAGGCAGGGACCTGTCCAAAAAAGACAGGTTGCATCTTAACTGGACGAGCACCGACATCCTTGTGGGGAGATTTGCTAGTGCAAGTCAGAGGAATTTAAATAAACCAGGAGAGTGAGAATCAAAGCAGTAGATCAGGAACTGAGTAGAATTCGAGGTAAATAGAACATCATACACGGCCAGTCTAATGACCATGCAGAGAGAAGGAATCACATCAGTCCAAAATGGGAGTTGGGAGTTGTAATAAATTAGGTGCAGGTTTTTCAGGGGTTAATAAATAAGGATGGAGAGTGTGAGGCATGTGAGGGAGTGAGGTGTGTTAGATCAGGGAGACAGTGCACAAGAAAATTATAAAGTGGAAAGAGGTAGGGGTAGGGAGTTCTGTGAGAAACAACTGGCAGAACAAAAAACACAGGAACTTGCTGTTTGTCAAAGTGAATACCTGGTAAATATATTATGCTTCAGAGAAATAACATCCTTACTGCTAGAAGTCTTTATTATAATGGAGGAAAAGCTGTGTTCAAATTATGGCTGTAACTATAATAATGGTGGCAAACAGCTAGAATAATATCCGTGCTGTTGGACAATGCTTGCACAGAGCATGTGAATTACCCTGGATGTTCCTAGAACTGGCTGGGCTGACTTTGGTTGAGTAAGTGCTGAAGCTGCATGAGATGCTGCTGCTCTGTAATATAGCTACCTACTGAGTACAGTCAAAGGAATAAAGCAGCAACTGCCATTGCTTATTGTTTCAGAATATACCAGAGTGTTCGTGGCTGCTACTGCAGAGAAAAACAGGCCTATCACGTCTGTGCCAGCAAATGCATATCCAAAGACTTTTTAAACTTTTGTGAGGTTATCTGCCTCAACCACCCTGCTAAACAACGCATTCCAGATTCATACTACCCCCTCAGTTCGAAACACATTTCACAAATCATCTCTTAAACCCCTCCCTTTCTCTTTAAAAATGTATCCCTTAGTTTTTGATCCTTTGACTAAGGAAAACAGGTGTTGTATGTTCATCCTCTCCATACCCCTTATGCTCTTGTACACCTGTACCAGGTTCCCTTTTCAACCTTCCTTGCTGCAAAGAAAAAACGAGCAAATTTATTCCATCCTCTTTCATAGTCACTTTTGAGTACTCAATTGTCTTGTTACTGCTGACTTGCAACTTCCAAATTTATCGGTGTTACATTTCATCAGGCATTTGATCTGCTATTTGAATAATTTGTTCATATCCTCCTGTAGCCTAACACTTTCCTCCTGTTCAAAGTTTGTGAAAAGATTTGTAGCTCGGGTGCTCGTTGCTGTGGTTCTGTTCGCCGAGCTGGGAATTTATGTTCCAGTCATTTCATCCCCTGTCTAGGTGACATCTTCAGTGCTTGGGAGCCTCGCCTAATGGAAAGACCACGGAACGGGGACATGCCACAACCCAAAGGAATAGCCACACTACCACACATCAAGAGCATTTCAGAACTCACAGCCGGACTACTGCGACCACGAGGCTCATAACTGCACACAAACCATCAGCCATTCTCAGACAACAACACACCAGAACGAAGTACACGATACCCAGCATGAGCAAAACCAATGTAATTTACAAAATCCCATGCAAGGACTGCACAAAACACTGCAAAGGACAAACAGGAAAACAGCGAACAATCCGCATCCATGAACACCAACTAGCCATGAAACGACATGACCAGCTATCCTTTGTAGCCACACACGTAGATGACAAGCAACATGAATTTGACTGAGACAACACTACTCTTATAGGACAAGCTAAACAGAGAACAGCCAGGGAATTCCTAGAGGCATGGCACTCATCCACAGATTCAATTAATAAGCACACCGACCTTGACCCAATATACTGGCCACTGCAACGGACAGCTGGAATTGACAACCGGAAGCGGCAGATTCAAACCACTACAAATGCCGGAGGAAATATCACAGAAGCGCTTCACAGGAGGCTCCCAAGCACTGAGGATGTCACTGAGACAGGGGACAAAACGTCTGCAACACAAATTCCCAACTCCGCAAACAGAACCACGACAATTTTCCTCCTGACTGTGATCCACCCAGCTCATCTTTGTGTCATCCACAACATTGATTATCATTCCACTGATCCCTACCTTCACATTGTCATAATTGTCATTTCTGAATATCACAAGCAACCCGTGATTTCCTTCCTGTTCTCCAAATGTTATTCAGAGAATGATTTGACAATTCCAGTTTCTTTCTTTCCCTATTTTGGTGAATTTATGAGGGGTGTAATCAACACGTTTTATGAGGGAGACACAAATAGCATTTTCGACACTGAGTTGAATTCACTTTATACACTCCGCCCCACTGCATGTTTTATTCATAAAGTGTGTAAATAATTTAGGATAAGCTAGGGTTTGTCACCTTGCGCTGGAAGATTAGCACTTTGCATGGCACTGTTCCTTTTAACATTCCCTGCAATAGCCAGAGCTGAAGAAATTTTTCATCTGCAGGATGGACGTGGACTCATTCATTGTTTGTTTAAATCAGCGAGTGTGTTGGGGATAAATATTCAATTAAATTCTACATTATTGGCAAACTGCATAGGATCAAACCATATTCTCATATCAACCTTGGATTGGAAGCAAATACATACAGGAAAATAGTCAAATATTGAATCACCACAGTAGTGGAGAGAAAAAAAAACAAACGTCGTCTGCACTTGATGTAGATATAGACATATATAGCACATGTACAGTCTGAAGAAGGATCTAGCAATAGAAGAGAGAGTACAAGAAATCCTTTCTTAATTTTGAATGGAATCCAGATCCCGATTTTCTTCAACAGTGATGGTTTCTCATCCAATCTCACCATCCAGTCTCTTCTGCATAAAAAACAATACTTTCCATATTACCATCAGTTCTGAGGAAGGGGCACTGGACCTGCAACGTTAACTCTGATTTCTCTGCACAGATGCTGCCGGTCCTACTGAGTACTTGCAGCAATTCCTGTTTCGTTTCAACATTTTCATCGCAAGTTCTCACAATACAATGCGTCATCGAGATTTAAGGACCTGTCAAACAGAGGAACTTGCTAATTTCTCATTTAATGTTCATAACAAATTACTCGAGATTCCACTGAGATAGCAGCTTTGCTGTGATCATTCAGATCAGACACTTTGGCACGGTTCTGAAAGAAGAAGGAAAGCAAAAAAGCTGGAGCGAAACTCGGTAGATCTGGCAACATTTGAGCAGAGATGCAAAAAGTTGACCTTTGATTCTAATATGACCTTTCAGAACAGTGTCACATCATATGACATATGTTAATTCTGTTGCTCTCTGCAGATACTCCCTCATCTTTTTCGTTTCTCCAGCATTTTCTGTTTTTATTTCATGTTTCCATTATCTCTATATTTCATTTTTTCTTGACAGGTCTATGTGTTGAATTTGGTAATATTTAGACAATGTGGTCATTTCTTGTTTCTATTACAGTTGGTGTGTCCGTGACACCTGAATTACAGCCGAAATATGCTTCTTCTTTAAGATAGAAAGGAAAAACAATTCTGAACATCCTGTAAATCTCAGTAAATCTATTTTTTTTAAAAAAATACATTGTAAAGGCAGCTGGACTTCATGAAATAATGCGGATAGATTTTTGATGATGGAACACTCTGTGTCCTTCATTGAACAAGCTTGTCTGCCCACTCTCCAAAAGCTTTCACTGCATAACATAGAATTAATACAACAAAGGTGGTGAAAGCTCAGCCCATTGTCTCTTCCTGTTTGGAATGAGCGATATTTCTACTATTATTCTCCAATATTGTACCCATAGCCCTGCACATTTTATTCTTAATATGTGTTTTTACTTATAAGCATCCTGCAAGATATGAACAATATGATCAATCTCAAACAAAAACATACGTTTGAGGGAAAGCTCAGCAGGTCTGGCAATATTTGTGAAGAGAAATCAATGTTAATGCTTCAGGTGCGGTGATCCTACTCAATCTGTATTCCCAATGATTAAATGATGTGTATATAAAATATAAAATATCCTTGTTGTGAACTATATTTAATTCTATCTGACGTTAAGACTCATGAGGACTGAGGAATATCATTGTACTCCCCATGCAGTCTCTACAGCCACTGCCCACATTACGCCCTATCTCTCAGCCAAACGTGACTCATTAATTCAAAAGTCTTAAAGAATAAGTTCACTTTTGGTTTTGGACTGAGGGGGAAAATCGTAAAAATTACTGCTTTCCTGCAAATAAAACTGCATTAAGATGTTTTTCAATTTTCATAAATTAATTACTGAAGCTATTATGAATGGTAGGTCCAACGTTTCTTTATTAGAGCAGGGAGAGGAACATTCAGAGAAGTCCACACTTCCTGTCTTTGTGCAGACCAACTGTGCCCAGTGACAGTGTGTTGACTGGCGTTTCTTCCAGTGGAGGAGAGATCAGCACATTAACAACATCCTGATTGTCTTTCCTTATTTTGGAGGGATGGAAATTCGGGGTAAGATGGTTAAAGCATTGCAAACATACGATAAAGCAGAGTCGTCAAGCCTGTGATAAGAAAACATCCATCATTCTCCCTCACAACTGACTTCATGAGAGCAATTGGTGTTGGGAGATGTGACCTATGGCCAACGATGTCAGCATCCACTCCAGTCGAGTAATATTGTGAACTGAATGTACTGGATTGAAAGCTGGGACTGTTTGCTCAGTGACCGTGATTGATGTCAGTCTCCATGCAATGTAACTGTGTCACTGGAGGGTTTCCCTCTCCTATTGGTGAGGAACTTCACTCAGTGCGCTATCCCAGTGTAGGAGCAGATACACCAGCTCCAACAGTAACAAAGATCAGCAGCTGCGCTGACGTGGAGAGGACAGATCTGAGTCTGAGAATAATGGACTCGATAATTACTCCAATGGAGAGGAGGCTTTAGCTGGGTCTTTTCAACATTTCCCACAACAGGGAATTTCTACCATATCGGATATTAGCGGTGCTGATTATCATTTTGAGCGAGGTAGAGGGTGTTACTAACCTATTCCCGCTATTGTTGGTGTTCACTACCTCTGTCCATTCATTAATCCCATAAAAAATTTTGAACTTCATTGCAGTTTCTGTTCTCTATATTTGTCAAAGAAAGAAACTTTGATCTTCAATTCTGATTGCAGTCTCCATTCATCTGAATTGCAGACCACTCCCTTTCAAACATCTGCGAACAAAACTGTGCACAACCTCGAGATCACTTTTTGCCCTGATTTCTGTCTCATGTTCTCTCTATTGCCAACCCTGTCCACTCCAAGTTCATAATATCCCCAATCTCCATCTCTGTGTCAGTGCTGTGGCTGGTACATTACAAACTTTATATTTCAAGCTCTCTTCAGGCCACTTTTCCAGGTACAAATATTTCAATCACAAAATTGTTCTTGCCTCGGACGTTATTTCATGATTAGGACAATGTATCAGAGTAGGAATGTCTCTGGATGTAATTCAGGAGCAAAGCTTAGTAAACGAAAGGGGCTGTTACAAGCAACTTGTTTCAAGTCCTACCACAGCTAATGGCAGAACTTAAATATAAATGATAAGAATTCGAATAAAAGTGAATTTCACCAAAAAAAACATAAAATCCACATTTTGTCTGAAGATCTTCCTATTTCACTGATGCCCTTCGGTAAAGCAATCTAATGCTACTACCGAGTCTGGGTTAAGTATGACTTCAGATCCATATCAATGTGTTTGACTTTATACTGGCTTGTGGAATGGCTCACAGTCAGGGCAATTAGTGATGATTAACAAATGCTACCCTTGCCGGAGATGCCGACTTTCCATGGAATAACGAATTTGAAGGTTAAACCAAATAAAACAAGATGCTGGAGATCTGAAATTGTACAACAAATGCAAAACAAAAGAACAGAAAGTGCTGGGCAGCTTTTCTGAACTGAAAGCAGTTGGAAAATAGAGTGAATAACGCTGGTAACAAGGAAGACTGCTTTGAATGGGAGGAGGAGTGAGTTAAATCGATAGAGAAAGTGAGTGATAGAAGAAAAAGAGCAAACAAAGGGAATGATGATCCGCTGGGATGGAAATAAAATGTGATATTCATCTCATTTATTTTTACCTATTCCCATCTTCCTGAATATCATGCCCATGTCGGCATCCCCCACTTTTCAAAAATTCGCTTCTTGCCACTTCCATTTCCGAAAAACTTCCCTTCGGCCCTATTTTCGCTAACCAAAAGAAATCCGAAGAGGGTTTTCAATTTTACCATGATAGGTGATTTTTTTTTCCCACATAAATTAATGCTACCTTGCTTTATGCCATATCAGCTTATGAAAGGTTTTGTAGGAGCACTCTACTTTCAGATACCGAGGGAAACCTGTATATATGTAAGATCATGTTTAAAGCGATTTGATCTCACCTGTCTGTTTTCCCTGAGTGTCGTCATATTCTTATATTTATTAATGGGATATAGGTATCGCTGGCTGGGCCAGCATTAGTTCACTTTTCTGATTGCACTTGTGAAGACCTTGAGCCTCACATGGCACTTAGACCGAGTGAAGCATGCAAGGTGACAGCTGCACGATTAATATTAATTAGCAAGATTAATATTATTTGAAATGTTAGAGATTCCAATTCGTCAGTCTAATTACGGTAGGGGAGAAGTTGTTCCTGAGCGTGCTGGTCAATGTTTTCAAGCCTCTGTATCTCCTCCATTTTGGAAGAGATTGTAGGACACCATTACCGTTTTTGGAGAGATATTTGATTTCGCCAGCCTTTCGCTTACAATGAGAAGTATAAATGGATGGAAGGTTGTTTTCCATGATAGGTCCGGGTTGTGCACACAACCGTCTGTAGTTTCTTATGGTCCTGGCAGAGCAGTTACCGTCACACTATTATGCACATGAATAGAATGCTTTCAGTTTCCAGTATGCAGAGCACTGGGAGAAGGTAGTTCCAAAATATTTGGATGTAACAATTGGCTTTTAAATGAATATCCAAGTTCTGGTTGCTGTTTTGGCAACAATTGGAATTTAACAAGTAAATTTAAATTATGTCCAAGATACCAATACACAATTGACCTTATTAAATTGCCAACATCCAACCAAAGAGCCATCACATGCTTCAAAAGAATGCCGAAGCCATCGCCATCACAACGAGGGAGAAACAGACAGACAGGTATAAGGGTAGAGAGAACAACGCGAGGGAAACAGAATGACAGTCAGTAAAACAGAGAAAGGAAACAAAACAAGAAACAAACAGTCACATGGACAGGGAGAAGGGGAGATAGTAAGTTCAGGGAAAGAAATAGAAGACAGAGAAAAGGAAAATACATGGAAACAGACAAATAGTGAGATACAAAGCACGCACGGAGCTGGAGATGGGGTCACAATGAGCAAGGGATGGGGAATGGAGGGGGTGGGATTTAGTGACAAATATGCTGCTGACTGCCAAGTGGTTATATTGTTTCTTACTTATGATAGTCATTGTCGGGCATTTGTGTGGTGTGAGTGTTACTTGTCACTCATTAGCCCAAAGTTGGATATTGTGCAGATCCTGTTGTCTTTAGGCATGGACTACTTCCGTAACTGAGCATATGTAAATGGTGCTGAACATTGTGCAGTTATCGTCGAATATCCCCACTTCTGACTTTATGATCGAGAGAAGGCCATTGATGAAGCAACAGAAGATTTTCAGACCTAGGTTTCATCCCGAGGGCAACTGACGATATTACCTAGTATGGTGACGAAACATCTGAAAATGACCATTCCGGTTCATGGAGCAAACCTACGTCCACATTATCCTGAGGGACTACTGCAGAGATATTCTGGAAGTGTAGTGATTGTCCTCCAACAACAATAACCGTTTTCCTATCTGTCAGGTATAACTCCAGTAATGAAGTACTTGCTCGCAATATCCCTTTTGCTTGGGTTCTTTGATGCCACATTTGAAAGAATGCAGCCTTGATTTCCAGCGCTGGAATTCAGTTCCTTTTTTTATGTTTGAACAAAGACTGTGGTGAGGTCAGGAGCTGAGTGGCCCTGGTGGAACTCAAACCGAGCGTCACTGAGCATGTTCGTGCTGAGCAGGTGCTGCTTGATAGCACTGTTGATGAGCCCTTCGATCACTTTATTGATGTTGGAGGGTAGACTGATTCGGTGGTATTTGGTTTGAATTTGTCCTGAGTTTTATGTACAGAATATACTTGAGCAGTTTTTTCCGCATTGTTTCAATATCTATTGCACTCGGGTTAATCCACTGGTTTGATGGTAATGATTGAGTGGTTTATATGTTGCGCCATGAGATTACAGGTGTATTGTTCTTCTGCTATTGATGGACCACAGCATCTTATGGATAATCAGTCTTGAGTTGCTAGATCGGTTTGAAGTCTGTGCCATTTAGCATGGTGATAGCGCCACACAACACGATAGTGTTTATTCTCAATGTGACCGTGAGACTTTGTCTCCTCAACGACGTTGCGGTGGTCAGTTTTACCGATGCTGTCATGGACAGATGGGTCTGCAGTTGGTAGATTGGTAAGCATGAGGTGAGGTATGATTTTTTTTCCCTCTCATTCATTCCCTCACTACCTTCTGCAGACATAATCAAGTAGATATGTCCTTTAGAACCCGATCAGCGTGACCGGTAGTACTGTTGCCAAATCACTCTTGGTGGTTGACCTTGGAATTCCTCAGCCAGATTAAACTTTGTGTCCTTTTCACAGTCCGTGCTTTCTCAAAGTTTTGTTCAATATGGAGGAGTATTGATTCAGCTGAGGACTGACGTTACATGGCAATCAGTAAGGCTGCATTGTCCACGTTTAATCTAAAGCCATGGGACTTCATTGGGTTTGGAGTTAATTCTGGGGACTCGCAGAGCAACTACCTCCAGAATGCATCGTACTGAGCTGCCCCCTCTGCTGGATCGGTCCTGACCTTGGGCCAGGACATATCCAGTGATGGTGATGGTGGTGGTGGTGTCTGTGGTATTTCTGTAAGGTATAATTTCATGAGCATGACTATGGCAGGCTGTTGCTTGACTAGTCTGAAAGGCAGTTGTCCCAATATTGGCACTAGCCCTCAGATGTTAGTAAGGAGGACTTTGCAAGTTTGACAATAATGGTTCCAACTGACTTTTTCAGTGTTCAGATCGATAACTGTTGGTCCACCTGGTTTTATTTCTTTGAGATTTTGTAGCGATTGGTATAACTGAATGACACGCTAGTCCATTTCAAAGGGCGACTGAGAGTCATCACATTGCTATGGGTCTGGAGTGAGTATGCAAGATTACTTCATTGGAGGATATTAGTGAGCCAAATGTTTTTTTCTTTTCTGACAATCGGCAAAGATTTCATTCTCATCAGGAGATTCTTAATTCCAGCTTTTTAAAAAAATATTGAATTGAATTTCCACCTTGTGCAGTGGCGCGATTCGAACCTGGGTCCACAGAACAAGAGCTGATTTTCTGGATTGATAATCTAGCGATAATACCATGAGGCCTACTTGGTGCCACATGTCATACGCATGTGCTATTTCTTGTTTTGCTCTGTTTTTCGTTCATTGCTTAGATTTGTCTGAAATCTCATTCTTCATGGAATCCTAATTGAAATACACCGTCATGAACGTCTTCTGGACTGCTCGAATTTCATTCAGTCTATTTTGTTTGCACAGATATTTCAATATAGCTGTACATCAGAGAAGAACAGGAAGAGATAATGGGTGATTGTGCACTGTACCTGTCACCGCACCAGATTATCTGTCCAGGCACCTGAAGTATTTATTGTGGATCAGAGAACCACCGAATTATTATAACACTGATGGAGGTCAGTCAACTCATTGTGGAGTCACAAGCTCTTCAACTGCACAACTGGAGATAGAGCGTGTGGAGATAGATGGCGTGAGAGAGAAATAAAGTGAATGGAGATAACCTGCGAGAGGATAGAAAGAAGAACGACTGACTGAGTGGGAGATGAAGTGGTGTTAGATGAGGGTGAAGTCAGATAGTTCAGAAGGTAGCATGAGGATAGATAAATACGGACAGACAGAAGTTGGAAGATTTATTTAGAAATTCCTCTGAACTGCAAGCCATTTATCTGGGTGCCATACCCTGTCATCACTCTTCCGATACTGGCTATCATCCCAGATCATTTCTTTCCAATAATATCACAGAGCTATGTTACTGACAGCTAAACACAACCCAAAAGACAGTAGATTAGTTATATGGCGAGATTGAATTATGCCACGTGCCAGTGAGGTTAGGAATAGGAAGGTAGTACGGTTAAAAACATGGCCAAAGAGCATGTAGGGTAGGCAGCACTTCCAATATGTGGGTCATTGGGATTTCCGAGTCGGTAGGATATACACAAGAAGGACTGGATGCATTTGAGCTGGCAGAAATCTCTGATATGTGGGTCATTGGGATTCCTGGGTCAGTATGAAATACACAAGAAGGACGGGATGGACGTGAACTGTCAGCAATCTCCTGTCAGGCAGATTTGCTATTGTCACTCAGGAGGATGTAAACTAATGTGGTGGTGGGTGAGGGAGGGTGAAGCCAGAGCAGTACGCCACAAGCACAGTGACTGAAGAGCAGTTGGAGACGAATCCCAGTACAGCTAACACCAACAACAAACTGGCAGACGGGAGTGAGCACAATGGGGCTGACAGTCTGAAGTGCACTGATTTTAACGCGAGCAGTATGACGGGCACGACAGATGAGCTTGGAGCTTGGAGTTTGAATGAGTAGACATAACTATGATATAAATATTACAGAGATTTGGTAGAGAGAGGGATCAGAAAACTGTCCATCCAGTCGGTGCAGAAAGAGTTAAAGAATGTACAGTGAGAGGCTGGAGACGGTTGTTTGCAGCAAAATAATTATCCAGCAGTTTATTGGAATTGGAAAGAGTGTGATGCAATGTACAGATTGAATGGACAAGGGAGGAAACTGAAATTGTCTGTTCACAATATTTTCTACTTTACTGGCAGTCCTTTGTAATCTGCTGTTACCAGAGAATAGACGAGAATTTATATTAGGGAAACTCAAAAAACAAATATCAGGTGAGGATCTGATGTATTTTGGCAGAAATGTGTTTATTTCAATGCAAGAATTGTTTTGGGTAAGGCCGATGAACTGGGAGCCAAAATCCATACATGGGACAATGATTTAGGGGATTTACAGAGACTTGGTTGAGAGAGGGAAAGGACTGGTCGTTCATTTTATCCAGGGTTTCATTGTTTTAGGCGAGTTAGAGAAGAAGATGAAAGCGGTGGACAGGGAGAATGCTACATCGACACTTGAAGAGGACATACAGGAGGGATAATCCACTGCAGCAATATGGGTAAAGCTCAAAAATAAGATAGATGCAAGCACTGCGTTACAATAATCCCTCCAACTGCCACGGAGGGACTGAGGAACAGATATGTATGTCGATTAAGGAAAGGTGTATTAAAAACAGAGTGGTCATAGTGAGTGACTTAATATCCCCAATAATGACTGGAAGTCCCTTGGACCAAGAGGCTTAGACGGGGCAGAATGTGTTAACTGCACCAGTGTGTGGATAGTCCGACGAGAAGAAGAGCCATACTGGACCTCGGATTGGCTAATGAGCCTGGCCAGGTGACTGACCTTTCTGTGGGACATAATTTTAGAAACAGTGATCACAGCTCTTTCAGATTTAAGATAGCGATGAACACGGATAAGTCAGGACCTTGCGTGAAGCTACTGAATTGACAGAAGGCAAATTACGTCAGTATCAGACAGAGCTAGGGCGTATCAATTGGGAACAGCTGCTATCAGGCAAATCCAATTTTGTCTGTGGGAACTGCTTGTTAAAACCTTTCAGCAAAATCATCTCGTGAACGCCCTCCCAACTGCTCGAATATCAATCTATGTTGTTTGAACAGATATTTCAAGGCCGCTGCATATCAGACAACAGGAAGAGACAAAGGATGATTCTGCACTCTGTCCTTCGCAGGACCAGATGTCTCTTCAGGCACTCAATTAATTGTGGGTCAGAGAGTTTCAGATGTAATAGAGCACTAAAAATGTCTACTTAACACATTGTACACCGACGAGCTCTCCAACAGCACAACTTGACAACAGAGTGAACAAAGTGTGTGTGTCTGTGTTTGTGTGCGCGAGAGAGAGAAAACTTAACAGAGAAAAAGGAAGTGAAGAGAGAGAAAAGGAATCGATTGAAAATGGAGCGACAGTGTGAGTGAGAGCAAGGGTTGTCAGACGAGTATGAAGTTCCATCAGAAGACAGCATGAGGAGAAATACACAGAAATTTTATTCAGAAACTTCCACAGAATACAGGCCCTTTGTCTGGTGCCGTACCCTGTGAGCACTATGCTGTCATCCAAGATCATATATCGCCATTAATATCACAGGGTCAGGGTTCTGACGGCTGAACAGTATCCAAAAGAACAATAGATGAATCCAGTGAGAACGTGAATTAATTTAAATATTCTGGGCCAACAGGAACTTGTAGTCTCTCGAGACACTGTGTGAGAAACAGGGCGAGAGAATCTCAGTGAGGGGGATCACTGATAGTGGAAAAATCAACATCTCAGCTGTAGGTCAAATAATGACTGATTAAGCTTAAACATCACGTCCGTGGTTTTGTAATTTACATTTCAATTCATATAGTTCCACATCGTAAGCGTATTTTAACAGATTTGTTTCTTTGTAGCTTTCATGTTTTGGTATGTACAGAAAAGCCTGTTTCTTGTCTCTGTATTTCGTGTTGGGACCAGAGTCCGAGTGAATCCTAACTAAGTCTGTTGACAGAGAATTAAAGTGATTAGGATTGTATGCTGGCAGGGTGGGGGTTCCGTTATAGGGTTTAATTAGAAAA
This sequence comes from Hemiscyllium ocellatum, assembly GCF_020745735.1. Taxonomy (NCBI): domain Eukaryota; kingdom Metazoa; phylum Chordata; class Chondrichthyes; order Orectolobiformes; family Hemiscylliidae; genus Hemiscyllium; species Hemiscyllium ocellatum. The sequence goes on from NC_083446.1 coordinate 28,894,071, forward strand.
GAGGAGGTAAGAGTACAGAGCTCAGGAGAGGTTATTAAAATCTCCAGCACAGATGCACATAGGACAGAGCGAATGGAAAGTGTAAGCAATCAGACTTCAAGCACACTGAACAAACAAATGACAATGAGAAGAGGGACCGTTAATACAAGATAGAAGGGGTTATATTTGAATTCATGCAGTATAAATAATAGAGTAACTGAGCTTGTGGCACAGATTGAAATTGGCAGGTATGATGTGAAGAGCATCACAGAGAAGCGGCTGCATGGGGATCAGGATATTCTAGAACATATATCCTATCGAAAGGATAAGTGGCGGAGGAAGTGGGTTTACATTATTAATAACAAATGAAATTAAATCAATAGTAAGAAAGAAAGTAAAGTTAGATGGTGTAGAATCTGCGTGGGTAGAATTGAGGAAGAACAAAGTTAAGACAACCACAGTTGGAGACTTGCACAGGCCTCCAAAGAGTAGTTAGGAGCTGGGGTACAAGATACACCAGGTGATAGAAAATATCTGTCAGAAAGACAAAGTTACAGTGATCATGGGGGATTTCGATATGCAAGTAGAATGGGAAACCAGGTTGGGAGTGGATCGCAAGAAAAAGAATTTGAGGAATGTCTACGGGATGGCTTTTTGGAGCATCATGTGGTGGAGCCTACTCGGGAACAGATGACACTGGATTTAATCACCCAGGCTAAACATGGGAGCATAAAGTAAAGGAAAACGTCGGAAGCAGTGATCAGAACATCTTTGAATTTATTCTAAAATTTGAGAGAGAGAAGATAGAAACAGAGTGAACAGTATTTCAGCTGAATAACGGCAACTGGAGAGACATAAGGGAGAAGCAGGTTAGAATTGACCGGGACAGGGGTCTAGCAGGAAAAACAGGGGAACAGCAATGGCAGGAAATTCTAAGATTAATTCAGAAGACGCTGCAGAGATTTATGCTGAGAAATAGAGGCATGATACAGGGAGGATGAGGCAGCCAGAACTGACAAGGGAAGTCAGGGATTTCCTATAAGCGCAAAGCAGAGTGAAGGGCATGAGGAAACTGGAGAAGTGGTGCCAACAGAAGGCAAGAACAACTAAATAAGGAGGGAGAAGATTAAATATGGTGGTAAGCTAACCAGCAATATAAAGAAAACTTTAAGACATTTTTAGATATACAAAGCGCGAAAGAGAGGTATAAGTGAATATGGACCACTGGAAAATGATGCTGGAGAGACAGCAGTGGGAAACAAATAAATGGCTGAGGAACTTTGCATCAGTCGTCACGGTGGAAGGCACAAGCAATTTCCCAAGATGTGAAGAGGGTGAGAGGGCAGTCCTGAATGTGGTGGTCATCACCACGAAGAACTGTTAGAAAAAGGAAAGGTCTGAATGTGGATAGCTCACCTGGAACAGATGGACTATATCCCAGCCTTGCAGCGAGATAGCTGAAGAGTTAGTGCAAGCGGTAGTGGTAATCTTTCAGGAATGACTAAAATCAGGAAAGTGCCAAGTGGTTGTATAATTGCTAACATGACACCCCGTTTAATAAGGGAGTTAGGCAGAAGATGGAAAACTGCAGACTGAGTAGCCTAACCTTGGTTGTGGGTAACATATGGAATCCATTGTGAAGAATGGGGTTTCTGAATACTCCCCCTTCCACTCCGCCAAGACCTTGTAAGTTTTTGGCCTCCTCCACTGCCAAATTCTAGCCACCTGATGTCTGTAGGAAGAACGCATAATCTGCCTTGGGACCGTCCAAACACACGATATCAAGGACAATTTCATAAGTTTCCTCATCTCTCCTCCCTCCAACTTATCTCAGATTAAACCCCTCCAACTCAGAACTGCCATCTTGAACTGTCCTATCTGCTCATCTTCCTTCCCATCTATCCACTCCACTTTCCACTCTGACCTTTCACAATCACCACCCACCTTCATTAAGATGTCACCTTCCAAGCTACCTTCCTCCCAGCCCCAGACCCTCCCATTTATCTCTCTGCCCCCTTCCGACCACCCCACATTCCTGATGAAGGCTTAATGCCTGAAACGTCGAATCTCCTGTTCCTCGGATGCTGCCTGACTGGCTGTGCTTTTCTATGACCACACATTTTGACTCTGATCTCCAGCATCTGCCGTCTTCACTTTCACCTGATGAAGATTTTCACAGGTTTGGAGAGTGAGCAAGGAAGTGGCAGATCGAGTACAATGTGGGAAAGTGTGGGCAAGCATTTTGCCAGGATGACTAGAGGCATGGACTATTTTCTCACTAGTGAGCAAATTCAGAAATCTGAAGTGTAAAAAGGCAAGGAAGTTCTAGACCAGGAGTCTTGAAAGATAAACTTGCGAGTTGTCAGTAGTTAGGAAGGTAAATGCAATGATGGCATTTATTCTAAGAAGGCTTAAATATTAAAGCAGGGATGCACTTCTAAGGCTCTACAAGGCTTTGGTCAGACCACATCTGGATCATTGTGCACAGTTTTGGGTCCCACATCTCAGGAAAGATGTTCTGGTCCTGGAGCGGTTTCAGACGAGATTCACGAGAATAGAGCCAGGAATGAAAAGCTTCACATATGCAGAACATTTCAGGGCTCTGGGTCTGTATTTGGTATAGTTCAGAAGGATGCTAGGAGGTCTAATTGAAACTTACAGAATACTAAATAATCTCGGACAGGGTAGATTTTGGGAAGATGTATCCAATGGTAGGAGAGACCAATACCCGAGGGGACAGAGTAAAGAGAAGACATTTTCGATCAGAGATAAGGAGAAACCACTTCAGCCAGAGAGCGGTGAATCTATGGAATTCACTGCCACAAGGGTTGTCGAGTCCACGTCATTAAGTATGTTTCAGAGTGAGACAGATAAGTTCTTGATTGTAAAGAGGATCAAGGGTTACAGGTAGAAAGCGGGAGAATGGGGTTGAGAAGCTTAACAGCCATCATTGAATGGCGGAGCAGGCTCAATGGGCCTAATGGCCAAATTTCTGCTCCAAAGTCTTCTGGTTGTATGGTTAATATTGGCTGTCCTCATTCCTCATTGGAGATGTATGCTGGAAATTGCTCTTCAAATGATTGATAAAGAGTAAAATTTCAATACTGTTGACTGGGAAATATCATGTTCCCTCCCTCCAGTCTCTGCAGTCATGTCCCCAATAGCATAATCACACTGCAATTAAAATCCAGTGAATGGTACTTAATCGCAGTTGATTGACATCGATAACATTAACAGCATGACCCTCACCTGTCCTCTCTTATCCTCAAATTATCATCTGCCTTGTGCATCATGTCATATTGTCTGTTAACATATCCATGTCATTTGTCTGTTCATCACTCATGCTGACATAGGCACATTTTCCTGTCAGATTATGGGCAAGAAAAGTTCTCTCCATATTTTACCGACATTATAATCACTGATCAGTATTTCCAGACTGTATGTTTCCATTTAGAAACGGAGAAACTTGTTTATGTTCTGACAATCCTTTCATATTACTCCCATATCCAAGGCAGATTGAATGATTACACGCAATCAATCTCCCTTCTCCAATATTCCTTCCCTCAGTCACCCCCACATACCCCATGTCAAGTATGTAAATTTTAAACGTTCTTTTGAATTGTAATAGCATCAATATTGAATTAAAAGGGTTAACTGGAGGTATTTGTTCAGTGATTGTGGTTAATGTCAATCTCCGTGGATCCTAATTATCCCAGTTGAGACTTTCCATCGTTGAATGATAAATGGGCTCTTTTCAATGTGTTATCCCATAGTATTAGTGGGAGCATCACTGACAGCACTAACGGGCATCAGTAGCTCGAGGGAGGGGAGGAGAGATCGGAATCTGGGAACATTAGACTGGAATGTTCCAACAATGGTTCAGAATCTGAGAACTTTCGACTGGAATGTTCCAACAATGGATCAGAATCTCAGAACATGAGACTGGAATGTTACAACAATGGACAGGAGCTTATCGTCGGATCTTTACCATCTTTCTCGGCCTTGGACAACATTAGCATCACGGATCCAGGATATACTTTGGATTATTCAAGGTTGTTACTATCCCATCCTCGCTATAGTTGGTGTTCCTGGTAAGTCATTATATTTGTCTACTAAACTGTGTTGAACTGAATTTCTGCTCATGATATATAAATTTTGGAAAGTGCAAGACAATGTCTTCAGTTCCAATCAAAAACACATTTCCTTGTAAATTATAAGTATCGAACTACTATTTATAAATTGCTCACTGATATGCGAGAAGGAAACAGACTGCTCTCAAGTCTGCTCGCCCCAAGTCCTTTAGGGAAGTCAATGTGTCATGCTTCCCTAGTCAGGTTTCCGTATGAATTCTATGATGAACATGTGGGTGTACTGCTCATTTAAAAAAATTAAAAACCAGCAATAACTACCTGACAGCACCAAGTGTTCTGGAAAATAGATTTAATGTAACATTTGGTCGAAGAACTCGATTGGCTCACTGTCTCAAGACAAAAACAAAATCAGCCAAACAGTTTAAATTATATCCCAAAAAACCCACCTCCAATCAAGATTGAAGTTAGTCTATTGCGAATCTTCAAAGTCAATGACACAATCCAATGGTTTGGAGGAGGGAGGGGGTACAAGACCGTGGGAAATTGAACAATTGAAAGGAGAACTGCCAAGTTACCAGCATGCAAACACTGCCTGAGAAATAGCTTTCTTCTCGGTATCTTTATTGATTAGTAACTGGTAAAGCAGAATACCAAAGAAAAAAAAAAGTAAACAGGAATATGGCGAAGAACCGAAAGCTGCTGGGTTTTGCGATAAGAAATTTTGTTTTGTAAATCTTAGTTAGGAATCTAATCGGACTAGAATAGTGTGTGTGTGTTGCGGGGGGGGGGGGGGGGGTGGAGATGCAAGATACGTTAGAGGAAAAAGTTGTAAATAGTCGTTCATCTATATTCCCTGTAGTAATTTCAGAAATATAGTTGTTAATTTTTACTTTAAAAAGTACTGGACTCTAGAATTATCAGAGATTACTGCAGTGGATCAATCTTTTCTCTGATGTTGGTTTTAAATTAAGCAGGAGAATTTATCCCATGTTGCAACACTACAACCCCACAGGAATGTGCTTTACCCTTTATTGCCCTGTGGAATGGCTGAACCAAACACTCACCTCAAGATCAGCATAACATGCTGGCCTGACCACGGCTGCATACCTCCTGTGAGAGAAGCGTAGAAGTAAAGATTGCTCCCTTCCTCTGTCTGTTTCCCGTATTCCGACAGCTCATATCTTTTCAGGTAGGTGATCATCCCCTATTTTAGGTGAATTCAATCTCATTGAAATTTTCCCCGAGAGTGATGCACATTTCTATACGCATCTCTGGTTTTGGCTTTATTGATGCTAACGTACAGATGTAAGAGAATGATAAATTCCATGTCAGTCATATTACATAGAAAAGGAATGTAATTTTTTGTGGCACAGGAAATAAACGGCAATGTCTAAGTGAGAGAAAAGGATTATTGCGATCATCCCTGAAAATGTTGTTGAGGCAGTATTTGGTATACTGTGGATTGACTTTCTCTCAAGTTTCATCAGACTAATCCCTGGGATGATGGCACCACGAGCAGCGAATGCAGTTCAATAAGAGTGATTGCATTGAACATTAAGGGGGATGGGCAGTCATTCATGATGTTTCAAACAGACACTTTTATGGTGATGAATCCATTGCTTTTTCTTACTCTGGTTACATGATTATCAATAGGTTAAGAGCCTCTGAGGACGCTCCCCTCATTCCACCCCACTCCACATGTTGTTTGAGAGAGACAGAGTCAGTCTTTGAATAAACTCTTTCCACATTAATACAGTGCATTTAGTGTGTGATCCTGCACTGAACGTCATATTATCCACAATCCAGACAACAGCCACAATACCTTCATTCGAAAACGGTTAACGATCCCCACCAGCTTCTGACGTCCATGGAGAACATGGGTCTGTCTTCTCAGAGATGGAAGATGCCTCTCTGAGACTTGACACAAAACATCTGACTTCCTTCCTCACTGCAGCAAACCACGTTAAAGTGTCATGTGTCCCATAAGTAATGGAGCCACAAGGAACATTGATTTATCTGGTTGGAGCGTCAATGACACGCTCCTGCTCCTCTGTAAGTGTCTTGAGGTGCTGAGTGGCCTCTTCCTGGTCCCATTGAACATGTTAATGGGTCTGACTTGGCCCTGCCTGTTCCTGTTTAACAGCTTGATGTGGTATCCAGATCCCTCTTCTTCCTGTGGAACAGGCAGGAGGATTGAATGGGTTGTCCTTCTCATTGTTCAGTAGTTTTGATGGGCTGAATGGTTTCCACATACCCGTTTCAAACTTGCTTGAGATGCCAAATGACTTCGTCAAGGCTTCTTCAAGGCCAGTTCCAATACCGTACAGCCCAGATGGCCTCCTTCTTCAAGGACCGCAGATTCCCCCTAGACGTGATCGACGATGCCCTCCACCGCATCTTCTCCACTTCCCACTCCTCCGCCCTTAAGCCCCGCCCCTCCAACCGCCACCAAGACAGAAACCCACTGGCTCTCACCTACCACCCCACCAACCTCTGTATATAGCGTATCATCCGCCGTCATTTCCGCCAACTCCAAATGGACCACACCACCAGGGACATATTTCCATCCCCTCCCCTATCAGCGTTCCGCAAAGACCACTCCCTTCGTGACTCCCTCGTCAGGTCCACAGCTCCCAACCAAACCAACCTCCACTCCCGGCACCTTCCCCTGCAACCGCAGGAAATGCAAAACTTGCGCCCACACCTCCTCCCTTACTTCCCTCCAAGGCCCCAAGGGATCCTTCCATATCCGCCACAAATTCACCTACACCTCCACACAAATCATCTATTGCATCCTCTGCACACGATGTGGCCTCCTCTATATTGGAGAGACGGGCCGCCTACTTGCGGAACGCTTCAGAGAACACCTCTGGGATACCCGGACCAACCAACCCAACCACCCCGTGGCTCAACACTTTAACTCTCCCTCCCACTCCACCGAGGACATGCAGGTCCTTGGACTCCTCCATCGCCAGAACATAACAACACGACGGTTTGAGGAAGAGCACCTCATCTTCCGCCTGGGAACCCTCCAACCACAAGGGATGAACTCAGATTTCTCCAGTTTCCTCATTTCCCCTCCCCCCACCTTGTCTCAGTCGATTCCATTGAACTCAGCACCGCCCTCCTAACCTGCAATCTTCTTCCTGACCTCTCCGCCCCCTCCCCTCTCCGGCCTATCACCCTCACCTTGACCTCCTTCCACCTATCACATCTCCATAGCCCCTCCCCTAAGTCCCCCCTCCCTACCTTTTATCTTTGCCTGCCTGGCACCCTCTCCTCATTCCTGATGAAGGGCTCTGGCCCGAAACGTCGAATTTCCTGACCTGCTGTGCTTTAACCAGCAACACATTTTCAACTTTGAAATGTATGTGATTTGTAAAACGTGCATCTTTACACCTTCCTCTTATGTGTTACACACTGGGGCACTGCCATTTTCCTGAAACTTGGCATTATTTGAAACACTATCTGGAACATTCCATAACTGGTATTCTTCAGAATATTCTCTAACTGTGTGGGGGGTATTGTAAAAGCAAGAGAGATATATATATAGAGAGAAAGTGAGCGAAGCTGCTGCATGCCGCAGTGAGAGTGGTGGATCATGAGACTTGGTCCTGCTGTAACAGATATACAGTGAGTGTGAGCGAGCAGAGAGAATATGGTGACCCTTACCCTGACAGAGCAGGGAAGATTCTTGATGCTTGTCCTGCATTGCTGGACATTTCTTCAGGCCGCAGATACCGTACTGAGCTGGGTTGTGAGCCCCCTCGGGGAAGGAAATGGTCCCCGTATGTACTAGCCCATTTACTATGCACACCATGCACTGTCAACAAACTGTGGTACAATTGCCCCTTATCTGAAATGCTCGGTGGAAACTGTACAGGGCAGCTCCAAACTGAGAATGCTCAGGCGTGTGCCCCTTGGCCTTTTAAAGATGGCACACTGAATGGCTCTGGACATCCGGGCGACTGTGAGTACCTCCAATCATGATGGGGGGGAGGGGGAGAATCGGTCTGGAATTCAATGAGAGTTAGGTGGGGTGGGTGATATATAATGAGATGTGTTCGATAAGATAGCACCAGGGAACTAGCCTGCAATCCTCTTCCTGACCTCTCCGCCCCCACCCCACTCCGGCCTATCACCCTCACCTTGACCTCCTTCCACCTATCCCACCTCCATCGCCCCTCCCCCAAGTCCCTCCTCCCTACCTTTTATCTTAGCCTGCTTGGCTACTCTCTCTCATTCCTGATGAAGGGCTTATGCTCGAAACGTCGAATTCTCTATTCCTGAGATGCTGCCTGGCTTGCTGTGCTTTGACCAGCAACACATTTGCAGCTGCTTAGTGCAGACAATCCCTCTGTCACACTCAATGAAAATGACACTGAGATAAATTACTATTTTATAGAGTTCAATGAGTCAAAGACTCTGCTGTCCTCGCTCCCAGTTAGAAAGCTGCAGAACAAATGTTCATTCAAAACTCTCCATCGCCTGAACTCATAGCAATATTCAATTCACCCAGAATTCTTCATAACAATGACCCGTGTTGCATGATACTATCGAAATGTCTTCATTTCAGCATTCTAAAACCTGTGAACATATCTTTCCATGACATTTTTTCTCAGTCTGTCCCTCTCTGCATCTATCTCTAAACACACGTATTTATAGCCATAGGTTTCCACTGCATGGAAACAGGCTCTTCGGGCCAGCTGGTCCATGCTGAATAAAATGTATATCCGCATTCACCCCATTTCCTTGCCCTTGCTCCTTTCCTAGCCATGTATTTATCCAAATACTGTTTGAAGGTTGTTATTGTACCCACCTCAACTACTTCCACGGGCAGCTCGGTCCATATCCAAAACACACTCTGTGTAAAAAAGTTGAGCCTCAGGTTCCTTTTAATTTTTGTCCTCTCCAAACATTAACAGATGTGCTCCAGTCCTTGCTTCCCCAACCTTGCAAAAAAAATTGAAATATTCACCCCTATGCATGGTTCTCCTGACTTGATGAGAGCTGTATTTCTATATAAACCCCCTCAGTTTTTTTACTCTGTAAAGAAATATTTTACTAACCTCTCCAACGTCTCCCTATAACTCAGACCCTTTAGCCCAGGAGACATCTTTGTAAATTTCTTCTACATTCTCTCTAGTTCAATAATATCCTTTCCAGAGCTAGGTGAACAAAACTGAACACAATACCCCAACTGCAGCCTTACCAACATCCTGTCCAACTGCAACATGCCGTCCCAAATTCTATATTCAATGTGCTGATCTACGCCAGCATGCCAACAGCCTTTTCACTGTCCTGTCTATCTGTGACTCAAATTCAGACAACCGCGCACCTGAATTACAACATCCTTTTGCTCCACTACATTCCTTAAGGCGCTCTCATTTACCATTAAACTCCCACCTGGATTTGACTTTCCAAATTGCAAGACGTCACACTTATCAATATTAAACTCCATTTGCTATTTTTCAGCCCACCTCCCCATTCCTCTGGGTAAGTCATTGTGACTGTTGTTACAGTATCTGGGTCTGCAACATGACCAACAAATGGAGCACGAGCTGCAGAGAGGGGAGACTCTGTACAATGGAATGAGAGAATCACAATCAGATCAGCCGTGGTCTTAGGGAATGGTGAGGCAGGATTGAATGGACTACGAATGCAACTTATTCATATATTTCTCTCCCAGTGTCCCATATTGGTGGGCAGTGAGGCACCTCCTCCTATTCCTCCGTAACAGGACCCTGGGGCCTCACTAGCCTCCAATTTTCCCTGTGTCCCAGTTTTGAGCAGTTGAATGACTGCATCCTGCTCCTGTGTCCCAGTCTCGAATAGTTGAGTGACTGCCTTCTGTTCCTGTGTCCCAGCCTCGAACAGCTGAATGACTGCCTTCTGTTCCTGTGTCCCAGTCTCAAACAATTGAATGACTGCTTCCTGATCCCACGTCTGTGAAAATAGATGTCCTCCTCCTGTTCCTGTGTAATAGACTCCAATAGCGCTGTCCTCACCTGCTGCTCCTGTGGAATGGAATTGAGGGACTGAATGGCCTCTTCACATTCCTTACATCTTCTCTTGAGTAAACGCCATTCTCCTGCTTTATGTATAATCTGAATTATGTACTTTTGTATTTTACTCTGAGTAATTGAGCAACAAGCTGGCAGAATTCAGAAGCTGAATAGCCTCCTCCTATTCATGTGTTATACACTCTAGAGGCAAGAGTCTCAGAGATGTACAGCACAGAAAAAGATCCTTCTGCCTGGTCGCCCATGCCGACCAAATATCCTAAATAAACCTCGTCCCCCTTGCCAGCAGTTGGCCCATCTCCCTTTAAATACTTCCCATGCATGTATCCAACCAAATGCCTTTTCAATGGTGTAACTGTACCTGCCTCCACCAGTTCTTTTGGCCATTCAATCCATACGCACAGCCGTCTCTGTGTGAAATTGTTGTCCCTCATGTTCCCGTTGATATCTTTCCCCTCTCACCTTAAACCTTTGTCTTCTAATTGTACACTCGCCTATCTTGGGAAAAGACGTTGACTGTTTACCTTATCTATTCCCCTTATGATTTTATAAACCTCTTTAAGGTCAAACCCTCAGTCTTAACACTTGAATATACTCCCAGCCTATTCAAACTCTCCCTGTACCGCTAACTCTCCAACACCTGCAACATTATTTTAAATCTCTTCTGTACCCTTTCAAGTTTAATAACATCTTTCCGACAGCAAGGAGACCAGTATTAAAGGCAATATTACAAATATGCATGGTGCCTCCTATTTTAGTGTCACCTGCAAACTTACTAACCTTGCGTTGTGCACTCTCGTACAGATCATTGATATAGATAACAAATAGCAATGGGGCAGTCCCGACCCCTGAGGCAGTCCACCAGTCACAGGCCTCCAGTCCAACAAGCATACCTCCATCATAGCCATTTGCTTCATTATGTCAGACCAATTTTGTCGCCAAATTGACAGTTCTAACCTTCTAACCGCTCTAACCTTCTCGAGCGGTCTTCCATGTGGAATCTTACCAAAGGCCTAACTGAAATCCACATGGATTATGTCCACCGCCCTGCCCTCGTCATTGTTGCTGGTCACTTCCTCAAAAATCTCGAACAAAATGTGTAAGGCATGATCTGCCACGCACAAAGCTATGCTGTCTGCTCCATGTCAAACTCTATCTTTCCAAATACACGCACATCTTATATCTCAGAACCTTCTCAAGTGGTTTAACGAAAACAGATGTGAAGCTTACTGGTCTATATTTTCCAGGAATTTATTTGCAGCCCTTCTTGAAGAAGGGCACTGGATTTTCTACCGCCCCGACTTCCGCGACCTTGGCCTCTGCAATTGCTTCTCTCGCCTCTTGCAGTGCTCTTGGATATATCTTGTCAGAACCAAGAGATTTATCTGCCTTTGTGCATTCTAAAATGGACAACGATACCTCTCCTGTGATATGGACTGTACCTACCAAGATGTCACAAGTAACATCCCAAAGTTCACAGGTCTTTATGTCTTTCTTCATGATTAACACAGAGGAGAAATTGAGGACCTCACCCATCTCTTAAGGTTTTACACTTGCGTGCCCATTTTGTTTTTTAAGGCGTCCTATACTTTCTCTAGTTGTTCTTTTTCTTTACTGTAGTGAATTTGGATTCACTCTAATCTTCTCAGCCAAGGCTATTTCATACTCCCTTTTCGCCTTCCTGATTTCCTTCCTCATTAAACTCCAGTATCCCCCGTGTACCTCCAGGAATTCCTTTGATTCCAGCTGCCTGATTCTGAGCCACGCCTCAATTTTGCTGGCCAGAGCCTCAATATCTCTTTTCATCCTGGGTTTTCTCTTCCAGCCTCCTTTTCCCTTCCCCCTCACAGGAAACTCGAGCTATCTCACTTTTGCAGGCCTCCCTCGTGTCCAACATCCTTTTACCTGAAAACAAACTACTCCAATTAACCCCTGCAATCCCTTGTCTAATTCCAGCAAAATATGAATCACCACAATTTAGAACTTGAATCTGTGGACCAATTTTGTCCCTCCCATAACTAGTTTAAAAATTACTAAAGCGCTGGTTAGTTTTCCCAGAATACTCACCCACTTTACCACCGTCACCTATCCAGCCCTGTTTCCCAACAGTAGGTCGAGCTTGTCCCTTCCCTAGTAGGGCCCTTTATATACTGCTTGGGAAACTTTCCTGAACAAACTTCAGCAATTACGTTTCATCGAAGTTCTTAACCATCTGGATGTCCCAGTCTATGTTAGGAAAATTTAAATCACCTATTATGACAATCATATTGCTCCGGCTACTCTGACCCGCTTCCATGCATATTTGGTTCTACAATTCCTTGGAGGCTTACAGTGCAACCATTATAACATCCCCATCTCCCTTTACTTCGTTGAAGCATTCACAAAACGTCATCGGATATTATCTCAGTTATTTCATCTTTAAATACTTCTGCGATACTCGCCTTAATTAGAATTATTGGTATTTCAACTGTTTCCATTTACATCTCTCCCTTGCAATGATTTTCACATCTACAGCAAACCTTGTCAAGACACAGTGGAGATATGGAGCTGTAACAGGATGGGAGCTGCACATCCTGTCACTTCTAGCATGGGCTGCAAGTTTCCCCACACCGGGCAGTGATCTAACACAGTGTTACCGAAAAATGCAGCAGCCTGTGTTTACATATGAATGAACCAGTGCGATCTGCACAGCTCCCCACGCTGGACATTTATCCCAGGATGATAGATCAAACGTTGGTGTGGGCTGCACAGAGTTCCATTCTGGATATTGCTGGGTTGCATTCAACTGTACGCTAGCCACATCTACACAGTGCTCTAACCTGAATGTATTATGGATGGGCTGGTTATATGAGTTTTATTGCGAATTTGAGAGAACTAAACATCTGGCAATACCTTTATTTTGTGTTTTCATTCTTGTGATTGGACTGTTCATCTGTTTAGACCCATTCCTCTGGGTAAGTCATTGTGACTGTTGTTACAGTATCTGGGTCTGCAACATGACCAACAAATGGAGCACGAGCTGCAGAGAGGGGAGACTCTGTACAATGGAATGAGAGAATCACAATCAGATCAGCCGTGGTCTTAGGGAATGGTGAGGCAGGATTGAATGGACTACGAATGCAACTTATTCATATATTTCTCTCCCAGTGTCCCATATTGGTGGGCAGTGAGGCACCTCCTCCTATTCCTCCGTAACAGGACCCTGGGGCCTCACTAGCCTCCAATTTTCCCTGTGTCCCAGTTTTGAGCAGTTGAATGACTGCATCCTGCTCCTGTGTCCCAGTCTCGAATAGTTGAGTGACTGCCTTCTGTTCCTGTGTCCCAGCCTCGAACAGCTGAATGACTGCCTTCTGTTCCTGTGTCCCAGTCTCAAACAATTGAATGACTGCTTCCTGATCCCACGTCTGTGAAAATAGATGTCCTCCTCCTGTTCCTGTGTAATAGACTCCAATAGCGCTGTCCTCACCTGCTGCTCCTGTGGAATGGAATTGAGGGACTGAATGGCCTCTTCACATTCCTTACATCTTCTCTTGAGTAAACGCCATTCTCCTGCTTTATGTATAATCTGAATTATGTACTTTTGTATTTTACTCTGAGTAATTGAGCAACAAGCTGGCAGAATTCAGAAGCTGAATAGCCTCCTCCTATTCATGTGTTATACACTCTAGAGGCAAGAGTCTCAGAGATGTACAGCACAGAAAAAGATCCTTCTGCCTGGTCGCCCATGCCGACCAAATATCCTAAATAAACCTCGTCCCCCTTGCCAGCAGTTGGCCCATCTCCCTTTAAATACTTCCCATGCATGTATCCAACCAAATGCCTTTTAAATGGTGTAACTGTACCTGCCTCCACCAGTTCTTTTGGCCATTCAATCCATACGCACAGCCGTCTCTGTGTGAAATTGTTGTCCCTCATGTTCCCGTTGATATCTTTCCCCTCTCACCTTAAACCTTTGTCTTCTAATTGTACACTCGCCTATCTTGGGAAAAGACGTTGACTGTTTACCTTATCTATTCCCCTTATGATTTTATAAACCTCTTTAAGGTCAAACCCTCAGTCTTAACACTTGAATATACTCCCAGCCTATTCAAACTCTCCCTGTACCGCTAACTCTCCAACACCTGCAACATTATTTTAAATCTCTTCTGTACCCTTTCAAGTTTAATAACATCTTTCCGACAGCAAGGAGACCAGTATTAAAGGCAATATTACAAAAGTGACAAAAGGCAGTGGGACCCAATGTTGATCTTTGCGGCACGCTACTGGTCACAGGACTCCATGTCTAATGAATAAATGCCCACTGTCACGCCCTGTCTCCAATATTCAAGAAAAGTTCGATCAAAATGGCGACATCTCCCTGAATCCCAGGCAGTCTCACCTTGCTAACCAGTCTACCATGTAGAACATCTTGGTTTTCTTATTGAATTCCATAGTGACAACATCCAGTGTCCTGCCTTCATCAATCATCTTCATCACTTCCTCAGAAAAAAAATCCACGGAGTCAGTGAAACGTGATCTTCAATGTACAAAGCCCTCTTCAATCCTTGTCTTTCCAAATGCATATCGATCTTTTTCTTCGAAGTCCCCTCAAACTACTTAGTCACCATTGACGTCAGGCGCACCGTTCTTTAGTTACCTGGTTTTTCCCTTACTTTCTTAAATAATATCACTATATTAGCAGTCCTGCAGTCTTTTGTCGCATCACCTGTGGAAATCAATATGAAAATATATCAGCAAAATGCTAAGCAATCTCTGTCCTAGTTCCCACAAACGTCTGGGATACAACTGATAAGTTCCCAGGGATTTGTTCACCTTTATGTGTTTTAAAATGTCCAACACCTCCTTGTCATATAGATACTTTTCAAGGTATCACTATATTTCTTCATTCTCTCGCTCTTGTAACCTCCTCCACATCAAATACTGAGGAGAAATATTTGTTTAGTATCCCTCCCATCTCTTGTGGTTCAACACATTGGAAGCCTTACTTTAACGGGCCCTATTCTGTCCCTAGTTAATCTTTTGCCATTAAAGAATTTGTAGAATTTCTTCAATGCTTCATTAACCCTATTTCTAAAGCCATCTCAAGTCCACATTTTTCTGGCCCGATTTCTCCGTTGACTATACACTTACTGCCCTTGTACGCCTCTCGGGATTCACTTGATCTCAGCCCTGTTTACCTGGCATATGCCTCCTTCCTTCCTTACCTTGATCAGAACATCAATATATCTAGCCATCCAGCACTCCCTGCACCCACCAGCATTGTCCATCTCACGAATAGGAACACGTTGGCTCTAGATTCTCTGAAACCACACATTGATGGCCTTGCATATTCCAACCATCCCTTTACCTGTGAATACTGTATCCCAATCAGCTTTCCACTGGGCTCGCCTAACATGTTCAATATTGGCCTCCTGAAGAAGGGTTCATGCCCGAAGCGTCAATTCTCCTGTTCTTTGGATGCTGCCTGACCTGCTGCGCTTTTCCATCAACACATTTTTCAGCATCTCCAGCGTCTTCAGCATCTGCAATCCTGACTTTTTCATTCGAAGTTAGAACTTTAATGTTGACATCAGGTATCTCCTATTCCATAACTAATTTAAACTGATATTTATGTGTAACAGACTTGAAAGTTAAATAAACACTTCCTGCCCCTCTATAACGGGCTCGAAGGTCTAAATAGGTTCCTCCTGTCCCTCTGTAATAGACGCAAGAGGCATTTGCCCTCCTTCAGTTCTTCTATAACACACATGAGAGGCTGCATGGCCTCCTCCTGTCCCTGTGTAACAGATCTGAGACACAGCAACCCATGGATTACGAGCAGCCAGTAAATTGTGTCTGATGGAGGTCCAGCTCTTCTCAGTTACAGAAACACAAACAACACAATGTATTCCAGGTACCTTCTCAGTAACACCTCATAGAGCTGCAGCGACACATCACTTTTTTTTAATGATTCTGTTGACAAAATGTGCCAATATTCCAACTTTCCACTTTTTCAAGTAGCAACAGGCTAATATGGGCTGAATGGCCATCTCTTATCACTCTGTAAGAGGTCCATCGGGACAGAATTGCTTCGGCATGTTCCTGAGCAGCACTCTCAATGCTCTGTCTCAAGGTTTTGAAAGGATTTGATAACAGGGCATTAAAACCAAGAGTAGCCTCACACTGGTCAATAATTACCGTACTTTGTGTTCAGGTATCTGGAAACTTGCCAACCCGACTTTCTTTTTATGCAGCCGATCTGTTATTTTATAACTACCTCCTTTCATAAACAGAGTGGAACATATATAGACACTTGTTGTGTTCTGTTAATACTCTCATATACAAGGAAAAGAATAAAAAATATTGAAAGATTTATGGTCCATCCCTCAGCAACCCTCATCCATTCCATCCAAAACCAGTAAATGAAAAGAGATGAATTGATCTGGGTAAATGGGCCTATTTGTTCAGTCATTGCGATTAATGCCCATTTCCATGGATTCTAATTATGGCAGTGGAGGGTTTCCATCTTTTAATGATAAATGGGCTCCGTTCAATGTGTCAACCCATAACATGAACGGAACATCACCGACTGCACTGACAGGGATCAGCAGATCCAGAGGGAGGGGGAGGAGAGATCAGGATCTGAAAACATGAGACTGGAATGTTCCAACAGTGGATCAGAATCTGAGAACATTAGACTGGAATATTCCAACAATAGACAGGAGCTTATGCGATTACATTTGGTATCTTCCTGCATTTGATTGGTTGTCATTATCATCGCAGATCTATTACGCTCTTCTCATGATTCAATACTTTTATTATCTCTTCCTGACTATCGTTGGTGTTCCTGGTGAGTGTCGCTATCCAGATTTTGTTTTCTATAAATCAGTTATGACTGTATTGTTGTTATTTTATATCGTCTACACGTCCTGCCACTATCATTGTTCCAATTCAATCCAATCTGTCAAACCAGATATTCACTCTACAGACTACTACTATCTGCATCAACGAAGGTGTTCAATTACTCTCTCTCTCTCTCTCTCTCTGCTGTGGCAGTGTTACTCACGGGTCTCTATGTTGATCTATTCAGTTTCAGGGGAGAATCACAATGCATTGAATCATTGCCTTTGTTGTTAAGAGCATGGAGGTCACTGTCTACTGTTCTGGTTAGAAACTCCACTTCCTTCCACGGTTTCCATCCCATCTGTGGCCAATATCTGCAGCAGAAGCAGATAAGTCACAACTGTGGGAAATCCCTTTGACAATGAGCTGATTCTTGACACAATTCCCTGACCATTTCTAACTTGAAATTCTCACCACTCCAGAATATATCTCACTGGTTTATTCCATCTGCTGTCTGAATCTTGAGTTATGAAGTACAGCCTTAATGAAGCCAATAATCTGCTGCTGACGCTCTCGGCTTCAAACCTGCCCAAGCGAATCTGATTCGACTCACACCAAACTCCCATCCTTCTGTCATTCATGCACGCTGACGTATATTGCTGTTTTGTCTAGCAATGCGTTTATTTTAACATTTTCAAACACTTTAACCTTATCTGTCCATGAGACTTCCCTCGTTCTCTCTATTGATTAACAAAACGTCTGTTAGTTGTTCGTATTTAAAATTGTTTTCTCCATGTGTGTTCCTTCTTAAACAAAGAGTTTTGCATTCAACTACTCCAATCGCGCGCATGCACACGCTTGTTCAGCCTCTGATGAACACACACACACATAATTACACAACATCTTTTCAGTTAATTAACTGTCTGTTACCGTCTTTAATGTGAATCTCTCTGTCCATTTGTATCTTTCCCTGGCCTTGGGTTTTGGCTCTCTAGTGTATCGAGTGCTGGCATTGTCTAGCTCAGAAATAATGAAATGGGGTGTGTCAAGCTATTGTTCACTTCCTGGTATGTGCCATGCGATGGTCGATGGACAGGCGTGTTTCAGAAATTATGATCAACGTCCTTGTAACGTGCTCTGTATCTGTGGCTGTCCCTCTCAGGTGACCTTACGATAAGTAACACGAGGAACACCACTGAGTAAAGGACCAGGCATCTAAATTGTCCGATAATGCTGTCAATTTTAAAATAAAAGGTTATTTTCTCATTTTTTTAGTAAGATGTCTTTAAAGCCAAAAAGCCGACTGAAAACGCCTCAAGTAAATACCTTATGTTGCTTTTAGGGTTTTTAATAAATAGTAGGAACAATGGCCAACTCGAACACATGAGGCTTTCTAGTTTTTTTTATATATATATTGTAGCTATAACAATCATCAGGTGCTTGGGGTCCCAGAAGGGCTGTAAGTTTTAATAAACTATCCCTAGTTTTTATTCTCTCTGGAACCTCACTTGATAGTGTTTCCTTCTGGATTGGAGAACAGTATGCAAGAATGCATGTCGGAATGTTCCTTTTTGCCAAAGATTGTGTTTATGGGATGTTGGAACAGTTCATTTGTAGAAGGTACTGTATCCATTATTTGGTTAAGATTTCCAATAGCTGCATTATTCTAAATTCCTCTTCATTTTGTATGGATTTTCATTAGAGTGTTTAAATATGTTGTGTTTTGCTTAATTGTGAGTGGTTTGACTAGTAGCATCACATCTCAAACTCCCAACTCACCTCTACCTTTAAAATAAGGAAAGGTTGGCATTAAAGCTACCTTCTTAAAATAGTTTGAGGCAGTCTGGTTCGTCTAGAGCAAACTGGGGACTCTTGCCCGGTTCTAAATCGATAATACCAAATTGGGTTTACAATTTACAAACACGCTATTTGACTCAACAAGTCTACAGCAACCCTCCGAGGAGTAACCTACCTAGACCCATTCCTCTACCCTATTACTACACATTTACCCCGACGAAGACAAGTAACTCACACATTCCTGAAAACTATGAACAATTTATCATGGCCAATACAACTGACATGTATATCTTTGGATTGTTGGAGAAAATCAATGCATCCAGAATAAGCGCACACAGACAATGGAGAATATGCACCAGGAGGCTATTGGGTTCAAAGGTCACGTATGGTGGTTGTTCATGTCTTTTCTTCCGGATGTTGAATTCGTTCGGTTTAAACAGTGTTTTGTGTATAAAGATTCAGTCACTAAGAGTTCTCTGGATGCGGAAAAGTGAAGTTGGGGTTTTTATAAAAGGTAATGAAGGCAAAGCTGTAGGAATTGGCAGACAAGCTGGAGTTGGGGTTGCAAGTGCCTGTGAGAAACTTAGAGATAATTACAGCTATAGCTCGGCATTTACATTTAGTGGAACCGCCATCAGACTCTTTGGAAATGGCTACAATTCAATTTTTAATGAGGCTCTTTGAACATGAGAAGAAATTGAAACAGTTTGAATTATGATGAAAAGTAGAAATAAAAGAAAGGGAAATGAAGAAGAAAGAGAGAAAATGATAGGAGAAAAGCGGAGTTTCAACTTAAAATGTGAACAATTAGAGAGGAAAGTTGAATAGAAGGCGGAGATGAAGGTAAAGGTCGGCAGGATGAGGAGGATAATGAGGTTCTGTTTAAATGCATCCAAGCATTCTATAAATTTGATGAGAAGGATGGGGAAGCCTTTCGAATTTCATTTGAGACAGTGGCTAAACAAATGCATACACCAGTGACCATGTGGATTTAGTTGATCCAAATAAAGCTGATAGGTATTTGAATCCCGATCGGAGGAGGTATCTGGCCAATATGAAGAGGTGAATAAATCCATCTGAAGTGCATATGAGCTTGCTGGAAGCTGAAAGACAGCGTTACAGGAATCTAAAAAAGTGTCCCTGGATAAACGCAAATGGAGTATGAAAGGATCAAACAAAGTAATTTTGAAAGGTAGGTAAGGGTATTAAAAACTTAGCAAACCTATGACACTCTTAGAGAGATTCTTATTTTGGAGAAGTTCAACAATTCACTTCCTGCTGTCGTGAGAACTCGTGTGGAAGAGCAGAGAGGAACAATGGCAAGATTAGAAATTGAAATGGCTGATGTTGATGATTGAGTTCAGAAATCAAAGTTTGGTTTCTGTGAGAGATGGAGAAGAATGTGCGACGCTTTCTTAAGTTTTACTGGCATAGGCCAGTAGTAGCAGGTAAAGAGATTAGATTATTAAGAGATACGGAAGAATGTGATTCTTTTATGCTGAGATATGAGGAGCTATGTCATTCAGAATGACTATTGGAAAGATGAGAAGTACTCCACTATGTAACCTGTGGTTGGAGTGTCCAGTGGAAACATCAACAGATTTATTACACAATGAGGAAGGAGGCATTGTGCTTGGTGTTGGTGTTACAACATTTTAGATTTACATTGCCAATAACATACATGAGACAAACCTTTTTCACTGATGGTGAGCCCTAAAGGTTTTTGGAGAAGCTTAGGGAGAAAAATTCCAGTCTGTTTCGATTAAGTTTAATATTGCTGCCATTCAATTTGAAACTACACAGGTGACAGGGCGGGAAAACCTGAGTTTTGACACTTTGTGGAGACTTAGATGAAGAAAGACAAAGGCATTCTGTGGCAGGAGTAAAATGACTGAAATCCAATTGGTTGTGAACATTTGTATGCTCAAAGTCAATGTAATATATATGCTTTTCAGTCTACTAATAGAGGAAGATTAGGATGTCTAAAATGAATCCACCTTTGTGTATTGATGGATTATTTTATTAAAGATAGAGTCGTGAAAATACTATCACTGTAAAAAAAAGTTATTTTCTCTTGGTTTTTTTTTTAAGAGTGGTTTTAGAAGCAGAGGTGAAGAACTGCTGTCTGAAAACAGTTTAAGTAAATAGCTGAGATTTTAGGTTTCATTAAAACGGTGATAACAATGGAAGGGCAGTGACCAGCTCTCCCAGACCAGTTTTCTCATTTTGTTTTTAGCTGCAGCATTCAGAAGCATCTGGGGATCCCAGAAGGTTTGAAAGTTTCAATACATGATCCCCAGCTGCTTTTCCCTCTGAGTTCTCTGTTGATGTTGTTTCCTCCGGGATTGGAAAACTGCTGTAAGGATCTGATTTAAATATATCTTTGTGCCAAGCGGTGTAAACCAAGAAGGTGCAGTATCTATTGTTTGTGTAAGTATTCCAACATGTAAGCTCTCCCAACATGTTCTTTTCTTTGATTGTATTTTAACTAAAGCATTTGAATTGATTATATTTTGCTTAATGTCGAGTGGTTTGACTATTTGCAACATATCTGGAACGCACACTTCCCATCGATATTCAAAATAAGGAAAGGTTTAGGTCTAAGCGGCCTTCTTAAAATATTTTGGGGGGATCTGGACTGGTCTACAACACTTGTAGCCGAGGGATTTTGACTGACTCCTGTAATTGAAAATTTAGTGGAGGGGCTGGAGATGGGTCGCTGGAGGATGTGCTGTGAGCTGCCTCAGACCTTCAAGGAGACCTGAGGATTTGGTGACCCAACTCTGGATGGAGCATGGGGATTGTAGTTACAGCATCTGCGTCTGTAACACGAACACCAAAAGGAGCAGAGGCTGCAGACAGGGGAAGCTCTGAAACCACGCAGTTAGTGTGTCTGGGGAAAGGGATCTGCTGTATCCACCTTGGGTCTTCCAGGAACAGCTTCCCAAACTTCACTTAACCCAGGAGCAGAGGGTAAGGGGACACTGATTGAACAAGGAGCTGGTCATAGAATGGTATCGCCTCCACCTCCTTCAACACGACCTGCACCTTCACACCAGGGGGAGGATGGTGCATGCAGTGGTTGTTAGGGTAACTGTTTCATTCAGCTTCTATTACCTAGAACATTCCAGGCAGGACGAGGTGACATATGCGTCATTTCCCAATATCTCAACCTCTATGTCACCATTCGTTGATGGAGGATATGCATGTTGGATTAGGTAAATACATTGCTTCTCCCACAGTAGCGAGCTGCCGGGTATATCCAGTATAGTGGGATTTCCGATGGCGTACATTTCATCTGCAGAGTAGCCTTGTCAATGAGGAGAGGTAGAGGAACTGAAGGAGCTCTCTCTTATTAATGTTATATGCACAGTACATCATGTTGTTAAATACCCACTATCCTGGCAGCAGTCACAGCCTCTTCATTCGAAGAAATCAGCCATTCCCATCTTCATCGGGTCTCCACGTCGAAAGAAATGAATATATCTTGGATAAAGGACGTCCTCTTGATGCACGTTTCAAAGCACCATCCCCACCAACAATCAACCACATCAAAGTATTCCATGTGTACGGAGAGCAATAGGGTCACTTGGAGTGTCTGTGAGCTGACGGTAAGGGATGGACCAAAACCTCCCATTTCTGAACGGATCTGAGTGAACCCCCCAGTACACAGTATCATTAAGTCCTGTAATCCCTCTCCAATTCAGTAATATACTTCCTTCCATTATTAATGTAAATGAAATGGCAGGGTATATCATGTTAAATTCCACCTGCCAAACACTATTGATTTAGCTCTCTGAATCTATTTGCAGACTCTCCACCCTCTCTTGATAATTTAATCTCTTGCTTATCACAGCGACATCACCAAACTCAGCATCTGTATTTCTGTTCCATCCCCCGGTTAATTAATATTGACTGTAAATAGTTGAGAACCCAGCACTGGTCACTGTGTGTCCTACTGGTTACGTTCTCTCTAACTGATCTATCCGGAATGCCTGCTTCCTCTATGATACCCAGTCCTCCCTCATTCCTGTGCAACACAGTCGAAGAGTTAAATAAGAACAAGGAGCATCTGTGAGCAATCCAACCCCTCGATGAGGCTGATGTCAACTCGGCCTCTATTCCACTTTCCTGCCATCTCTCCATCCTGAAACTCTAATCTCTTGTTGTATATAGCGCCACCTGAAAAAAAAAATCCACCCCACATCTATACTTTCAATTACTTTCCGAATTTTACAGAACTCAATGAGATTGCCTTTCATTCCTATAAACCCGAGAGTATAGGCCTAAAATGCTGAATTTATCTTCATAAGACAAACACTTCAAACATGGAATCAATCTAATGAATCTCTTCTGAATTGCCTCCAATGGAAATGCCTCATTCTGCAGCACACCCAAACTGTACTCCAGTTGCAGCCTCATTAATGCCTTGCATAGCTACACCAACGCTCGCTCCCTTTCTACCCTATCCTTGTATAAGTAAACACTGAAATTATGCTTGCATTTCTCATTACTTGCAGTATCCGCATGCAGGTTTTCTGTGATATGCAAGCAGACACCCAGATCACTCCACACCTAAGCACTTTGAACTTTCTCGCCAATTAGATAATACGTTGTCTTTCCATTATACTGCCCAACTTGAGTAGAACCATGTGTTTTTTTCAAGGTTTGTGAAGGTTTGTAACTCAGATTGAGATTTAGGGTGTAGGTTTGCTCGCTGAGCTGTAGGTTTGATATCCAGACGTTTCATTACCTGCCTAGGTAACGTCATCAGTGGCGACCTCCAAGTGAAGCGGAGCTGTTGTCTTCTGCTTTCTATTTATATTTTTCTCCTGAATGGGGTTCCTGGAGTTTGTGGTGATGTCATTTCCTGTTCGTTTTCTGAGAGGTTGGTAGATGGCATCTAGATTTATGTGTTTGCTTATGACGTTGTGGTTGGAGTGCCAGGCCTCTAGGAATTCTCTGGCATGTCTTTGCTTCGCCTGTCCCAGGATAGATGTGTTGTCCCAGTCGAAATGGTAGCTTTTTTCATCCGAGTGTTGAGCTACGAGGGAGAAAGGGTCGTGTCTTTTTGTGGCTAGCTGGTGTCCGTGTATCCTGGTGATTAACTTTCTTACTGTTTGTCCTATGTACTGTTTGTGGCAGTCCTTGCATGGAATTTTGTAGATGACGTTTGTTTTGTCCATGGGTTGTACTGTGTCTACTAGGTATTTTAGACTTGCGTGTAGTTCATTGGACAGTCTGTAAGTTGGTGTTCTGGGTAGTGCGACTATAGGTCTGAGGGGAGCTCCTGGTTTATGGACATTTGGTAGTCCGTAGAATTGTGGGGTTTTGGTCCCGTCAGGTTCCATTTTCTGGAATTCTGTCTTGTTAAATTGTCTGGAATTGTGTAACTTTCTGAGGAGATATGTAATTTTGTTTCCTAGTTGTGGGGTCGGGTCTAGCGCCACCTGTTGGTAGGTGTTGGTATCTGCGAGTTGTGCATTGGCTTTCTCTGTGTAGTCCCTTCAGTTTAGGATGATTGTGAGCCGACCTTTGTCTGCAGGTCATATAACGATGTCTTTTTGAGGTTTTCTAGGACTTCATTTTCTTGTGTGTTCAGTTTGTTTCCTTCCCTCGATCGGCTCAGAGTAGGTGCAAATGTCTGTCTGATCGTTTGTTGTGTTTCTTCCGTGAGATCCTTGTCCTTCAATGTGGTTCTAATGCCGCTAGGAAATCCTTCTTGTCAGCGTCTCGGTAATTGAAGATTAATCCTTTTACTAGTACCGCTTTTTCTGTGTCTAATAGGGTCCTGTCTGATACGTTCTTTATCCATGCCCCTGTGTTATCGGTTTTGTCTTTTTTTTTGAGAATTGTCCAGTTTTTTCTATAAGTCCCGATTT
Organism: Hemiscyllium ocellatum; assembly: GCF_020745735.1. Lineage (NCBI taxonomy): Eukaryota > Metazoa > Chordata > Chondrichthyes > Orectolobiformes > Hemiscylliidae > Hemiscyllium > Hemiscyllium ocellatum. The sequence goes on from NC_083446.1 coordinate 28,918,665, forward strand.
TTCCTTATCTTTGTTTGTCGTTGTTTGGTGTTGATGGCTTGTTCTATCGCGTCTGACCATACTTGATTTGAATAACAGCTTTTGCGCGCAATTTCCCGTTTGTATTTTCGGAGTCTGTGGTGGGCGTCATTGATTAATTCTCGGAGCATTATGTGGCCGTTTTCTTCTGTTAAACTTCTGGCAGTTTTTATCGGCAGTTTGTATTGGAGACATTTTGGCATTACCTGTTTTCTTTAACATTCATGCAGGAAGTACAGTTGTTTGCGGGTGGAACTGCCTCGGATGGCATTCCTTTCCCATCTTCGTGCAAGTTGTAGCGTGTTGCGCCCATTTTTTTGGCAAGGTTTGTGCAGGTTTGTAACTCAGGTTGAGATTTAAGGTGCATGGCTAGGTAACGTCATCAGTGGCGACCTCAAAGTGAAGCGAAGCTGTTGTCTCCTGCTTCTATTTATAGCTTTCTCCTGGATGGAGTTCCTGGGGTTTGTGGTGATGTCATTTCTGGTTCATTTTCTGAGTAGTTGATAGATGGCATCTTTATTTATGAGTTTGTTTATGGCGTTGAGGTTGGAGTGCCAGGCCTCTAGGAATTCTCTGGCATGCCTTTGCTTAGCCTGTCCCAGGATAGATGTGTTGTCCCTGTCGAAATGATGGCTATTTTTGTGGTGGCACTCCAACCACAACGCCAGAAACAAACATATAGATTTAGATGCCATCTGTCAACCCCTCAGAAAACGAACAGGAAATGACATCACCACAAACCCCAGGAACCCCATCCAGGAGAAAGATATAAATAGAAAGCAGGAGACAACACCTTCGCTTCACTTGGAGTTCGCCACTGTTGATATTACCTAGCCAGGTAATGAAATATCTGGATATCAAACCTACAGCTCAGCGAGCAAACCTACAATCTAAATGCCCCAAATTTAATCACTTTAATTCTCCTTGCCAAATGTTGGCCCATTCACCCAAACTAACCAATAGTTTTAATGTCTATTGCATCATCATTCTGAAGTAATTTCCCATCGAGGTTAGTGTCATCTGAAAATGTGGTATCGTATTTTCTCTCCCGTCAACCGAGTCCAGTACTACCCTCGATCACAAATGGTTGAGGCATGAGTACTGAAGATGGGCTTATGCTCGAAACGTCGATTCTCCTGCTCCTTTGATGCTGCCTGACCTGCTGCGCTTTTCCAGCAACACATTTTTAAAGCTCTGATCTCCAGCATCTGCAGGCCTCACTTTCTGCTGGACAGATTAATGGACGATTTAAAAATTGGACATCGGGTGTAGCGTTTCCAAATCAGGGTGTAGATTATATGAGCTATACAGGGCTTTGGTTCGGCCAAAATGGAATACTGTATGTAGCTCTGGGAGCCACATTCCAGAAAGGATGTTATTGGACTGGAGGGGGTGCAGAAGTGATTCACCAGGATCTTCCCTGGGATGGAACATATCAGCTATGGAGAGAGACTGGATAAGCTCGGGTTCTTTACTTTGGAGCAGAGAAACCTGGGGAGTCAGTGATTCAGAAGGGCGAGATTATAAGCGACAAGGACAGGATGAATATAGAACATAGAACATAGAAAAATACAGCGCAGTACAGGCCCTTTGGCCATCGATGTTGCGCTGATCCAAGCCCGCCTAACCTACACTAGCCCACTATCTTCCATATGCCTATCCAATGCCCGTTTAAATGCCCATAAAGAGGGAGAGTCCACCACTGCTACTGGCAGGGCATTCCATGAACTCGCGATTCGCTGAGTAAAGTATCTACCCCTAACATCTGTCCTATACCTACCAGCACTTAATTTAAAGCTGTGCCCCCTCTTAATAGCTGACTCCATACGTGGAAAAAGGTTCTCATGTTCAACCCTATCTAAACTCCTAATCATGTTGTACACCTTTATCAAGTCACCCCTAAACCTTCTTTTCTCCAATGAGAACAGCCCCAAGTGCCTCAGCCTTTCCTCATACGGTCATCCTATCATACCAGGCAACATCCTAGTAAACCTCCTCTGCATCCGTTCCAGTGCCTCCACATCATTCCGATAGTATGGCGACCAAAACTGCACAGAATACTCCAGATGGGGCCGCACCAGAGTCTTATACAAGTGCAACATGACCTCAGGACTCCGGAACTCGTTTCCTGTACCAATGAAAGCCAGTACGCCATATGCCTTCTTCACAGCACTATTTACCTGGGTGGCAACTTTCAGAATCAGATCCTTGCGAAACACCGCTGGTAACTGCATTCCAAGATGAACCTTTACCATCAACTACTACCCTCTGTCTTCTTCCAGCCAGCCAATTCCTAATCCAAACCTCCAACTCACCCTCAATGCCATACTTCCATATTCTTTGCAGTAGCCTACCATGGGGAACCTTATTCAACGCCTTAGTAAAATCCATATACACCACATCTACCGCTTTACCCTCGTCCACCTCCTTAGTCACCTTCTCAAAGAATTCAATAAGGTTTGTGAGGCACGACCCGCCCTTCACAAAACCATGCTGACTATCCTTGATCATATTATTCTTATACAGATGTTCAAAAATCCTATCCCATAAAATTCTCTCTAAGACTTTGCCCATAACAGAAGTGAGACTCTCCGGCCTATAGTTACTAGGGTTATCCCTACTCCCCTTCTTGAGCAAGGGAACCACATTTGCAATCCTCCAGTCTTCTGGAACTATTCCTGTAGACAACGAGGACATAAAAATCAACACCAATGGCTCTGCAATCTCCTACCTTGCTTCCCAAAGAATCCGAGGATGCATGCCATCAGGCCCAGGGGACTTATCTATTTTCGCCCTTTCCAGAATTTCCAACACCTCTTCCCTACATACCTCAAAGCCATCAATTCTAATTAATTGTGAGTCAATATTCACATCGGCAACAATGTCCTGTTCCTGAGTGAATACAGACGAAAAGTATTCATTCAGTGTCTCCCCAATCTCTTCAGCCTCCACACGCAACTACCCACTACTATCCTTGACTGGACCTATTCCTACCCTTGTCATTCTTTTGTTCCAGACATACCTATAGAAAGCCTTTGGGTTTTCCCTAGTCCTACCAAACAAGGACTTTTCATGTCCCCTCCTTGCTGTTCTAAGCTCTCTCTTTCGACCCTTCCTGGCTACCTTCTAACTCTCAATCGGCCCCATTGAACTTTCACGCCTCATCTTTACATAGGCCGCCCTCTTCCCTTTAACAAGGGATTCCAATTCCAATTCCTTATTTAACCACGGATCCCTCACACGACCCTTTCCTCCCTGCCTGACAGGTACATACGTATCAAGGACACTCAATAGTTGTTCCTTGAACAAGCTCCACATATCGATTGCGCCATTCCCTTGAAGTCTACTTTTCCAAGCCACGCACTCTAAGTCATGCCTCACCACATCATAATTTCCCTGCCCCCAGCTATAAATATTGCCCTGCAGTGCACACCTATCCCTCTCCATCACTAGAGTAAAGTTTCTTGAACTGTGGTCACTGTTCCCAAAGTGCTCACTTACCTCCAATTCTAACAGCTGGACTGGTTCGGTACCCAGAACCAAATCCAGAATGGCCTCACCTCTTGTTGTCTTGTCTACATATTGTGTCAGGAAACCCTCCTGTGCACAATGGACAAACACCAACCCATCTAACGTACTCGAGCTATCGCTTTCCCAGTCAATATCTGGAAAGTTAAAGTCCCCCATAACAACCTCTCCATTACTTTCACTCTTCTCCTGAATCATCCTCGCAATCCTTTCATCCACATCTCTGGGACTATTAGGAGGCCTGTAGAAAACTCCTAACAGGGTCACCTCACCTTTCCTATTTCTTACCTCAGCCCAAACTACCTCAGATGGCGAGTCTTCATCCATCGTCCTTTCCACCGCTGTAATAATATCTTTGTCAAGCAATGCCACACCTCCCATTCTTTTGCCCCCACCTCTGACACTACTAAAACGTTTAAAACATGGAACCTGCAACAGCCAATCATTTCCCTGTTCTACACATGTCTCAGTAATAGCCACAACATCGAAATCCCAGGCACCAACCCACGCTGCAAGTCCACCTACCTTATTTTGTATACTTCTCGCATTGCAGTAGACACATTTCAAGCCACCTTCCTGTTTACAGGCACCCTCCTTCGTGATTGATGCCATGTTCCTAACCTCTCTACATTCCAGGTGCTGCACCCCAATGCTACAGCATAACTTCCCATGACCCTGCAGAGTTAGTTTAAATTCCCCCAAAGAGCACGCTCAAACCTCCCCCCAACGATACTGGTGCCCCTCAGGTTCAGGTGTAGACCATCCTGTTTATAGAGGCCCACCTTTCCAGAAACAACCTCAGTTATCCAGATACAGGAATCCCTCCCTCCTGCACCATCCCTGTAGCCACGCATTTAACTGCTCTTCACCTCGAGGTGGTTCTGAGATTACTTCCAGAGAGGGGAATTATCACGAGTAACTTCACAATCGATAAAAAGTACTTGGACGAGCACTTGGAAGGGTCATAACATTCCAGGCTATGGACCTAGTGTAGGAAAGTGGGACTAGTATAGATCGTGCTGTATTTCTGTTGGCACAGAGTCGATGCTCCTGTGAGTGTGTAGTGTGGAATGTCAATTATTGAGCAGTTTAAGGTAGGAAGTGATGGGTTTCTGAAGAGTTATATTCATAGGGGTTATAAGAGTGAACTGTAATAACTTGTCAAATTATGTCAATGTGAGAAATATGAGAAAACAAGTGCAGTTTCCTTACAGTTTGAAACCAGAGAATTTAGAATGGGGAACAGGGAAACGGCAGAACTGTGAAGCCACTACTTCAGTTCTGTCTTCACAAAACTTTCTATCAATGCAAGGAAAACCAAGTCTGATGTGTGAAAATGATAGAGTACGTGGAACATAGAACATAGTAAGTAAATGGTTTAGCAGAAATTATTTTGGCTGAAAGTAATGGTCAAATACAACACTAACATAGATTTACGAAATGGGAATTATGTTTGAGAAGCAGACTGGCTGACAAATGAAAGAGAAGCAATGAATGTAAAACATTCTGATTTTTAGAAAAACGTTGGTAAAGCTCCAAGCCCAATTTGCAAAATCAAATCAGAGTGGATTGGGGCTAATATATGGGCATGTTTCCAGAATGGGAGAGTTGGCAGGAAACAGTGAATAAAAATAAACCGACTCGTCAAGCAACAGCCTGACATTATCTGTAAGGTATGATTCTGTGAGTATCACTATGTCCCAGACACCCCATCACCTTCCCCAGATATCGCCTGTTTAACCAGCAGGACATACACAGCAGATGGGACGGCACAGCGGGATACATTTGGAAGGGAATTGCGCTTGGAGTGCCCAACAGTGACTCTGTATCCAATTCAGTCTCATGGCGTTAGCTTAGACATGGGAAAGGAAACGTCCTGATGATAACCATGCACCAGCCTCTCTCAACTGATGAATCAGTACTCCGCCATGCTGAACAACACTTGGAGGAAACACTGACGGTGGTAAGGACGCAAAATGAGCTCTGGGTGGGAGATTTCAATGTCCACCACCAAGAGTGGTTCTGCAGCAGTATTACTGATCGAGCTGGTCGGTTCCGAAAGGATATAACAACTAGACTGGGTCTGTGGCAGGCGGTGAAGGATGCAACTAGTGGAAAATACATACTTTACCACAGCCTTACTATTCTGCCAATTGCAGAAGTAACTGCCCATGAAAATATTAGTAAGAGTGACTACAGCATCGTCATTGTGACTACAAGTCGCATCTTCACATTGAGAATAACTTCCATCATTATGAGTGGCACTATCCACGTGCTAAGTAAGACAGACTTCGAACAGATCTGGTAGCTCAAGTCAGGGTTTCCATAAGGTGTCGTGGTGAGCAATAACAACAGAATTGTATTCCAGCGCAACCTCGTGGCCTGGCATATCCTCCTCGCAACAATTACCATCAAGGCAGAGGATCAAACTTGGTTCAATGGATTGTGCAGGAGGGCAGGAGCAGCACCTATGAATATAACACTTGTCATTGAGATGTCAGCCTGATGAAGCCACCAAACAGGACTACATGTGTGCCAAACAGCAGAAGCATTAAATGATGGACAAAGCTAAGTGACCCCAAAATCAACAGATCAGATATGAGCTCTGCAGTCCTTCCACTTCTCGTCGAAAAACGCTGGGGACAATTAAACAATTCACTGGAGGAAGGGATTCCACAAATAACCCCTTCCTTCATGATGGAAGAGCCCAGCACTTCAGTGTATAAGATAAGGCTGAAGCATTCGCAATAATATTCAGTCAGACATGCTGAGTGGATGATCCATCTCAGCCTCCTCAAGTGGTCCTCAGCAATTCAGTTATCAGTCATCAGCCAATTTGATTCACTCCACGTGATATGCAGATTCAGTTGGAGACACTGGATGCTCCAAAGGGCACACATGCTGACAATATTCTGGCAATAGTACTGAAAACTGCATTAGAACCTGTCACTGCCCGAGCAAAGCTGTTCCAATACCATTACGACAACGACATTTATGGAATTATGTGGAAAATTACCCAAGTATCTCCTATACATAAAAATTAGAACAAATCCAATCCGGCCAATTACTACCCCATCAGTCTACTCTCGATCAGCAGGAAAGTGGTGGAAGGTGTCAGTGCTTTCAAGCAGCACCTGCTCAGCAATAACCAGTTCAAAGACGCTCAGTTTGGACTCCACCAGGGTCATTCAGCTCGTGACATCATTATTTTGGTTCAAACATGGACAAAACAGCGGAATTCCAGAGGTGGGGTGAGAGTGACAGCCCTTTAAACAAGACTGCCTTCGACCAAGTGTGGCCTCAAGGGGCCTTAACAAAACTGGAATCAATGGGTATCGGGGAAAACACCCCGCTGGTTAGAAGCATACCTGACACGTAGGAAGATTATTATGATTGATAAAGGTCGGTCGACCCCAGCTCCAGGACAAGTTTGTAGGAATCCGTCGGGCAGTGGCCTAGGCCCAAACATCTTCAGGGCTTCTTCATCAATGACCTTCCCTATATTATATGGTCAGACGTGGGGATGTTCGTCGATAATTGCAAAATGCTCAGCAACATTTGTGGCTCCTCAGATACTGAAACAGTCCATATCCAAATGGGAAAATTTCTGGACAGTATCCAGGCTGACGCGTGGCAAGTAATACTGACGCCAAACTAATACCAGACCATGACCATCTCCATTAAAATACAAGCTAATAATCACTGTTCCTTGGCATTCAATGATGTTACCATCACTGAATTCCACCAGTATCAAAGTCGTGGGGCTTAATCATTGCTCAGAAACTCTCTGGACTCGCCGTATAAACACAGTAACTACAAGAGCAGGTCAGAACCAAGGAATACTGCGGCGAATAACTCACCTCCTGACTTCCCAAAGCCTATCCATTATCTACAATGCATAAGTCAGAAGTGTAATCGGTTACCCTCCATTTTCTTGGGTGATTGCATCCCTCGCAACACTCAGAAGCTTGATACCATTCAGGACAATGCATTGAGTTTGAGTGTTGTATCATCCACAATGCTCCACCATCAACGCTTAGCAGCAGCAGTTTTCTTTTACTATCTACAATTTGCACTGAAATGGTTCACCAAAGATCCTCAGATTCCATTTCCCAGCACACGACCACGTCTATCTAGAAGGACAAGGGCAACAGATGTATGGGAACACCACTATCTTAAAGTTCCCCTCCAAGCCATTCACCATCCTGATTTGGAAATATATCACCGTTCCTTAACAGTCACTGGGTTAGAATCCGGGGATTCCCTCCCTAATGGCATTGTGGGTCAACCACAGCAGGTGGACTACAGCGGTACAACAAGGTAGCTCACCAAAACCTTCTCAAGAGCAACAAGGAACAGGCAACAAATGCTGGCCCAGCCAGAGACACACAGATTCACGAAATTAAGAAATTGGAAAAAAAATAACAAAGGAAGGTGGCTGAGGTATCGCAGGGATCGGTGCTTGGTCCGCAGATATTCACAATACCCATTAAACATTTGGTTGTGAGAATCAAATACAATATATCCCAGGCTGCTAACAGCACTAAAGGCTGTGGGAATGTGAGTGGGCGAGGAGGTTGTTAAAAAGCTCCAAGGTGACTAATACAAGTGGAGTGAATGGGCAAATGCGTGGCAGATGGAGAGCACGGAGTGAGAGGTGCCGGTGTGTCCCTTTGATGAGAACAAGAGATTAGCAGCCTATGTTTGAACCATGTTGATCTACAAAGCGATGTATGCTCCTTTTTGTTGTTTCCTTCTGAGTAGCTCTCCGAGTTCCCTGCAGTGCAGTGAGTTCTCAACCTAGAGGTCAATACTGGGAATGGCATTGTCACGCTGCCCAGTGTATATAGACCCCCAAGGGGGTGGGGGGGAGCCGTAACATTGAGAAAGATCTGGATTTCCATGTAAACCAGTCAATGAAAGCAAGTTTACAGGAACAAAAAGCAGTTAAGGAGATAAATTGTGCCTTAACCTTTATTTCAGGCGGATTTGAGTCCAGGAGTAAGGGTGTCTTACTGCAGTTGCACAGGCCCTTGGAGAGACCCAATCTCGAACATTGCACAGCATTGTGTACACATTTGGTCTCCTTACCTTATAAAGGACAAACCTGGCATTGAGAGAGAGGAGTGAAGGATGATAAACTGATCTCTGGGACGACAGGCTTGTTGTGGGAGCCGATTTTGGGGCGACTGGGCCTGTGTTCCATGGGCTTTAGGAAAATGAGTGGTGATCTCAGTGAGATAAATAAAACTCTGACAGGGTGAGACAGATTGGAAGCAGAGATGATAATTCCCCAGGCTGTGATGTCTTAACAAGGGCCCACAGTATTAGATACAGGTATGGCACTCTGCATTGAGGTGAGAATAAATGTCTGCACTCCGACACTGGTGAACCTGGGGAATTCGCTCACACCTGCATGCCAAGGCACTGAATATCAATAAGGATTTAGAGGCACTGAAGTGATGAGGGGAGATTAAGAGTACGGTGTGGAAATAAAAACATAGCCATCATTAAGCTGAATCGGGTAGCAAACTCGATGGACCAAAGGGATTACTGAATTTCCTATTTTATAGCTTCCCAAGGTTAATCGCATTAAGAGGTATATTCACTGTGTGGGATAAGAGCATTGAAGAGATGGTTTTCATATAATCTAGAATAGGGGAGGCTCAAAGTGCTGCATGACCTCCTCCTTTCCAAGTGTTTCTGTGTAGTCTGTGGGAAAATTGTCACAAACTCTCAGATGTCAGGAAGGCGATCTGTGCAGGGTCGGCAGGACTGTGTTTCCCATTCCCTTTTCCGATACCGAGGCTGGTGCCGCGTGTTCTGCCTTTTTTTTTATCATTTAAGACCTCGGAACTGTTTGATACAATTGAGTATCTTGCTTCGCTCTTTCAAAGACTATTGAAGAGTTTATCACCTGTCTGTGTGTCTGGAGTCACTTTTAGGCCAGACCAGGAAAGCACGGGTGACTCACTTCCTGAAAGTCCATTGGGGAAGCAAATCGGTGTTTACAATCGACATTGGCTTCAAGGTCACTGCTACTGACACCAGATTATGCACCTTAATATTTTATTAATTATTTTTAACTTCCATCAGCTTCCAGAGCACTAGCCTTGTCTGGATTAATAATCAAGTGACATTTCCACAACAGCACCATCTCCTCATGGGGACCTATCAGAACCCACACTGAGCAGGTTATTCCTGTGCTGCTTGACAGCTCTGTCAAAGAGAACTCACACCAATTTGACTGTCGTGATTGTACTGAGGGAGTGGAAAATGTTCAGGTTGCAATTATTCTCCTCTTAGGGGCCTGAACATAGCTGAGTAATTTTCCACATTACCATGGAGATGTCAGAGTTGGAGCTGGAATGAAACAGCTTCCCCAGGGACACGGCTTGTTGTGCAGCACAAGTCTTCAGTCCTATTGCAGGACTGGGGTCAGGGTCCATTGTCTTTGTCGTATCTACTGTGTTCAGCTGTCTCTTCATGTCACGTGGATGTATCAAATTGGTTGAAGACTGCCATCTGTGATTCTCTGGGCATCATGGAGACGATGAGGTGGATCATCCATTCAACACTTCTGTCTGAGGATGGTGCAGATACAACATCCTTGTCTTTTACTCTGATGTGTCGGCCTGTTCGACTATTTAGGATGGGGCTGTTTGTGGATCTCTTTTCTCCAGTCATTTGTTTAATCATCTATCGCCATTTGTGACTGAATGTGGCAGGACTGCGGAGCTTCGATCACAACTGTTGGCCAAGTGTGGTAACATTAATGGGTTCGCATCAGGTTTAGGTTCACATGCTTCTGACCCTGAGATATTCACCCACAGTCATTACTGAAACATAGATATTTTTGATGGTAATGGCAGACTAAGGAGAATATCCCTGGGAAAAATGTTACAGGTGGTAGTTGAATGGTGTTCTACTTCTCCTACTGCTGTGGCCTGTAGCACTACATGAATATTCAGTTTTGAGCTGCAATATCAACACAACCCACATGCTCACTGGCCACTGCAATGGTTTAGCTACTTTTTTCAAGTGAAATTAGAAAGGTTTCCATGAATATACCATGTGTATCCTCTATTTTGTATATCCTGTTCTGTGTCCAGTGGTGCCTTTCCGTGAATATACCTAAAACATTTCCGACCAGGCTTTCGACCACCATAGGTTTGCTCATCCTCACTCTGTTCCTCACTGAGCTTACTTTCAGCCATCATCTCCGTCCTTTTAAGCTGACTTTGTATTTTAAGTGTCCATCACTGAAGCTCAAATGCTCCCTCTTTCCTTTTTCTCCTGCTAAAGCTATTTGTTATTTTTTTTCTTTTTCTCTGCTAAACCTATTCATTCTCTTTCTTTCTCTTCTGATATGAGTCATTACATAAACTGCTTCATTTGCGATTGAAGTTAAGTCATCTCTACAGATCTTGCTGGAGGTCCAGCAAATTGGAATGGGGAGTCACTGCTGCAAGCATCTCATCTTTCCTCACATTAGTTGTAGTTTCAACTTCAACTTGTCCACTAATTCCCGCAGTTTGGACTTCATGTGCATTTTGCAAAAACCCCAAAATTAATTCTTCCACCTTCAAAACATATTTGATGACTGCAAGTGCCATTGCTATCCAAAGCTCCGTTTAGTCGCCCAAATCAACACCAAAGCAAGAGACACTAACACCTGCCACTCGCCCACTAAATCCCACAAATGACCCCCAATCTGTTATGGACCAGGCCCGGCCCCCCAAAACATTTTTAAGCATGTTTCCCAGACAGTAAGTTTGTTTTTGTTAACGTTTAGTGTATCAAAATATTCCCGGAGTGAATTAACTGGACAGAATTCTGAGTTTTAAACATACAGAATGTATTTACCAAATTACCGTTTGAAACATAAGGAATGAAAATCGAATTCCTGAATAACTTGTCCTATCCGAACGCGACAGGATATCCCGACTTAAGGATGCTGTTCCAAATACTTGGCAATCCCAATAAACAAGCCTCTTAGCACAAGGACTAAATCTGATGCAAAGAAACTTACAGTTATGCGGTCAGAAGGGCAGAAGAAGGGAAAGGGCTACCAGTTTCAACAATAACCCTGACTCAACTAACCCCCAAACTGAACGAATCTGCCGAGCTGGAGAGGTGGCCACATCATTTTGCATTTACAAGACTTTTTTAAAGACTTGAATGCCTACTGCCTGAGGCATTACCTGCTAGGTATAAATAAAAGTGACCCAATGAACATTTCAAAATTCATACATAATTGGAATATTGGATCGTTCAAACCCTCTCTGACAAAAACAAAGATCAAGGACAACATGACCTTGTAAATTAGATTAGATTACTTACAGTGTGGAAACAGGCCCTTCGGCCGAACAAGTCCATACCGACCCGCCGAAGTGCAACCCACCCATACCCCTACATTTACCCCTTTACCTAATACTACGGGCAATTTATCCTGGCCAATTCACCTACCCTGCACATCTTTTGGACTGTGGGAGCACCGGGAGGAAACCCACGCCTACACGGGGAGAACGTGCAAACTCCACACAGTCAGTCGCCTGAGTCAGGAAATGAACCTGGGTCTCCGGCGCTGTGAGGCAGCAGTGCTAACCACTGTGCCACCGTGCCGCCCACGCTTTGTGACAACATGCCATATTTAGATTTGCACTGAATGCAAAAAATGTCAGTCTTACTCCTTTGAAGCCAATAAAGTGTTTTAAAGGGTTTGTGAGTTTATATAAAACAGTGCTGACGCACATTGTGTGTTGAAGAAACAAAATTTCCTTATAAGATCAATGAGAGGTAAGTCCAGACAGATCCACACTTCCTGGCTCTGGTCAGGGCAAACATGTCCACAGTAAATCTACTGGTTGGCACCTGTTCTAATCGAGGAAGGGTCAGCATGGTAACTACATCTAGATGGTGTTTTATGGGGATGGTGGTGGAGGGAGGTTCAGGCGGTTACAACATTGCAAACAGACAACACTGCAGAATCATCATGTCTGCAATAAGAAAATCCATCATTCTCTTTCACAACGAACTTCACGAGAGCAATTGGTGATGGGAGACGCGACCAATGTCCAAGCCATATCAATATTCAATCCAGTCCAGTTGTTATTGTGATATGGAGGAACCACACTAAAAGGAGTTAACTTGATCTGTTTGTTCAGTGACTGTAATTGATGTCAGTCTCCATGGATCCTAATTGCTTCACTGGATGGTTTTCTTCTTCTATTAGTAAGGGGCTTACATAGAACATAGAACATAGAAAAATACAGCGCAGTACAGGCCCTTCGGCCCTCGATGTTGCGCTGACCAAAGTCTACCTAACCTACACTAGCCCAATAACCTCCACATGCTTATCCAATGCCCGCTTAAATGACCATAAAGAGGGAGAGTTCACCACTTCTACTGGTAGGGAATTCCATGAACTCACAACCCGCTGAGTAAAGAATCTACCCCTAACATCTGTCCTATACCTACCACCACTTAATTTAAAACTGTGTCCCCTAGTAACAGCTGACTCCATTAACAGAAAAAGGTTCTCAGTGTCTACCCTGTCTAAACCCCTAATCATCTTGTACACCGCTATCAAATCTCCCCTAAACCTTCTTTTCTCCAATGAGAACAGCCCCAAGTGCCTCAGCTTTTCCTCATACGATCTTCCTACCATGCCAGGCAACATCCTGGTAAACCTCCTCTGCACTCGTTCCAATGCCTCCACATTCTTCCTATAGTATGGCGACCAAAACTGCACACAATACTCCAGATGAGGCCGCACCAGAGTCTTATACAACTGCAACATGACCTCAGGACTCTGGAACTCAATTCCTCTACCAATAAAGCCCAGTACACCATATGCCTTCTTCACAACTCTATTTACCTGGGTGGCAACTTTCAGAGATCTGTGTACATGGACACCAAGATCCCTCTGCTCATCCACACTACCAAGTAGCCTACCATTAGCCCAGTAATACTTCTTCTTGTTACTCCTACCAAAGTGAATGACTTCACACTTAGCTACATTGAACTCAATTTGCCACCTTTCTGCCCAGCTCTGCAACTTACCTATATCCCGCTGTAACCTGCTACATCCTTCTTCGCTGTCCACAACTCCACCGACTTTCGTGTCATCTGCAAACTTGCTCACCCAGCTTTCAAGCCCCTCCTCTAGATCATTTATAAAGATGACAAACAGAGGGCTTCTTGCAATGTTTTGTCCGCTGTACCAGCAGATGCATCACCTCTACATTAACTGGGATCAACAGCTACAGAGACTGGAAGAGGAGAGATAAACATCTGCGAATAGTCTGGAATGTTCCATTAATGGATCAGAATCTGAGAAAAGTAGACTGGAATGCTGCAACAATGGACAGGGGTTTATCCGATGTTCTTGTGTATCTTTCCTGGTCTTGGCTGGCATTACCACATCGGATACTCTTTGTACTGTTGATTATCCAGTTTGTTTATTATCCCTTCCTCGCTATTGTTTGTGTTCCTGGTAAGTGCCCGCATTTCTATCCATTTATTAAGCCCATAAGCTATGGTGAAACTCATTTCTATTTTGTTATCTATATCTGGCAAAGACGAAAACTATTGTCTTCAGTTTCAAATGTAAATTCTATTCATTTCCAACAAATTTCAGAACTACCCACACCTCCGGCCACACAAACATCGCCGGACAAGACTGCTCACAATGCCGATGTACAGTTTTGTCCTGAATTCATTTATGTCTCAGTATTCTGTCCGTCACTAAACCTATCCACAACCAGTTCGATTATACGCCCAGTCTCCACCTTAGCGTTAATGCTGATGTTTCATAAACCATGATCTATGCCTTGGTAAAATTCTGACTTTATGGTTCCAACTCTCCTGTGAGCACACTTTCAGTTGCAAATATTTCGTTTACAACCTTGTTCTTGTCTCGAACGTAATTTCATGACAGGGACACTGTGTCAGAGTAGTAATGTCGCAAGAAATGTAATTCAGAGGCAGAGGTTATGACACATAAAGACACTGTTTCACATGCTACCACAGATGATGTCAGAACATATATTCAATAGGAATTGAAAATAAAAGAGAGTTTCACTAATAACAATAATAACATAACGAACATTTTATCTATAATTTTATCTATTTCATTGGTATCCTTTGGGAAAAAATCTAGCATTATTATCTGGTCTGACGCAATGCCGCAGCAATATGCTTGGCTCCATATTGCCTGAAAGAATGCCATCACAATAAAGGGCATTTGGTGATGGTCAACAAAAGCTGCCCTTGCCAATGATGCAGGCATCCCATGTAAAAACAAAATTAAGTAAAACAAAACATGATGCTAGAGATCAGAAACAAAAACAACAAGAAATTGCCGGAGAAACTGAGCAGCATTGGCAGATTCAGGTCGAGAGAAAAACAAAATTGGCACTTCGACTCCACTGATCATACATCAGAACTGAACGTCGATGGGAAATTGTGTAACTGATGTTGGTGACACGGACGTCTGTTGTGAAGGGGAGAAGGAGTGAGTTGAATAGATGTAGAAAGAGAGAGATAGACAGAATGAAGCAAACAAAGGAATTGTTGATGATCAGCTGGAATGGAAATATAAACGAAATTAACTTTATCTATTTTATCCTGTTCCAAATTTACTGAAAATCATACCCATTTAGGGTATACATCAAAGTCCCTGCTTAAAGTGAGTTATGTCCCTTTATCTCTCTTTGGTAAAGTGTCATCATCTACTTTTATTCAATAATTGGATGCTGAGTCGGTATTAAATTTTCTTTTCTCATTGTCCTTGAGAAGATGTTGGTGAGCTGCCTTTCTGACCCAATGCAGTCGGTGGGCTATGAGTAGTCAGTGCTGAGGTCCATCCAGTTTCATTTCTTTGAGACTTTGTAGTGAGTGATATAACTGAGTGCCTGGCTTGGCCAATGCAAACTTCAACTGAGAGTTAACCACATTGCTGTAGGTCAGGAGTCACACGTCAGCCCGACCAGGTGAAGATGGTAGTTTTCCCTGAAGGTCATAAAGGTGCAGGCCGTACAATCAACAATGGCTTCATCGTTTTATTTGATTCTTAATTCCTCACGTTTTATTTAATTCAAATTCCAACATTTGCTGAGGTGTAATTCAAATGCGGGGTCTGGGTCATTGCTTGCGTCCCTGGGTTAATATCCGAAGAAAATACACCCTAGGCCATTGCCTCCTCAGCATTTCCAACCATCTCCAATGGCTAGTGATGATGCTGTTGATCTGGCGTTGCTTCGGTCTGGATGAGTTGTATCATAGGCTGCTGTCGGGGTCAAAGGAGGAAAGACCGTGACTGAAAATTTTAATGACAATCTGACCATCGGGGAGGTGCCAGAGGGCTGGAGAACAGCTAATACGATTCCACTTCTCTGTAAGGGTGGTAGGGATAGATCAGGGAACTATAGACAAGCGAGTGTTGGATCATTGTTAGGGAGAGTACTGAAGAAAATAGGGAAGAAGAAAATTGAACTCCAATCAGAGTGGCAAGGTTTGATCAGAGATA
Organism: Hemiscyllium ocellatum; assembly: GCF_020745735.1. Lineage (NCBI taxonomy): Eukaryota > Metazoa > Chordata > Chondrichthyes > Orectolobiformes > Hemiscylliidae > Hemiscyllium > Hemiscyllium ocellatum. The sequence goes on from NC_083446.1 coordinate 28,934,743, forward strand.
ATCATCATGACTTTATCAGAGAGAAATCACATTTAATGAATTTGATTGAATTAGTTTGAGGAGGTTGCTTATTCAGTTTTGCAGCAAGGCCTTTGACGAAGTTTCACACAGGAACTAAAAAATAAAGTATTCTCACAGTATCAAGAATAACTTGACAAGTTATAACAAAGGTTGTCTTAGTGTCAGGATACAGAGCGTGGTGGGAGACGGCTATTTGTGTGACTGGAGACTAGTGATCCCTGGTGTACCACAGGGATGAGTGCTGTGTCCCTTATTGTTTGTGTTTATTCATAAATGGTGTAGATGTGAATCTGCAGGGAGGTGGGTAGAGGAGGTGGGAGTTGGGATAAGTACGTTTGCGTTTGATACAATGATTGGCCGGGTGGTTGGCAGTGAGAAGGAAGGCCTTATGTTGCAGGAAGATACAGAAGGAATAGTCAGACGGGTAAATCAATGGCAGACGGAATGTAAACCTGATAAATGTGAGGTGATGCACTTTGGAAGAAGGAAGACAGGAGAGTAGTCAATGAATGGCCGCACGCGAGGTAGCTCAGATTGTGCTCCTCCACACATCCCTGAATGTAACTGGACAGGGTAATGGGCTAGTTAAGAATTGGACCTTGAGTGCAGCGTTTATTAATCAGTGCGTAGATGAGAAGAGCTATGCAGGGCTTTGTTTATGCCAAGATGGAATACTGTATGGATTTCTGGGAGCCACATTACAGGAAGGATGTAATTATACTGGAGAGTGTGCAGAGGTGATTCACCAGGATGTCCCCTAGGATGGAGCTTATCAGTTATGGAGAGAGGCTAGATAAGGTAGGGTTGTTTACTTTGGAGCAGAGAAGGCTGAGGGGGATGTGATTCAGGAGGATATGACAATGAGGGACATGGACAGGGTGGATAGACAACAGCAGTTCCTTTTAGTCAGAGTGTCAAGAACAAGGGAGCACACTTTATCAGTGAAGGGGTTGAGGTAAAGTGAGGATTAATTTTTTTTCACCCATTGGGTGTTGAGGTCTAGAACGCACTTGCTGAGAGGGGAGTTATCATGGGTAACCACACAACCATGAAAAAGTGTTTGGATGAGCATTTGGATGTATCATAGCATTCCCGGATATGGGCCTGGTTTTGGAAAGTTGGACTAATGTAGATCGTGCTGTATTTCTGTTGGCACATAGTCTATACTCGTGTGAGTGTATGGTGTGGAAGGTTAATTATTGAGCAGCTGAATGCACGAATTGATCGTGTCTGATTAGTATATTCACAAGGGTTATAAAAGTGAACTGTAATAGCTTGTTAAATAATATCAATGTGTGAAATACGAGAAAGTAAGTGCAGCTGCCTTACAATCTGAAAACAGAGAATGGGCAATGAGAAACAGGGAAATGGAGGGACGATGAAGTCACGACTTGAGTTCTGTCTTCACAGAACTTTCCAACAATACTAGGAAAATCAAGTCCGGTGTGGGAAAATGATATAGTACGCGGGACATAGAACATTGTAAGTCAATGGTTGACGAGAAACTATTGGGGCTGAAAATAATGGCCATAGACAACATTAACATAGACTTAACAAATGGAAAATATGATTGAGAAGCAGATTGGGAGAAAAATGAAAAAGAAACAATGGATGTAATACATTTAGATTTTCAGTAAAATGCTTCGGTAAAGCGCCAAATCTAGTTTGCAAAATAAAATCTTAGTGGATTGAGGCTAATACATGATCATTTTGTGGGAATGGGACAGCTGGCAGGAAACAGTGAATAGAAATAAACAAACTCGCTATGCAACAGCCTGACATTGTCTGTAAGATATGATTCTGTGAGTATAACTATGTCCCAGACTCCCCATTACCTGCCCCGGATAGCTCCTGTCTCGTCAGCAGGATGGACACAGCAGAAGTGGCGGCACAGTGGGATACAGTTGGAAGGAAAGTGCTCTTGGAGTCGTCAACAGTGACTCCGTATCCCATGAATTCTCGTGGCATTAGTTTACACATGGGAAAGGAAACCTCCTGCTGATTACCATGTAGCAGCCTCTCTCAACTGAAGGATCAGTCCTCCTCCATGCTGACCAACACTTGGAGGAAGCACTGAGGGTAGCACGGACGCAAGATGTACTCTGGGTAGGGGATTTCAATGTTCACCACCAACAGTATCTCAGGTACGTTATTACTAATCGAGCTGGCCGTGTCCTAAAGGATATAACTGTTAGAGTGGTTCTGCAGCAGATGGTGAAGGAACCAACAAGAGGAAAATATATACTTGTACACAGCCTTACTAATCTGCCAGTTGCAGACGTATCTGTCCATGACAATATTGGTAAGAGTGACCACCGCACAGCCATTGTGGAGACAAAGTCACACCTGCACATTGAGAATAACCTCTACCATTTTGGGTGGTACTATCCTGGTGCTTAATAGGGCAGACTTCGAACAGATCTAGCAGCTCAAATCTGGATGTCCATAAGGTGTTGTGGGTCATCAATAGCAGCGGAATTTTACCCCCGCATAACCTCATGGCCTGGCATAGCCCCCTCGCAACAATTACCATCAATCCAGAGGATCAACATTTGTTCAATGAAGTGCGTCGGATGGCAGGAGCAGCACCAGGCATACCTGACAATGAGGTGTCAGCCTGGTGAAGCCACCAACCAGGACTACTTATGCGTCAAACAGCATAAGCAGTAAGTGATATGCAGAGCTAAGTGATCTCACAAGCAAAAGATCAGATCTAAGCTCTGCTTTCCTTCCAAATCCAGTCGAGAAACGTTGGGGATAATTAAACAATTCACTGGAGGAATAGTTTCCACAAATAACCCCTTCCTCCATGATGGAAGAGCCCAGCACTTCATTGTAAAAGATAAGGCTGATGCATTCGCAACAATCTTCAGTCAGAAATGCTGAGTGAATGATCCATTTCAGCCTCCTCCAATGGTCCTCACTAATTCAGTTACCAGTCATCAACCAATTCGTTTCAGTCCACACGATATCCAGAAACGGTTGGAGATACAGGATACTCCATAGGGTCCATAATCTGACAACATTCTGGCAATAGTAATGAAAACTTTTGGTCCACAACTTGCCACTCCCCCAGCCAAAATGTTTCAATGCAGTTATAAGATGGCTTTTCCTGATTATGTGGAAAATTACCCCAAGTATCTTCAGGAATAAGCGCAATGAGACAGATTGAAAGCAGGGATGATAATCCCCCTGGCTGGGGAGTCTAAAACAAAGGGCCACAGTATTAGGTACAAGCAGGTCACTCTGCATTGAGATGAGAATAAATGTCTGCACTCACTGATTGGTGAACCTGGGGAATTCGCTCGCACCTAGAAACCAATACACTGATTATAAGTAAGGATTTAGAGACAGTAAAGGGATGGTGTGAGAGCAGGAGTACAGTGTGGACATGAAAGGCCAACCATCATTACATTGAAGTGGATGGAAAGCTCGATGGACCAAAGAGCTACTGCACCGCCTATTTTATTGCGTCCCAATGTTACTCACATTAACGGATATGTATATCGTGTGTGGTAAGTGCATTGAGGAGATTTTTTTTCCATGAACTAGAATGGGGAGGCTCTATGTGTTGTATGGCCTACTTCTTTCCCGCTGTTTCTGTTCAGTCTGTGGGAAAGCACGGTAAATGTTGTCACAAGCTCTCAGATGTTAGGAAGGGTGTCTCTGCAGGGTCGACAGGAGCGTGTTTCCATTCCCTTTTCTGACACTGATGATGAAGCCGGGTGTTCTGTCCAGTTTCATCCTTTCAGACCTCGGAGTAGTTTGATACAAATGAGTGCCCTTGGTTGGCCGTTTCAGAGACCATTGAAATGTTTATCACATGTCAGGGTCTTTTGAGTCTCTTTTAGGCCAGCCCAGGAAACCACGGGAGATCCACTTCCTAAAAGTACATTGGAGAAGGAAATTCTGTTTACAATCGATATTGGCTTCAAGGTCACTGTTACTGACCCCAGGTTTTAGATCTCGATATTTTATTAATTGCCTTTAACTTCCTCACGTTGCCAGTGCATTAGCCTGGTCTGGATTAGTAATCCAGTGACATTTCCACAACAGCACCATCTCCACATGGGGACCAGTCAAAAACTACACTGTGCAGGTTATTTATGTGCTGCTTGACTGCTCTGTCAAAAAAAACTCCCACCAATTTGACTGTCGTGATGGGACTGAGGGCGTGGTAAGTGATCAGATTGTAATTATTTCCGTCTTAGGTACGGGACTTAGCTGAGTAATTTTCCACATTACCAGGGAGATGTCCGAATTGGAGTTGGAATGCCCCAGGAACACGGCTTGCTGTGTAACGCAGGTCTTCAGTCCTATTGCAGAAATGGAGTCAGGACCCATTGCCTGTGTCATATCTGCGTTCAGCTGCTTCTTCATGCCACGTGCAGCGAATCAAACTGGTTGAAGACTGGCATCTGTGATTTTGTGCGCATCATGGCGAGGGTGAGGTATATCATCGACTCAACACTTCTGGCGGAGGATGGTCCAGATAAAACATCCTTCTCTTTTACACTGATGTGCAGGTCTGTTCCATTATTTAGAATGGGGATGTTTGTGGAGCCCTCTCTTCCAGACATTTGTTTAATCGTCCATCACCATTTATAACTGAAAGTGGCAGGACTGCAGGGCTTCGTTCAGATCTGTTGGTCAGATCCGGTAGCTTTAATGAGTTAGCATTAATGTCATTCTAACTCTGACATGTTCACCCACACTCGGCACTGAGCCACAGATAGTACTGTTGGTAATGGCAGACTGAACTGTTATCCTGGGCAAACAAGTTACAGGTTGTGGTTGAATGCATGCCTGCTTCACCTGCTTCTGCAGTCTACAGCACTACATGAATACACAGTTTCGAGCTGCAATATCTGCAATGCAATTCTGCTGTCTGTTCCCCAATTCTCACTGAGACCCATTTACCTACCAGCCCTTAACTCAGCGACCTAACCTGGTTTCTGATGTGGAAATGCTTCAATTTTCAAACTCTCATTTTGCTGCTAGTCTGTCTCCTCGGGTCTTGCTTCTAATCTGACACATTCCACAAAAGCATTCAACTGATTTTAAATTCAAATGTTTAATTCACCTGAATCTTTTTCCTCGAGAAATACCATCTTCTGTGTTTAAAGTGAATGTTTTTCCTCTGTTTCTTTCCCTGACCATGGTTAAGAGCTCTGTAGTATCAGTGATGCCGGCGATTATGTCGTTTCAGAGCCAATGAATTCTCTGGATTCTCAATCATCTTCACCACATTGGATATTTTCTCTTTTGCTTTATGCCTTATCACTCATGGCTGCCGTGTTCTCCCATGAGTATGTTTCAATTTCTTGGGATTGCATTCCTGGTATTATCTTCCGAATTATCCCCATAACCTCCTCCCATTGCTGATCCACGGTCTTTCCTGCTCAGCTCCCCTTCCAATTAACTCTGGCCAGCTACGCCCACATGTCTTTCTCGTTACATTGCTTCATTATAACCCCATTACATCTTGAAGAGAGCGTTAGGTAAAAACTGAAAGAAGGAGTTTTGGGAGATGGGACAAGAAGATTAATTGGTGGAATTCTTAACTAGATACAAAGGGAGAACGAGAGAGAGGATATAGGTATGGAGATGTGGAAAATGAGAAAACTGCATTATCTAAAGAAGTAGATGAACATCCCCCAAAGTTTTGGCAATGCCTGTGTGCTGTGGTCCTTTGTACAGTGCATGGACAACAGAGTAATATGTTCAAATGCTGAGTCTGATGCCAGAATGTTTATCTCCAATAACATGACAGACACTAGCTTTGGAAAAAACCCAGAAGGCCAACATATTGAAGTCCCAGTAGAAAGGAAATTAACTGAAATAAGTTGGGACACTAGAATCAAGAATTTGGAGCACACACCCTGGTAAGAATGAGAGATTAGAGTTGGAAATCCTAGAAAAGGAGGCAACATTGAGAGGATCAAATCATGTTTTAATGCTTTATCAATTTTATACATCATACGCATCATTTTTTGTAAACTGTGTCTCTGTTGTTCATTTACAATGTATTGTACACATGTGAAAAATGCGACTTATGTGCAAAAACACATTGATTAAACAATGTATATAAAATCATTTTTCCACTATTGAAACGTTGTCGTGTTATGAGAATACATGAACACCAACTAGGCACCAACAGACATGACACACTATCACTATGTTCCATACATATAGACAAAGAAGGGCACCACATTGACTGGGACAAAGCACACACGCATACTAAGACACACAAGGACCTTCTTACAGGAATGGTATTTTAATCAGAAGTCCATCAATAAACGCATCAATTTAGATCCGATCCACATTCCCTTGTTAAAATAGCCGGAAATGACATCACCCACATTAAAAAACCAAGATCTTAAAATAGAGAGGTGGGACATACCATCAGCCCTTCAGCAGATACCCTCACTGATGATGTCACCTAGTCATGGTGACGAAACTTCTGAAACCATAACTTCAAACTCAGCGTGCTAACTTACATACATATAAATTGTTATTTGTGTTTATTACTGGAATTTAGGAGTTCTCTGTCGCTCACGTTTTGACAGATTATGATGTGAGGTGAGCTTCTCTGGGTGTGTGGTTTTAATTAACAGAGGGGTTCGACATTAATGTCGTAACAGTTTGGGGCCTTGCGTATGGCATTTGGACATACTTGAACAGATTTGAGATACAGAAGGTCCCAGCAAATTCCAACTCATTGCAATTAGTGACTTTGATCATCAAATAAAACCACTGGGAAAATTCGTTTAATTTTGTTACTTGTGGTTGGTTAAATGAAACGTGAGGGAAATGCTTTTAACATTACTAAAGAGGTTCCCAAATTTTCCAAGGAAGTTTAGAAAGACAGATTTTTTTAGAATTAGCAAATAGGTTGGAATTGGGTTTAACCAGGGAAAAAAGGGAAGCTGAAATTGTAATGGAGTTGATCAAGCACTTTGATGTATCAGAGAAATAGGCAACTGCAGGAGAGTTAAAAGAACTTAAATTGCAAATGTGGCAACTGGAGTTAGAAGATAAATAAAGGGACGGAAACAGAGAGAAAAGAAAGAGAAAGAGAAGAGAAAGAAAGAGAGAAGGGATTTGAAATTCAGAAGTTGGGAATAAGACAAGAAATTTAAATTAACAGGATGGAGATGAAGGGAGAATGTAGGGATGTATACAACTAGGTTAGTAACTTGCCATATTTCGGTGAGAAAAGTGTCAAAACCGTCTTTATTTAATTGAAAAAATGGCTCTGCAGAAGACGTGTCCAGTGAACTTGTGGGTAATGCTAGTTTAGACTCAGCTGGTGGGTACAGCTGGTGAGGTATTGGCAGTCCTGCCAGATGAGGGATCAATAGATTATCAAGATGTCAAATTGATTATTTTAATTGGTTATGAATTGGTACTAGAAGAATATATACAGAAGTTCAGAAAAATAGAGACGGAACCAGTTCAGACTTATATTGAGTTTGAAAGAATTAACCACAGTCATTTTGATAGGTGGGTGCTGGCCTTAAGAATGGATAAGACCTGTGAGGTTTGAAGGGAGATTAATCTGCTGGAGACGTTAAAAGACTCACTTCCACAGACAATAAGAATTCATGTGAATGAATAGAAAGTTCAAGAAGTGAGAAGCGCGGCAGAAATGGCAGGTAAATATGCATTGTGGCATGTGATGAAATTTAGCTTCTGGCAGGAATTTCATCCTGTGAGGGATAGAAATTGGTAGAAGGGAAGATCACACATTACAAAGCGAACAGTAGCGCACAATAGTTTACCACAGGTGAAGAAAGAAGCCCAAGGGGGTTGAAAGGTGGTGAAAGGCCTCAGGTGCTCTCACTAAGGGAGTGGAACAGATAATATTACAGTGCTGGTGGTTTAAGAAGGGCACCCGGAAGTGGTTGTTTTCACTGCATTAAGCTGGCAAATACCGTGCTGGGCGTTAAAGGAAGACACATTGGTGAAAGATGCGGTAGAAGAGGCTCAGCACAGTGGCATTACTGAAACTGGTAAAGGAGACCCCAAGTGGAGCCGAGGAGCTGCAGGAAATTGCATAGCCTCGGCATGGGCTGGGTATGGAGGCAGTGCCTGATCTCGCTAAAGAATTCACCTCTGTAGATAAAATTTATTCAGAAAGAACAGGGGGAGAAAGACAAGAAGTTATAATTGTGTGAGATACGGGATACGCTCAGTCTTTAATAGTTGAGAAGTGAGGCGCCGGAATAATACAACAACTCAGGCAGCATCCAAACAGCAGGACAATCGAATATCAGGCAGAAACCCATCGTCAGGAATGTGGTGTGGGACAAGGGGGCTGAAAGATAAATATTAGGATAGTAGCTAGGCTGGTGGTAGGGTCACTCGGAAGGCAATAAGAAGATGTAGGTGAGAGTGATAGTGATATATCGGAGGGGAGGGTGGAGTCGAGAGGTGGAAAGGAAGATGACCAGTTAGGACAGTGCAAGAGGGCAATGCTAGGTTGAATGGTTGGATCTGGGAGAGGTTGGTGGAGGAGAGATTTGGAATTTGGTGAAGTCAACGTTGATGCTGTACGGTTTGAGGCTTCCAGCTGTCCTTCTACCGATAGGTGTGCAATAACCCTCCTCTCCAACCTATCACCATCACACCCCACCTGCATCTACCATCGCCTTCCAAGCTCCCTTTTACCCAGCTCCACCTCACCATCCCATTTATTTCTCAAACTCCTTCCCCCTCCCTTTCCCCCACTTTCCTGATGAAGAATTTATGCCTGAAACGTCAAGACTCCTGCCCCACAGATGCCGCCGACGTGCTGTGCTTTTCCAGCCCCACACTTTTCAACTTTCATTTCCAGCATCAGCAGCCCTCACTTTCTCTCACCTTCTAATAGTAAGAGATGAAAGTTTATTCGCTCTCTCTGGCATGTTCTGGCACGTTAATCAAGAGCGTGATAATTTTTTGGAATGTGGACAGAAATTAAGCTTTCCCTTGTGTAACATCAGGATGGAATGCCAAACCAAGATTGGGGAAGTAACAGTGACAGTGAATAACAAAGTGTCAGTTCCAGGCATACGGTTTGTTCTTGGGAACGATTTAGCAGGAGGCAAGGTGGTAGAGGCACCCCTTGTGGTGGAGAGGCCAAAGGAAGACGAGGGAATTGGTGAGTTAAAAGAAAATTACCCAGGAAGTTTTCCAGATTGTGTAGTAACAAGATCCCACTGTCATAAGTTACAGCAGGAAGGAAAAACGAACGAAAAAGATAAATGAGTTGATGCGCAGTGAACTGACACCCTGTTTAATGTAACGGTGCAGGAAAAACCTGAACAAGCAGAGGATCAGGCAGAGGTGTTTAGTTCAAAAAGCTAATGGACTTATGACAGATACATAAACACACACACACGCACACATACACATGCACACACACAGAAAAGGAATCAGAATATATTGTTGAACGTTATGAACTTAAAGATAGAATCATAAAATCAAAATGGAGACCCAGATAGTTTACTGCAGAAGGGAAATGGGCCGAAGTGCACCAGATTGTGTTAGCAGTAACGTACGGTGTTACGTGTAGCTCATGCATTAACGGCAGGCGGTCACCTCGGTGTACAGAAGACTCAGGCTAAGGTACAGAAGCATTTCTAGTGGCCTGGAATGCACACAGACATGGTCAATTTTAGTTGTACGTGAATACATACCAAATGGTAGGTAAGTCACAGGCAGTAATACAACCAGCACCTTTGTTGCCAATTCCTGCATTCGAAGAAACTTTCACGTGGGTTATGATTAATTCTGGAGCTCCCCTTTCTAAAGTAAAAGTGGAAACCAATATTTGCTGACCATAGTGGATGTGTCTACCAGATTGCCAGAGGCAGTTCAATTATTGGACTGTTAAGGCAAAAAGGGAGGTGGAGGGGTTGGCAGCTTTCTTTATTCGCTGTGGACTACCCGAGAGATTCAGTCAGACCAGGGGTCTCATTTTGCTGCTCAGCTGTTTTAGGAAGTAATGGATAGCTTAGCCATACACCACTTCAAATCAAGTGCGTCCCATCCTGAATCCCAGGGAGCCGTGGAAAGTTAGCACCAGACACTGAGGACCATGTTAACAGCGTACTGTCAGGATTACCCGAATGGTTGGGATAAAGGTGCCCCATTAAATTGCTTGCCACGAGAGATGCCCCAAATCAATCTACTCACTTTAGTTCCTTTGATTTAATATTCGCACATGAAGTGAGAGGTCCTTTGAAATTAATTAAATATAAATTTACAGGACCAAGGTCGGAGATCTCACACTTGGAATATGTATCTGAGGTGGGGGAGAGATTGGATGGAATAGGTGAGTTAGCTAAACAGCATCTGAAGAGGGCACAAAATAGAGTGATGCAGGTGGAAGATGAAAATTCTGAAACTTTTACGATCTCCCGTGGGGATGAAGTATTAGTATTGCCACCAGTGGTAAGAAATCCATTCAAAGCCAGGTTTAGTGGCCGCTTTCAAATTAAGAAAATATGTGGAGTCAGTTAAACTATCTGGTAAAGATACCCGAGATGACAAAAAAACTTTATCAAGTATTTCATATGGATGAATAATGCACCAGCCACATTTAAGACTCAAGACCAAAGGTGTGGCCATATGAATTAATTGTGCAGCTTACCTGTATGATGCAGTGATCTTTAGCAAGTGATTGAAAGCTCACATGTTACAGTTGCCAGAGCATGTTGAACGATTACAAGAAGCAAACTTGGTAATAAATTTAAAGAAAACAAAGTTCGCGAAGGCAGTGGTGACGTTCTTGGTTCATTACATTGGCAATGAAAGGTGGACCCCATGGAACACAAAAACGAAGGGCTTTGAGGAATTCCCACCACCATCCTCGAAGAAAGAGGTGCATCGATTTTTGGAACTGAGTGGATTCTATTGAAAGTTTCTTCCAAACTTCAGCAGCGTCTTGGCACTACCTCTGAATTTACTGAAGAAGAACACAGAATTGTGGTGGACAGAACAATGCCAGGAAGCATTTGAGAATTTTGAAGCAGGGTTAATCACCACACCAGTTTTAGTTACACCAAATATTTTGAAACTAATGAAAATTGTGTTTGATGCTCGGGATATAGGGGTCGGAGATGTATTGAGACAGTAAGAGGATGACGGAATTGAATGCCGAATTGGCTACTTGTCGAAAAAAACTCAATATCCACCAGAAGAAAAATACAAAATCTCCATTATTGAACAAGAATTATTAAGTTTCCCGCTGGCCTGACAATATTTTAATGTGTATATGACAAACAATTTGTCGGAGATGGTTGTGGACAACGACAAATCTCTCGCCTTTTTTTGGAATATTTAAAGACCAGAATATGAGAATATTTCATTGGAATCTTACCTTACCAATTTTAAACTGACGAAATGTACATGCTGTGGCTCCTACAGTGTGATAGCAGATGTGTTTTCGCGGATTTAAAGGAAAACGTGGAGATAAAATTTGACTTATTCCAGTGTTGTATTGGTGTGCAGAATTAATATGAATTATATAACTGAGATTAACACTTTTGTATTTCATAAAGTTGGGATTAAGAATGAGAGGAAAAGAAATGTAGCCATTTTTCATTCTGCTGGTTTATTTTATTTTCTGAAGCGGGGAGATGCTATGAGGACAAAATCACGTATGGACACTTGAAGACAGATCGGGTTTTGCTGGATAGAAACTAAAGCCGAAGACGCCAGCTGAAGGTCACACTGTTCCACATGTCACCATTAGCTGAGAAATTGATTCCTGAGTTTTGATTGCTGTTTTGAGAGCCATTCAAATGCAACCAAGAGTCTAAATAACGCTCAGGATACCAGAAGCCAACGGAATTTGAATATTATTGTTTGGAAACCTGGAAAGCAATCACATTATGAGAATTATTATATCATGGGGAGTAAATAAACCCAGCATTCTGAACACTGGAGGGAGAGCAACTGCCATCCAACAGCAGAGCAACTGCTGTAGAGCAGGAGTGCTAACTGGCCATCTCAAAAACTCTTTATCAAAGACTCATGTTCATGTAAACCAACTTGCAATAAAAAAAAATGACCCAGGGAGATCAGCAGCTGAAAGAGTGAACACTGCGGGGAAGATAGAGACTGTGTGGTCTTGAGATTGTTATGTTTAATATGTGGGTTGTTGGAACAACATATTTTTACAGAGTTGGAGTCAGACAGTAAGTAGCTAAGAAAAGAGTGGATTGTATTCGTGAATAGGTGTTGTTTAGTGTTCACTATTAAAGTTAAGAAACCAACTTGTTAATTTTTGTTAAAATAGTGGAATGTAGGAGATCTGTGTGGCTCATATTTTAACAGATTACGAGGTAAGGCGAGCTTTTCTGGGTGTTTGGTTTTGGTTAACAGAGGGGTTTTACTCCACCTACTAAATGTCCATCCAGGCTAACCCCATTTCCCTGCAGTTGGCCCATATCCTTCCAGTCCTTTCCTATGCACATATTTATCCAAATGCTTTTGAAATGTTGTTAACGTACCCCCCCCCCCCCCAACCACATCTGCTGGCATCTCATCCACGTATCAGCCTTTTGTGTAAAGAAGTGACCTCTCAGGTTCCCTTTTATTCCTTCTCCTTTAACCTTAAACTGATCCCTTCTAATCCTCCATTCTCTACACCTTGGAAAAAAACTTACAGTATTAACCCTATCCATACCCCTTGTGATCTTTTACAGCTCTATAAGGAATCGCTCAGTTTCCTATACGTGAAAGAAAATGTCCTAGCTTGTCCAACCTCTCCCTATAACTCAGACCATTGGGTCCTCACAACGTCTTTGTAAATTTCTTCTGCACTTTTTCTAATTTAATAACATCCTCCCCATAATAAGGTGACAAAACTGAACACAATACTCCAAGTGCGACCTTACCAAAGTCCTGTGTAACTGCAGCATAACATCCTAATTTCTATACTCAATATCCTGCCTGATGAAGGCCAATGTGCCGAAAGCCTTCTTCACTGCCCTGTCAACCTGTGACTCCACTCTTAGAGAACCGTGCACCTGAACACCAAGATCTCTGTGCCCACTCCACTCCTTAAGACCCTCCCATTCACCATGAAACTCCTGCCTTGATTTGAGTTTCCAAAATGCAAGACCTCACGCTTCTATATTAAATTCCATTTGCCATTTCTCGCCCAATTTCCCACCTGATTAAGGTCATGCTGCAATTTCTGATAATCTTCCTCACTGATCAAGCTCCCACTTACTTTAGTGTCTTCTGCAAATTTATGAAGCATACCTTGTACTTTCTCAACCAAATCATAGATAACAAACAGTAATAGACCAAGCCTCCAGCCTGACAAGCATCTTTCCAATAAATCCTCTGCTTCCTACCATCAAGCCAACTGTGTATCCAATTGGCCAGTTCCCACACATTCTACGTGATGTAACCTTCCTGAGCAGCCTGCCATGTGGAACCTTATCAAACCTCATCAAACGTCCTGGTAATTTCATCAAAGGATTCTAAGAAATTTGGGAAGCATGATCTCCCACTCACAAGTCTATGCTGACTGCTCCGAATCAAACCCTGTGTATGTAAAGTGTGCAGTCAATGGTATGCTGTCCTTCATTGTAGGATGATTCGAGTACATAAGTAAAGCCATCTTCCGGCTGTTGTGGAACCTTGCTGAGAGAGCATTTGGGACAGACTGTACAGATTTTATGCCCTTTGTATGGAATTATTCCCTTACCACAGACACCGGTGATGGTAACATGAGGGTAGTGTGAATACGATGAGTGTTTAATCTGTAAAGATGTGAGAGATGAAGAAATGGTGATGCTGAAAAACGAGGAGTGGCAGCGATCACTCTTTTCCAAAACAGACATTGACAGGGAGAAAAATTCCACACTTTACCCAGGAATGTTTTGTTTGATTTATTGTCACGTGTACCTCAGTATAGGGAAACACTTTATTTATGAGCAGTGCAGACAGATCATAGGGTGGAAATAGACTTGGACAGCGTAAGGCATACAGGTTAGACTGAACAGGACGTGCACGAGACAAGATCAACATGAACAAGATCACCATTAATTGAACTTACAGAGTCCATTCATCAGTCTAACGTGGCTTTCCTAATAGTTTATATGCCTAAATTAACTCTCCCCACGTTATTGTGCAGTCAGCATGTGAACCCTTACTGAACGTCAGGTTGCTCACAATCCCCAACAACAGCCACATTAACTTCCATCTGAAACAGGCAGCCATTCCCACCTGCTTCCGTCCTACATAGACAACACCAGGCTGGCTTCTCGGAGATAGAAGGTGCCTTCTTGAGATTTCACACAAGATATTTGGCTTCCCTGCTGACCACTAGAAAACCACGTTAAAGTCCCACGTGTGTATCATAAGCAACGGAGCAGGAGGAAGAACGTGTAGTAGGCTCTGCTCCACTTGTTCATCATGTTAGAGCATCAATTAGGGGACAATTAAGACTTCTGATGCTGGAGATCAGAGTAGAGTGTCAGTTGCTGAAAAAACACAGCGGGTAAGGCAGCATCCTTGAAGCAGGAGTATCGACGTTTTTAGCATAAGATATTCATCAGGAATCAGCATAAATGACGTCATTCTGCCCCTGTGTAAGTGCGTTGAGGTGGGAATGGCCTCCTACTGTTCCTGTCCAAGTGACTCAAAGGAGTGACTGGCTTCAACCTCGTCCAGTTGGACAGTGCCAAGGGCCTGACTGGTTACCCCTGGTTCCTGTTTGACCTCATTGTACTGACTAGTGGAATAATGCTACAGCTTTAAGAAGTTATTTGTCCTGGTTTCTTTTAAGAGAGAGACTGAATGATCATTACCAAGCTGGCTAGTCAAGACCACTTGAGTAACAGCTAGCGAGGGCTTGTGTTTATTTTAATGCAGCCTGAATGGGTGTGGCCAGCTCTCACAGATTAGGGTCTCTGGGTTTTGGTTTCTCGGCAACATCAGAAACTATTGGGGTCTCCACAGAGTTGGAAGCTTCAGTGAATGTTTCTTGGCTGCTCCCCTCTCTGAAATTTCTCTTGATGCTGTTTTTCAATTCCTGGATTGGAGAAAATTTTTTTGACAATCTGTGTCTGAATATTCCTTTTTGCCAGGGGCTATGTTTATGGGATTTTCCTATATCGGAACAGTTCGTTAGTAATAGTTCCTAGATCTAGTATTATGTTAACTTGTCCAATAGAAATACGTCATTCTAAATTCCTCTTTCTTTGGTTTCATTTTCTCTTTTCTGTTTAAATAAATGGTGTTTTGCTTCAAACAGAGTAGTTTGACCATTCACATTGCAACTGGAACAGACACTTTACATTTGCTTTAAAATTTGAAAGAAATGTTAGAGTCTAGTTTACCGCTTGGAGGCACTGAATGGGCTGTCTCTGTTCTTCCGCAATAGTACCAATGGGCTGAACGACTTCCTCATATCCCTGTGAAACCAGCGTGAGGTGCTGAATGAACTCTTGTTTTACTTTGACAATGTGCAGTGTCCGACAGTGCTGTTACATGAATGTTGTGGACACTTTAACAGCACAAGTCTCAATGGAGTCTGGATCCTGCTACACACGAACAGAGACCAGTTCAGGAGCAGACGGGGGACAAAATGTTCTGAACATTGAGGAATCTTCAGTGACCATCCTCACTTCTGATCTTACGGTGGGGAGACATTGATGAAGCAGCTGAAGACGTTTGTGAAGGCGAAGCTACCCTGAGGATCTCGCACAGAGGTGACCCAGGGCGGAGATGATGAACAACTTTCTTCGTGCCATGTTTGACTCCAAACACTGGAGACCTTACTCTGATTCCCATTAAGTCCTGTTTTCTTCAGCTCCTTTATGTCATAGAAGTCAACCACTGCCTTGATATCGGGACCAGTCATTTTTACCTGCAATCTTGTGACAACCTATTTTTTTCATATCAGTAGGCCAATGATATTGGAGCAGCAAGTTTTTTCTTCAAACAAGAGGTATTTGAATGTCAAGATTTCTCTTCTCAAGAGTGTTAGGGAGCAAGATGACTGAAAGTGTTTGATGAGGAGGAGATGGATATTGACCTGTCAGAGAATTGAGGGCTATGAAGAATTTGGTATGAAAGAGGATTTGAGACAAAGAGGAGATCAGTCATGATCTTAGTGAAGGGCAAGGCAGGCTTGGGGGGTGAACAACAAGCACCTGTTTCTGATGTTCTCACATTCTGTTATTGGAAAGTTAGTGGGTGTTAGTTTCATGAATATTCTGTTATTGAATGTTGCAGACAGGGAGCCCAGAGGATTTTGTGAGCCATCCTTGGGTGACGTATGGAGGCTGTATTCACAATGAATATGGGTCTACAACATGACCAACAAATGAAGCACAAGTTGCAGAGAGGAGAAGCTCTGTGAAGAGAGATGAGGGGCCTCTTTCATATCCAGCCTGGGTTTTCCTATTACATTTCCCAAATCACCTCAAACCGTGTGAGACAGTACTGAGGGGCTGAATGGTCTCCTGTGTTTCTGTGGTACAGATTATAGGAGTAAGTAGCCTCAACTGCTCCTATCTAGCAGGTTTGTGGGGCTGAATGGAACGCAGGAACATGGGACCGAGGAGCAGGAGCGGGTCATTGGATACTTTGAGCCTTGTCCACCAGATACTGAAATGGTAGCTGATCAGGTTGTGGTCTTAGCCCCACTTTCCTGTCTGCGTCCCATTGTGCATGACTCACTTCTTTTTCAAATATTTAACTAACGAAGCTTCCAATCAATGTGAACATGGAGACACAACAACCTTCCAGTGAAGAGAATTCCGACTCGAAAGGTCCTTTCAGAATTATTCCTCATCCCTCTTATAGAATCAGAGAGTCATGCCGAACGGAAACAGACCCATTCGTCCAATCTGTTCACTCCGATCAGATATCAAATCTAATTTAGTCCCATTTGCCAACATTTGGCCAATATTCCTCTTGTGACTGTATCCGCTTTGACCACTTCCTCTGACTGCACTTTCTGTACACACACCACTATCTGTGTGAAATATTTACCTTCAGGTCCCTTTTAAATCGTTCGCCCTCTCCCCTTCAACCGATGCCGTCTTGTTCTGGACGCCCCTATCCTGGGGAGCAGAACGTAGCTGTTCAGAATATCCATGCCCCTGATGATTTTATAAACCTATACAATGTTACCTCTCAACCTCTGACACTCCGGGGGAAACACCTCCACGTAATCAGCCTCTCCCTATAGCTAAAGCCTCCAGTCCTAGAACATCCGGGTAAGTCATTTCTGCAGAAAACTGAGTTGTACGCAGTATTCTTAAAGTGGCCTCACGAACATCCTGTACACATGCAACATGCCACCACAACTCCTATACTCAATACTCTGATTAAGGCAAATGTGCCAAATGTGTTCAGCACCACTCTGTCTACCTGCAACTCACTGCTACAGCTAATCATGTACGTAAACAACAGCAAGTTAACATGATGGTAGTGCCAGCAAATAGGAGGACCAATGATACCATTGATCATTATTGATATTAGATTGTGTTGGGAACATGAGCTAAATATGTCAGGAAGTGAAATCAAATCAATGGGTTCAGGGTGGTTAATATACAAAATAACAGAAAGCCGGACGTGACTTACAGACTGGAATCTAATTGAGGAGTTCAGGTGGTAAATATGCAGAATACGAGGTACCCCGGAGTGAGTTACAATCTGGAATCTAATTGAGGGTTTCAGGGTGGTTTATGTACAAAATAACAGATAGCCCAGAGTGAGTTCAAGCCTGGAAACTAATCGAGGAGTTCAGGGTGGTTTATTTACAGAATAACAGATAGTTGGAGTGTGTTACAGGTTGGAACCTAATCGAGGGGTTCAGGGAGTTTTAGATAGAGAATAACAGATAGCCCGGAGTGCGTTACAGCCTGGAATGTAATCGAGGAGTTCAGGGTGTTTATATACGGAATAAGAGATAGCCCGGAGTGAGTTACGACCTGGAATCTAATCGAAGCTTTCAGGGTGGCTTAGGTACAGAATGACAGTAGCCCCGGAGTGAGTTACAGCCTGGAATCTTATCGAGGGATATGTTAACCTTTTTGTGTAATAACTTGTAACTGGGAGTGAGTCACAAAGTGTACTATTGGCCAAGTGGTTTCAAATCTTGACTCACATAAACATAATGCAATCACAAACTACACAACTTTAATGACTTCCAACTTTCCTAATTTGAGGATTATCGTCCTCTGTTTCCCCCTTTTACTGAAGATGTTAATATACCTTTTATAATGCACCGCCATTCTGGTTAAAGTGCTGCCTATCTCTCACTGTCTCATTTATCTTCAATGCTGTTGAAAGATACTTAAACCACCAGACACGCAAAGTTCCAGAAAGAGTATTGTTTAATTGCAGGTTCATTATTTTCTTTTATTTGTAGACAACACACAATTTGAACCCACAGAAGGCCAGTGTGGGATTTGAGAAGCCCTTCAATTTGGGATGAGGCCTAGCCAGGCAGGAATCTGATCCAACGCTGCAAATCTACAGTTCAGTGGCTGAGCTCTATCAGGTTTTAGATATTATGTTTCTCTCACATATTAGGAGTTGGAAAGTAAGGCAGACCTTACTGGAATGTCACATTATTTCTCCGCATTCACTGTAAATACGTTCTGGGATTTGTATTTTAATTACCTTCAAAGAGCTGTCTCCATTTTCTATCTCTGCTTGCATCAAGCAATGGAAATGACTTTTCACAGATTGCCCCCTCTCCCTTGCTGAAAATAGTCCTGACACAAATCAGTCAGGCAGACATTTTAGATTTGTCCACAGCCACCACTTTATATCAGCAAAACGATGACATTGAGTTTATAAATAAGAAAAAGTAAGAAAGGCTGGAAACATCAATGCAGTTTGAAAATATATGAAACATTGAACATGCACACAGAAACACACACAATCAGACATACACAGACACACTGAATCATACACTCAGAGATACAGACACCTTCCAGGAGCTGTCTCCATTTCCTATCTTGCAAGGGAATTCATGTTATGATGATGCATTCATGCAGGACAGTAAACAGCTTTTGAGACTTTCCCCATTGTGACAGAAATTCAGCCCCAATCTGAAACTTGGAGATATGTAACAGAACAGAAATGAATCATCCGCATTCTGCGTTCCTGCTCTCAATGAAACATTTGACCATTTAGTTTATCTTGTCTTCAGTCTAACATTCAACACGGATCACGAAACAGAACCAGTAACAGATCCCCAGGAGTGAGTTCCAGACTGGAATCTAATTGAGGAGTTTAGCGTTTACATACAGCATAAGAGATATCCAGGAGTGAGGGACAGAGTGGAATCTAATCGAGAGGTTTGTTGTGGTTTGCATACAGAATAGCAGATAACAAGTAGCGAGTCACAAAATCGCGGAGTCATACAGTTATAGAGATGTACAGCATGGAAACAAACACTTTGGTCGAACACGTCCATGCCGACCAGGTATCCTAACCTACTCTAGTCTCTTTTTCAAGCACCTGGCCAATCTCCCTCCAAACCTTCCCATTCACATCCTAATCGTGCTGCATTTTAAATTTTGCAATTTTACCAGCCTCCACCACTTCCTCTGACAGTTCATTCCATTCATGTACCACCTTCTGGGCGAACAGGTTACACCTTAGGTCTCTTTCATAAGTTTCCCCTCTCACACTAAACCTATGCTATCTAGTTCTGGACTCCCCAACCCAAGGAAAAGACTTTGTCTATTTCTCCTATTCATGCCCGTCATGATTTTATAAACCTTGATAAGGTCACCCCTCAGCCTCTGATGCTCCAGGGAAAACAACCTCAGCCTATTCAGCCTCTCACGATAGCTCAAATCTTTTCTGAACCCTTCAAAGCTTCACAACGTCCTTCCGATAGGAAGGAGAGTAAAATTGCACGCCATATTCCAACAATCACCTAACCCATATCCAGTCCAGTCGCAACATAACTTCTCAATTCCTATCCTCAAAATTCCTACCAATAAAGGAAATCATACCAAACGCTGCCTTCTTTATCTTATCCACCTGCCACTCTGCTTTCAAGGAGCTACGAACCTGCACTTCAAAGTCTCTTTGTTCAGAAACTCTCCCTCGTACCTGACCATTAAGTATATTATTCCTGCTCAAATTTGTTTTCACAAAATGCAGTACCTCGTGTTTGTCTAAATTAAACTCCATCAATTGGAATAGATTTGAAGGTTTCGGTGTGTTTTTGAAACATGCGAGTCACACATACATGGAAGTGAGTTACACGTTGGAATCTACTCCAGAGGGTTCCGGGTGATTCATACAATCCCTACAGTGGGGAAACAAGCCCTTCATCCCAACAAGACCACACTGACCCGCAAAGGAATAACCCATCCAGACCCATTTCTCCACGTTTACCCCTGACTAATGTACCTCACCTACACATCCCTGAACACCATGGACAATATTAGCAGGGTTTGGATTGGACAGTTAAGAGACAAAATAATAGATACCCAGGAGTGTGATACAGATTGGAATCTACACAAAGGATTGAGGTGGCGAATGTACAGAGCCCCATAAAAATGGAAGTCAGTTACAGATTGGAATTTTATCAAGGGGTTTCGAGATGATTATGTGTAGACTAGCAGGTAGTCCGGAGTGAGTTATAGAGTCATAGAATCATAGAGACATACAGCATGGAAACAGACCTTTCAGTCCAAACTGTCCATGCCGACCAGCTATCCCAACCCAATCTAGTCCCACCTGCCAGCACATGGCACACATACCTCCAAACCCTTCCTATTCATATACCCATCCAAATGCCTCTTACATGTTGCAATTGTACTAGCCTCCACCACTTCCTCTGGCAGCTCACTCCATACAGGTACCACCTTCTACGTGAAAATGTTGCCCCTTTCGTCTCTCTCATATCTTTCTCCCTCTCAAATTAAACCTATGCCCTCTAGTTCTGGACTCCCTGACCCCAAGGAAAACACTTTGTCTACTTATCCTATCCTATCCTAACCTTGTCCCTCATAATTTTGTAAACCTCTATAAGGTCACCCTTCAGTCTCCCACACTCCAAGGAAAACAGCTGCAGCCAGTTCAGGCTCTCCCTGTAGCTCAAATCCTCCAACCCTGGCAACATCCTTGTAAATCTTTTCTGAACCCTTTCAAGATTCACAACATATTTCCAATAGGAAGGAGAACAGGATTGCACGCAATATTCCAGGAGTGACCTAACCAATGTCCTGTACAGCCTAACATGACCCCCCAACTCCTGTACTCGGTACTCTGATCAATAAAGGAAATCATACAAAACACCTTCTTCACTATCCTACCTACCTGCGACTCCACTTTCAAGGAGCTATGAACCTGCACTCCAAGATCTGTTTGTTCAGCAATACACCCTAGGATTTTACCGTTAAATGTAGAAGTCCTGCTAAGATTTGCTTTCCCAAAATGCAGCGCCGCGCATTTATCCGAATTAAACTCCATCTGCCACTTCTCAGCCCATTGGTCCATCTAGTCCAGTTCATGTTGTAATCTGAAGAAACCCTCTTCGCTGCCCAATACAACTGTAATTTGGTGTCATCCGCAAACTTATTAACTGTACCTCTTATGCTCGCATCCAAATGTAAATGAAAAAAAGTAAAGACCCTAGGACCGATACTTGTGGCATTCCACTGGTCACAGGCTTCCAGTCTGAAGAACAACTCTTCACCACCACCCTCTGCCTTCTACCTTTGAGCCAGTTCTGCATCCAATTGGCTACTTCTCCCTGTATTCCATGAGATCTAACCTTGCTAATCAGTCTCCCATGGGGAACCTTGTCGTACGCCTTACTAAAGTCCATATGGACCACATCTATTGCTCTGCCCTCATCAATCGTCTTTGTTACTTCTTCAAAACCTCAGTCAAGTTTGTGAGACATGATTTCCCATGCTCAAAGTCATGTTGATTGTCCCAAATCAGTCCTTGCCTTTCCAAATACATGTATATCCTGTCCGTCAGGATTTCCTCCAACACATTGACCACCGCCGAGGTCAGGATCACCAGTCTATAGATCTTTGGCTTGCCTTTACCACCCTTCTTAAACAGTAGCACCACGTTTGCCAACTTCCAGTCTTCCGTCACTTCACCTGTGACTATCGATAATACAAATATCTCAGCAAGAGGCCCAGAAATGACTTTTCTAGCTTCTCACATAGTTCTCGGGTACACCTGATAAGATCCTGGGGATTTATCAACTTTCAACCGTTTCAAGGCATCCAACACTTCCTCCTCTGTATATCTGGACATATTGCAAGATGTCACTATCGATTTCCCTCCAGTCTATATCTTCCACATCCTTTACCACAGTAAATACTGATGCAAAATATTTATTTAATATTTCCCCCATTTTCTGTGGCTCTACACAAAGACCGCCTTGCTGACCTTTGAGGGGCCCTATTCTCTCTCTAGTTATCCTTTGTCCTTAATATATTTGTAAAAACACTTTGTATTCTCCTTAAATCTATTTGCAAAAGCTATCTCATGTCCGGATTTTGCCCTCCTGATTTCCCCCTTAAGTATACTACAACTTCCTTTATACTCTTCTAAGCATTCACTCGATCTATCCAGTCTATACCTGACATATGCTTCCTTCCTTTACTGAAACAAACCCTCAATTTCTTTCGTCAGCCAGCATTCCCTATAACTACCAGCCTTTCCTTTTAACCCAGCCAGGAAGTTACAGCCTGGAATCTAATCACGGGGTTCAGGGTGGTTTATATACAGAATAACAGATAGCCCGGAGTGATGTACAGCCTGGAATCGAATCGAGGTGTTCAGGGTGGGTTACATACAGAATAACAGATACCCCGGAGTGAGGTACAGCCTGGAATCTAATCGAATGGTTCTGGGAGGTTAATGTAGAGAATGACAGATAGCCCGGGGTGTTTTACTGCCTGGAATGTAATCAATGGGTACAGGGTGGTTTATATACAGATTCGCAGATACCTCGGGCTACGTTACAGCCTGGAATCTAATTGAGGAGTTCAGGGTGGGTTATATACAGAATAACAGATACCTCGAACTAAGTTATCGCCTGGAATCTAATCGAGATGTTCAGGGTGCATTATACACAGAATAATAGATAACTGTGTTAAAATGAATGCATTTTTAAAGCAATGCAGAAATTGCTGTAATACCTCGACATTCTGTCAGCATCCCGATGACTTTTACATGTTGTATTTGTAGCAGCCTCCACCATTTCCTGTGGCAGCTCATTCCATATGCACACCACCCTCTGTGTGAAAAGGTGCTCTTTAGGCCCCATCAAATCCTTTCCCCTCTCACTTTCCACCAATGCCCTCTAGTTTTGGACGCCCCTAAACTGGGGAAAAACCCTGACTACTCACCCTATCCATGACCATTCTGATTTTATAAACCGCTACTGCTGCGAAATGTGACTGCACTCAACACGGATGGCTGTACTTTCAGTAATCCTGGGCCTACATTCTGAAATGCAATACTGACACCTGTTCCTCCTCCATCAAGTCACTATTCTAAATCCATTTTAATCAGTTTGTTCAGATGCATCATTAGACATCTCTGTGGGCTTTGCACCTAGACCTTTGTGTCTGGAGGTAGGGACACTAGCATCACTCAGCAATACCCATAAAGCTCTAACAGCATTCTCCTGTGTGTTTGTACATCAGCCTGTTCTGACATGCTGTGATATACCCCTGCAACAAACAGGACTTGAATCCAGGCCTTCTAGTTCAGCGCTAGGAACACTACCACACAAGTTTAGGAATTGGAATCGATCGAGAGCTCTGGCTCAGAGGCAGGGAAACTACCGACCACACTACCATACCCAGATTTTGAGTCATATTTTAGTGCCCACATTCAGCTCAGTGTGGAATTATAATCAGGTTACCATTACTGGATTACAAAAAGCACTTTGTATTTTTAAACAAATGTAAGATATTTATCTCAACTGTAGGATATTGAGCGCACGTTTTGTGCTGTCGAAATTGACTATGAACATCTTTAATTGCTATTATCGGTAGTCTGCAATATTAGTGTAAGAAATCCTGCAGACACACTCTGCCCAATGAAGGGTCTCAATTAGATATTTATTACTGAACACCAGAGACGAAGGAAGAGCTTGATTTCTGGTCCCAAAACAGCCATCAGTATTATCCAATTCTAACGTGCCACTGCCCTCTTCGTAAAACCGTGAAATGATACCAAGCCGCTGATTACTGTCCAGCCTCTCCTCCCCACTGACTGTATGTGCAATCTGTCCCTCCTCCCCCTAACCACACAAGGCAAAACAATGTCCGGGTCTTTGTGGAATCAAGGCCGGAGTGTGCAGGTCTCCTGGAGAGGGGGATTGGCATTTTATAATTGAAGGCGAGGGTGAAGTGGCAGTAATATCACACACTGGGCTGAGGGGTGGCAAATGGAGTTTAGTTTGGATTAATGCGAGGCATTGGATTGAGTAAATAAAACAAGAGTAGGGTCTATACAATTAAAAGTAGGGTCTTTGGTAGTGTTGGAGAACAGAGACCTACGCCGTCAGGTACAATTATTTAAAATGTGCATCTCATCTAGATAGTGTGGTTAAGAAGGTGTTTAGCTCACATGTCTTCATTGGTCAGACATTTGAGTATTGGAATTGGGATGTCAATGTTGAGATTGTACAGGGTATTGGTGAGACTTCTTCTGGAGTACTGTGTCCAGTCTGGTCATCCTGCCTGCTCATTCCATAGGCACACCACCCTCTTGGTGAAGAAGCTGCACATTAGGTCACTTTTAAATGTTTCTCCTCTCACCTTAAGCCTATGTCCTCTAGTTTTGGACTCCCCGTACACTTAGAAAACACCTTGACTATTCACTTTGATATTATTGATCTTGATATTATTAAGCTGGAGAGGGTTCAGAAGAGATTAACCTGGATGTTGCTGGGAATGGAGGGAGTGAGCTATAAGGAGAGGCTGGGTAGGCAGGGACTGTTTTCACTGCAGAGTGTAAGATTAAGGGGTAACTTTACAGAGGTTGATAAATAATGAGGGGTACAGATAAGCTGAAGGGCTGATGTCTTTTTCCCTCGAGGTGTGGATTCAAAACTGAGGAATATTTTAAGGTGCGAGGAAAAAGATTAACCAAGGTCATGAGAGGCAATTATTTTAGACAGAAGCTGGCTTCTGTGGGGAATGAACTTCCAGAGGAAGTGGTGAAAGCAGGGACAGCTACAACGCTTAAAGGACATTTAGATCAGTACATGGATCAGACATCAGTTTGGATGGTGCTGTGAGCAGCTGACCTCCCCCCCCGCTCTGAATGTATCCCTGTTTGTTTTCACCCTCTGCCAATGCCTGTGTAGTGGCGTGTGGGGGCCAGCAGAGGGTGGCATTGCATCACTTTAAGCACCACAGTGACTTCCAGACCTGCCCACACAGAGACACACAGATACGTGAAACTCATCTAGTAACTTAAATGAAACATAAAGAAATGCCCAACTCGCCTCATAAACTGTTAAAATATGGATGACAGATCTGCCAAATTCCACAGTTTAAATAAAAACATCAATTTATGCTTTCACTCTTAAAGTGAACAACTTACATTAATTATTCACAACTCTGAGACCACTTTTCTCTTAACTGCTTTTTACCCGACTCCAGCTCCATAACAATATATTGTTTCTGGGTCGTGCCATCCTCTCACACCACAGGAGCTTGTAAGCTCTCATTTCCGAACAACATTTCCACTCTCTTAAAGGTACAGTACACGCTTTAAACTTCATCACCTTATACCCCGATGAATATAGATAAGTGGAGTCTATCCGGATTTCTCTTGCTCTGTGGTTTGTCAATATTTCATCTACTCTGTCTCTTATGTGTAAGGATTTTTGTTGCTCCATTGACAGCATGTCATTATTCGACTCTGTCCGTGGGAATGTATCAGTATTTCACTTGCTAATTCTAGTGAGTACGGCAGGATTTCAGTTGTTTTGGAGACTGCGATGCTATGACAACCTCAATGTTTGTAAATGGCACCAAAGCTGGAAGAATTCTGAAGTCTATGGAGGACAGTGTGGAACTCTAACACGATAGTGATACGTTGGTGTCGTGTTCAGGAGTAAGGCAGATGGGGATCAGTGCAGAGTAGTGTGAAGTGATACACTTTGGTAGGGAAGACAATGAAAGACAGTTTAAAGCAGGCTGTGCCATTATAAAGGGGCTGCAGGAGCTTAGGGCGTTGGGTATATATGAGCACACATTATTTAAGAGATCAGGACAAGTGAGGAGAGCAGTAACTATAACAGATAAGTTTCAGTATCTGAGCTGTTTACAAGAGGTGGTGTTGGAGGGAGTCTCTGTGCTCCCTTCCTGGGAGGTGGTAGTGACGACGTGTTGTGAGCCCACGCTCCTGCCCACTGAGACCTTGGGGATTCCATTTGTACCTGCTCGACACAAAAGGGAGATGGCAGCAGGGCCACGGCTTCGAAGTTGTGCCAGGGGGAAACGGAGCTGCCAGTGGGTTGAAAGTGAGAAATGCCCTTCAGTGAACATTGGTCCTTACTCTGTCGGTTTGGACGTGGATGTTTCAGGATCTCTACACGAGGTGTCCCGGTCCTCTCCAGCTGCAACAAGGGTCCTCCCCACATGGCGGGGAGAGGGGGTAAGGGAACAGATATCGGGCACTCCACCACCCCGCTTGGCCCTTTCTGTCCTATTCCAGGCTGTTTCTCCTGGAATGGGAGAAGGGCGGGAAGGATGTATGGTGGGGGTGGATGGTCCTGCTATTAGTGATGGTGTAGGTGGGAGACATGGTCATGGTGAGGGTTCCGGGAAAATTCAGTCCACAGTGTTGCATCCAGGCAATATTATTCGTGTGATGGGGTAAAGTGGAGGGAGGGAGAGAGAGACACAGAGAGAGAGAGAGAGAGAGAGAGAGAGAAACGGTGTTGCATGCAGCAGTGAGAGTGGCGGAGCATGAGCCTTGTTCGGAGGTTGGTGCTATAACAGATATACAGTGAGTGTGAGGGAGCAGAGAGAATTCTGTGACCCTTATCCTGACAGAGTGGGGAAAGTTGTTGCTGCTTGTACTGTATCGCTGGACATTTTCTCAGACCGAAGATGCTGCACTGGGCTGGGTGGGGAGCTCAGACGATGCTCTGTGGATCTGTTGGTGTGGCCTCCTCTGGGAAGAGAATGGTCCCACTCGGTAAAAAGCCAATAACCAGGACCTCCGTCCCCCTGTTGATAAACCGTGGTGTAATTTCGCCTGATCTGCAATGCTCGGGGTAAACTGTTCAGGGTTGCCCTAAACTGAGAAAGCTCAGCTGTGTGCCCATTGGCTTGTTAAAGACGGCGCCAGTGCCAGAGATCACGGATTATCCAGGGGCACCCGGGCGATGGTGATTCCCTCCAGACATGATGGGCGGGAGAAGTGGGCTGACATTCAATGAGAGGGACACTATGGGGTGGGGTGGGTAGTTAATGAGGTGAGTTCGATAAGATAGCACCAGGAAACTAGTTCAGCCTCGTGCGGACACACTCAAGGAAAATCAAATAAAGATAAATTATTGTTAGTATCTGCCCAATGAGTCATAGATTCTGTTGAAACCAATTCCAGTGATGAAGATGCAGAACAAATGCTCATCTGACCTCATACCAATACCCCTCTTTCCCATCTTTCCTGGGAAGACATGCTCATGTTACAGGATGTTATCGAAGTGTCTACATTTCAGCATTCTGAAACCTGGGAACACATCCTTCATGACACTGTCTCACAGTCTCCCCCTCTCTGTCTATTTCCCAAACTCAGCCCATATGGTGATATTTAAACTGATTCCCCCGCCATCTCTCTCTGGCAGTGAGGGTCACACCCACAACACCCCCTTATCATGGCACAATATAGATATGAAGCTGTAAATGGGTGGGAGCTGCATATCCTGCCACTTCCATGACGAGCTGCTTGTTGCCCCACGCTGGGCAGTGATTTAACACAGTGTTACTGAGAAATGCCGTGGGGTCGTGTACACTGTCCCACACGCTGGGAGTGTAACTGCTCTGGTTTAAAGATCAATGCACTGGGGTGGGATACACAACTCTAAATGCTGGGAGGGTAACTGTTCCTGGTTTACAGATCAATGCACTGGGGTGGCGTACACAGTCCTACATGCTGGGAGGGTAACTGCTTCTGGGTTACAGATCAATGCACTGGGGTGGCGTACACAGTCCTACATGCTGAGAGTGTAACTGCTCCTGGTTTACAGATCGATGCACTGGGGTGGTATACGTAGTCCTACATGTTGGAGGGTAACTGCTCGGGTTTACAGAGTTATTCACGGGTGATCACTCTACTGGTCGCTGTGCTGGACAGACTATCTGGTAGAGGTTTCTAGATAATGCAATGATGTGGTTTTTGCAGGTCCTTTTGCTGTATGGAAATTTGTTTCAGGTTCACACATTCGTGCCCTGCTGTGGTCTGCACTTCTCATGGACCTGGACAGATATCCAGTCCGGCTTCATAGATCAATGCACTGCTGTGGTCAGCGCAGTGTTCCACTCTGGACATCTTGCTGGATTGTATTGACTAGTGCAATCGATGAATCTGGACAGAATTCTGGGTCCTACTGAGCAGTACACTGGCCTGGTCTGCACAGTGTTCCACGTTTAACAGATATCTCCTCTGGCTTTATGATGTCTGGGCTGGTTCTGTGAGGTGTATTGAGTATGTGATATATCTAACTATTTTAGCTGATCTGGCAATGCCTTTAGTTCCCATTCCTCTGATTGGATCCTCCGTCTCTCACCCCATTAATGTTACAGTGTGCCCAGGGACAGTATATCATGTTGGTGGGGTGGGGAGTGGGGAAAGGTGATGGACAGGTCAAGGAGTTCACCGGAAAGTTCTATCCCCAACATTCTGTAACTGACAATGCCAGGAACGTTCTGTCCCTGACTTTCTATAGCTGACTTTGCCCGGAAAGTTCTGTCACCAACATTCTATAGCTGCCATTTAAAGTCTGGTTGAAGATTTGTAGCTCGGGTGTCTGTTGTTGTGGTTCTGTTCGCCGAGCTGGAATTTTTGCTGCAAACGTTTCGTGCCCTGGCTAGAGAACATCATCAGTGCTATTGGAGCCTCCTGTGAAGCGCTGCTTTGATGTTTCTTCCGGTATTTATAGTGGTTTGTTCTTGCCGCTTCCGGACCCCATACACAAACCACTACAGCTGAAACTGACACCCGGAAGCGGCAAGAACATCCATCAACAGACACATCGACCTGGACCCCACATGCAAACTACTACAGCTGAAACTGACACCCGGAAGCGGCAAGGGAACGAAACGTTTGCAGCAAAAACTTCCAGCTCGGCGAACAGAACCACAATAGCTGCCATTCCCCAGGCGGTTCTGTCCCTGACATTCTATAACTGCCATTCCCCGGAACGTTCTGTCCCCAACATTCTATAACGACACTCCCCGGAACGTTCTGTCCCCGACATTCTGTAACTAACATTCCCCGGAACGTTCTGTTTGGACAATCTATAACTGCCAT
This sequence comes from Hemiscyllium ocellatum, assembly GCF_020745735.1. NCBI lineage: Eukaryota > Metazoa > Chordata > Chondrichthyes > Orectolobiformes > Hemiscylliidae > Hemiscyllium > Hemiscyllium ocellatum. The sequence continues at coordinate 28,964,284 of NC_083446.1, forward strand.
TCCTCAGAACGTTCTGTTCCCAACATTCTATAACTGACATTCCCCGGAACATTCTCTGCCCAACATTTTATAACTGACATTGCCCGGAACGTTCTGTCCCCGACGTTCTATAACTGACATTCCCGGAACGTTCTGTCGCCGACATTATTTCACTGCCATTCCCTGGAACATTCTGTCCCTGACATTGCTTGCGAACGGCCGGATGTCAGTGAATTGAAAAAATGATGAGATCCCGAGGGAAGAGATCCCGTTCCAGGGAGAAGGAGACACTGTTCCGAAGGCCCGTCAGGCAGTTAAACGGGTGAATACGTTTTCCCTGCGTCTACATTTCTTCACGACACAGGATCGACCACAATTTAGACCAAAATACAGAAATTGCCAAACTCCGATTGTCTTCAGGAAACTGGGAGAAAAGCCTTCAGGACAGCAATATTTCCATCCTCCGTATTAGGAACTGGGAAGGTGTGACCTGTGTCTGCTCTCGAGTAATCGTGTGTGGGAATGTACCAGAAACCATCTGTGCTTATAGATGTGTCTCTGTGTGTTCAGGGAGGGAGGGCTTCTTGTGGCTTATGTCACATTTTTGTCAGTAATTCAGAACTACCCATTTGTTATTCCAGCTCCAATTATTTTAATAAATCCCTGAATACAGGCACAGATTTGAAAATCTCACTGGTTCCCCGATCAAACGGGTCCCTTTGCCTCCAGGCTGATGGATAATGGGTTTGTTTTCCTTCCTCACAGTTAACGTCGTGACCATCCATGTCCTGCTTTACAAAGATTGTGGATTGTCTCCTTGTGTCAGACGTTACCTGGGGGCCATGGCAGCGGTGGATCTCCTGGTCATTATCCTCGACCTGATACTGAGACACATTCCCATTGTTTATCCGAAACAGTTTTATTTCCTGAGGGACTCGGTCCCCGTGTGTAATATCCACGCCGTCCTGCTTTATGTAGCCACTGACTGCTCTGTCTGGTTCACCGTCACTTTCACCTTTGATCGGTTTGTGGCCATTTGTTGCCAGAAGCTGAAAAGTAAATATTGCAGTGAGAAAACGGCAGCTGTGGTTCTGGGAACAGTGACTGTGCTGACCTGTTTAAAGAACATTTCCTGGTATTTTATGCTCACGGCTCAGTATGGGCTGATGAACCTCCCCTGGTTTTGTGATGTAACAGTCGCTGTTCAATTCTCCAGTGTCTGGGTCACAATCGAGTTCCTACACCACATCCTAACCCCGGGTGTCCCATTTCTCCTGATTCTGCTGCTCAATGTTCTCACCGTCAGACACATTTTAGTGACCAGCAGAGCCCGCAGGAGACTCCGAGCTCACACCAATGGGGGCGCTCAGTCTGACACAGAAATGAGAAACCGAAAAAAATCCATCATTTTACTGTTTGTGATCTCGGCCAATTTCATCCTGTTATGGTTAACGTTAATGCTGTATTCTATATGGGGCCGGATGTGGTTCATTGGATATGAGTCTGTGCATCTACCTGACTTTGTGCAGGAATTGGGCTTCATGCTGCAGCTCCTCAGTTGCTGCACAAACACCGCGATTTATGCTGTGACCCAGATTAAGTTCAGGCAGCAGCTGAAGAATGTGCTGAAATATCCCTTCACCCAAATCCTTCCATCCATCAAATTACCTAATCAATCACACCATCCTGGATTTGCTCATTTCAGTTCATTGTTTCAGCGATGGAGCAGCCTGTAACTATGGTAACAGACTGAGGGTAGCGCTGGGTTGTCCATCCTTATCCTACATGGGGGTTACAGGGAAACATTTCAATTCTTCTCACAGCTCAGGGGCCAGTGAGAAAAGACAACATCCCACTGACTGAATCCATCACTTCCATTTGTAACCAATAAAAATGTTGATTAAAGCGTGCCACGCAGCAGAGCGACAAATGTTGTTGTGTGTCTTTGTGTTGGAGAATCTGAGCTGGAGAGGGACAGACTCAGCCCCAAGTCCTGGGCCTCAGGGAAGAGGAGGGCACCGGGCCCTGAGCTCAGGAGCTGGGTTTAACTCCCTCTGCTCCCCCCACTACAACCTGGCCTCCACATTTCCTCTCCCCTACTCTTTCTCCTCATTTCCCTCCCTCTCTCTCTCTCTCTCTGCACGCTCACTCTTTCTCACCATCTCGGAGAGAAAGGGAAGAACCAGGGAGACAGAGTGTATCAGGCAGAAAGGGAGGGATGGAGAGGGGAGAGAGATTCAGCCAAGGAGAAACGGAGGGAGGTGCGGCCGGAGAGAGAGACACAGTGGGAGGGGGCTCGAGAGTGAGAGAAGGTGCAGAGAGAGATGAACAAGGGAGAGATCGGGTGAGGGAGAGAGAGTGAAAGAGAGAGAAAGACCTAGTGAGAGAGGGGCCAGCAGAGAAAGAAAGCGGTCGAGAGAGATAGGTGAGGAGAGGGAGAGGGCAGCGAGAGAGACATTGAGGGGGTGAGAGAGAGAGACACTCGGTGAGAGATGGGACAAGAGAGAGAGAGGGTCAAAGAGTGGAATGCGACAGACAGGGTTGAAAGAGGGAGAGAGAGGAGGAATCGAGAGAGAGAGGGTGGTGACAGAAAGGGTCTAGAAAGAGAGGGTGTGCGAGAGAGAGAGAGAGGGATGAGAGAGAAGGGGTGCCGAGAGAGATGGAGAAAGAGAGAGAGAGATGCAGGGCGAGAGAGAGAAGGAGCAAGAGAGAGGGAGGTGCTGAGAGAGAGGGGGGTGAGACAGAGAATCTTTTCAAGAGAGATGGAGGTGAGAGAGTGAGAGGAGTGTCTGAGAGAGAGATGAGGGCAAGAGAGAGAAGGGGTGAGAGAAAGGAGGCCAAAGAGTGAGAGGAGCAAGAGACAGAGCGTGGGGTCAAGAGAGAGCGTGAGAGCAACAGAGAGAAGTAGGGGAAAGGAGGGGAAGAGATAGAGTGAGCGAGAGATAGAGAGGGATAAGAGGGAGAGAGCAGGGGCGAGAGAGAGACAGAAGGGGCGAGAAAGAAAAAGAGAGAGAGCAAAAGAGAGAGAAATAGAGAGAGAGAGAGAGAAAGCAGGTGAGAGATGGAGAGAGGGAGCAAGAGAGGTGTGCTGAGAGAAAAAGAGTAGGCGAAAGAGTTGAGAGAAGAAAGAAAGTGCGGGAGAGAGAGACAGACAGAGAGGAGGAGAGGTGACAAGAGAGAAAAGAGAAGGAATGGAGGTGAGCAGGAGAGTGGAGAAGGAAGAGAGAGGGAGGGACGAGTGAGAGCATGAGAAAGAGAGAGGAAGGAGAGACAGAGGGGGCGAGAGATAGAGGGGTGAGACAGAATAGAGAGAAAGACAGAGTGAGAGAGGGAGAGGCCGGGAGAAAGGTGGGACATGGCGCGGGGGTGGTGGGAGGGAGAGCGCGAGGGAGAGGGGAGGTGTGAGAGAAAGAGAGAGGTGGTGAGAGAGAAAGGGGCGAAAGAAAGAGAGGCGGAGAGAGAGAGTGGCGAGTGAGCGAGGGGGGCCGAGAGAGAAAGGGGTGAGAGAGAGAGAGTGAACGAGAGAGAGAGAGAGAGAGAGAGGGGGGGGAAAGGGAGAGCGAGGGGGCGAGAGGAAGAGAGGGAGGCAAGTGCGAGAGAGGGGGACGAGAGAGCGAGAGGGCGGGTGAGAGAGAGGGGGCGAGAGAGAGTGGGCGAGAGAGAGAGAGAGGGGAGAGTGAGACAGGGGGCTAGAGAGAGGTGGCGATAAAGAGAGAGAGGGGTGTGAGAGAGAGGGGCCGAGCGAGAGAGAGGGGGTGACAGAGAGAGAGGGATGAGAGAGAGGGGGAGCGATAGAGAGACAGGGCGAGAGAGAGAGAGGGGCAGAGAGAGAGCGGTGGGGCGAGAGAGAGGGTGGAAGTGAGAGAGAGGCGAGAGTGAGAGAGAGGGAAAAGAGAGCGACTGGGGGTGAGAGTTGGAGGAGAGGGAGGAGAGATGAGAGAGAGGGGCGAGTAAGAGGGGTGAAAGAGAGGGGGCAAGAGGGAAGGGGTGAGGGGGCGAGAGAGAGAGAGTGGCGAGAGAGAGGAGTCAAGAAAATGGGGGCGAGAGAATGTGGGGGTGAGAGAGGGAGAGGGCGAGAGAGAGGTGGGATAAGACGCGGGGCGGGGAGAGAGAGATCGAGGGAGAGAGGGGTGTGTGACACAAAGAGAGAGGTGGTGAGAGAGAGAGGGGGCGAGAGAAAGAGAGAAAAGGCGAGAGAGAGAGGGGCGAGTGAGCGAGGGGGGCCTAGAGAGAGAGGGGCAAGAGAGAGAGGGTGAAAGAGAGAGAGAGGGGCAAGAGAGAACGAGGGAGCGAGAGGAAGAGAGAGGGGGCGAGAGAGCGAGAGAGAGGGGGCGAAAGTGTGGGGGCGAGAGAGAGAGAAAGGGGGCGAGCGAGAGAAAGGGCGGGACAGAGAGATAGGGCCGAGAGAGGGGGGCCATAGAGAGTCAGGGCAAGAGAGAGGGGGTAGAGAGAGGGGACGAGAGAGAGAGGGCGAGAGAGAGAGGGAGGCAAGTGAGAGAGGGGAGGCGAGAGAGAGTGGCGACAAGAGGGGGGAGAGAGAAGGGCAGGTGAAAATAGGGGACAAGAGAGAGGGTGAAAGAGAGAGGGAGAGAGGGGGGAGAGAGAGGGGCGAGAGAGAGAGAGAGTGCGAGAGAGAGGGCGAGAGAGGGGGGAGAGAGAGGGATATAGAGAGAGGGTGGGTGTGTGAGAGAGGTGAGAGGGAGAGAGAGAGCAGAGACGAGAGAGAGGGGCGAGAGAGCGGGGTGAGGAGGAGCGAGAGAGAGAGAGAGAGGGGCGAGAGTGAGGAGGCGAGAAAGTGGGGGCGAGAGAGAGGGGGTGAGAGAGAGCGAGAGGGCGAGAGTGAGGATTCGAGAACGTCGGGGCTAGACAAAGAGGGGGCGAGTGAGAGAGGAGGTGAGACAGAATAGAGAGAAAGAGATAGAACGAGAGAGGGAGAGGCCGGGAGAGAGGTGGGATAAGACGCGAGGCAGTGGGGGTGAGAGCAAGAGGGAGAGAGGGAGGAGATAGAGAGACAGGGCGAGAGAGAGAGGGGAGAGACAGGGGTCTGAGAGAGGGCGAGAGAGAGGGGGGAGGCAAGTGAGAGACGGGGAATAGAGAGAGAGGGGGACGAGAGAGAGAGGGGAGAGAGAGGGGCGAGTGAAAATATGGGACGACAGGGAGGGCGAGATTGAAATGTGGCACGTGAGAGAGAGAGGGGCGAGAGAGAGGGGTTGAGAGAGAGACGGGACGAGACAGTGGGAGAGAGAGCGACTGGGTGTGAGTGAGAGAAGGGGAGAGAGAGAGGAGTGACGAGAGAGGGGGCGAGAAAGAGGGGTGAGAGAGGGGGGAGAAAGAGGGGGCGAGAGAGAGAGAGTGGTGAGAGAGGAGTCAAGAAAATGGGGGCGAAAGAAAGGGAGGGTAAGAGAGAGAGGGTGAGAGAGAGGTGGGACAAGATGTGGGGGAGGGGAGAGAGAGAGAGCGAGGGAGAGAGGGATGTGTGAGAGAAAGAGAGAGGTGGTGAGAGAGAGGGGGCGAGAGAAAGAGAGAGGGGGCGAGAGAGAGGTGAGTGAGCGAGGGGGGCCGAGAGGGAGAGGGGCGAGAGAGAGAGGGTGGGCGAGAGAGGGTGAACGAGAGAGAGAGAGAGAGAGGGGCAGGAGAGAGTGATTGGGCGAGAGGAAGAGAAGGGGGCGAGAACGAGAGAGGGGGATGAGAAGGAGAGAGCGCGGGTGAGGTAGATGGGGCGAGAGAGAGGGGGCTAGAGAGAGGGGGCGAGAGATTGAAAGAGGGAGTGAAAGTGAGTGGCCGAGGGAGAGAGAAAGGGGGTGAGCGAGAGAAAGGGAGCGTGAGAGAGAGGGGGCGAGAGAGAGAGAGGGTGAGAGAGAGAGGGGGGGGAGAGTGAGACAGGGGGCTAGAGAGAGGGGGCGAGAAAGAGAGAGAGAAAGGGGGCGAGCGAGAGAGGGGGGTGACAGAGAGAGGTGGACGAGAGAGAGGGAGGAGATAGAGAGACAGGGCGAGAGAGAGAGGGGGAGAGAGAGAGGACGAGAGAGAGAGGGCGAGAGAAAGAGGGGGAGGCAAGTGAGAGAGGGGGAAGCGAGAGAGAGGGGGACGAGAGAGAGAGGGGGAGAGAGAGGGGCGAGTGAAAATATGGGACGAGAGGGAGGGCGAGAGAGAAAGGTGGCGTGAGAGAGAGAGACGGGGCGAGAGAGAGGTTTTGAGAGAGAGACGGGACGAGAGAGTGGGAGAGAGAGCGACTGGGGGTGAGAGAGAGAGGGGAGAGAGAGAGGAGTGACGAGAGAGGGGCGAGAAAGAGGGGTGAGAGAGAGGGAGCGAGAAAGAGGAGGCGAGAGAGAAGGGGTGAGGGGGCGAGAGAGAGGAGACAAGAAAGTGGGGGCGAAAGAAAGAGAGGGCAAGAGAGAGAGGGGGAGAGAGAGGTGGGACAAGATGCGGGGGGGAGAGAGAGAGAGCGAGGGAGAGAGGGATGTGTGAGAGAAAGAGAGAGGTGGCGAGAGAGAGAGAGAGGCGAGTGAGCGAGGGGGGCCGAAAGGGAGAGGGGCGAGAGAGAGAGGGTGGGCGAGAGAGGGTGAACGAGAGAGAGAGAAAGAGAGAGGGGCAAGAGAGAGTGAAGGGGCTAGAGGAAGAGAAGGGGGCGAGAGCGAGAGAGGGGGCCGAGAAGGAGAGAGGGCGGGTAAGGTAGATGGGGCGAGAGAGAGGGGGCGAGAGAGTGAGAGAGACGGGGGTGAAAGTGAATGGCCGAAGGTGAGAGAAAGGGGGTGAGCGCGAGAAAGGGGGTGACAGAGAGAGAGGGACCAGAGAGAGGGGGTGACAGAGAGAAAGAGGGAGGCAAGAGAAAGAGGGGATGTGAGAGAGAGAGGCGACAAGAGAGAGCGAGGGGGAGAGAGAGGGCCAGGTGAAAATAGGGGACGAGAGAGGGTGAGAGAGAGAGAGAGAGAGAGGCGAGAGAGGGGGGGGCAAGAGAGAGGGGGCGAGAGAGAGAGGAGAGAGAGAGAGGGTGGGGCGAGAGAGCGGGGTGAGGAGGAGCGAGTGAGAGAGAGGGGGGCGATAGAGAGGTGGCGCGAAAGTGGGGACGAGAGAGGGGGCGAGAGAGAGAGAGAGAGGGGGAGAGACAGAAGGGGACGAGACAGAGAGGGAAAGAAGGGGGTGTGAGAGAGAGTGGGGAGAAAGAGAGGAGTGAGGTGGGGTGAGAGTGAGGGGTTAAGTGAGAGGGGAGAGAGGGTGTGTGAGAGAGACGGGGAGAGAGAGTGGGAGAGAGAGAGGGGACGAGACAGGGAGGGGGTGAAAGAGGGGGCGAGAGAGAGTGATAGGGGTGAGAGAGAGACAGCAAGAGAGGGGGGATGCGAGAGAAAGGGGGCGAGAGATGTCGATAGAGGGGGTGAGAGAGGGGAGCGAGAGAGAGAGAGGGGCTAGAGCAAGGGGGCGAGAGAGAGAGGGTGCGTGAGAGAGAGGGGCGAGACAGGTCGATTGAGAGATAGGGAGAGAGAGGGGGGGCGCGAGAGAGAGAGAGAACAAGAGAGAGGGGTGAAAGAGGAAGGGACGGGAGAGAGAGAGGGGGAGTGAGGGGAGGAGAGAGAAACAGAGTGGGAGAGAGAGTGAGAGGGGGCGAGAGAGGAGGAGTGAGAGAGCGTGGAGAGAGAGAGTCGGGAGAACACGAGGGGTTGACAGAGAGTGGGGTGTGAGAGAGAGGGGTGAGAGGGGGAGGGAGAGGATGTGTGAGAGCGAGGGGTGAGAGAGAGGAGTGAGAGAGGGGGGAGAGAGGGAGAAGTGAGAGAGGGAGTGTGAGAGAGAGGGGAGGGGGATGAGACGGAGAGGGGGCGAGAGAAATAGGGGTTGACAGAGAGTGTGGGCGAGAGAGATAGGCGAGGCCAGCGCTGGTTAGAAAGGGATTGTTGGGGAAGGAAGGAGAGGGTGGTGTTGAACTGGGCTGGGCGAACTAGGGTGAGGTGTTGGACTGGGTTGGGGGCGGCATTGAGGATCAGTTTTCGGGCGGTGTTGGACGGTGGTGAGAGTCAGGCTTGGCGCAGTGTGTGAAAGGCGGTGTGAATCAGGATGGGGCGATGCGTGGACGGCGGTGAGTGTCAGGTTGGGGGCAGTGTGTGGACGGCAGTGAGTGTCAGGCTGGGGAGTGATGTGTGGATGGCCGTGAGGGTCAGGCTGGGAGCGGTGCGAGAATGGCAGTGAGGATCAGGCTGGGGAGGTGTTGCACGCCGGTGAGGGACAGGCTGGGGGCGATGTGTGGAGGGCTGTGAGGGTGAAGCAGGGGGCGGTGTGTGGAAGGTAGTGAGCGTCAGTCTGGCGGTGGTGCGAGGTCAGCGGTGAGGGTTAGCTGGGGCAGAGTCTGGACGTTGTCAGGAGTCAGTCCGGTGGTGGTTTATGGACGGCAGTGAGGGTCAGGCTGGATTGGTGTGTGGACCGTGGTGTAGAACGTCGGCGAGGTTCAGGCTGGGGGGGTGGTGTTGAACGTGGTGAGGGTCATGCTGGGGTGGGTTGAAGCAGAGTGAGGGTCAGGCTGGGGGCGGTGTGTGGGCAGCGGTGAGTTTCAGGATGGAGACAGTGTTGAATGGCAGTGAGGGTCAGGCTGGGGGCATTGTGTGGATGGTGGTGAGGGTCAGGCTGGGGGCAGCGTGAGGGCTGCGTTGAGGGTAAGTCTGGGAGCTGTGTGTGGGCAACAGTCAAAAGCAGTCTGGGGTCCGTGTGTGGGCAGCAATGAGTGTCAGGGTGTGGGAACTGTTGGATGGCGGTGGGGGTCAGGCAGGGGGCGATGTTGCCGGCGATGAGGGTCAGGCTGGGAGCTGTATGTGGGCTGCGTTGAGGGTTAGGCAGGAAGCGTTATGTGGGAGGTGTTGAGGGTCAGGTTCATCCCTGTGTGTCGGCGGCAGTGAGAGTCAGGCTGTGGGCAATGTTGGACGGCAGTGAGGGTCAGGCAGGCGGCGGTGTTGGACGGAGGTGAGGGTCAGGCTGGGAGCGGCGGTGAGGGTCAGGCTGGGGGCGGTGTTGAAAGGTGGTGAGCATCAAACTGGGGGCAGTGATGAACAGCTGTGAGGGTCATGCTGTCGGCAGTGTTGAACAGGGTGAGGGTCAGGCTGGAGCGGTGTTGAACGCGGGGGAAGGGTCAAGCTGGGGGCAATGTTGAACGGTGGTGAGGGTCCGGCTGGGTCAGTGTGTGGACGGTGGTGAGGGTCAGGCTTGAGGCGGTGTGGAGACAGCAGGGAGGGTCAGGTTGGAGACGGTGTGTGGACGGCATTGAGGGTCATGCCGGGGGCGGTGGGTGGACTGCGCTGAGGGTCAGGTTGGGGGCGGTGTGTGGACGGCAGTGAAGGTCATGCTGGGAGCAATGGGTGGACAGAAGTGAGGGTAAGGCTGTGGGTGTGTTTGGACTGCAGTGAGGGTCAGGCTGGGGGCGGTGTGTGGAGGGAAGTGATGATCCGGCTACAGCGATGAGTGGACGGCAGTGAGGGTCAAGCTGGGGGCTACGTGTGCATGGCAGTGTGGGTCAAGCTGGGGGCGGTGTTGTACGGCGTTGAGTTTAAGGCAGGAAGCAGTGTGTGGACAGCATTGTTGGTCAGCCTGGGGCCGGTGTGTGGGCAGGAGTGAGGGTCAGTCTGAAGGGCTGTGTGAGGACGGCATGAGGGTCAGGCTGGGGACCGCATGTGGGTGGTGGTGAGGATCAGGATGGGGGCGGTATGTGGACAGCGGTGAGATTCAGGCTGGGTGCGATGTTGAACGGTGGTGAGGGTGAGGCTGGAGGCAGAGTGTGGACGGCAGTGAGGGTCAGACTGGGGTTGGTGTGTGGACAGCGGTGAGGGTCAGGTTGGGGGATGGGTGTGTATGGCAGTGAAAGTCAGGCTGTGGCCTGTGTGTGGACAGTGTTGAGGGTCAGGCTGGAGGCAGTGTGTGCATGGCAGTGAGGGTCAGGCTGGGGTCAGTGTGTGTACGGCAGTGAAAGTCAGGCTGTGGCCTGTGTGTGGACAGCAGTGAGGGTCAGGTTGGGGGCAGTGTGTGGACGGCAGTGAGAGTCGGGCTGTGGGCAATGTTGGACAGCGTTGAGCGTCAGGCAGGCGGCAATGTTGGTGGCGATGAGGGTCAGGCTGGGAGTGGTACCTGGGCGGCATTGAGGGTCATGATCGGTGCTGTGTGTGGGCGGCAGTGTGAGTCAGGTTGTGGGCAATATTGGACAGCGGTGAGGGTCAGGCAGGGGGGTGTTGGCAGCGATGAGGATAAGGAAGGGGCCGGTGTTGGTGGCGATGGAGATCAGGCTGGTGCTGTTATTGGATGACGGTGAGGGTTAGGCTGGGGTCGGTTTTTGACGGTGGTGAGGTTTAGGCTGGTGGCAGTGTTGGGCCGTGGTGAGGGTCAGGCTTGGAGCTGTGTGTGGATGACATTGCAGGTCAGGCTGGGGCCGGTGTGGGCAGCAGTGACGGCCAGTCTAGAGGCTGTGTGAGGACGGCAGTAAGGGTCAGGCTGCGGCAGTGTGTGAACGGCAGTGTGGGTCAGGCTGGGGACAGTGTCCGGATGGCAGTGTGGTGGCGTGAGAACGGCAGTGAGAGTCAGTCTGGGGATGGTGCGAGGACGGTGGAGAGGGTCAGTCTGGAGGTGGTGTGTAGATGGCAGTGAGGGTCAGACTGGGGTTGGTGTGTGGACAGCGGTGAGTGTCAGTTTTGGGGCTGGGCGTGCATGGTAGCGAGTTTCAGGCTAGAGGCAGTGCGTACATGGCAGAGAGGATCAGGCTGGAGGCAGTGTGTACACGGCAGAGAGGGTCAGGCTGGGACCTGTGTGTGGAGAGCGGTGAGGGTCAGTTTGGGGGCCGGGTGCGCATGGCAGTGAGGGTCAGGCTGGGGGCTATGTGTGCGTGGTAGCGAGGGTCAGGCAGGGGGGCAGTTTTTGTGGCGATGAGGGTCATGTTGGGGGTGGTACGTGGGCTGCTGTGATAGTCAGGTTGTGGGCAATGTAGAACAGCGGTGAGGGTCAGGCAGGGGGGTTGTTGCCAGCGATGAAGGTCAAGATGGCAGCGGTGTTAGATAGCGGTGAGCGTCAGGCTGGTGTTGTTATTGGATGACGGGAAGGGTTCGGCTGGGAACGGGGTTGGATATTTTTGAGGGTGAGGCTGGGGGCGGTGTTGGTCAGCAGTGAGGTTTAGGCTGGGGACAGTTCTGGACGACGGTGAGGGTCAGTCTGGGGACGATGGCATTGATGGCAGACAGGGTCAGTCTGGGTTCGTTGTGTGCACGGTGGTGAGGGTTAGGCTCGGGACGATATGGCGAATGTGGTGAGGGTCAGACTGGGAGAGGCGGCGAAGGTCAGGCTTGGGGCGATTTTGAATGGCGGTGTGGATCAGGCTGTGGGCGGTGTGTGGGTGGCAGTGAGAGATATGTTGGGCGGGGTATGTGGTTGCATGTGAGGGTCAGTTTGGGGGTGGTGTGTGGACAGCAGTGAGATTCAGGACGGGGGCGGTGCGTGAGCAAAGGTAAGGGTCAGGCTGTGGATGGTGTTGAACGGCGGTGACGGTGAGGTTGTGCACAGAGTGTCAACAGCAGTGAGGGTCAGGCTGGTGTTCGGGTCTGGACGGTGGTGAGGGTCAGAGTGGGGCAGTGTGTGGACCACTGAGAAGGTCAGGCTGGGCGCGATGATTGGATGGCAGTGAGATAAGGCAGGGGAAGGTCTGTGGGCAGCGGGGAGGGTCACCCTGGAGGCGGTGTGTGAACAGCGGGTCAGTTTGGGTGCGGTGTGTGGATGGCAGTGAGGGTCAGACTGGGGGTGGTGTGTGGACACATCATTGACTATATCCGTTGCGCCCAATGTGGTCTCCTCTCCATTGGGGAGACAGGCTGCCTACTTGTGGAGCGTTTCAGGGAACACTTCTGGGACATCCGCACCAACCAACCCAACCGTCCCGAGGCTGAACAGTTTAACTCCCCGTCACACTCATCCAAGGCCATGCAGGGCCGTGGTTTCCTACATCGCCAAACCTTGACCACACGATGCCTGGAGGAAGAGCTCCTCATCTTCCGCCTAGGAATCTTCCAACCACAGCTTCCTCATTTCCCCTCCACCCAGCTTATCTCAGTCACAAACCTCGGATTCAGCACCGCCCTCTCGACCTGCAATCTTCTTCACGACCTCTCTGTCCCAAACCCCTCTCTGGCCTATCAACCTCACCCTCACCTCCTTCACCTATCATATTCCCAGCGACCGTCCCCAAAGTCCCCTGCCCCCTAGCTATTATCTCAGCCCGCTCTCACATAGCCTCGTTCCTGATGAATGGCCTATGCCCTGAACGTCGATTCTCCTCCCCTTCTGCTGCTGCCTGGCCTGCTGGGTTTATCCAACCTAACATTTTTCAACTCGTCAGTGAGGGTCCGGCTTTCTGTGGTGTGTGGACGGCGGTGAGATTCAGGCTGCGGGGGCGGCATGTCGGCGGGTGTATTGGGCAGGCTGTGGCCATTGTGTGGACGGCTGTGAGGGTCAGGCTAGGTGCAGTGTGGATCAGTTTGGGGGCGGTGTTGGACGATGTTGGGAGTCAGGCTGGGTGTGATTAGGGTCAGTTTAGGGGCAGCATTGGATGGTATGGCGATACAGGCTGTGAGCGACGTGGGACCGTTTGGGAGCGGTTTTGGGCGGTGTTGGGAGTCGGGCTGGATTCTTGTGTGGACATCGGTGAGGGTCAAGCTAGGGGCGGTTTGTGTATGGCGGTGAGGGTCAGGCTGGAGGCGTTGTTCGATGGTGAGGATCAGACTCGGGGCAGTGTGAAACGGGGGTTCATGGTCAGGGTGGGGACAGTGCATGGATGTCGGTGAGAGTCAGGCAGGTGGCGGTGTGTGGACGGTGGTGAGGGTCAAGGCTGGGGGCGGTGTGTGGACAGTGGTGGGTGTCAAGCTGGGAGCGACGTGTGGATAGTAGTGAGGGTCACGCCGGGGATGGTGTGTGGACGGAGGGGAGGGTCACGCCGGGGGCGGTGTGTGGGCAGAGGTGAGGGTCAGGCCAGGGGGAGGGGTGTGGAAGTCGATGAGGGTCACGCTGGGGGGGGGTGTAGAAAGGCGGTGAAGATCAGCCTGGGGGCGTGTGCAATGGCAGTGAGGGTCCGGCAAGGCGTGGTGTCCGAACAGCTGTGGGCATCAGGCTGGAGCCGGCATGTGGGCGGTGGTGAGGGTCAGGCTGGGACGGTGTGAAGATGGCAGTGAGCGTCAGGCGGGGGGCGGTGTGAGGATGGCAGAGATCGTCAGGCTGGGGGTGATGTTTGGACGGCGGTGAAAGTCAGGCTGGCGGCGGTATCTTGATGTTGGTGAGGGTCAGGCTGGGGGCAGTGTGAGGATCGTGATGCGGGTCAGACTGGGACGGTGTGAGGATGGCGGTGAGGGTCATCCTGGGAGCGATGTTTGGATGACGGTGAAGGTCAGGCTGGGGGTGGTGTGGATCAGGTTGGGGTGGTGATGGACGGTGCAGAGATACAGGCTGGGGGTGGAGTGGGTCAGTTTGGGGACGAATTTGGATGGAGTTGAGAGACAGGCTGGCTCGGTGTGTCGACGTCAGTCAAGGTCAAGCTGGGGGCAGTGTGCGCACGTTGGTGAGCGTCAGGCTGAGGCGTTGTTCAATGGTGAGGGTAAAGTTCGGGGCAATGTGCGAATGGCAGTGAGGCTCAGGCTGGGGACAGTTCGTGGACGTCGGTGAGGGTCACGCTGGGAGCGGTGTTGAAAGGCGGGGTTGATCAAGCTGGGGATCGAATGGAATGGCTGTGAGGGTCAAGCGGGGGCGGTGAGTTAATGGCAGTGGGGATCTGGCTGGGGGCGGTGCGTGGACGGTGGTGAGGCTCTGCCTGGGAGCATTGTGTTGACGGTGGTGAGAATCAGGCTAAGAGCGGTGTTGAACAGCAATTAGGTTCAGGATGGGGGTGGCGTGTTGACAGTGGCAAGAGTCAGGCCGGGGATGGTGTGTGGACAGCCGTGGGTGTCAGGATCAGAGCGGTGTGTGGATAGCGGTGAGGGTGAGACTTGGGCGGTGTTCAATGGTGGTTAGGATCAGGCACGGGGCTGTGTGTGGAAGGCCGTGAGTGTCAGGATGGGGACAGGTTTTGGAATGTGTTGGGAGTCAAGCTGGGGGTGGTGTGGGTCAGGTTGAGGCAGTGTTGGATGGGTTTGGAGTCAGGCTGGGGGCGGTGTGGGTAAGATTGGGGGCGGTTTTGGACGGTGGTGGAAGTCAGGCTGGGTCGGTGCGTGTATGGTGGTGAGGGTCAGGCAGGGGATCGGTGCGTGGACGTCAGTGAGGGTTAGGCTGGGGGCGGTGTGTGGATGGTGATGAGGGGCAGGCTGGGGGCGGTGTGTGCGTGGTGTTGAGGGTCAGGCTGGGACAGATGTGTGAACAGTGGTGAGGGACATGGTGGAGGCAGCGTCTGGATGGTGGTGAAGGTCAGGCTGGGGGCGCTGTGGGTCAGGTTTGAGGCGGTGTAGGACAATGTTGGGAGTCAGGCTGGGTCGGTATGTGGACAGTGGTGAGGGTCAGGCTGGGAGCAGTGTGTGGACGGTGGTGAGGGTTAGCCTGAGGGTAGTGTCTGGACGTCGGTGAGGGTCACGCTGTGGGCGGTGTTGAACGGCGGTGCGGGTAAGGCTGGGGACAGTGTGTGGATGGTGGTGAGGGTCATGCTGAGGGCAGTGTCAGTGGCGGTGAGGGTCAAGCTGGGGGCAGTTTTGTACGGAGGTAAGGATCAGGCTGGAGGCTGTGTGTGGATGGCAGTGAGGGTAATGCTGGGGGTAGTGTCGGTGGCAGTGAAGGTCAGGCTGGGGATGTTGTGTGGACGGTGGTGTGAGTCAGGCTGGGGTTGATGTGTGGACGGTGGTGTGAGTCACGCTGGGGTTGGTGTGTGGACGGTGGTGAGGGTCACGCTGGGAGTGGCGGTGAGGGTCAGTCTCAGAGGAGTGCTGAAAAGCGGTGAGGGTCATGTTGGGGCTTGTGTTGAACGACGGTGAGGATCAGGCTGGGGGCAGGGTGTGGACGGCTGTGATGGTCAGGCTGGAGGCGGTAAGCGGACGGCAGTGAGGGTCAGGCTGGGAACGGTGTGTGGAAGGCAGTGAGGATCACGCTGGGGGCGGCGTGTGGAAGGCAGTGAGGATCAGGCTAGGGGCTGTGTGTGGAAGGTGGTGAGGGTCAGGCTGGAGCGGTGTGTGGAAGGCAGTGAGGCTCAGGCAGGGGCGGTGTGTGTTGACGGCAGTGAGTATCAGGCTGGGGGTGCTGTGTTAACAGCACTGAGGGTCAGGCTGGGGTGGTGTGCGGTCAGCAGTGAGGGTCAGACCGGGGGCGGTGTGTGGAAGGCAGTGAGGATCAGGCTGGGGGTGCTGTGTTGACAGCAGGGATGGTCAGACTAGGGGTTGTGTGTGGAAGGCAGTGAGGGTCAGGTTGGGGGCGATGTGTGGACAGCAAATTCACCTGCACCTCCTCACACATCATTGACTATATCCGTTGGACCCAATGTGGTCTCCTCTCCACTGGGGAGACAGGCTGCCTACTTGTGGAACGTTTCAGGGAACACCTCTGGGACATCCGCACCAATCAACCCAACCGTCCCGTGGCTGAACATTTTAACTCCCCCTCCCACTCCGTCAAGGCAATGCAGGGCCTTGGCCTCCTCCATCGCTAGACCCTGATCACACAATGCCTGGAGGAAAAGCGCCACATCATCCACCCAGGAACCCTCCAACCACACGGGATAAATGTAGATTTCTTCAGCTTCCTCATTTTCCCTCCCCCACCTTATCTCAGTCCCAACCCCCGGATTCAGTACCGCTCTCTAGACCAGCAATCTTCTTCCCGACTCTCTGTCCCCACCGTTCAACGGCCTATCACCCTCACCCTTACGTCCTTCCACCGATTGTATTCCCAGCGACCCTCTCCAAAATCCCCTACCCCCAACCTTTTATCTCAGCCTCATTCCTGATGAAGGGTCAATGCCCAAAACGTCGATTCTCCTTCTCGTTGGCTGGTGCCGGGCCTGCCGGGTTTTTCCAGCCTCACACCGCTGGGGGTAGCGTGTGGCCATCGGTGAGGGTCAGGCTGGGAGTGGTGTCTGGACGGCAGTGAGGGTCAGGCTGGGGATGATGTGGGTCAGGCTGTGGGCAGTGTGTGGATGATGTTGAGGTTCTGGCTGAGTGCGGTGCGTGGACATCAGAGAGTTTCATGCTGGGGGCAGTGTGTGGGCGGCGTTCAGTGTCAGGCTAGGGTCGGTGTGTAGACGGGGGAGGGCCAGTCTTGGGGCGGTGTGTGGACGGGGGAGGACCAGGCGGGGGGCGGTGAGTGGGCGAGGGGATGGTCCAGCTGGGGATGGTATGTGGATGGTGATGAGGGTCAGGCTGGGGGTGGTGTGTGGACGGTGGTGAGGGTCAGGCTGTGTGGTGTGTTGAAGGCCGTAAGGGCCAGGCTGCGGGCGTTATATGGAAGGCAGTGAGTGTCAGGCTGTGGGCGATGTGATGTCGGCAGTGAGGGTCAGGTTAGGGGAGGTGTTTGGATGTCGGGGAGATTCAGGCTCGGGGCGATGTCGAATGTCGGTGAGCATCAGGCTGAGGGCGGTGTGTGGACGGCGGTGGGGTCAGCCTGGTGGGGGTGCTTGGATGTCGGTGAGGTTCAGGCTAGGGGCGATTTTGAATGGCGGTGAGCATCAGGCTGGGGGTGGTGTGTAGACAGCGGGGAGAGTCAGGGTGGGTCGGTTTGTGGACGGCAGTGAGGTCAAGCTGGGGAAGGTGTGTAGACAGCAGTGAGGACAACCGTGGGGGCAATGTGTGGATGGGGGTGAGGGTCAGGCTGGGGGCAGTTCTGAAAGCAGAGACGGTCAGACTGGGAGCGGCGTGTGGCCGACGGTGATGGTCAGGCTGGGGACGGTGAGGGTCAGGCTATGGGTGGTCAGGGTCAGGCTGTGGGCGGTGTGTGGTTGGGAGTGATGGTCTGACTGAGTGCGGTGCGTGGACGTCGGAGAGTGTCAGGCTGGGGGCGGTGTGTGGGTAGAATTGAGGGACGGGCTGGGGGCGGTGTGTGGGCGGCGTTGAGGGTCACGCTGTGGTGGGTGTGTAGAGTGGGACAGGGCCAGAATGGGGCTGTGTGTGGGCCAGAGTAGGGCTAGGCTGGTGGTGGTATGTGGGCGGCGTTAAGGATCAGGCTGGGGACGGTTTGTGGACGGTAGTGAGGATCAGGCTGGGGCCGGTGTTGGACGGTGGTGAGAGTCAGGCTGTGGGAGGCAGTGGATGGCAGCAGTGAGGGTCAGGCTGGGGGTAGTGTTTGGATGTCGGTGAGGTTCAGGCTCGGGGAGATGTTGAATGGAGGTGAGCATCAGGCTGGAGGCGGTGCGTGGATGGCAGTGAGGGTCAGACTGTGGGAGGTGCGTGGACCTCAGTGAGGTTCTGGCTGGGGGCGGTGTTGAACGTTGGTGTGGTTCAGGTTGGGGGCAGTGTGTGGATGGTGGTGGGGTTCAGGTTGGGGGCGGTGTGAGGACGGCGGTGGGGTCAGGCTAGGGGTGGTGTTTGGATGTTGGTGAAGTTCAGTCTTGTGGCGATGTTGAATGGCAGTCAGAATCAGGCTGGGGGCGGTGCGTGGACGGCGGTGAGGGTCAGGCTGGGTCGGTGTGTGGACGGCGGTGACGGTCAGGCTGGATCGGTGTGTGGACGGCAGTGAGGATCAGGCTGGGGACGGAGTGTGGAAGGCGTGAGGGTCAGGCTGGGGGCTGTGTTGAATGGCAAAAGGGTCCGGCTGTGGGCGGCGTTTGACTGCGTTGAGTATCCGTCGGGGTTGGGTGTTGGACGGCAGTGAAGACAAGGTTGGGCACAGTGTTGAACGGCGTTGAGGGCCAGATTGGGGGCGGTGTTGGATGGCGGTGAGTGCCAGGCTGGGGGTAGTGTTCGACGTCGGTGAGGGGCAGGACGGAGGTTGTTTGTGGGTGGTGGTGTGGTTCAGGTTGGGGGCGGAGTGTGGGCGGGGGGGTGAGTCAGGCTGGGGTTTGGTATGTGGACAGCGGTGAGGGACAGGATGGGGTGCGGATTGGGCAGTGGTGAGGGTCAGGCTGGTGGCTGTGAGGGTCAGGCTGGGGCCGGCGTGTGGACAGTGTTCAGGGTCAAACTGTGGTGTGGTGTGGCCGGCAGTGATGGTCAGGCTGGATGTTGTGTTGGCGGCGGTGAGGGCCAGGTTGGGGTGGTTTTGGAAGGCAGTGAGGGTCAGACTGTGGCTGTGTGTGGACGGCGGTGAGGGTCATTCTGGGCAGTGTGTGGGCGGCTGTGAGTGTCAGGCTTCTTGTGGTGTTGGACGGCAATGGAGGTGAGGTTGGGATTGGTGTGTGCACAGTAGTGGGAATCAAGCTGGGCCTGGTATTGAATGGCAGTGAGAGTCAGGCTGGAGGCAATGTGTGGAGGGCAGTGTGGGTCAGGTTGCATCCAGTGTGTTGATGGCAGTGAGGGTCCGGCTGCGGGCGGAGTGTGGGTGGGGTGATGGTCTGACTGAGTGCGGTGCGTGGACGTCGGAGTGTCAGGCTGGGGGCGGTGTGTTGGTAGAATTGAGGGACGGTCTGGGGGCGTTGTGTGGGCAGCGTTGAGGGTCAGGCTGTGGTGGGTGGGTGGAGGGGGACAGGGCCAGGCTGGGGCTGCGTGTGTGCCGGAGTAGGGCTAGGCTGGTGGTGGTATGAGGGTGGCGTTAAGGATCAGGCTGGGGAAGGTTTGTGGACGGTAGTGAGGGTCAGGCCATGGCCGATGTTGAACGATGGTGAGGGTCAGGCTGTGGGAGGCAGTGTATGGCAGCAGTGAGGGTCAGGCTGGGGGTAGTGTGTGGATGTCGGTGAGGTTCAGGCTCGGGAAGATGTTGAATGGAGGTGAGCATCAGGCTGGGGATGGTGTGTGGGTGGCAGTGAGGGTCAGACAGTGGGAGATGTGTGGACCTCAGTGAGGTTCTGGCTGGGGGCGCTATTGAACGTTGGTGTGGTTTCAGGTTGGGGAAGTGTGTGGAAGTTGGTGGGGTTCAGGTTGGGGCCGGTGTGTGGACGGCGGAGGGGAAGGCTCGGGGTGGTGTTTGGATGTCAGGGAGGTTTAGGCTAGGGGAGATGTCGTATGTCGGTGAGCATCAGGCTGGGGGCGGTGTGTGGATGGCGGTGGGGTCAGGCTGGGGATGGAGTGTGGAAGGCGTGAGGGTCAGACTGGGGGAGGTGTGTGGACGGCAGTGAGTGTCAGGCTAGGGCGGTGTGTGGATGGCAGCGAGGGTCAGGTTGGGGGCTTTGTGTGGACGGCGGTGAGGATGAGGTCTGTGGCAGTATGTGGATGGCAGTGAGGGGCAATCTGGGGATGGTGTGTGTGTGGCGGTGAGTGTCAGTCTGGGGATAGTGTGTGGACGTACCAGTGAGCATCCAGCAGGAGGCAGTGTTGGATGGTGGTGACGGTCAGGCTGGGGTTGGAATTGAGCAGTGGTGAGGGTCAGTTCTGGGCTGGAGTGTGGGCGGCGGTGAGGGTTAGGCTGGGGGTGGTGCTGGACGAAGGTGAGTGTCAGTTGGTGGTGGCATGTGGGCAGTGGTGAGGGTCAGGCTGAGGTTGGTATTGCACGATAAGAGGTTCAGGCTGGGGGTTGTTGATGGATGGCAATGAGGATCTGGCTGGTGGCAGTGTGTGGATGGCGGTAAAGTTCAGGCTGGAGGTAATGTGTTAGCGGCAGTGAGGGTCAGGCTAGGGAGGGTGTGAGAGTCAGTCTTGGGGGCAGTGTGTGCTTGGAGGTGAGGATCAGACTGGGGGCAGTGCGTGGATGGCGGTGAGTGTCAGACTGGGGAAAGTGTGTGGATGGTGGTGAGTGTCAGGCTTGGGTGGTGTGTGGGCGGCAGTGAGGGTCAGACAGGGAGCAGTGTGTGGGCGGAGGTGAGAGTCAGTCTGGGGGCAGTGTGTGGATGGCGGTGAGTGTCATACTGGGGGCAGTGTGTGGGCGGTGGTGTGGTTCAGGCTGGGGGCGGAGTGTGGGCGGCTGTGTGAGTCAGGCTGGGGCGTGGTATGTGGACAGCGGTGAGGGACAGGATGGGATGGGGAATGGACAATGGTGAGGGTCAGGCTGGTGGCTGTGAGGGTCAGGCTGGGGCCGGCGTGTGGACGGTGTTCAGGGTCAAACTGTGGTGTGGTGTGGACAGCAGTGAGGGTCAGGCTGGATGTTGTGTTGGCGGCGGTGTGGGCCAGGCTGGGGTGGTTTTGGACGGCAGTGAGGGTCTGAATGTGGCCAGCGTGTGGACGGCAGTGAGGGTCATTCTGGGCGGTGTGTGGGCGGCTGTGTGTGTCAGGCTGCTTGTGGTGTTAGACGGCATTGGAGGTCAGTTTGGGATTGGTGCGTGCACAGTAGTGGGAATCAGGCTGGGCCTGGTGTTGAATGGCAATGAGAGTCAGCCTGGAGGCAATTTTGTGGAGGGCAGTGTGGGTCAGGTTGCGTCCGGTGTGTTGATGGCAGTGAGGGTCAGGCTGGGGGCGGTGTGTGGGTGGGGTGAGGGTCAGGCTGGGCGCATTGTGTGAATGGCAGTGAGGATCAGTCTGTGACGGTGTGTGAACTTCAGTGAGGATCAGGCTGAGATGGCTTGTGGGCGGCGCTGAGGGTCAGGCGGGGGGGCATTGTGTGGACAGCAGTGAGCATCAGGCTGTGGTTGGTGTTGGACAGAGGTGAGTGTCAGGCTGGGGCGGCGTGTGGGATGCGGTGGCGGTGAATCTAGGGACGGTGATTGGATGGAGGTGAGTGTCAGACTGGGTGCAGTGTGTGGACAGCAGAGAATGATAGACTGGGGGCTGTGTGTGGGCGGCGGTGAGGGTCAGACTGTGGGCAGTGTGTGGATGGCAGTGAGGTTCAGGTGAGGGGCGGTGTGGGGATGGTGGTGAGGGTTAGTCTGGGGGCAGTTTGTGGATGACGATGAGGGTCAGGCTGGGAGTGGTGTGTGGATATCGGTGAGGGTCAGACTGGGGACAGTATGTGGATGGCAGTGAGGGTCAGGCTGGGGCCGGTGTGTGGACTGTGGTGAGGGTCAAGCGAGGGGCGGTGTGTGGATGGTGGTGAGGGTCAGACTTCGGGCAGTGTGTGGATGGCGGTGAAGTTCAGACTGGGGAAAATGTGTGAGCAGCAGTGAGGGTCAGGCTAGGGACGGTGTGTGGTTGGCTGTGAGAGTCAGGCGGGGACAGTGTGTGAGCGGTGGTGAGGGTCAGACTGGGTACAGTGTGTGGATAGCGGTGAGGGTCAGGTTTGGGCGGTGTATGGGCGGTAGTGAGGGTCAGACTGGGGGCAGTGTGTGGGTGGCAGTGAGAGTCAGACTGGGGGCAGTGTGTGGGTGCTGGTGAGGGTCAAACTGGAGGCAGTGTGTGGGTGGCGGGGAGAGTCAGACTGGGGGCAGTGTGTGGGTAGCGGTGAGAGTCAGAGTGGGGGCAGTGTGTGGGTGGTGGTGAGGGTCATGCAGGGGGCAGTGTGTGATTGGCGGTGAGAGTCAGACTGAGGGCAGTGTGTGGGTGGCGGTGAGGGTCAGCCTGAGGGCAGTGTGTGGGCGCTGGTGAGGGCCAGACTGGAGGCAGTGTGTGGGTGGCGGTGAGACTCAGACTGGGGGCAGTGTGTGGGTAGCGGTGAGAGTCAGACTGGGGGCAGTGTGTGGGTGGCAGTGAGAGTCGGACTGGGGGCAGTGGATGGGTGGCGGTGAGAGTCGGACTGGGGACAGTGTGTGGATGCGGTGAGGGTCAGACTGGGGGCAGTGTGTGGGTGGCAGTGAGAGTCAGACTGGGGGCAGTGGATGGATGGCGGTGAGGGTCAGACTGGGGGCAGTGTGTGGGTGGCAGTGAGAGTCAGACTGGGGGCAGTGTGTGGATGGCGGTGAGAGTCAGACTGGGGACAGTGTGTGGATGGCGGTGAGGGTCAGACTGGGGGCAGTGTGTGGGTGGTGGTGAGGGTCAGGCTGAAGGCTGTGTTGAACGATGAAAAGGGTCCGTTGGGGGTGGTTGTTGGACGATGGTGAAGACAAGGTTGGGGACAGTGTTGAACGGCGTTGAGGATCAGACCGGGGCCGGTGTGGGATGGCACTGAGGGTAAGGCTAGGGCGGTGTTGAATGATGGTGAAGGTCAGGCTGGGAGTAGTGTTTGATAGCGGTGAGGGTCAGGATGGGGGCAGTTTGTGGGCGGCAGTGTGGGTGAGGCTGGGGGCGCTGTGTGGGCAGCGGTGTGGGTCAGGCTGTGGGTGGGGAATGGGAGGTGTTGAGCGTCAGGCCGGGGGCAGTGAGGGTCAGGCTAGGGGTAGTGTTGGACGGCAGTGAGAGTCAGGCTAGGGTTGGCGTGTGGACGATAGTGAGGGTCAGATTGTGGCTGTGTGTGGGCAGCGATGAGGGTCAGGCTGGGTGTTGCCTTGGCTGCGGTGAGGGCCAGGCTAGGGTGGTGTGGGACGGCAGTGAGGGTCAGGCTGTGGCAGTGTGTGGGCAGTGGTGAAGGTCATGCTGGGAGGTGTGTGGGCAGCGGTGTGTGTCAGGCTGGGTGTGATGTTGGACGGCAGTGGAGGTCAGGTTGGGGATGGTGCGTGTGTGGCAGTGAGGTTCAGGCTGGGACTGGTGTTGACTGGCAGTGAGGGTCAGGCACGGGGCGAAGTGTGGAAGGCGGTGTGGGTCATGCTGCACCCGGTGTGTTGATGGCAGTGAGAGTCAGGCTGTGGGCGGTGTGTGGGTGGGGTGAGGGTCAGGCTGTGCGCAGTGTGTGGACGGCGGTGAGGATCAGGCTGTGATGGGGTGTGTGCGGCTCTGAGGGTTAGGCCGGTGGCGGTGTGTGGACAGTGGTGATGGTTAGGCTGGGCTCGGTGTGAGAGGGCATTGAGGGTCAAGTGGAGGTGGTGTGAGAACAGTGGTGCTGGTCAGGCTGTGACAGCGTGTGGGAGGCGCTGAGGGTCAGGCTGGGAGCAGTGTGTGGACAGTGGTGATAGTCAGGCTGGTGGCGGTATGTGGACGGCGGTCAGCCTCAGGGCTGGGGTTGGTATTGGAGGGCATTGAGGGTCAGGCTGTGGCGGTGTGTGAGCGGCGGTGAGGGTAATTCTAGGCGGTGTGTGGGCGGCGGTGAGTGTCAGGCTGGGTGTGCTGTTGGACGGCAGTGGAGGTCAGTTTGGGGGTGGTGCGTGGGCGACGGTGAGGGTCAGGCTGGGCTTGGTGTTGAATGACAGTGAGGGTCAGGCTGGGGGCTATATGTCGACGGCCGTGTGGGTCATGCTGCGTCCGGTGTGTTGATGGCAATGAGGGTCAGGCTGGGGGCAGTGTGTGGGTGGGGTGAGGGTCAGGCCGTGGCCAGTGTGTGGATGGCGGTGAGGATCAGGCTGTGACGGCGTGTGGGCGGTGCTGAGGATCAGGCTGGGGGCAGAGTGTGGGCAGTGCTGAGGGTCAGGCGGGTGGCGGTGTGTGGGCAGTGCTGAGGGTCAGGCTGGGGACAGTGTGTGGGCAGCGCTGAGGGTCAGGCTGGTGGCGGTGTGTGGACAATGGTGATGGTCAGGCTGGGGTCGGTGTTGGAGGGCAGTGAGGGAGTGAGGGTCAAGTGGAGGTGGTGTGAGAATGGTGGTGCTGGTCAGGCTGTGATGGTGTGTGGGCGGTGCTGAGGGTCAGGCTGGGGGCAGGGTGTGGCCGGCGCTGAGGATCAGGCTGTGACTGTGTACAGCGGTGAGGTTCAGGGCAGGATTAGGTATTGGACGGCAGTGAGGGTCAGGCTGTGGTGGTGTGTGGGCGGATGTGAGGGTCATGCTGGGCGGTGTGTGGGTGGCGGTGAGTGTCAGGCTGCGTATGTTTGTGGACAGCAGTGAGGGTCAGGCTGGGGGCGATTTGTGGACGGCGGTGTGGGTCATGCTGCGTCCGGTGTGTTGATGGCAGTGAGGGTTAGGCTGGGGGCGGTGATTGGGTGAGATGAGGGTCAGGCTGTGGGCAATATGTGGACGGCGGTGAGGATCAGGCTGTGACGGTCTGTGTACAGCGGTGAGTATCAGGCTGTGACAGCGTGTGGGTGGCGCTGAGGGTCAGGCTGGTGGCAGTGTTGGAGGGCAGTGAGGGTCAAGTGGAGGCGGTTTGAGAACGGTGGTGTTGGTCAGGCTGGTGGCGGTGAGTGGACAGTGGTGAGCGTCAGGGCTGGGGTTGGTATTGGATGGCAGTGAGGGTCAAGCTGGGAGTGGTGTGTGCACAGCGATAGAGAAGGTCACGCTGGGGCAGTGTTGGACAGTGGTGAGTGTCAGACTGTGGGCGGTGTGTGGGCGGTGGTGTGGGTCAGGCTCGGGGCAGTGGATGGGCGCCGGTGAGGGCCAGGCTGTTGTCAGTATGTGGGTAACAGTGAGAGTCAGGCTGGCGGTGGTGAGGGTCAGTCTGGAGGTGGTTTTGGACGGAAGTCAACGTCAGGCTGGGGCCAGCGTGTGGGCAGCGGTGAGGGTCAGGCTGGGGGCAGTCTGAGGACGGCATTGAGCGTCAGGCTGGGGGCGGTGCGTGGATGGCAGTGTGCGGCAGGCTTGATGCAGTGTGTGGATGGCAGTGCGGGTCAGGCTGGGAGCATTGTGTGGACGGCGGTGAGGGTCAAGTGGAGGTTGTGTGTGAGCGTTAATGAGGGTCAGGCTGTTGGCGCTGTGTGGACAGTGGTGAGGGTCAGGCTGGGCCTGGTGTTGAATAGCAGTATTTGTCAGGCTATGGCGGTGTGTGGATGGCAGTTCAGATCAAATGGGGTCGTTGTGTGGACGGCGGTGTGGATGAGGCCTGGGGCAGTGATTGGATGGCAGTGAGGGTCCATCTGGGGGTGGTGTGTGTGTGGCGGTGAGTGTCAGTCTGTATGTGGACGTACCAATGAGCATTCAGCGGGAGGCAGTGTTTTACGGTGGTGACGGTCAGGCTCGGGTTGGAATTGGGCGGTGGCGAGGGTCAGTTCTGGGCTGGAGTGTGGGTGGTCTTTTGGGTCAGGCTAGGGGCGATGTGTGGGCAGTGGTGTGGCTCAGGTTGGGTGTGATGAGTGGACGGCGTTGAGGGTCAGGCTGTGGGCGATGTGTGGGCAGCTGTGAGGGTCAGGATGGGGGCGGTGCTTGACAGAGGTGAGTGTCAGGCTGATGTTGGCATGTGGGCAGTGGTGAGGGTCAAGCTGAGGTTGGCATTGCACGACAAGAGGGTCAGGCTGGGGGTGGTATGTGGATGGCGTTGTGGGTCAGGCTGGGAGTGGTGGGTGGATGGCAGTGAGGAACTGGCTGATGGCGGTGTGTGGACAGCGGTGAGGATAATGCTGGAGGCGATGCGTGGATGGAGGTGAGGGTCAGGCTGTGGGTGGTGTGTGGACGCCTGTGATGGCCAGGCTGGTGGTGGTTTGTCAATGGCGCTTAAGGTCAGGCTGAGGATGGTGTATAGAAGAACCAGTGAGGGTCCGGCAGGAGGGGTGGTTGGATGGTAGTCAGTGTCACGGTGTCACGGTGTGTGGGGAGCAGTGCGGGTCAGTCTAGGGACAGTATGTCGGCGGTGGTGAGGTGCAGGCTGGGGAAGTGTGTGGCTGGCAGTGAGGGTCAGGCTGTGGGCAGTGTGTACACCTGGGTGAGGGTCAGGTTGAGGGCAGTGTTCGAATGCGGTGAGTGTCAGGCCGGGGTCAGAGGTGGGTGGCAGTGATGTCAGGGTGTGGCATTGTGTGGACGGTGGTGAGGGTCACGCTGGGTGCGGTGTGTGGGCAGCGGTGATAGTCAGGCTGGGTGCGGTGTGTGGGCAGCCGTGAGGGTCAGGCTGGGTGGGTGTTGCAGCGCTGAGGCTCAGTCTGATGGCAGTGTGTAGGACGGTGGTGAAGTTCAGGCTGAGGGCGGTGTGTTACGGGCGGAGAGGGTCAGACTGGTGTATGGCACTTAGGGTAAGGCTGGGGAGGTGGGTGGGCGGCGGTGAGGGTCAGACTGAGGACCGGTGTGTGGATGGCGGTAAGGGTCATGATGGTGTCAGTGAGTGTATGGTGGTGAGGGTCAGGTTGGGAATGGTGGGTGGATGGCAATGAGGATCTGGCTGATGGCGGTGTGTGGATGGCAGTGAGGATAATGCTGGAGGCGGTGAGTGGATGGCGATGAAGGTCAGGTTGTGGGCAGTGTGTGGACACCGGTGAGGGCCTGGCTGGGGGTGGTTTGTCAATGGCTGTTAAGATCAGGCTGGGGATGGTGTGTGGACGGCGGTGTGGGTCAGGCTGGGAGTGATGGATGGATGGCAGTCAGGATCTGGTTGATGGCGATGTGTGGACTGTGGTGAGGATAATGCAGGAGGCGGTGGGTGGATGGCGGTGAGGGTCAGACTGGAGGCAATGAGTGGGTGGCGGTGATTGTCATGCTGTGGGCGTTGTGTGGGCAGTGGTGTGGGTCAGGCTCGGGGCAGTGTTTGGGCAGTGGTGAGGGTCAGGGTCCAGGCAGTGTGTGCACAGCGGTGAGAGACAGGCTGGGGTTGGTGTTGGACAGCAGACAGGGTCAGGTTGGCGGCAGTGTGTGGAACGGCGTTGAGGGTCAGGGTGGGAGCGATGCGTGGATGGCTGTAAGGATCAGGTTGGAGGCGGTGTGTAGACGGCGGTGATGGTCAGGTTCGGGATTGTATATTGGCGGGAGTGTGGGTAAGGCTGGGGGCTGCGTGTGGGCAGTGGTGAAGGTCAGACTGGGGCAATGTTGAACATTGGTGAGGGTCAGGCTAGGGGTGGTGTCTGGATGGCAGTGTGGGTCAGGCTGTGGTTGGAAGTGGGAGGCAGTGAGGGTCAGTTTTGGGCTGGCGTGTGGGTGATGCTGAGTGTCACGCTGGGGGCGGTGTGTGTACGGTGGTGTGGATCAGGCTAGGAGTAGTGGGTGAGGGCAGTAAGGGTCAGGCTAGTGGCGGTGTATGGT
This sequence comes from Hemiscyllium ocellatum, assembly GCF_020745735.1. Classification (NCBI taxonomy): domain Eukaryota; kingdom Metazoa; phylum Chordata; class Chondrichthyes; order Orectolobiformes; family Hemiscylliidae; genus Hemiscyllium; species Hemiscyllium ocellatum. The sequence goes on from NC_083446.1 coordinate 28,991,081, forward strand.
TAGCGGTGACGATCAGGCTCGAGGCTGTGTGTGGATGGCGGTGAGGGTCCGGCTGGGGATGGTGTGTGTATGGCAGTGAGTGTCAGCATGGGGGCAGTGTAGTGATGGTGAGGGTCAGGTTGGCGATGGTGTGTGGACGAACAAGTGTGGGTCAGGTAGGAAGTGGAGTTGGATGGCGGTGAGGGTCACGGTGTCACGGTGTGTAGGCGACAGTGAGAGTCAGACTAGGGGCGGTGTGAGAGTGGTGCTGAGGCTCAGGCTGGGGCGGTGTGTTAGTGGCATTGAGGTTCAGGTTGGGGGTGGTGTGCAGGCACAGGTAAGGGTCAGACTGTGGGTGGTGTTGGCCGGTGGTGAGTGTCAGGCTGGGGTCAGAGGTGGGCAGCGGTGATTTCAGGGTGAGGCAGTGTGTGGGTGTCAGTGAGTGTTAGGCTGGGGGCGACGTGTGGGCGGTGGTGAGGGTCAGACGGCTGGCGATCTGTGGACGGAAGTGAGGGTGAGCCTGGTGGCTGTGTATGGATGGAGGTAAGTGTCTGGCTGGGGGCAGTTTTCGTGGCAGTGATGGTCAGACTGGAGTCTATGTGTGGGCAGCAGTTAGGGTCAGGCTGCGGGCGGTGTGTAGACTGCGGTGAGAGTCAGGCTGGATCGGTGTGTTGGACAGCGGTGAGGGTCAGGCTGTGGTTGGAGATGGGCGGTGGTGAGGGTCAGGCTGGGGCATTGTTCAACAGCGGTGAGGATCAGGCTGAGAGCGGCGTGTGGATGGCATGAGGGTCAGGTTGGGGGCGGTGTGTGGATGGAAGTGAGGGTCAGGCTGAGGGCAGTGGGTGGGCGGTGGTGTGGGTCAGGCTGGGGACAGTGGTGGTCGGCGGTGAGTGTCAGGCTGTGGGCGGTGTGAAACCGGCGGTGTGAATCAGGATAGGGGTGGTGTGTGGGCGGAGATGTGGGTCAGACTGGGGCTGGAGTTGGACGGCAGTGAGGGTCAGGCTGGGGGTGGTGTGTGGATGGCAGTGTGCGGCAGGCTTGAGGAAGTGCTTGGATGGCAGGGACGGTCAGGCTGGGGGCATTGTGTGGACGGCAGTGAGGGTCAAGTGGAGGTTGTGTGTGAACGGTGATGAGGGCCAGGCTGATGGCGGTGTATGCGGACGTTGGTGGGGGTCAGGCTGGGGTCGGTGGTGGACGGCAGTGTGGCTCATGTGCGGGCGATGTGTGATTGGTGGGGAGGGTCAGGCTGGTGGCGTTGAGTGGAGAACAGTGAGGGTCAGGCTGGGGTCGCTGTTAGACGGAAGTGAGTGTCAAGCTGGGGACGGTGTGTGGATGGCAGCAGACAGGGTCAGGCTGGGGGCAGTGTTGGACGGCGGTGAGCATCAGGCTGTGGACAGTGTGTAGGCGGTGGTGTGGGTCAGTCTCCAGGCGGTGTGTGGACAGCGGTGAGGGACAGCCTGGGGGCGGTGGATGGGTGGCAGTGAGGGTCAGGCTGTTGGCGGCATGTGGGTGGTGATGAGATTCAGGCGGGTGGCAGTGAGAGTCAGTTTGGGGGTGGTGTTGGACGGCAGTGAGGGTCAGAATGGGGTCGACGTGTGGGCAGCGGTGAGGGTCAGGCATTGTGCAGTCTGAGGACGGCATTGAGGGTTAGGCTGTGGCGGTGTGTGGGCGGCAGTGAAGGTCAGCCGGGGGGCAGTCCGTGGGCGGTGGTTAGGGTCAGGCTGGGCGTGGTGTATGGAAGGCAGCGATGATCAGTTTGGTGGTGGTGAGTGGACTGCAGCGAGGGTCAGGCTCGAGGCATTGTATGGACGGCATTGAGGGTCAGCATGGGGGCGGTATGTGGATGGCAGTGAGGGTCAGGCTGAGGGCGCTGTATGAGCGGCATGAGGGTCAGGCTGGGGCAGTGTGTGAATGGTGGGAAGGTTCAGACTGGGGAAAGTGTGTAGACTGTGGTGAGGGTCAGGCTGAGGGTGGTGTTGATCGGCGAAAAGGGTCTGGCTGAAAACGGTGTTCGACCGCGATGAGCGTCAGGCTGGGGGGTGGTGTGTGAGCGGCGATGCGGGTCAAGCTGAGGCCAGCGCGTGGACGGCAACGTGGGGCAGGCTGGGGGCGGCGTGTGGACGGTGGTGAAGGTCAGGCTGGCGGCTGTGTGGACAGCGGTGAGGGTGGGGCTCTGGCGGTGAGAGTCTGACAGGGGTGAGGGTCAGGTTGAAGGCGGTGTTGAACAGGGAAAAGAATCAGGCTGGGGGTGGAATTAAAGAGCATTGAGTGACCGGCTGGGGTAGGTGTTGGACGGCGGTGAAGATCAGGCTGGGAACAGTGTTGAATGGCGTTGAGGGTCAGACTGAGGGCGATGTTAGACTGCAGTAAGGGTCAGGCTGTGTCAGTATTGGATGGCGATGAGGGTCAGGCTGGGGTCGGAGGTGTGCGGCACTAAGGGTCGGGACGGGGGTGGTGTGTAGACGGCAGTAAGGGTCAGGCTGGGGGCGGATTCGACTGCGGTGAATGTCAGGCTCTGGCAGTGTGTCAATGGCGAAGAGGGTCAGACTGGGGGCAGTATGTGGATGGCGGTGAGGGTCAGGCTGGTGGCAGTGTGTGGACTGCGGTTAGGGTAAGGCGAGGGACGGTGTGTGGACGAAGGGGAGGGTCAGACTGGGGGCTTTGAGTGGATGGCGGTGAGTGTCAGGCAGGGGGCAGTGAGTGGAAAACAGAGAGTGACAGTCTGGGGGCTGTGTGGGCGGCAGTGAGGGTCAGACTGTGGGCAGTGTGGGCGGTGGTGAGAGTCAGACTGGGGCAGTGTGTGGATTGCGGTGAGGATCAGACTGGGGGCAGCGTGTGGGTGGCTTGCAGGTTCAGGCTGGGTGCTGTGGTGAACGGCAAACAGGGTCCGTCGGAGGTGGGCGTTGGACGGCGGTGAAGATCAGGTTGGGGACAGTGTTGAATGGCGTTGTGGGTCAGACTGGGGGCGGTGTTGGATGGCAGTAAGGGTCAGGCTGTGGCGGTGTTGGATGACGGTGCGGGTCAGGCTGGGGGTAGTGTTCGACGGCAGAGAGGGTCAGGACGGGGGTGGTTTGTGGGCAGCGGTGTGTGGCAAGCTGGGGGCGCTGTGAGGGCGGCGGAATGAGTCAGGATGGGGGGTTGTGTGGACAGTGGTGAGGTTCAGGCTGGTGGCAGTGAGGGTCAGGCTGGGGCCAGCGTGGGGATGGTGTTCAGGGTCAGATTGTGACGTGGTGTAAGAGGCGGTGAGGGTCAGGCTGAGTGTTGTGTTGGCGGCAGTGATGGCCAGGCTGGTGTGGTTTTGGACGGTAGTGAGGGTCAGACTGTGGCCAGCGTGTGGACGGCAGTGAGTGTCACGCTGGGCGATGTCTGGGCGGCGGGGAGTGTCAGGCTGCGCATAGTGTTGGACGGCAGTGGAGGTCAGGTTGGTGTTGGTTCGTGGGCAGTGGTGAGGGTCAGGCTGGGCCTGGTGTTGAATGACAGTGAGGGTCAGGCTGGGGGTGATGTGTGGACTGCGGTGTGGGTCAGGTTGCGTCCGGTGTGTTGATGGCAGTGAGGGTCAGGCTGGGGGTTGTGTGTGGGTGGGGTGAGGGTCAGGCTGGGAGCATTGTGTGAATGGCAGTGAGGATCAGTCTGTGACGGTGTGTGAACTTCAGTGAGGATCAGGCTGAGATGGCTTGTGGGCGGCGCTGAGGGTCAGGCGGGGGGGCAGTGTGTGGACGGCATTGAGCATCAGGCTGGGGTGGGTGTTGGACGGAGGTAAGTGTCAGGCTGGGGCGGCATGTGGGCGGCGGTGACGGTCAGGCTAGGGCCGGTGATTGGATGGTGGTGAGTGTTAGACTGGGTGCAGTGTGTGGGCGGTGGAGAGGGTCAGACTGGGGACAGTGTGGGCGGTGGTGAGGGTCAGGCTTGGGCGGTGTGGGGATGGTGGTGAGGGTCAGTCTGGGGGCAGTTAGTGGATATCGGTGAGGGTCAGACTGGGGACAGTATGTGGATGGCAGTGAGGGTCAGGCTGGAGCCGGTGTGTGGACTGTGGTGAGGCTCAGGCGATGGGCGGTGTGTGGATGGTGGTGAGGGTCAGACTTTGGGCAGTGTGTGGATGGCGGTGACGGTCAGGCTGGGGCAATGTGTGAGCGGCAGTGAGAGTCAGGCTAGGGACGGTGTGTGGATGGTTGTGAGACTCAGACTGAGGGCAGTATATGTGCGGCGGTGAGGGTCAAACTGGGGGCAGTGTATGGATGGCAGTGAATGTCAGACTAGGGGCAGTGTGTGGATAGCGGTGTGGGTCAGACAGGAGGCAGTGTGTGGGTGGCGGTAAGGGTCAGACTGGGAGCAGTGTGTGGGTGGAGGTGAGGCTCAGACAGGAGGCAGTGTGTGTGCGGCGGTGAGAGTCAGACTGGGGCCAGTGTGTGGATGGCGGTGAGGGTCAGACTGGGGGCAGTGTGTGGGTGGTGGTGAGGGTCAGGCTGAAGGCTGTGTTGAATGGCGAAAAGGGTCCGTCGCGGGTGCGTGTTGGACGGCGGTGAAGATCAGGTTGGGGACAGTGTTGAACGGCGTTGAGGGTCAGACTGGGGGCGGTGTGGGATGGCAGTGAGTGTCAGGCTGGGGGTAGTGTTCGACAGCGTTGAGGGTCAGGATGGGGGTGGTTTGTGGACGGTGGTGTGGGTGAGGCTGGGGGCACTGTGTGGGCAGTGGAGTGGGGTAGGCTGGGGATGGGGAATGGGCAGTGGTGAGTGTCAGGCTGGTGGCGGTGAGGGTCAGACTGTGGCTGTGTTTGGGCAGCAGTGAGGGTCAGGCTGGGTGTTATCTTGGCACGGTGAGGGCCAGGCTGGGGTAGTGTTGGACGGCAGTGAGGGTCAGGCTGTGGCAGTGTGTGGGTGGTGGTGAGGGTCTGGCTGGGCCTGGTGTTGAATGACAGTGAGGGTCAGACTGGGGGCGATGTGTGGACGGTGGTGTGGGTCATGCTGCGTCTGATGTGTTGATCATAGTGAGGGTCAGGCTTTGGGCAGTGAGTGGACGGCGATGAGGATCAGGCTGTGACGGCGGGGGTGCGGCACTGCGGGTCAGTCTGGGGGCAGGGTGTGGGTGGCACTGAGGGTCAGGCTGGTGACGGTGTGTGGACAGTGGTGATGGTCGGCCTGGGGTCCGTGTTGGAGGGCGGTGAGGGTTACGTGGAGGTGGTGTGGGAACGGTGGTGCTGGTCAGGCTGTGACGGCGTGTGGGCGGTGCTGAGGGTCAGGCTGGGGGCAGGATGTGGTCGGTGCTGAGGATCAGGCTGTGACAGTCTGTGTACAGCGGTGAGGATCAGGCTGTGATGGCGTGTGGGTGGCGCAGAGTGTCAGGCTGGGGACAGTGTGTGGGCGGTGGTGAGGGTCAGGATGGTGGCGGTGTGTGGACAGTGGTGATGGTCAGGCTGGGGTCGGTGTTGCAGGGTAATGAGGGTCAGGTGGAGGCGGTGTGAGAACGGTAGTGCTGGTCAGGCTGGTGGCGCTGTGTGGACGGCGGTGAGCGTCAGGGCTGAGGTTGGTATTGGACGGCAGTGAGGGTCAAGCTGGGGGTGGTGTGTGCACAGCGATAGAGAAGGTCACGCTGGGGCAGTGTTGGACAGCGGTGAGTTTCAGACTGTGGGCGGTATGTGGGTGGTGGTGTGGGTCAGGCTCGGGGCAGTGTGTGGACAGTGGTGAGGGCCAGGCTGGGGGCGGTGGATGGGCGGTGGTGAGGGCCAGGCTGTTGTCAGTATGTGGGTGGCAGTGAGAGTCAGGCTGGGGGTGGTGTTGGACTGTGGTGAGAGTCAGGCTGGGGCGGCGTGTGGGCAGCAGTGATGGTCAGGCTAGGGAGATTGATTGCATCGCGGTGAGTGTCAGGCTGTGGGCAGTGTGTGGAAGGTGGTGAGGATCAGGCTTGGCAGTGTGTGGGCGGCACTGAGGGTCAGGTTCTGGCGGTGTGTGGATGGCAGTGAGGATTAGGCTGGGGGCGGATTGTGGACGGCAGTGAGCGTCAGGCTGGGGGCAGTGACTGGATGGCAGTGAGGGTAAGGCTCTGGGTGGTGTGTGGATGGCAGTGAAGTTCAGGCTGAGGGCGGTGCGTCGGTGGCGGTGAGGGTCAGGCTAGGGACGGTATTTGGACGTCAGTGAGTGTCAGGCTGGGGTCGGTGGTGGGTGCGGTGAGGGCCACGGTGTGCTGGCGTGTGCGCGGCAGTGAGGGTCAGACTGGGGGCAGTGTGTTGTCAGTGGTAAGGGTCAGGCTGGGTTTGGTGTGGAACGGCAGTGAGGGTCAGGATGTGACGTTTTTTGGATGTCAGTGAGTGTCAGGCTGTGTGCAGTGTGTGGACGACGGTAAGGATCAGGATGTGGCAGTGTGTGGGTGGCGGCGAGGGTCAGGCTGTGGACAGTGTGTGGGTGGTGCTGAGGGTCAGGCTGGGGGCATTGTGTGTACGGCGGTGAGGATCAGGCAGGGGGATGTGTGTGGCGGTGATGTTCAGGCTGATGATGGTGTGTGGATGATCAAGTGAGGGTGCGGCATAGGCAGAGTTGGGCGGTGGTGAGTGCCAGGTTGGGATTGAAAGTGGGCAGCAGTGAGGGTCAGGCTTGGGGCAGTGTGTGGATGGCAGTGAGGATTAGGCTCTGGGCGGTGTGTGGACGGCAGTGAGGGTCAGGCTGGATTTAGTAGATGGATGGTGGTGTGGGTCAGGCTGGGGGTGGTGGGTGGACGGCAGTGAGTGTAAGACTGTGGGTGGTGTGTGGGCGGCAGTGAGTGTCAGACTTGGGTTGGAGGTGGACGGGTCTGTTGGACAGAGTGTGGTGTTGTATGGGCGGCGGTGAGGGCCAGGGTGTGTCAGTCAGTGGGCGGCGCTCAGGGTCAGGCTGGTGGCGTTGTGTGGGTGGAGGTGAGGGGCAGGCTAGGGCTGTGTTGGATGACGGTAAGGGTCAGGCTGGGGGCAGTGATTGGACGGCGGTGAGAGTCAGACTTGGGGCAGTGTGCGGACGGCAGTGCGGGTCCTGCTGGGATCGTTGTTGGACGGCGGTGTGTGTCAGACTGGGGGCGGTGCGTGAGTGGAGGTGAGCTCAGTAAGGGGGTGATGTTTAGGAATTGGTGTGGTCAGGCTGGGGGCGATGTTTGGACGGGGTGAGGTTCAGGCTGGGGCGGTATGTAGATAATGGTTAGGGTCAAGTTTGGGACGGTGTATGAATCGCAGTGAGGGTCAGGCTAGTGGCAGTGTGTACACTGCGGTGAGGTTCAGGCAGGGGTCAGTGTTTGGGCAGCAGTGAGGGTCAGGATGGGGGCGGTGTGTGGACGGTCGTGAGGGTCTTGTTGGGGACTGTGTGTGCACGGCAGTGAGGGTCAGGCTGGGGGCGTTGTGTGGAGGCAGTGAGGGTTAGGCTGGAAGCGGTGTTGGATGATGGTGAGGGCCCGCCTGGTGGTGGTGTTGGACGGCGGTGAGGGTCAGGCTGGTGGCGTTGCGTTGATGGAATGAGGGTCAGGCAGGAGGCGAAATGTTGATGGTGACGGTGTCAGGCTGCGGGCGGTGTGTGTACGTGGGTTTGGACCAGTCTGGGGGACGTCAGTGAGCGTCAGGCTGGGAGCGTTGTGTGGTCGGCGGTGAGGGTCAGGCTGTGGGCGGTGAGTGGACGGCAGTGAGGGTCAGGCTGGGCGTGGTGTTTGGAGAGAGTTGAGGGTCTGTCTGGGGGCGGTGAGGTTCAGGCTGCGCGAGTGCGTGGATGGCGGTGAAGATCAGGCTGGGGGCGGTGAGTGTATGGCAGTGAGAGTCAGGTTCGGGGTGGTGTGCGGCCGGCAGTGAAGCTCAGGCTGGGGGCGGTGTGTGGATGGTGGTGAGGTTCAGGGTGGGTTCGGTGTTTGGGCAGCGGTAAGGGTCAGGCTGGGCGTGGTGTTTGGACAGTGGTAAGTGTCAGGCTGGAGGCAGTGTTGAACGGTGTTGTGGGTCAGGCTAGGGGTGGTGAGTAGAAGATGGTGAGGGTCAGGCTGGGGACGGTGTGTGGATGGCATTGAGGGCCAGGCTGGTGGCGGTGTAAGGACGGAGGTAAGGTTTAGGCTGGGGGCGTTTTGTGGACGGCAGTGAGGGTAAGGCTGGGGGCAGTGAGTGGACAATGCTGAGGGTCAAGCTGGGGGCGGTGAGTGGACGGCAGTGAGGGTCAGGCTGGGGACGGTGTGCACATAGCAGTGAGGATCAGGCTGGGGGCATTGTGTGGACGGCAGTGAGGGTCAGGATGAGGGCGGTGTTGGATGGCGGTGGGGGTCAGGCTATGGGCAGTGTGTGGTTGCAGTGAGGGTCAGGCAGGCGACGGTGTGTTGATGGCAGTGAGGGCCAGACTGAGGACGTGTGTAGATGGTGGTGAGGGTCAGCCTGGGCCTTGTGTGACAGCAGTGAGGGTCAGGCAGGGGGCAGTGTTGGGCGACGATGAGGATCAGGCTGGGGATGGAGTGTGGACGTCAGTGAGGGTCAGACTGGGGGCTGTGTATGGACAGCGGTGAGGGTCAGGTTGGGGGCGGTTGGTGGGCATCAATGCGTGTCAGGCTGAGGGCAGAGTGTGGGTGGCAATGCGGGTCAGAGTGGGGAATGTGTGTCGTTGGCGGTGATGGTCAGTCTGGGATCGTTGCATGGATGGTGATGAGGGTCAGACTGGAGGTGGTGTGTGGTCAGCAGTGAGGGTCAGGCTTTGGACTGTTCATGGACGGATGTGAGCGTTCTGCAGCGAGTGGTGTGTGGACGGCAATGAGCGTCAAGCAGGCGGGGAGTGTGGATGGCAGTGAGGGTGAGGCTGTGGGCGGTGGTGGACGGCGGTGAGGGTCTGGATGGGAGTCGGTGTTGGACGGTGGTGAGGGTCAGTCTCGGGGCGGTGTGTGAATGGAGGTGAGGTTCATGCTATGGGCGGTGTGTGGATAGCAGTGAGGGTCAGGCGGGGAGTGGTGTTGGATTGCAGTGAGGATCCAGTTGGGGGCAGTGTTGGAGGGGCCTGGGGATCAGGCTGGGATGGTGTGTGGGCGGTGGTGAGGGTCAGATTGGGGGCTGCGTGTTGACGGTGCTGGGGGTCAGGCTAGGGACGGTGTGTGGATGGCGGTGAGGGTCAGGCTTGGGGCAGTGTTGGATGGTGGTGAGAGTCAGGCTGGGGGCGTTGTTGAATGGCGGTGAGGTCAGGCGGGGGTGGAGTGTAAACAGTGGTGGGTGTCAGACTGCGGGTGGTGTGTGTATATCGGCTAGGACCAGTCTGGTGGCTGTGTGTGAACGGCGGTGAACGTCATGCTGGGGGCGGTCTTTGGACTGTCATGGGGGTCAACCTGGTGGCAGTGTGTGGATGGCGGTGAGGGTCAGGCTGGGGGTGCTGTTGAACAGCGGTGAGAGTCAGGCTGGGGGTGATGTGTGGACAGCGGTGAAGGTCAGGCATAGGGTTGCGCGTGGACGGCAGTGATTGTTAGGCTGGGGGCAGTGTGTGGATTGTGTTGATGGATGGCTGAGGGTGGTCTTGAACAGCAGTGAGGCTCAGGCTAGGGGCGGTGTTGAACTGTGGTGAGGGTCAGGCTGGGGTGGTATTGGACGGTGGTAAGTGTCAGGCTGGGGCGGGGTGGGAAGATGGTGAGGATCAGGCCGTGGCAGTGAGTGGGTGGCAGAGAAGGTCAGGCTGGGGATGGTGTGTGGGCAGCGCTGAGGGGCCGGCTGGGGGCGGTGCGTATGCAGGGGTGAGCGTCAGGCTGGTGGTGGTTTTGGATTGCACTGAGGGTCAGGTTGGGGGTGGTGCGTGGACGGTGGTGAGGGTCAGGCTGGGGTGGTGTGTGGATGGCAGTGAGGGTCAGGCTGGGGGCGGTGTGTGGACAGCAGTGTGGGTCAGTTTGGGGGCAGTGTTTGGATGGCACTGCGGGTCAGGATGGGGGCTGTGCGTGGACGGCGGTGAGGGTCAGGCTGGGGTTGGTGTGTGGATGGCAGTGAGGGTCAGGCTGGGGACAGTATGTGGACGGCGGTGAGGATCAGGCTGGGGGTGTGTTGGATGACGAAGTAGGTCAGGTGGAGTGTTGTGTGGAATGCACTGTAGATCAAGCTGGGTCATGTTGTACAGTGCATTTGGTCGGGCTGTGTCGGTGTTGAGCATAAGACAATAAGACATAGGAGTGGAAGTAAGGCCATTCGGCCCAACGAGTCCACCCCTCTATTCAGTCATGGCTGATGAGCATTTCAACTCCACTTACCAGCATTCTCCCTGTAGCCCTTGATTCCTTGACATCAAGAATTTATCAATCTCTGCCGTGAAGACATTTAGCGTCCCGGCCTCCACTGCACTCTGCGGCAATGAATTCCACAGGCCCACCACTCTCTGGCTGAAGAAATGTCTCCACATTTCTGTTTTAAATTGACCCCCTCTAATTCAAAGGCTGTGCCCACGGGTCGTAGTCTCCTTGCCTAACGGAAACAATTTCCTAACGTCCACCCTTTCCAAGCCATGTATTATCTTATGAGTTTCTATTAGATCTCCCCTTAATCTTCTAAACGCCAATAAATATAATCCCAGAATCCTCAGCCGCTCCTCGTATGTTAGACCTACAATTCCAGGGATCATCCATGTGAATCTCCGCTGGACGCGCTCCAGTGCCAGTATATCGTTCCTGTGATGTGGGGACCAAAAATAGACACAGTACTCCAAATGGGGCCTAAGCAGAGCTTCATAAACTCTCAGTAGCACATCGCTGCTTTTCTATTCCAACCCTGTTGAGATAAATGACAACATTGCATTCGATTTCTTAATCACGGAATCAACCTGCATGTTTATCTTTAGAGAATCCTCGACTAGCACTCCCAGATCCTTTTGTACTATGGCTTTATGAATTTTATCACCGTTTAGAAAGTAATCCATGCCTGTATTCGTTTTGTCCAAAGTGCATGACCTTGCATTTGCTCACATTGAATTCCATCAGCCATTTCCTGGACCACTCTCCCAAACTGTTTAGACCCTTCTGTAGCCTTCCTACTTCCTCAGTACTACCTGCCTGTCCACCTAACTTTGTATCATCGGCAAACTTCGTTAGAATGCCCCCAGTCCCCTCATCCAAATCATTAATATATGACGTGAACAGCTGTAGCCGCAATACTGAACCCGAGAGGTCTCCGATTGTCATCGGCTGCCATTCCAAAAAAGAACCTTTTATCCCAACTCTCTGCCTTCTGTCAAGCAGCCAATCCTCAATCCATACCAGTCGCTCACCTGGAAAACCATGGGCCCTCAGCTTACTCAGCAGCCTTCCGTGTGGCACCTTATCAAAGGCCTTTTGGAAGTCTAGATAGACCAGATCCACTGGATTTACCTGGTCTAACTTATTTGTCACCTGTTCAAAGAATTCCAACAGGTTTGTCAGGCACGACCTTCTCTTACTAAATTCATGCTGACGTTTCCTAATCCGACCCTGAACTTCCAAGAATTTAGAAACCCCATCCTTAATGATGGATTCTAGATGTTCAAAGTTTGTGCGAAGATTTGTAGCTCGGGTGCTTGTTGTAGTGGTTCTGTTCGCCGAGCTGGAAGTTTTTGTTGCAAACGTTTCGTCCCCTGGCTAGGAGACATCATCAGTGCTCTGGAGCCTCCTGCGAAGCGCTTCTTTGATGTTTCTTCCGGCATTTATAGTGGTCTGTCCTTGCCGTTTCCAGGTGTCAGTTTCAGCTGTCCGCTGTAGTGATTGGTATATTGGGTCCAGGTCGATGTGTCTGTTGATGGAATTTGGAGATGAATGCCATGCCTCTAGGAATTCCCTGGCTGTTCTCTGTCTGGCTTGCCCTATGGTAGTAGTGTTTTCCCAGTCGAATTCATGTTGCTTGTTGTCTGAGTGTGTGGCTACTAGGGATAGCTGGTCGTGTCGTTTCGTGGCTAGTTGGTGTTCATGTATGCGGATTGTTAGAGCACTGATGATGTCTCCTAGCCAGGGGACGAAACGTTTGCAACAAAAACTTCCAGCTCGGCGAACAGAACCACTACGATGGATTCTAGAATTTTACCAGCTACCGATGTTCGGCTAATTAGCCTATAATTTTCCATCTTTTCTCTTGATCCTTTCTTGAGCAAGGGGTTACAACAGTGATCTTCCAATCATCCAGGAGTTTCACTGACTCCAGTGACTTTTGAAAGATCTCAAACAATGCCTCCGCTATTTCCTCAGCTTCTTCTTTCAGAACTCGAGGATGTGGCCCATCCGGGTCAGGAGATTTATCAATTTTAAGACCTTTTAGCTTTTCTAGCACTGTCTCTTCTGTAATGGCAACCATACTCAGCTCAGCCTTCTGACTCCTTCAATTGTTCGGATATTACTCATGTCTTCCACTGTGAAGACTGTCGCAAAGTACTTATTAAGTTCTCCAGCTATTTCCTTATCTCCCATCACTCGGCTTCCAGCATCAGTTTGAAGTGGCCCAATGTCTACTTTTGCCTGTCGTTTGCTTCTTATGTATTGAAATAAACTTTTACTATCATTTCTAATATTACTGGCTAGCCTACATTCATATTTGATCCTCTCCTTCCTCATTTCTCACTTTGTTATCCTTTGTTTTTGGAGCCTTCCCACTCTTCTGATTTCCCACTGCTCTTGGCCACTTTTAGGATCTATCTTTTTCGTGGATACATTTCCTGACTTCCTTTCTCAGCCATGATTGTCTCGTCCCTCCCCGGATAAACTTTCTTTTCTTGGGGATGGACCTCTGTATAGTTTCCTCAATTATACCCACAAACCTCTGCCATTTGTTCTCTACTGTCTTCCCTGTTAGGCTCCGCTTCAAGTCTATTTTCGTCAGTTCCTCTCTCATGCCCTCATAACTACGTTTATTTAACTGTAACACCAATACATCGGATTTTGACTTCTCTCTTTCAAACTGCAGACTGAAATCTACCATATCATGATCGCTGCTTCCTAATCGTTCTCTTACTTTTAGATTTTAAATAAAGTCTGATTTGTTACATAGCATGAGGTCCCTTGTGGGCTCCATGCCAAGCTGTCCCAAAAAGCCATCTTGTAAGCATGCCGTGTTTGCACGGCAGTGAGCGTCAGGCTGGGGGCGGTGTGTGGACGGCGGTGAGAGTCAGGCTGGCGGCCGTCTGTGGACAGCGGTGAGGGTCAGACTAGGGGCGATGTTGAACGGAGGTGACGGCAAGGCCGGGGGTGGCGTGTGGACAGCAGTGAAGATCATGCTGGGAGCTGTATGTGGACGGGCTGAAGGTCAGGCTTGAGGGGGCGCTTGGAGGACAGAGAGGGTCACGCAGGGTGCAGTGTATGGACGGCGGTAAGGATCAGGCCGGGGGCGATGTTGAATGGCGGAGAAGGTCAGGCACAGTGTGCTGTGTAGATAGCGGTGATTGTCAGTCTTGGAGCGGTGTGTGGATCGTGGTAAGGGTCCTGCTGGGGGCGTTGTTACACGGCGTGAGGGTCACGCTCGGAGTGTGTTGAACGGTGGCAAGGGTCGGGCTGGAGGCGGTGTTGGGCGGCAGTGAGCGTCAGCCTGGACACGGTGTATAGAAGATGGTGAGGGTCAGGCTGGAACTTCTGTATGGATGGCAGAGAGGGTCAGGGTGGGGGCGGTGTATAGACGATGATGAGGGTCAGGCTGGGAGCTGTGTATCGACGGCGATGAGGGTCAGGCTGGGGGCGGTGAGTGGACAGCGGTGAGGGTAGGCTGGGGGTGATATGTGGGTTTCAATGAGGATCAGACTGGGGGTGGTGTTTGGACAGTGTTGAGGGGCAGGCTGGTGGCGGTGTGTGGACGGCAGTGAGGGTCATGCTAAGTGCGGTGTGTGGACGGCAGTGATAGTCAGGCTGGGTGCGGTGTGTGGACAGCAGTAAGGGTCAGGCTGGAGTCGGTGTGTGGACGGCGATGAGGGTCAGGCTGGGGGTGGTGTGTGGATGGCGGTGAGGGTCAGGCTTGGGGCAGGTTGTTGACGGCAGAGAGGGTCATGCTGCGGACGGTGAGTGGGTGGTTGTGAGGGTCAGGATCGTGGAGGTCTGTGAATGGCGGTGACCGTCAGGCTGGGACAGTGTCTGGACGGTGGGGAGGGTCGGGCTTGGCGTGGCGCGTGGATGGCAGTGAGGGTCAGACTGGGGGCGGTGTGTAGATGGTGTTTAGAGTCCAGTTGAGGGAGGTGTTAAACGGCGGTGAGGGTCAGGATAGGGCGGTGTTGTATGGCAGTGAGGGTCTGGCTGGGTGTGGTGTTGGACGCCGGTGAGGGTCATGTTGGGGGCGGGGTGGGAAGATGGGGAGGGTCCGGCTGGGGGCGGTGTGTGGATGGCAGTGAGGGTCAGGCTAGTGGCGGTTTGTGAATGGCAGTCAGTGTCAGGCTGGGGATGGTGTGTGGATGGCGGTGAGGGTCAGGCTGGGGCCAGGTTGTTGACGGCAGTGAGGGTCACGCCGTGGGCAGTAAGTGGGTGGTGGTGAGGGTCAGGTTGGTGGAAGTGTGTGAATGGCGGTGAGCGTCAGGCTGGGGAGGTGTCTGGACGTCGTTGAGGATCAGGCAGTGTGCGGACGGTGGTGAGGGTCGGACTTGGCGGGGCGCGTGGATGGCAGTGAGGGTCAGGCTGGGGGCAGTGTGTGGATGGTGTTGAGGGTCCGGCTGAGGGAGGTGTTGAAAGGTGGTGAGGGTCAGGCTGGGTGTGGTGTTGGACGGCGGCGTGTGTCAGGTTGCGGACGGTGTATTGAAGATGATAAGGGTTAGGCTGGGGACGGTGTGTGGATGGCATTGACGGGCAGGTTGGTGGCAGTATGTGGACGACTTTGAGATTCAGGGCGGGGGCTTTACGTGGACGGCGGTGAGGGTCAGGCAGGGGGCATGAGTGGACAGTGGTAAGGGTCAGGCTGGGGCTGGTGTGCAGACGGCAGTGCGGGTACTGCTGGAGCCGTTGTTGGACAGCGGTGAGGGTAAGGCAGGGGGTGAAAATCAGGCACCGGTGTGGTCAGGCTGGGGGCGGTGTGTAGAAAATGGTTATGGTCAGGTTCTGGACGGTGTATGGATGGCCGTGAGGGTCAGGCTGGTGGCAGTTTGTGCATGGCGGTGAGATTCAGGCTGGGTTCATTGTTTGGGCAGGGGTGAGGGTCAGGATGGGGGTGGTGTGTGGGCGGCAGTGAGGATCAGAATGGGGGTGGCGTTTGGACAATGGTGAGGGTCTGGCAGGGGGCAGTGTGTGAACGATGGTGAGGTCCAGGCTGGGGGAGTTGTGCGGACGGTGATGAGGGTCAGGCTGGGGGCGCTGAGTGGTTGGCAGTGAGAGGCAGGTTGGGGGCAGTGAGGGTCAGCCTGGGGCATATGTGCCAGCAGTGAGGGTCAGGCTGTGGGCGGTGTTAGGCGATGGTGAGGGTCAGGCTCGGGGCAGTGTTTGGGTGGCATTGAGAGTCTGCCCGGGGGTGGTGTGTGGATGGCAGTAAGGTTCAGGCTGGGGTCGGTTCCTGTATGGCAGTGAGGGTCAGGCTGGCGCGGTGTTGAATAACGGTGAAGGTCAGGCTGAGTGGTGTTGGGACGGCGGTGAGGGTAAGCTGGAGGTGGTATTGAACAGCGGTGAGGTCAGACTGGAGATGGAGTGTGGACAGCGATGAGGGTCAGTCTTCAGACGTTTCGTGGATGGCTGTGAGGGTCCGGCTGGGAGCAGTGTGTAGACAGCAGTGAGTCGCAGGCTGTGCGTGGTGTTTGGATAGTGGTGAGGATCTGGCGGGGGGCGGTGTTGAACGGTGGTGAGGATCAGGCTGGGGTCAGAGTGTGAACAGCGGTGAGTGTGAAGCTGTGTTCAGTGTGTTGATGGCAGTGAGGGTGAGGCAGGGTATGGAGTATGGATGGTGGTCGGTGTTAGGCTGCGGCCGGTGTGTGTACGATGGTTAGATCCAGTCTGGGTACTGTGTGTGAACGGTGGTGAGGATCAGGCTTGGGGCGGTGTTGGATGGCAGTGAGGGTCAAAGTAGGGGCGTTGTGATGATGTAGGTGAGGGCCAGGCTGGGGACAGAGGGTGGACGGTGATGGGTGTCAGGCTGCGGGCAGTGTGTGTACATTGGCTAGGACCAGTCTGGTGGCTGTGTGTGCACGGCAGTAAAGGTCAGGCTGGGGCCGGTCTGTGGACGATGGTGACGGTCAGCCTGGTGGCACTGTGTGGATGGCAGTGAGGGTAAGGCTGGGGCAGTACTGAATGGCAGAAAGGGTCAGAGTTGGCGTCGGTGTGTGGATGGCGGTGAAGGCCAAGCTGGGGTCTGAGTGTGGACAGCAGTGGTGTCAGGCTCGGGGTAGAACGTGGATGGCAATGAAGGTCAGGCTGGGGGTGATGTGTGGATGATGTTGAGGGTTCGGCTGAGGGCGGTATTGAATAGAGGTGAGGTTCAGGCTGGGGGATGTATTGAACAGCAGTGAGGGTCAGGCTGGGAGTGGTGTTGAAAGGTGGTGAGGGTCAGGCTGGGGGCGGGGTGGAAACATGGTGAGTGTCAGGCTGGGGGACGGTGAGTGGATGGCAGTGAGGATTAGGCTGGTGTTGGTATGTGGACGGCGGTGAGGGTAAGAGTGGGGACAGTGTGTGGATGGTGCTGGACGCCAGGCTGGGACATTGTGTTGATGGCAGTGAGGGTCAGGCTGGGGCAGTTGTGGACGGCAGTGAGTGACAGGCTGTGGGTGGCGTGTGTTTGGCAGTCAGCAGCAGGCTGGGGGGCAGTGTCGGATGGCAGTGAGGGCAGGCTGGGGTGATGTGTGGGCGACAGTGAGGGTCAGGGTGGGGGCGGTGTGTGGATGGTACTGATGGTCAATCTGGGGGCGGTGTGTGGACCGGAGTGAGGGTCAGGCTGGAGGCAGTGTGTGAACGGCGGAGAGAGTCAGGCTGGAGGTGGTGTGAGGGCGGCAGTGATGGTCAGGCTGGAGGCAGTGTGTGAACGGCGGAGAGAGTCAGGCTGGAGGTGGTGTGAGGGCGGCAGTGATGGTCAGGCTGGAGGCAGTGTGTGAACGGCGGAGAGAGTCAGGCTGGAGGTGGTGTGAGGGCGGCAGTGATGGGCAGGCTGGAGGCAGTGTCTGGACGGCGGTTTGGGTCAGGCTTGGGGCGATGTGTTGACGTTGGTTAGGGTCAGGCTTGGTGCGATGTGTAGAAGGTGGTGTGTGTCAGGGTGCAGGACGTGTATGTACGTTGGTTAGGACCAGTCTGAGGGCTGTGTGGATGGCCGTGAGGGTCAGGCTGGGGGTTTTGAATGGATGCCGGTGAGGGTCTGGCCAGGGGCGGTGTGAATGGCGGTGAGGATCAGACTGGTTGCAGTGTGGTTTTGGCAGTCAGCAGCAGGCTGGGGGCAATGTCGGATGTCAGTGTGGGTCAGGCTGGGCGATGTGTGTGTGCGGTGAAGGTCAGGCTGGGGACAGTGTGTCAATCTGGGGGTGGTGTGTGAATGGCAGTGAGGGTCAGGCTGTGGGCAGTATGTGAACGGTGGAGAGAGTCCGGCTGGGGGTGGTTTGTGGGTGGCAGTGAGGGCCAGGCTGGGGCCGGTGATGGATGGCGACGTGGGTCAGGCTGGGTGCTCTGTGTAGATGGCGGTGAGGGACAGGCTAGGAGCAGTCTCGCGGCAGTGAGGGTCAGGCTATGGGTGGTGTTGGACGGCAGTGAGGGCCAGGCTGGGGCCGGTGTTAGAAGGCGGTGAAGGTTCGGGTGGGGGCAGTGTTGGATGGCGGTGAGGGTCAGGCTGGGGGCAGTCTCGCGGCAGGGAGGGTCAGCCTATGGGTGGTTTTGGATTGCAGTGAGGGTCAGGCTTGGGACAGTGTGTGGACGACGGTGAGGGTCAGGCTGATGGCAGTGACAGTCAGGCTGGGAGCGTTGTGTTGACGGTGGTGAGGGTCAGGCCGGGGGTGAAGTGTGGACAGTGGTGGGTGATAGGCTGGGGGCGGTGTGTATATGGTGGTTAGGACCAGTCTGGGGGCTGTGTGTTGCCAGATGTTTGGGTAAGGCTTGGGCTGTATGTAGATGGTGCTGGGGTTTAGGTTGGGAATGGTGTATGGATGGCGGTGAAGGTCATTCTGGGGTCAGTCTGTGGACGGCAGTGACGGTCAGGCTGGGGGCTGTGTGTGGACGGCGGTGAGTGTCAGACTGGGGAAGGTGTATTGATTTCAGTGAGGATCAGGTGGAGTGTGGATGGTGGTCGGTGTCAGGCTGCGGGCGGTGTGTGTACGTGGGTTAGGACCTGTTTGGGGGACTGTGTGTACGTTGGTGAGGGTCAGGCTGTGGCGGTGTGTGGACAGTGGTGAGGGTCAGGCTGGGGATGGTGTTGGATTGCGGTGAGAGTCAGGCTGGAGCGTTGTATTGGTGGCGGTGAGGATCAGGCCGGGGGAGGAGTGTGGAAGGTGGTGCGTGTCAGGCTGTGCGCAGTGTGTGTACATCAGCTAGGTCACGTCTGGCGGCTGTGTGTGCACAGTGGTGACGGACCGGCAGGGACCGGTCTGTGGACGGTGGTGAGGGTCAGCCTGGAGGGTCAGGCTGGGTGCAATGTTGAATTATGGTGAGGGTCAGGCTGGGGGTGGTGTGTGGACGGCAGTGAACGTCATGCTGGGGGGTGTGTGGACGGCAGTGAGTGTCAGGCTCAGAGTGGTGCGTGTCCGGCGGTGAGGGTCAGGCTGGCAGTGGTGTGACGACGGGGAGTTGTGGGTCAGGCTGGGGACAAAGTGTGGATGGTGGTGGGGGTCAGGTTGGGGGAATTGTGTGAGCTGCAGTGAGGGTCAGGCGTTGGCGGTGTTTGACAGCTGTGAGGGTCAGGCTGGTTGTGGTTTGGGTTCGGCAGTCAGCAGCAGGCTGGTGGCAGTGTCGGATGGCAGCGAGGGTCAGGCTGGAGTGATGTGTGGGCGGCGGTGAGGGTTAGGCTGGGGGCGGTGTGTTGACTGCGGTTAGGGTCAGGCGAGTGGCGGAGTGTGGATGGTGGTGGCTGACAGGCAGCAGGCGCTGTGTGTACATTGGTTAGGACCAGTCTGAGAGCTGCGAGTCGATGGCGGTGAGGGCGAGGCTGGGGCCGGTGATGGATGGCGATGTGGGTCAGGCTGGGTGCTCTGTGCAGATGGCGGTGAGGGTCAGGCAAGGGGAGGTGTGTGGATGACGGTAAGGGTCAGGCTGGGGTCCATGTTGGACGGCGGTGATGAAGGTCAGTCAGGTTTTTTTTATGAATGGCAGTGAGGGCAGATGGCAGTTAGTGTCAAGCTCAGGGCGGTGTTTGTCCGGCGGTGAGGGTCAGTCTGGATGGGTTGTGTGGGCGGGAGTGAGTGTCAGGCTGTGGGCGGCGTGTGGACGGCAGTGAGCGTCAGGCTGGGGGCATTGCGTGGGGCTCCATTGAGGATCAGGCTGTGGCGGTGTTCGATGGTGGTGAGGGTCAGGCTGGGGAGGTGTCTGGATGGCAGTTTATGTCAATCTGTGGACGGTGTGTGGATCGGAGTGAGGGTCAGGCTGGGGGCGTTGTATGAACTGCGGAGAGAATGAGGCTGGGGGCGGTGTGTGCGCAGCAGTGATGTTCAGGCTGGGGGCGGTGTGTAGAGGGCGGTTAGGGTCAGGCTTGGGGCGGTGTGTGGACTGCAGTGACGTTCAGGCTGTGGGGGTGTGAACGGCGGAGAGGGTCAGACTGGGGTCCGTGTGTGTGCGGCGGTGAAGGTCAGACTGTGGACAGTGCATGGACGGCGGTGAGGGTCAGGCTGGTTGCAGTGTGGGTTCAGCAGTCAGCAGCAGGCTGGGGGCAGTATTGGATGCAAGTGAGGGTCAGGCTGGGGGCGATGTGTGGGCGGCGCTAAGGATCAGGCTGGGGAAAGTGTCTGGATGGCAGCAATGGAGAATCTGGGGGCAGTGTGTGGACCGGAGTGAGGGTCAGGCTGGGGGCAGTGTGTGAACAGCAGAGAGTAGGGCTGGGGACGGTATGTGGACGGCAGTTATGGTCAGGTTGGGGCAGTGTGTAGATGGAGTTGAGGGTAACGCTGGGGGCGAGTGTGGACGGCAGTGAGGGTCAGGCTGAGGATGGTATTGGACAGCAGTGAGGGTCTAGCATGGGGCGGAGTTGGATGGCAGTGAGGGTCAGACTGGGGGCAGTGTGTGGACGGCAGTGAGGGTCTGGCTGGGGCCAGTTTTGGATGACGATGACGGTCAGGCTGGGGGCTCTGTGTAGATGGCGGTGAGGGTCAGGCTGGGGGCGGTGTCGCGGCAGTGAGGGTCAGTTTGGGGACTGTGTTGGATGGCAGTGAGGGACGGGCTGGCGACTGTGTGTGGACGGCAGTGAGGGTCCGGCTGGGGCCGGTTTTGGATGACGATGAGGGTCAGGCTGGGTCTCTGTACAGATGGCAGTGAGGGTCAGGTTCGGGGCAGTGTTGAATGGCGGTGAGGGACAGGCTGGGGCTGGTGTTCGATGACGATGAGGGTCAGGCTGGGGATTCTGTGGCAAGACAGCAGCTCTCGGGTCCTCCTGGTCTGTAATAACTTCACAACTTTAAAAGGGCACTCCAGTGAGAGAGCTCTTTCCATGTTTCAGGTCAAAATCCTGGAGCTACCTCCTTAACATCACGGGGAGACACGCAAGGACTGCAGCAGGAGTGTACAGCTCACCCTCACCTTCCAGGCAACTATCAGAGGGTGTGGTAATCACATGCAAGCCACATTTGAAAATAAGGTTTTTTGCAGGGTCACACTGGATGGTCACTAACACTTTCTTTACGTCTGTTCAAATCAGCATAATGAAGAAGCAAAGTGTGAGTTGAAAATGACAATTATAGCCTTTCGTATGTTGGGTGTTTATCATAGTTTGTATCGAAGTGGGAATAATTGAGCATTATTCAAGGGCATTCTGGTAGCTACCAGAGGAAGTGATGGGGGCTGGTGCAATTGTGACATTTAAAAGCCATCAGGATGAGTATGTGAATCGGAAGGGTTTAGAGGGACATCAGCCAAGTGCAAGCAAATGGAATGAAATGAGATAAGAATAACTGGTTGGTATGGACGGGTTGGATAGGAGGGTCTGTTTTCAAGCTGAGCATCTCTGTGACTCTGTGCCTCTGAATAGACTATTGCAAAGAGTTTCAGACAGGGCTTGGTTTTTGTGTCACCCTCATTCTTCCTCAGAATCTACAAACCCTATGTCTCCACATTTCCACAAGACTCCAAGAAATAGAAACAAAAGAGAGTCAGTACTGAAGGAGTGCTGCACTGTCAGATGGTCAGTATCGACAGAGTGCTGCACTGTCGGAGTGTCAGCACTGAGGGAGCGCTGCACTGTCAGAGGGTCAGTACTGAGAGAATGCTGCAGGGTCAGAGGGTCAGTAATGAGAGAGCACGGCACTTGAGAGAGGGTCAGTATTATGGGAGTCTTGCACTGTAAGAGGGTCAGTACTGAAGGACCGCTGTACTGTCGGATCGTCAACACCGAGGGAGCACCACACTGTCAGAGGGTCAGTGCTGAGTGAGTCCTGCACTGTCAGAGGATCAGTACTGAGGGAATGCTGCACTGTCTGAGGGTCGGTACTGTGGGAGTGCTGCAGTGTTAGAGGGTCAGTACTGAGGGACGGCTGCATTGTCAGAGGGTCAGTACTGAGGGAGTGCTGCACTGTCAGAGGGTCAGTAATAAGGGAGCACTACTTTGTCAGCTGGTCAGTACTATGGGGGTGCTACAGTGTCAGAAGGTCAGTACTGAGGGAATGCTGCACTGCTAGAGGGGTGGTACACAGGGAGTGCTACATTATCAGATGGTCAGTACTGAGGGAGTGATGCACTGTCAGAGGGTCAGTACTGAGGGTTAGCTGCACAGTCAGAGGATCAGAGCTGAGGCAGTGTCGCACTGTCGGAGGGTCAGAATTGAGGGAGTGCCGCACTATCAGAGGGTCAGTACTGAGGGAGTGCTGCACTGGCAAACCTTCAATATTGAGGGAATGCTGCACTGTCAGAGGGTCAGTACTGAGGGAGTGTCGCACTATCAAACGGTCAGTACTGAGGGAGCACTGCACTGGCAGAGGGTCAGTAGTGAGGGAGTGCTGAACTGTCAGAGGGTCAGTACTGAGGGGGCGCTGGTCTGTTGGGTTGGTCAGTGCCGAGGGAAAGCTGCACTGTTGGAGCTTCAGTACTGTCAAAGGTCATTACTGAGGGAGTACTGCATTGTCAGAGGTTTCGTCCTCAGTGAGTGCCAAACTGTCAGAGGGCCAGTGCAGGGGGATTGCCACACTCTCAGAAGGTCAGCACAGCGGGTGCACTGCATTGTCAGTGTGTCAGTACTGAGGGAGTGCTGCACTGTCAGAAGGTCAGTACCATTGGAGGGCCGGACTGTCGGAGTGTCAGTACTGAGGGAGCGTCGCACTGTCAGATGTTTAGTCCTCAGGCAATGGAAAACTGTCAGAGGGTCAGTACAGGAGGATTGCCAGACTCTCAGAGGGTCAGAACAGCGAGAGTGCTGCACTGTCAGAGTGTCAGTACAGAGGGAGTGCTGCACTGTCAGAGGGTCAGTACAGAGGGAGTGCTGCACAGGTAAGAGGGTCAGTAGAGACGGAATGCTGCAGTGTCAGAGGGTCAGCACAGAGGGAGTGCTGCACTGTCAGAGGGTCAGTACAGAGGAAGTGCTTCACTGTCAGAGGGTCAAATCAGAGGGAGTGCTGCACTGTCAGAGGGTCAGTACAGAGGGAGTGCTGCACTGTCAGAGGTATCCTACTGAGGGAGTGCTACACGATCAGACGGTAAGTATTGACGGAGGACTGTGCTTTCAAAGGGTCAGTACTAAGGGAGTGCTGCAGAGTCAGGCGCTTACTTCTAAATTGTACTGCAGGGCAATAGGATCAGTGCTAAGGGAGTGCTGCATTGTTGGTGGGTCAGTACAGAGCGATCGCTGCACTGTCAGGTGCGCAGGTTCAAGGGAGTGCTGTCCTGCCATAGTGTCAGCATGCAGGGAATGCTGCACCGGCAGAGGATCAGTTCTGAAGGCATGATGCACTGTCAGAATGTCCGTACTCAGGGAGTGCTTCATCGTCAGAGGATCTGCACTGAGGGAGTGCTGTACCATCAGAGCGTCTTTTTTGAGGGAGTGCTGTACTGTCAGAGGGTCTGTGCTGAGGGACTGCAGTGTCAGACAGTCTGTTCTGTTGGAGTGCTGCACTGAGAGAGTGTCAGTACTGAGGGGGCGATGCACTGTCAGAAGGTCAGTACTCAGGGAACGCTGCCCTGTTGGGTTGGCAGTGCAGAGGGGAAGCTGCACTTTTGGAGCATCAGTACTATCAGTGTCCGTACTGAGGGAGCGTCGCGCGGTCAGAGGTTTAGTCCTCACGGAATGCAAAACTGTCAGAGGGCCAGTCCAGGGGGATTGTCACACTCTCAGAGGGTCAGTAAAGCGGGAGTGCTGCACTGTCAGAGGGTCAGTACTGTGGAAGTGCTGCACTGCCAGAGGTGTCCAACTGAGGGAGTGCTATACGATCAGACGGTAATTATTGACGGAGGACTGCGCTCACACAAGGTCAGGACAAAGACAGTGCTGCAGAGTCACTCGCTTACTTCTGAAGGTGTGCTGCAGGACTATAGGATCAGTGCTAAGGGAGCGGTGCACTGTTGGTGTGTTCGTGCAGTGCGATCGCTGCACTTGCAAGGGCTCAGGACAAAGGGAATGATGTACTGCCATAGTGTCAGCATGCAGGGAATGCTGCACGGTCAGAAGATCAGTTCTGAAGGCATGATGCACTGTCAGAATGTCCGTAGTCAGGGAGTGCTGCACGGTCAGAGGGTCTGCACTGAGGGAGTGCTGTACTGTCAGAGGGGTGGTACTCAGGGTGTGCTACACTATCAGACGGTCAGTATTGAGGGCGTGCTGCGCTGTCAGGGGGTCAGTACTGAGGGAGTGCTGCGCTGTTAGATGGGCCGGTACTGATGGAGTGCCACACTGTCAGAGGGTCAGTACTGAGGTATTGAACCACTCACAGTGCAGCACTCCCTCTGAACTGACACTCTGACAATGCTGCACTACCTCTGTATCGACTCTCTGGCAATGCAGCAGGCCCTCAGTACTGAGGAAATGCTGCACTGCCAGAGGGATGGTACTCTGGGAGTGCCGCATTATAAGACGGTCAGTACTGATGGAGGGCTGCGCTCTCAGAGGGTCTGTACGGAGCGAATGCTAGAGAGTCAGAGAGTCACTTCTGAAGGAGTGCTGCAGTGCCATAAGATCAGTGCTGAGGGAGTGCTTTCAGAGGGTCAGTACCGAGGGATCACCTCACTGTTGGTCAGTCAGGACTAAGGGTTTGGTGCATTGAAAGAATATCTGTACTGAGGAACGCTACACTGTCAAATGCTTAGTACTGAAGGAGTTCGCACTATCAAACGTTTAGTACTGAGTGAGTGCTGCACTGTCATAGGGTTAGGATTGAGGGTGCGCTGCACTGTCAGAGGGTCAGTACTGAGGGAACGCTGCACTGTCAGAGGGTCAGTACTGAAGGAGTGCTGCACTGTCAGAGGGTCAGCACTGGGGAAGCGTAGCACTGTCAGTGGATCAGTACTGAGGGATTGCTGCACTGTCAGAGGGTCAGTACTGAGTGAATGCTACTGTCACAGGGTCAGTGCTGAGGGAGTACTGAACTGTCCGATGGTCAGTACTGAGGGTGTGCTGCACTGTCAAAAGTTTTGGACTGAGGGAGTGCTGCACAGTCAAAAGTTTAATACTGAGGGTGTGCTGCACTGTGAAAGGTTAAGTGCTGAGGGAATGCTGAATAGTCAAATGTTTAGTAAATAGGGTGTGCTGCTCTGTCAAAGGTTTAGTACTGAGTGTGTGCTGCACTGTCAGAAGGTCAGTACGGAGGGAGTGTCGCACTGTCATTGGGTCAGGACTGAGGGTTTCCTACGCTGTCAGAGGGTCAGTACTGATCGAGTGCCATACCGTCAGAGGGTCAGTAATGAGGCAGTGCAGCACTGACAGAGGAGCAGTACTGAGGGTGTGCTGCACTGTCAGAGGGTCAGTACTGAGGGAGTGCTGCACCGTCAGACGGTCAGTACTGAGGGAGTGCTGCACTGTCAGAGGGTCAGTACTGAGGGAGTGCTGCACTGTCAGGATGTCAGTACTGAGGGAGTGCTGCGGTATCAGAGGGTCAGTACTGAGGCAATACTGCACTGCCAGAGGAACAGTATTGAGGAAATGCTCATACTCGGAGGGTCAGCACGAAGGCATCGACATGCTCTCAGAGGTCAGTACCGAGGGATCACCTCACTATCGTTCAGTCAGTACTGAGGGCTTGTTGTATTGGAAGAGTATCTGTACTGAGGAACGCTACACAGTCAAAGGCTGAGTATTGAGGTACAGCGCACTGTCAGAGGTTCAGTAATGACTAAGTGCTGCACTCTCAGAGGGTCAGTACTGACGGAGTGCAGCGCTCTCAGAGGGTCTGTACGGAGGCAGTGCTGCGCTGTCAGAGGCTCACTTATGAAGGAGTGCTTCAGTGTCAAACGATCAATGCTGAGGGAGTGCTGCACTGTTGGTCAGTACAGAGCGATCGCTGCACTGTCAGGGGCGCTGGACGAAGGGAGTGCTGCACTGCCTTAGCGTCAGCATGCAGGGAGTGCTGCACAGTCAGAGGGTCAGTTCTGAAAGCATGCTGCACTGTCAGAGTGTCTGTACTGAGGAAGTGCTGTACTGTCACATCGTCTGTACTGAGGGCGTGCTGCGCTGTCAGGGGGTCAGTACTGAGGGAGTGCTGCGCTGTTAGATGGGCCGGTACTGATGGAGTGCCACACTGTCAGAGGGTCAGTACTGATGGACCGCTGCACTGTCAGAGATTTAGTCCTGATTCAGATTCACATTATCAGAGAATCGGTACTGAGGAATTACCGCACTGTCGGACAGTCAGTACTGAGGACCTACTGAATTGCCAGAGAGTCGATACTGAGGGAGTGCAGCATTGTCAGAGTGATAGTTCAGAGGGATTGCTGCACTGTGAGTGGATCAATATTGAGGGAGTGCAGCATTGTCTGATGGTCGGGACGGAGGAAGCACAGAAATGTCAGGGGATCAGTACTGAGAGATTGCTGCACTGGCAGAGTGTCTGTACTGAGGGAGTGCAACACTGTCAGTGGATCAGTATGGAGGGAGGACAGCTTTGTCAGTGGATCAGGATGTAGGAAGGGCTGAAATGCCGGAGCGTGCGTATTGAGGGAGCGCTGCATTGTCAGACCGTCAGTAATGAGGGAGTGCAGCACTGTCAGACGGTCAGTACTGAGGGAGTGCTGCACTGTCAGAGGGTCAGTACTGAGGGAGTGCTGCACTGTCAGGATGTCAGTACTGAGGGAGTGCTGCGGTATCAGAGGGTCAGTACTGAGGCAATACTGCATTGCCAGAGGAACAGTACTGAGGAATTGCTCATACTCGGAGGGTCAGCACGAAGGAATCGACATGCTCTCAGAGGGTCAGTACCGAGGGATCACCTCACTATCGTTCAGTCAGTACTGAGGGCTTGTTGTATTGGAAGAGTATCTGTACTGAGGAACGCTACACAGTCAACGGCTGAGTATTGAGGTACAGCGTACTGTCAAACGTTTTGTACTGAGGGAGTGCTGCACTGTCAAAGGCTTAGAACTGAGGGCGTGCTGCACTGAAAGAGGGTCAATACAGAGGGAACACTGCACTGTCAGAGGGTCAGTACTGAGGAAGTGCAGCACTGTCAGTGGGTCAGTACTGAGGGAGTGCTGCACTGTCACAGGTTTAGGACTGAGGGAGTGCTGCACAGTCAATGGTTTAATACTGAGGGTGTGCTGCACTGTCAAAGGTTTAGTGCTGAGGGAATGCTGCATAGTCAATGATTTAGTAAATGGAGTGTCCTACACTGTCAATGGTTTAGTAATGAGAGAGTTCTGCACTGTCAAATGTTTAGTACTGAGGGTGTGCTGCAATGCCACAGGGTCAGTATTGAAGGAGTGCCGCACTGTCAGAGAGTCAGTATTGAGGGAGCGCTACACTCTCAGTGGCTCAGTACTGAGTGAGTGCTGCACTGTCAGACGGCCAGCACTGAGGAATTGCAGCACTGTCAGAGGGTCAGTACTGAGGAATTGCTGCACTGTCATAGGGTCAGTACTGAGGATGTGCTGCATTCTTCAGATGGTCAGTACTGAGGGATTACTGCACTCTCAGAGGGTCAATACTGAGTAAAATCTTATACTTGGAGGGTCAGTACAGAGGGATAACCTCACTGTTGGTCAGTCAATATTGAATGCCTGTTGCATTGCAGGAATATCTGTACCAAGGAGAACTACACTGATATAAGTTTAGTACCAGCGGAGTGCGCACTGTCAAAGGTTTAGTTCTGAGGGAGGTTGTACTGTCGAAGATTTGGTACTGAGGGTGTGCTGCACTCTCAAAAGTTTAGTACTGAGGGAGAGTTGAACTGTCAGAGGGTCTGTACTGATGGAGCGCTGCACTGTCACAGGGCCTGTACTGAGGGATTGGTGCACAGTGAGAGGATCAGTAGTGAGGATTTTCTCACTCTCTGAGGGTCAGTACTACGGGATCATCATGCTGGCAGAGTGCCGCACTATGAGGTGTTAGCACTGTGGGAGTGCCACACTGTGTGTCTGGCATTCAGTACTGAGGGAACACCGCGCTGTGAGCGGGTTAGTCCTGAGGGAGCACCGCGCAGTTTGTTACAGGGTCAGTATTGAGGGCCTGCAGCATTGCCAGAGGGTCAGTACTGAGGAGTGCTACACTGTCAAAGGGCTAGCACTGAGGGAGCAGTGCACTGCCAGATGTTCAATCCAGAGGGAATGCCATACTGTCAAAGGATGGGTACTGAGAGAGCACCGCGCTATAATAGGGTCAGTGCTGTGATAACACTACACTGTCAGAGTGTCAATGCTGAGGCATTGCTGCACTATCAGAGGTACAGGATGGAGACAGTGCCACACTGTCAGAGGATCAGCACCGAGGGACTTCCGCTCTGTCGGAGGGTCAGTACTGAGGAAATGCTTTAGTATCAGTGGATCAGTACTAAGGGAGTGCTTCACTGTCAGAGAATCAGGACTGAGGGAGTGCTGCAATATCAGAGGGTCAGTATTGAGCGAGTGCTGCACTGTCAGAGGGTCATTAATGAGGGAGTGCTATAGTATCAGACGGTCAGTACTGAGGGGGTACTGCACTCTCATAGGGTCAGTACTAAAGGAGTGCTGCGTTGACGGACGGGTCAGTCTCGAGGGAATGCTGCGTTGTGAGTACTGAGGGAATACTGAAGAATCAAAGGATCAGTACTAAGGGAATTCTGCACTGTCAGAGATTCATTCCTGTGGGAGTGCTGCACTGTCGGAAGGTCAGTACTAAGGTAGTGCTGCACTATCAGAGAGTCAGTACTAATGGAGTGCTGCACTGTCAGAGGGTCAGTGCTGAACGAGTGCCACATTGAGGGAGTGCTGAGTTGACGGAGGGTCAGTACCGAGTGAATACTGCCCTGTCAGATGGTCAGTACTGAGGGAATGTTGCGGTATCAGAGGGTCAGTCCTGAGGGAGTGCTGCACTGTCAGATGGTTAGTACTGAAGGAGTGCGCCCTGTCAGATGGTCAGTACTGAGGGAGTGTCGCAATATGAGTGGGTCAGTCTGAGGGGCAGCTGATCTGTTAGAGAGTCAGCACTGCGGGAGTGCTGCCCTGTCGGAGGATCAGTACTGAGGGAGTGCTGCGCTGTCAGTGTGTCAGTAATGAACGAGTGCTGCACTGTCAGCGGGGCTGTACTGCGTAAGCGCAGCACTGTCAGAGTTTCAGAACTGAGGGAGTGGTGCGCTGTCAGGGAATTAGAAATAAGGGATTGCCGCAATGTCAGAGGGTCAATATGGGGGCAGTGCTGCACTGTCAGTGCGTCATTACTGAGCGAACGCTGCACTGTCAACACATCAGCCTGTGGGACACCTGCATTGTAAGAGATTCAGTACTGAGTGAGTGCCACACTATCGGATTCGCTGAATGGCCTCATGTCTGCTCACGTCTTGTGGTTTAAGAGGAATATCTGAAAGTGTTCTGTATATTTCTGCCTCTGCTTCCTACAGACCCTGCTCAGCAATGATTCCCGCGTCCAGATTCCAGAGACTGTGTTCAAACAGACCGTCTTCAATTGAATATTGAACTGAAGAGATTTCACCCTCTTTTCCCAGGGTTGGAGTTTTAGTTTCACGTGGCTGACCTGACAGTTCAAAGGGATATTCATGCTGCAGGACTGAGCTTTATTCCTCAGCTTCCGTGTGTTCATCCCGAATAAATCCCACTTCCCCACACTCAGCAGAGTCGTGTGTTATTTATTCCTGAGCTTCCCTTTGCTAATCCACATCCAGACTGACATCCCACATTCTTCCAAATCGCATTGCAGGCTAATTGCCTGGGAGAGAGGAGTGTTAAGAGGGGAAATAGAAATCTGAAAGTACCTTACAGTGACATTATGGATGAATTGATAATGATAGAAAACAGTGAGAATTTGCGTCTGGACCCAGAGGGTGCAGTGAATTTTGCCGGTGCTCATCGGAACAAGTTTGGTATGAAATCATGGAGATGTTCTATGATACAATTAAATGAATTATCATAGAGAGAGAGGAGGTTCTGAGTGGTCTGGCCGTCTTAAAACCCGATAAATCTCCGAAGACCGTGTCTCAGTTTACTGAGCGAGGCAATGGAGGAGACAGCAGTTCCACTTGCAAACTTTTTCAAATCCTCTCTGGCCACAAGAGAGGTGTCGTCGGACTGACCATGTTGTACTGTTATTCAAGAAGGAGCATGGGATACACCAGGCAGCTACAGGCCAGTCAGGCTAATATCACTGGTGGGGCATCTGTTGGAATCAATTTTGGGAGATAGAATTAATGAGCATGTAAAGAGACTGGAGTTCATGAAGAACAGTCAGAGTGGTCCATTTGAGGGGAGGTCAGGTCTGACCAATGGGATTTCACTTTTTAAGGAGATGACCAAGTGTGTAAGTAAGGGCAATCCTTTCCTGTCGTCTGCTTGGAGGTCAGTAAGGTTTTTATCAGGTCCCATATTGGAAACTGATAGTGAACGTAAAAATTCAAATCCAAGGAATTTAGCACAGAATGCTGAGTGGCAGGAAGCAGACAATAATGGCCCGATTAAAAATTTCTGTCCATTCCTGTTTCACAGAAGTTACTGTTGGGGATCTTACTGATGTGGCTGATAGAAAACACTCAGATTTGAATGGTGGATGGTTAATCAGTGGGTTCATGAATGATATGAAGATTGGCGGGGGGATTAATACTGAAGATGATAGCCTTAGGTTACAGAAGGATGGAGATGGCCTTTTCAGTTGGACCGATCAACGGGTGAGGTGCCTGAAGACTGGAGGGTGATTAATGATGTGCCATTATTGAAGTAACGCGACCAGAAACAGCAATTGAACTATGGAGCCGTGCGCCTGATGGCAGTGGTCGGTAAGCTGTTGCAGGGCATTCTGAGAGACAATTTACATGCATTTGGAAAAGCAAGAATTGATTAGGGATAGTCAGCTTGACTTTGCTTGTGGAAATGATGTGTCCAATTTGATAGAGCTTTTGAAGGGATGACCAAGAAGACAGGTGAGAAGGTTTCACATGGGAGACTGCTTAGTAAAAGGTTAGATGAGATGGCATCCATAGAGAGCGGACAGCATGGTGCATCAGTGGTTTGACTCTAGCTCCCAGTGACTGTCTGTATGGAGTTTACACATTCTCTCTGTATCTGTGTGGGTTCCCACC
The DNA here is from genome assembly GCF_020745735.1 of Hemiscyllium ocellatum. NCBI lineage: Eukaryota > Metazoa > Chordata > Chondrichthyes > Orectolobiformes > Hemiscylliidae > Hemiscyllium > Hemiscyllium ocellatum. Next base: position 29,021,722 of record NC_083446.1, read on the forward strand.
TGGTGCTCCGGTTTCCTCCCACAGTCCAAAGATGCCATGGGAAATGCAGCATTACAGGGATCAAGTAGAGAATGTGAGTCTGGGTGGGATGCTGTTTAGACAGTCAGTGTGGAGCCAATGGATGGTGTGATTGCTTCTACACTGTAGGAATTCTAAAATCAATCCAGAGAGAAAAGTAATGTTCTGGGACCTGGGCTCCAAACGTGGATAGGCGTGGATGTGGGTCCTTAAAATCTGAAGACGTTTGAACGAAGTCTGAGATGGGGAGCTGGGTTGCATCCTGAAGTGTTGAACATGTGAATATTTTGTGGAGCTACTTTCTGAGGGGCTTTGGGGTTTGAACATAACAAAGTGGTTCTTTCTTAGGTATTGAGGGGGCATTTTCTGAGGTATTGAGGGAACACTTTCTGAGGTACTGAGGGAGAGCTATCAGGCGGTACAGAGTGCAGAGGTTAGACAGGAACAGATGCAATTCCCTAAGGCGCTCTAGTGTTGCAATTTGAAATGGAAGCCACTCCCCCTTTCAGAAGATTCAGACCATTTTAAAGAATCAGTGAAAAATAACATCAGGATGTGTCTGAAACATGGTTTCGAGAAAAAACGTTCATCAATCTATTGTCACTTGTTGCTTGTAGACGCTTTAGAAAAGCAAGCACCCAAACAGACTAATGCTGTCTGTGCAAGAGGTGGTGCACAGGAAGATCCAACATGTCATCTGTACCAGCTGTCTGTCTCCCTGTAGCAGTCATCAAGCAATATCAGGTTTCAGTCTTCGGAGAAATCATTTCTCCACCAAAACCTCAACCATGCATTTCCAGCTCTCTCTCTCTCTCTCTCTCTCTCTCTCTGTGTGTGTGTGTGTGTGTGTGTGTGTGTGTGTGTGTGTGTGTGTGTGTGTGTGTGTGTGTGTGTGTGTCAGTGTGTGTGAGAGAGAGTGTGTGTGAGAGAGAGAGTGTGTTTTTGTGTGTTTGAAGGAGCGTGTGTCTGCGTGTGTAGGTTGTGTGTGAGAGAGAGTGTAACTGTGTGTTTATGTGTGTGTGTGAGAGAGTGTGTCTGTGTGAGTTTGAGGGAGCGTGTTTCTGTGCGTGTATGTGTGTGTGAGAGAGAGTCCCTGTGTGTGTATGTTTGTGAGAGAGAGAGTGTCTGTGTGTCTGTGTGAGAGAGAGTGTCTGTGTTTGAGAGAGTGAGTGTGTCTGTGTGAGAGAGAAAGACTGTGTCAGTGTGCTTGAGAGAGACAATGTGTGTCCATGTGTGTGTGTGAGAGAAAAGTGTGTCTGTGTGTTTTTGAGAGAGCGTGTGTCTTCATGTGTACATGTGTGTGAGAGAGTGTAACTGTATGTTTATGTGTGTGAGAGTGTCTGTGTGAGAGAGAATGTCTGTGTGTGTGAGAGTGAGTGTGTCTGTGTGTGTGAGAGAGAGTGTGTCAGTGTGTGTGACAGAGACAGTGTATGTCCATGTGTGTGAGAAATGTATCTGTGCGTGTTTGAGGGAGCGTGTGTCTGTGGTGTATGTGTGTGTGTGTGTGAGAGAGTGTGTGTCTGAGTGCATATATGTGTGAAAGAGAGTGTCTGTGTGCGTGAGGGAGAGTGTGTGTGAGAGAGTGAGAGTATGTGTGAGAGAGAGTGTGTGTATGTGTGTGTCTGTGCGTGTGAGAGAGAGAGTGTGCCTGCGTGGGTGAGAGAGAGTGTGTGTCTGTATGTGTGTGTGTGTGAGAGAGATTATGTCTGTGTGTGTGAGAAAGAGAGTTGTGCCTGTGTGTATGTGTGTCTGAGAGTGTGGCTGTGTGTGTTTGAGGGAGCGTGTGCCTGTGTGTGAGAGAGTGGCCTGTGTGTGTATGTGTGTGTGTGAGAGAGAGAGACAGTTGTGCCAGTGTGTATGTGTGTCTGAGGGTGTGGCTGTGTGTGTTTGAGGGAACGTGTGCCTGTGTGTGTATGTGTGTGAGAGAGAGTCGTGCCTGTGTGTCTGCATGTGTGTGTGAGCGTGTGTCTGTGTGTGTTTGAGGGAGCATGTGCCTGTGTGTGTATGTGTGTGTGAGAGCGTGCTTGTGTGTGTGTCTGTGCATGTTTGAGGGAGCGTGTGCCTGTGTGTGTGTTTGTGAGTCCTTTGTGCATGTGTGTGAGAGAGAGCGTGTGTGTATAAACTAGCCAATCTTATCGGGTGCCTATGAATATAAAATCCAGCTGCTGTTTCAGGTGAATTAATCCTTGTGTCTCAAATGATACAAAAGCTGCAAAAGTGACTTAACGGAGGGAAAGAGAGGGCTGTTCATTCCCGTGGGGATTCATCCAGTAAATCTTCCCCCACACACTAACATCCCTCTGGCAATGCAGTGACTAGTCCTGCACACAGTGCTCCAGGTACTAACCAATGTACTGTCACCATAGTCTAACTAGAGCATGGGTTAGCGCCTCATTAGCAACCGTTGTCTGGTGTTGTTTTAATCAGAGGGCCACCATGTTCAAGCTGAGATGAGAGATTGGGAAGGAAAGTCCGTCTGAGAAACTAGAGCGAGTGTGGTAAGCAAACTATCCAGGGAACTGAGCTAATCGACCTCACTCCAGGGGCATGCCCTGTATCACCCAATCATAGTCAGCCTGCAACTCTATAGGAGCTAGGAGTAAGGCCATTCGCCCTCCACCCTAACCCAGAAGGGAGAGCACGGGAAGCTGATGAAGGAAACAAACCCCTCCCACCTAGCCTTCTGAAATGGAGCTGGAGGATACAGCACACGTGGCCTGCTGTTTGCTTCCCAGGTACTCGCCTGCTCCACCTTGCAGTGAGAGGCTAAGGAGAACCTCAAGAAGATTTCACTTCTCACTGAGAGCCTGCAACTCCAATCCAAATCAGGCTGGTTCCCTCCGAGATTCACGGAAGAGTGCAGCACTCTTCAGATCAGGCCCTTGTGTAGTCATAACCTCCAGTGGGTGGGCCAAGAGCTGGGAGATTTCATTAGGAACATAAGACAATCTGAAATAGGACCAGGAGGAGACCATCCAGACCCTCGAGCCTTCTCTGGTATTCAATACGATCATGGATGATTTAGCATTTGATTTGGGAGCTGATAACAGTACAATACAAAGATCGAAAATCAAATTATTCTGCCATTAGGAATCATCGGACAGGAGCTGGAACCAGAGAGAGCAAGCGAACGCACACACACACACATAAAAAAAACACACGCACACACACACACTGGTACACACGCACACACACACTCTCTCTCTCACACACACACAAACACACACGCACACACACACACACACACACACACACACACACACACACACACACACACACACACACACACACACACACACACACACACACACTGTTTCTGGAATTTTACCACAAGGGAGCGAGCTCTGGGCTGAGGAGAGACAAGGGTGCAAAATTCTAGAGAGGGTGCAGCTTCACAGTCTGATCTCAACGATCTCACTGCTTCACACTCCCATGACAGCTCTCATGTCTATTTCTGTGTTCCCAGTTCACTCTCCCACATCTTTCCTTCAATTCCTATCTCTCAACATCTTTCACATCTCTGCCCAGTTGACATTTCCCTGTAGATTCCCTTACTACAACACTCTGCCCCTTTGTCACCCACCATGTTTTTCAGGAATGCTTAATCATTCAAATTTCCACAAAACCAACATGTTGCTCATCTTTCTCTGCATCTTTCTCTCAGCTCTGTGGGATCTTGCTATTCTTGTGTGGACATCATTCTAGCTGCATCGCAGCAGCACCGCCCCCCCCCCCCCCCACCACCACCACCCGCCACTCCCTCAGCTCCATCTCTCTCTGTCCTGTGTCTCTCCCTGGGATTTCTCTCTTGCTCTCTGTCTGACCATCTCTCCTGTAAATGCTTCCAATTTCCCCCTTTGTATCTGTCTGACATTTTATTCATCTTCCTGGGGTTTTACTCTCTCTCTCTCCACTCCCCCTTTCTCTCTCTGCCTCTCTCCTGCTCTCTTTCAGTTCTTCTCATTTTGTCTCCCTCCCTCTGTCTGACTGTCTGTCTCTTGTTCTCTTCCTCCCTTTCATTGTCTGTCTGTTCATCTCTCTTTCTCCCTCGACCCCTGTCACAGTGACTGTGGAAGGGACAGTGGGAAGATTTTGCTTCTTTGCCACTGGATGCTGTACAGTTAACGCAGTGAGATCCACCTTTCCCTGGTCTCTCCTGCGTTTTACCCTGACGGTGGGGAGGGGGTGAGTGTAAGGGACTGAATGTACTTTTTTCATTGTGTCTGAAATCGAGGAAAAGAGAAGGGGAGGGTGACAAAGAGAGAGAGAGAGAAACATGGAGTGAGTGGGGATGGAGAAAGTGAGGAGAGAGAGTTGGGCAATGACAGCCAGGGAGACGGAGAGAGTGAGGGGAGGACAGAGTGAGAGAGTCAGGGAGAGAGAGAAGGACACATACGGAGGGAGAAGAACAGTGTGTGTGTGTGTGTGTGTGGCTGGGCATGGTTGCAGAGTGGGATCCTGATGGTTAGCCCGCTTTTCCACTAGATGTCCCATGGTCTACTCTGGGTTTTCTGTATTCAGTCTTTCTCAGGTTCGGAATAGAGTTGTTGGGTCAGGATCCTGAGTTTATTCTCCAAATTAGCCAAGTCAGCATACTGACCGATAACACTCCTGCAATGGGATTGGACTCGTATACTGTGGCTAAATCATTAAGGAGTTTTCTTTTCTGTCATCTGCTAATTGCTGTTCTGGGTTTTCCCTCATATTTACTTGGCCCTCACCCCTTATCCTCTGGGTCAGATGGGAACATAATTATTTTAATGTGGAAGGACACTACTCTGGTTACTGCCTTCCTGATGCATTCATTATGATTGGTATCAGTTTGAGATAAATTTATTGAACAAGGTATTGCCTGTGAGTTTAATGACTAGCCCATTGCGAGAACCTGGTGACTGTGGGACAAACTAGGGAGGACACTTCCCTCCGAGTCTCAGCCCGTTTTTAATTTTGCTTCTGAGGGATTCGCCTGGTGGGATTCCTGGGATATCACTGTCCGAACTCTGACCCCTTGTCCAGGTTTTGCACTCAGTATGTCACTCCCATGCACCCATTCTCGGGGAAACCCCACCCATCGCCAATAATACCTGTGCTTCTGTACCACAATGTTGAAATCCCTAAAGTCTATTTCTTATACAGTGATTAATTAGCAGAGGGCCCAAGTCTCATTAGAACATGTCAGAGGGGTCGATTCCCAGGTGTCCCTCCTTCTTTCTGAGTCATGGGAGACAAAGGCTCGGCCCAGTTTCTCATCGCTAAGAGAGATGCAGGTCATTTCCCTGAAAACCCAGACAAATTGCACCCAGGGTCTCCGGGTGAAGCTGACCGGGGGAGGGGAGGTGGCGTTTCTCTGTTTGTTGTTCTGCATTTATGCAGCGCCTCTGCAGGGTCTGACTTAACCTGCCCTATAGCAGTGACGACCACTGCCTTCATCTCATCATTGATGCCCCTCCCGACCTGTTGGCCTTCAGGGAAGCCTGAATGGCCTTCTGGACTAAGGCACATGGCGATTAATTTGGTTTTCTCTTCAGCGTCCAATCTGTGTTTGACAGACTGTCGGTTAACCTCATCCAAATATGTATCTGGGTTGGAGACGGGATCTTGTTGGTGCTGCCCACCAGCTGGGTGCCTGAAATGGCTGTTGTGTGTGGAGTATGACCATCAGCTGTTTGACACTGGGTAACCAAAAGGTTCATGGATTCTGAGTTCGGCTGTGGGTCAGGGCTGAGGGAAAAAGGTGAAGTTACCTGGAAGAAAAGCAGTGGGAGACCCCATCTGTGGCCGGGTATGGATGTGTCAGTGTGGGTCCTGTCGTTATCACCCTGGGGAGGGAGAACCCCAAAGGGACACATTATCCCATTCTGCGAGGAGCCCGGGTTCCCTGACGATTGTATTTTCTCCTGGCACCTCCTACGAGGACCTGATGTGCGTTGCTCAGTTTTGCAGGCGTACAGGACTCAGGCAGCTGCTCGGAGCTCAGAATGTGAATGTAACATGAGGCTGCTTCCTCATCCCCAGAGTGCCATGCCGGTGAGATTTTCCTGCAACGTTCTGTCCTGCTCATTGTGTCAGACACCTAGCTCTGTCACAGCCTGTAGTTTTCCCTAAGGTGACCGGATCCCAGCTGCCTTATCTCAGCCAGGGGTCCGCCAGGCTATCGGCAGTGGAATGACCTTTCTGCTTCCTTCCCCAGTTCTCTATGGGCTTCTCACCACAACTCCTGTGCCAGGAATCCTTCACTGCAAAGCCAGGCTGACTTCCTGCAAAATTCTGCAGGACAGTTTCACATTTGTGGGCGGCACGGTGGCACAGTGGTTAGCATTGCTGCCTCACAGCGCCAGAGACCCGGGTTCAATTCCCGCCTCAGGCGACTGACTGTGTGGAGTTTGCACGTTCTCCCCGTGTCTGCGTGGGTTTCCTCCGGGTGCTCCGGTTTCCTCCCACAGTCCAAAGATGTGCGGGTCAGGTGAATTGGCCATGCTAAATTGCCCATAGCCTTAGGTAAGTGGTAAATGTAGCGGTATGGGTGGGTTGCGCTTCGGCGGGTCAGTGTGGACTTGTTGGGCCGAAGGGCCTGTTTCCACACTGTAAGTAATCTAATCTAAAAAAAAATTTGTACCGGCTCATGCTCCTATTGCTTTGGCTGCATCTGTATTATAGGACACCTTGGTATACTCATGGAGTCATAGAGTTCTACACTATGGAGATAGGCTCTTTGGCCCAAACTGGTCCATCCACGCTAACCCCGTTTGCCTGCACGTGGTCCATATCCTTCCAATACGTTCGTCTCCATGTAATTGTCTAAGCGCCTTTTAAATGCTATTAATTGTATCCTCCTCAACCACTTCCACGGGTGGTTCATTCCGTATGTATACCACCCTTCGGGTAAAAGCATTGTCCCTCAGGTTCCCTTTTATCATTCCCATTTCATCTTAAACTAATGCCCTTTCATCCTCGATTCCCCAAGCCTTAGATAAAGGCTGAGTGCATTCACCCTATCCATACCTCCTATGATCTTATACACCTCTATAAGGACACCCCTCAATCTCCTACACACTAAAGAAAATGTCCTACTTTGTCCAATCTCTCTCTATAACGCTAGTTGAGTTTTGGCTCCAGGTTCCTCCTGAAACCCAAAGATGTGCAGATTAGGTAAATTGGCAATGCTCAATTGCCTATAGTGTGTAAGCGAGTTGTGTTCGTCAACGGGTAAATGAAGAGTAGCAGTACGGGAATGGGTTTGGGTGATATAATCTTCAGAGTGCCAGTGGACTTGTTGGGCCGAAGGGCCTCTTTTCACAGTGTAGGGATTCTATGATTCTATGACTGATGATGCACTCCACTAGTTACAGCCTTCAGTCTGACTGTTACAATCTGCTTCCTACCATCAAGCCACTTGTGTACCCCGTTTGCCAAGCCCACCCTGGGTTTCATGCAATCTAACCTTCCAGAGCAAGGTACCATGTGGAACCTTATAAAAGGCCTTACTAAAATCTATAGGATCTACATGTACTGGCCTGCACTTGTCAACTTTCCAGATCACTTCATCAAAGAACACAAGCAAAATTGTGAGGCATGGTCTCCCACGCACAAGGTGATACTGACTACTCCCAATCAAATTTTGTATTTCCTAATGTATGCATATCCAAACTCTCAGAATCTTCTCAAGTAAATTACTTACCACACATGTTCGGCTTACTAATTTGTAGTTCCCAGATCTTTCATTGCAGCCCTTCTCAAATAAGGGCACAACATTTGCAGCCCTCCATTCTTCCAGGACCGCACCCATGGCTAACTGTGATGCAAAAGGATCAGCCAGGCACTCCACAATTTCTTCTCTCGCCTCTTGCAGTGTTGTTGGATATGTTTGTTCAGGTCCAGGAGATTTATCCATCTCAATACATTCTAATGCAATCAACAATTCCTCTCCTGTGATACGGACTGTCCCCAAGAGATCATCATTAACTTCCCAAATTCCCAAGCCTTCATGTCCTTCTCCACAGTCAACACAGAGGTGAAATGACTCCTGCGATTCTGCACATACTTGTCCACTTTGGTGCTTGAAGGGCCCTAGTCTCTCTCCAGACATTCTTTTTCCTATGTAAAAGAAGATTACAGTGTTGGGTCAGGATCAGTTAGGGAGGGGGTGATTGCAGTGTTAGGTAAGAATCAGTCAGGGCGAGGGAGCTTGAATTGTTGGGTAGGGATCAGTCAGGACGCTGAGATCGCAGTGTTGGGTAGGGTTCAGTCAGGCAGTTGGTGATTGCAGTGTTGGGTAGGGATCATTTAGGGAGGGGGTGATTGCAGTGTTGTATAGAGATTACTCAGAGAAGGGGTGATTGCAGTGTTAGGTCGAGATTATTCAGGGAAGGGGAGATGGAAGTGTTTCGTTGGGATCAGTCAGGGAGGCTGAGATTGCAGTGTTGAGTAGGGATCAGTCAGGGAGGGGTGTTGCAGTGTTGGGTAGGGATCGGTGAGGAGGGTTGTTTACAGTTTTGGGTAAGGACAAGTCAGATAGGAGAAATTGCAGTGCTGGGCAAGGATCAGTCAGGGAGGCGGTATTTGCAGTGTTGAGTAGGGATCAGTCATGGAGGGGGAGATTACAGTGTTCGGTAGGGATTAGTCAGGGATAGGGGTGATTACAGTTTTGGGTAAAGATCTGTCAGATAGGGGAGATTACAGTCCTGGGTAAGGATCAGTCAGGGAGGGGGAGACTTCAGTGTTGGGTAGGGAATAGTCAGGGATGGGGTGTTCGTGGTGTTGGGTAGGGATTAATCAGAGAGGGGGTGATTGCAGGTTTGGGATAGTTGCGGTCATGGATTTGCTGATTGCAGTGTTGCCTGGGGATTAGTCAGGGAGGGGTGATTACAGAGTTGGGTCGGGATTAGTCAGGGATGGGGTGGTTACAGTGTTGGGTAGGGATTAGTCTGGAAGGAGGTGATTGCAGGGTTGGGGAAGGGTTAGTCAGGGAAGGGGTGATTGCAGTGTTGGGTAGGGATTAGTCAGGGATGAGGTGTTTGCAGTGTTGGGTAGGGATTAGTCAGGGAGGGAGGGATTATATTTTTGGGATAGTTTCTGTCATGGATTTGCTGATTGCTGTGTTGAGTAGGAATCAGTAAGGGAAGGGATGAATGCAGTGTTGTAGAGGGGTTAGACACGGAGGGGATGATTGCAGTGTTGCCTAGGGACTATTCAGTGATGGTGAGATTACAGTGTAGAGGAGGGATTCGTCAGGGAAGGGGTGATTGCTGTATTGGGTAGGGATCAGTTAGGGAGGGGTGATTACAGTGTTGGGTCGGAATTAGTCAGGGAAGAGGAGATTGCATTGTTGCTTGGGGTTTGTCAGGGGAAGGGGAGATTGCAGTGTTGCCTGGGGATTAGTCAGGGAAGGGGTGGTTTCAGTGTTGGGTAAGGATCAGTCAGGAAGGGAATGATTGCGGTGTTGCCTGGGGATTAGTCAGGGAAGTGGTGATTGCAGTGTTGAGTAGGGAAAAGTCGGCGAGCGGGTTGTTGCAGTGTTGGTGCATATTTTTTATTTGGTGACAGTAGAAATGAATGCACAACTTGTATCTGTATCCGTAACCAACGAATTTATATTGTTCCAATGTCAACAGAGTGTAAGTTCACTGCAAGATAGAAAGTGCTTATGAAGTTAAGGTACAGCAATGGTTGCCAGCTGAGAGTGGAGCTGTTCCAAAATAGATACATATTCAAATTACCTGAAGATTGGCTGCTATTTTGACCACAATTCCAATTTACCCAATTAGTTTCAATTATGCTCAGGATACCAGGAACCATTTGTTTTGATTATTTTGACACCTTGAAACTGTTTATAAGGATTTAATGAGTCATAGGTGTTATATGAAAACGGTATTTTGAAACTATGAGGGAGAGCAACTGCTGTCGAGCCCGAGAGCTAAATGCCCATCTCGTATCTTCCTCTCAAAGAAATTAGAAAGCAATTTCTACTAAAGGTACCTTTTCATGTAAAACCTTCTGACAGTGAAATAAAAGAAACAAGACCGCCCAACGAGATCAGCAGCCAGAGGATTGAAAACAGTGGAACCTGTTCGATCTTGAGATTAAGTCAATGCAATGCGTAATAAGTGTCCAGTTTAATAATTGGAACAGTGTATTTTTGTGCAGTTGGAGTCAAATAATAAGTAGTTTAAAAAGGGACTTTGGATTTGTGAACAGTTGTTGTTTAGTTTTCAGTATTAGAGTTAGGAGACTAATTGTTATTTTCTTTAAATAATGGTATTTTGGAGTTCTCTGCCTCATATTTTAACAGATTACAGGGTGAACCAAGACTATCTTGATGTTTGGTTCAATTAATAGAGACCTCTGCGTCGTAATCAATGGCAGGAAATTTCTGATGAGACTGCAATGGATAAGCAGCCCAAAGAAACTGCAAGCTTAATGCTGAAAAAAAACAGAGGCCAGCCATGTGTTTGGTGAGTGGGTTTTGATAACATCTTGTAATCACCTGCCACAATTTCTCAATTCAAAACAGCGGCTGTACAGGACATTGGTTAGGCCACTGTTGGAACATTGCATGCAATTCTTGTCTCCTTCCTTTCGGAAAGATGCGGTGAAACTTGAAAGGGTTCAGAAAATATTTACAAGAATGTTGACAGGGTTGGAGGATTTGAGCTTTAGGGAGAGGCCGAACAGCCTGGGCCTGTTTTCCCTGGAGTGTAAGAGGCTGAGGGGTGACCTTGTGGGCGGCGCGGTGGCGCAGTGGTTAGCACTGTTGCCTCACAGCGCTTGAGACCTGGGTTCAATTCCCGACTCAGGCGACTGACAGTGTGGAGTTTGCACGTTCTCCCCGTGTTTGCGTGGGTTTCCTCCGGGTGCTCCAGTTTCCTCCCACAGTCCAAAGATGTGCGAGTCAGGTGAATTGGCCATTCTAAATTGCCCGTAGTGTTAGGTAAGGGGTATATGTAGGGGTATGGGTGGGTTGCGCTTCGGCGGGTCGGTGTGGACTTGTTGGGCCGAACGGCCTGTTTCCACACTGTAAGTAATCTAATCTAATCTTATAGAGGTTTACAGAATTATGAGGGGCATGGATAGTGTAATAGTCAAAGTCTTTTCCCTGGGAACGGGGAATCCAGAACCAGCGGGCACAGTTCTCAGTTGAGAGGAGAAAGATATAAAAGAGACCGCAAGGGGCAACTTTTTCACGCAGAGGGTGGTACGTGTATAGAATGAGCTGCCAGAGAATATGGTGGAGAATGGTACAATTGAAACATTTAAGAGGCATTTGGGTGGGTATATGAATAGGAAGGGTTTGGAGAGATATGGACCGGGTGCTGGCAGGAGGGATTAGATTGGGTTGGGATATCTGGCCGTTATGGATGGGTTGGACTGAAGGATCTTTTTCCATGCTGTACATCTCTATGAGTCTACTGATCTTCACTCTGAACCGAGAAAATTTTGATACATAAATACACTTGTTAGTCCCCCAACTTAGGGTCTGCAGCATATAACCATTTGTTGTGAAGTTATGCAGGAAAGGCGAATAATCATCAGGATGACCCCTTGAATAACATAATGTAAAAAAACTGAAAACATACATGAACAACAGGAGTATGAAGGTCCGAGAGATGGTGAAGAGCAAAATCACAGACTTCCTAGTGCTCTTCACCTCTGGGTCTCTGTGCTGTAGTTATTGCATAGAATGCAGTTTTGTGTCCCACCATCATTACTTCTGGGACACCCTGTTCAGTATCTGCAGGAACAGGATGAGGGAAGAGTTCACACAGGCCAGCCAAGGGAAATCCCATAGCAAATTTGTGACAAGCAGTGTAAACTTTTGTTCCAGGAGAAGACCCACACCAATATCTCTCACTGTCAGTTTAACTGACATTCCCTACAATATGAAAACTGGCTCTTCAGCCCAACAAGTCCACACCGACTCTCCGAAGAGTAATCCACTCCGACCCATTCCTCTACCCTATATTTACCCTTGACAAAATGGGCAATTTAGAATAGCCGACTCACATAACCTGCACATCTTTGGCCTGGATGCAGACACGGGGAGAATGGGTAATCTCCACGCAAACAGTCGCCCAAGCAGGAAATGAACCCATGTCCCCGGTGTTGTGAGTCAGCAATGCTGACCACTGAGCCACTGCACACCCCAAACAAAGTGGCTCACCAAGATCTGGTTTAACTGCAAGGACACTCTCAGTGCTAAGGATTCCAATTATCCCAAGTGGCAAAGTTAGGATGACGTCCAAATTAAAGGAATTATATTTTAAAAAGTATTTAGATGGCTTAGCATATCTTCGTCCCACACACTGTGGAGATAGAGGGGGTATTGACAGGGACTACTCTTAAGTAAACGCGAAGGCACAGGCCACACAATCACATTTCCATTGCCTGTCATCCATGAATTTGGCTCGTCTTCCATCAAACTGTAGTCCTAACTGCACTCACCTTGACGTATCCTGAGATACCAGTGGTTAAGAGTGTAGTTTGGAAAAGGCACGTATCCCAACACAGGGGTATGATCCTGATGAATACAGGCCAGGGGAAATAAGGTAGATTGAACTCCCAGTGTTGTTACCTTATTCTATCCATTGATGGGATGTGGGTATCACTGACTGGGCCAGCGTTTATTATTCGACCCTAGTTGCCCTTTGGGAAGGATGGAGAATGACAATAAGAGTGACATCAGTGATACCTACATCGTTGGAAGTCCATTTTGTTCACTCAGTCACCTTCATCCAGAAAAGCCCTTCTTGTGCCTCCAGAACATGGGTAATTAGGGATGAGGAATGAATGCAGACCATGACAGTAATGCATACATTTAGTGTGTAAGAAGAATCACATTTCCATCAGTGAATGAAACGCTCTTGTTTAAAACAGGCAGCAGACTCTACTCTAGAAAGCAGAAGAACAGCTCTGAGATATATTTTCACACATGGAATAAACTGGCTCGATGCAGCAGTGGTTTAAATCATTTGTGACCTTGTGATGGGAGTCATGGTATTTGTGTGAGCAGCATTATTGCTGACAGATTCCAGGTTCTGTTTTTTGTTATTTCATTGTCTTTCATAATTGGGATTAAACTTGTATAACATATTAGTTTGTTCGTTGTCAGAGTTTTGACAAAAAGCTGAGCAATGCTGTCCTGTCAATCTCCCAAAGGAGCTTTCAGAGATTACAAGGCAGCATCTCTGTGAATGCATCAATCCAGAGTTCCAAACAAGGAGCTTGTCAGCTGCCTGAAGGGACAGATCACCTCACATGGCAAAATGCATCAACCGACTCAGCAGGTGGAGATAGTGTTCTACACCATCCTTGCTTTTATTGGTGTTCTTGGTGTGGCATAAAGACATTTGGACTTGGTTTGATCTGCTGCTAATCTGCTCTCTGGTTTTACCTTTTGAACAACAACGTCGCCATCTCATTGACTGGTCAGCCATATCCAGACCCCAGAACAATGGTAACAATCCAGCGAGCGGCATCCATGGTACAATTTCAATTGACAGAGACTCCCAAAGTCACTGCTACTGCGCAATTTCCTGAATTTAGTATTCTGTCATCTGTTCTGATTTCATATGTTCTGAAGGTATGAAGAGAGATAATGCAACTTAGTTCTGAAGAAGGCTTTCCAGACTTGAAACATTAACTCTGCTTTCTCTCTCACAGTTTAAATGAGAAAGGTTTTTTTTGATCAAAGGAACTGAAGGATGCACGTGTTTTGATGTGCAAAGCTACCTTCATCAACCATGCCTCCCAGAAATGTTCTCGTTCTCACCATCTCTGGTTAGAGAAGTCAAGTCTTGACAGATTGCCCTCCTGGTTTCTGTACTTTGAGGTGTTTGTCGGGTACAGATGTCTAGATTTACAGTGTAAATATCAGCACTGTGCAAACAATCACTTGTTGTCACTAAGGGAGCCCTGTATGCTCTATTTACTGCACTTAGTCATAAAGATGTACAGCATGGAAAAAACGCTTCAGTCCAACTCATTCATGCCAACCAGATATCCTAACCTAATCTAGTCTCATTTGCCAGTACTTGGCCCGTATCCCTCTAAACCTTACTTTCATATACCCGTCCAGATGCCTTTTAAATGCTGCAATTGTACCAATCTCCACCACTTCCTCTGGTAGCTTATTCCATGCACACACACCATTCTCTATGTGAAAAAGTTGTCTCATTCGGACCATTTTGTATCATCCCCTCTCACAGTAAGCCTAGGCCTTCCAATTTGGGGCTCTCACCCCAGGGAAAAGACTTTGTTCAATCCATGCCCCTTATGATTTTATGAAACTTGAGAAGCCTCTGACACTCCAGGTAAAACAGCCCCAGCCGAGTTCAGCCTCTTCCTATCGCTCAAATCCTCCACCTTCGCAATATCTTTGTAATCATTTTCTGAACCCTTTCAAGATTCACAACCTTCTTCGATAGGAAGGAGACCAGCATTTCACTTGGCCTAACCAATGTCCTGTACAGCCACAACATGACCTCCCAAATCCTATACTCAATACTCTGACTAACAAAGCATAACATATCAAATGTCTTCTTCACTATCCTATCTGCCTGCAACTCTATTTTCAAAGAACTATGAATCTGCACTCCAATGTCTCTTTTTTCAGCAACACAACCTGACCATTAAGTGGATATGATGTGTTCTGATTTTCTTATTCAAAATGCAACGCCTCGTATTTATCTAAATTAAACTCGAACTGCCACTCCTCAGCCAATTGACCCATCTGATCAAGATCCCATGTACTCTGAGGTAACTTTCTTCACTGTCCACTGCACCTCCAATTTTGTTGCCACCTGCAAACTTACTAACCGTACCTCCTACGTTTGCATCCAAATCATTCATGAAAATGATGAAAAGCCATAGACTCAGCATCGATCCTTGTTGCACATCACTGGGCATAGGCCTCCAGTCTGAAAAGCAAACTTACACCACTACTTCTTGCCTTTGAGCCAATTCAAATGGCTAATTCTTCCTGTATTCCATATGACCTAAGCTTGCTAACCAGTATCCCATGGGGAACCTTGTCAAACACTTTACTGAAATCCATACAGCTCCCGTTCACCGCTCTGCCCTCATCAATCCTCTTTGTTACTTCTTTAAAAAACATGAGTCAAGTTCATGTCACATAAATTCGCACAAACAAAACCGTTGCTACTTTGAAATTAATCAAACTTTGGTCACTGGCCCCAAAGTGTTCCCCCATTGACATCTCAGTCACCTGCCCTCAGTCTGTTATGATTGTGATAGGCTGCTTCATTGCCGTGAATTTGAATTGAAATGAGAAAAATCTGGACTGACTGGACGTTGCTCCTCCATCAGATAGCTAGTGAGGCAGGATCACATGACACCGAATTTATCGTAAATTCTGTGTTCCATGACCTTGCCCCACTAACTACACAATGAAGTTCTTGAAAGCTGGTGTGCTGTCAAATAAACCCGTTGGACTATAGCCAGGTGTTGTGTGATTTTCTAACTTTGGCCAGTCCAACACTGACACATCTATGCCATCATAGAATCCCTACAATGTGGAAACAGGCCTTTCGGCCCACTAAGTACACACCAAGTGAATTTGATTGATTGGTTCATTGATTTCAGTGAAGAGACATTTCAGCACCTTCTACAGTTGCTGCCTGAACTTTGTCAGGGCCATGGCAAAAATGCCATGCAGCAACTGAGAAACTGCATCATGAATCCCAATTCCAGCACAATTCATGTAGATACATAGAACAATAGCCTATCACAAGCATTAGGCTCCATAATGAATGCATTATTAACACTAACAGTAACAAGATGGATTGACTTATGCTTTCCATTTCGGTGTCCCTGTGAGACTCTCCACTGGTCTCCTGCGGGCTCTGCTGGTCATTAACATGTGTCTGATGATCAAACCGTTGAGCAGGAGAATCAGGGGAAATTGGAAAGTCGGGGTTAGAACGCGGTGGAAGACCTCAATTATGATCCAGACTCAAGAGCAATAAACACTGATTGTTATATCACAAAACCAGGGGCGTTATCCAGTCAATGTCAGGTCAATGAATATGGTTCTGTAGATTTTCTCAACTAAAATACAATCAAGGGTCCTTTAATAGACAATCTCAGAAAGCTGAGTTAGAAGGAAAGGAATACAAATATCCCACAACAATGGCTGATAAAGATCGTTCCAAACGGTATCAGATTTTAAAAAAAAACATGCTTTCTCTTGAGCTCAGTTAAAATTATTGCCTCATTCACTAAACATGTTCACTTCCCCAGCTGCATATCCTCTAAGATGGTCCTCAAAATCTACTTATTTGGCATCTTTAACCTGAAAGTTCCTTCCAAGTCTGAGTATCAACTAGGTTTAATTTGCTATCATAAGACTGTTGGTGTGTATCTTGCTGCCTCGAGCCACTGTGATCCTATGGCACTGAGATAATGTAGTATTGTAGGTGAGATCAATTATTCCAGGCATTGTGGTGTGTCAGGTTAATTTGCTGCAGCAGTATGATGTCAAATGGCCGGGGTATCAGTAACTTATTCCTAATGCTTATATCGGTTCAATGATGAGGCATACTTCCTGTTGTGAAAATTAAATCGACTCGTCACAAATGTTAGCAAGAGCAAATAAAAAGCTCTATTGTAATCTCTACATGGGGTAAATACACTTGGCAAAATGCTGCCTGAAAGGGGCTGAGCAACTTTTACATATGCCTTTTATACATTTCACTAATCATTATCACATGCTCAAGGACAAGAACTGGGATCATTCGGCTGTTGATATGAAGTTTATGTTTTCCCTAACTCTTGCTAAATTTGACATTTTTGCAAGCCCTGGAAGGCCAAGTTGTCTGCCTGCAGAATTCCGCAACGTCAGATTGTCTACTTAAAAAAAATAGCAAAGTGTTAGTTTTAAAGGAGTGTTAGATTTAGTAAATCTTTCAGATTTCACTGTAAATGTTCATTTTTTTCATTTTCCATTACATTTCCCCCCTTTTTGTCATTTTGTCAAAAAAGAGCCAGATTTAAAAAAATAATACAGAGCCAGATAGCGATACATCGGTGATCTTAACAGCTGTCTGTGTTGTGAGGAGCATTTAAAACGGTCCCAGCCACCTCTCGATTTTCCAGCTTTTCCTCTTGATGTCTTTCATCACTATCCAGTCTCCAGGTTCTAAATCGTGCAGCTTCCCTCCTGCTAGTTGGGGTAGTGCTGCTGACTTGATTCTGTATTTGAGACAAAAGTGTAGAGAGTTTTATACAGTAAAACAACATCTCATCCTCACAGCGGCCTGTTATCTGTCTTACCTTAGGTCTTAGGTGCAGTCCTGTGTTGGGCAGTCGAACAAACAAAATCTCAAAAGGGGTAAGATTATCTCTTCCTCTCCTCCTAGATCTCATATACATTAGCACAATCGGGAGTGCCTTTGTCCATGTCACCCCTTGTACCTCACAACATTAGGGGCGGCACGGTGGCACAGTGGTTAGCACTGCTGCCTCACAGAGCCTGAGACCCGGGTTCAATTCCCGACTCAGGCGACTGACTGTGTGGAGTTTGCACGTTCTCCCCGTGTCTGCGTGGGTTTCCTCCGGGTGCTCCGGTTTCCTCCCACAGTACAAAGATGTGCGGATCAGGTGAATTGGCCATGCTAAATTGCCCGTAGTGTTAGGTAGGGGTATGGGTGGGTTGCGCTTCGGCGGGTCGGTGTGGACTTGTTGGGCCGAAGGGCCTGTTTCCACACTGCAAGTCTAATCTAATCTAATTGGGACCACACCATACTCCTTCCCTCATACTTCAACCTGCCATTGTCCACTCACGCTTTTCTTCCGGTGTGGCCTGTGACTGTAACTCCCGTACCTCTGCTGTTGGGGTACAATTTTTATCATACACATGTCGATCTGCTCACTTGCCGGCTGCTGTTTTGGCTGCTGAGTCTGCCGTTGCATTGCTTTGGGAAATAAGATCATTATTTTTTGTGTGGGCTTCACACTGACACACAGCGATTGATATAGGCAACAGGACCGCTTCCAAAAGATCGGAAATCAGGTCGTGGTCTGTGATTGACTTTCCAGTGGAGGTCAAGAAGCCCCTGTTTTTTCACAGGTTTCCAAAATCATGTACAAGCCCAAAGGCATATCTGTGATCAGCGTATATATTCACTATCCTTTCCTCAGCCAATTCACAGGCCTCAGTCAAGGAAATCAACTCTGCTGCTTCCACTGACAGATGAGAAGGTAGTGATCCCAGTTTTATTGCCTCGCGGGTAGTCACTACAACATACCCAACACAATTCTGGCCTGTTTCCTTGCTCCTGAATGCTGCCTAATCCACAAAAATCTCCATATCTGGATTCTGGAATGGTGAATCCTGCAAATCTGGTCGAGGGCTGCAAATTTCTTTAGTTCCAGCGACACAATCATGTGGGTCTCCATCTTCTTTGGTGGGGAGAAAGCTAGCAGGGTTAAGGACGTTACATCGCTTTATTGTGATGTTAGGCATCTCCAATAACACAGTATTGTATCAGAGCCAACGTGCTGCTGAAATGTGCGCGGTTCTTTGCTCGGAAAGCAGTAAGGATACTGCATGTGGGACCAGTGGGGTTAATTCACCGACTATAGCCGACTATATCCCTGGATGCTACAACAGCCTTTTCAGCTGCAGCCACAGCTCACAGGCATTTCGGCAATCCTGCTGCTCCGGTGTCCAGTTTAGCAGAAAAATATGCGACCAGCCTCAATCTTCACCCATAATCCTCCAACAGCACAGGTGTCATGCAGCCACGCTTCTCATCTACCGTTTGTACAAAAGGCTTGTTTGGGTTCGGAATATCGAGGGTAGGTGTAGTATGGAGCGCCATTTTTAATTCAACAAAGGCACTCGAGGCCTCTGGGGTCCACTGCAACGGACTCTTGTTCTGCAAACCTTTGCCATGGGCTATGTCACTTAGGGACGCCTCAAGGGTTGCGTAATGTGCGCTAAACATTCTACAGTAGGAGCACATACTCAAAAAGGATAGCAATTGTCTCTTCTTTGGAATTTGCTGGATTGCTTGAACTCTGTCTTTACCAATAGCTTTCCCTTGTTCAGATATAGTATAGGAGTTAGCAACAGTTGGAGTCCTTGGAACAACAGCGTTATTGACTGCCTGCAGGTCTTGAACAATCTTCCGTTCCTCCAGTTTACCTTTTTGACCAGAAAAATGTGGGTTCTCAAGGGTGAGTTTTCACAGGGGATTATTCAAAGACTGGAGTAATTTCTTGTATGGCTTCAGGTTTTACCAGACATTGTGTTCTGCCAGGACGATACTCAGACTTCGAGGTTATCCTTATGGGCTCACAGCCACGTGTGAGCCTCACATCATGGTTGCCCTTTGCCCACACCTCAGTAGGGACCATTTAAATCTTAGGTCTGAGACTTCTATCTTAGGGAAACGCCAGACTATTCCCCCTCGGCTTCTCAGGTCTAGCGGCGATTACCTGGGTTGTCCTAGCTGCCTGAGTTAGCCAATGTAGTTCCTTTTTATCTGTTCGTATATCTGCATTGAACCAAATGCCCATATCATCCCTGAAGATCCAACCTTTCGTTCTTTGTGCCTTTAACACCCATGGCCCAAATCATGCCACCTGTCACGGTGGAGCGGACCCTTTCACGTCAAAAATATAGGATCTGTTTGCTGGTACAGATACCTTAGAAATGTTCACACTGTTTGCACATCTGTGATTACTCAAATAAAATTTGCACAATATCAAGTGATCTAGTTTAACCAATTTCCTGAACCAGTCCTTCTCATATGGTTCGCCAAGGCCATCGTGATGTATGTGTGCTGTGCAGTGCAGCATATCTCCAGCAAGAAAATCGGCGTTAATAGGATTAACATGGTTGCTTGTTTCCAGGGTGAGTGAATCGCTCACTGAACTTATCATTGTCTGACCTAATCGCCACACATAGACATACATCAGGGGTCATGGGTCATTTTTTACATCCTGCACTGGTAAATCTTTCCTTTGAATTACCTGCAGCACGTCGGAGTACTGACCAAGTCCAACCCCAGTCTCACTATGAGATCCCGAGCCATCATATTTAAAGAACAAAATTCCAATGACAAGAATGAGAATTGGAATGTTTCCCCATCAGTCGTTTCGCACAATAGGGGTGCGGAAAATCTCTCCTGCACTATGACTCCTGATGCATCTGTTATGTTCAGGAACCTTTCACTCATCTTTATTTGTGTTGATTTTCTAAACTGGCTTAATATAAGGACTGAGTATGTTGCCCCTCTGTCTGCCAAAAACGTAACTGATATACCTTCTACATATAACACAGAGTAGGCATTGACTTATACGCATCATTGTGATATTGGACATACTGTCCACACTTCGCAATCTCAGCGCTCAACGGAGAGACATGTCTCAGTGCCATAATGTTAGGAGAAGAGATTAGCATAAGCGAGTCTTCGTTGCTAAGCATAAAGGAAAGGGGCTTACCTGTACCTTGTGGGCTGCCCACCTCCACTTCAGCCTTCCCCTATCAGTCACCCTGTCGTCCAACCTCCAGGGCCGATTGGGACTGTCTGTGCGGGCACTGCCTCACCCAGTGGTCCATTGCTCCGCAAATGAAGCACCCACCAGATCTCCATCTGCCAGCACCTTGTCTGCAACCTCTTTTGCTGCTACATATTCCTCCAACGGCTGGGTGACCATCTTTTCGGTTGTTTCAAATTTCATTCCACTGATGAACTGTTTCTCAGATGTGCTTCATATGGTGTGATTTCTGCTGCCGTTATATCTTCAGGTGGTCTCAGTGCATTGTCGACATTATGAAAGTCAGTGAGGTGCATAAGGTACTAGGACACTGACTCACCTTCCCGTTGTTTACACATGGCTATTTTGGTCATGTACATTCGCACTGGGAATGACTGCCTGCAGGCTGTTGCCAGTGCTGCAAGAAAACCATTAATGTCTTCGTCCTATTCTGTTTGCAGGTTGGCTCCTCTGGCACGGACGTTTACAGCTGGCCATTTATACTTGATTTTGGTGACATCGGCACCTAGTTTTCGTCCCAGGAGACATCTCATCTCATGTGACGTGGGACGGAACTCAGTACAGAACTTTGTCACTTCTTCGGCAAACATATGACCTCCAACCTCGCATGGGTCAGGTAACTGCCCATAGGCACTTTCCAAATCCTTCATTGTCCATGGTCAGTGGGCCAACACGGGATACTCTTCTGGACCTGCAAGGTCAACCATTGGGGCTTGCAGAACTACCTGGTTAGATGATTAAGCGCCAGTACCCTCACCGTCTGACTCACCATCCATCGGGGGTTTGATAGTGAATAGGGCTTGGATGCCTTTCTATCTTGGGCTTGTCGTCCTTTTTTTGGGCGTCGTGCTTCGATCTGTTGCGAGTTGGAAATGTTAACGGTGATCCAGCAGGCCCTGACGCGGTGGCCGCTGACGTAGAACTTTCACCAGGTGGATCTCGTTGAGGGGGTGGGGTGGTGGGGCGGCGGGACTGCAGGACTCGGAGGGAATTCATCAAGGTCAGGGTCTGAAACAGACGTAAGACACTGTACAGCTTCGGTAGGTTGTTTTCTGCATGCGTCTGCATGTGCACTGGTGTTTCTACGTTTATTTGATATATCCTTTCCTTGAGATTTCCTATCTCTAATATCAGCCTCAGCCTTCTACATGTTATTACCACTTCAACTCACAGGTTCACTTTTCCCTTCCTTTTCTCCTTCTCTCTTTCCTACAAACTGGACCACAATATTTTCAGCTGTCCTTTACTAAAACTTCCTCTCTCCGGAAAATCACATTCCAATTCAAACTGTTTTACACATTCTGGGCCGTAATTATTGAGCATGTATTGTATTTCTGAATGGCCATTCCAAGTCCTGTGCGGACTCTCCCTTTATTTTCTCTTGCTGGAGCCCATTTTAGTGTAACTGGAAAAGTGTTCAGCTCTCTCTCTCTCTCTGTCTCTCTGTCTCTGTCTCTGTCTCTCTCTCTCTCTCTCTTATATATATATATATATATATATACACACACACATATATATATATCTCACGGTACAGTTATATATTCCCTTTTGATTTGCTTTTACCTCCGGAGGTCCCCTCTCACATTGGGCGCATCCACCTCAATGCCTTGATTTTTGTAAACCAAGAAACCACGTACCCGGTACGTCGTAGGCGAGTCCAACTCAGCCAGTGGTGGTTCCAAGTCTAAAACCACCCTTAACCTTATGGTCTCCAAAACACTCTTCAGACAGCCATCCCCTTCCCTTGGGGTTTTGCTGTAATACCACGTGAGAGTTCACTGAACCCTTTTCCTGGTGTGTTTTTCTCTTAGAATGACTCTCTATGTAGGATTACGTAAACAACGACTCTTACCCGACCTGATTTGATTTGAAATCGCGGTGCTAAGGAAATCTACGGATTCCCAGTTCGCTCACATAAAATGTAAAATTCAGCGCTCGAGATGAAGTGAAAGACCTTCAAGGCGCTGGCACCTGCGCTTCCTGGGAATCTTCAGAATCTCACCCAGTCGTGGGGTCCCGGGACGAGACCCCAAGTTTACTGTCATGGAAATTAAGTCGACTTGACTCAGTAATTACCAAGAACAAAGAAAGGGTCTTGATTAAAAATTTTGCAATATTGACCTATTACACTTAGTCAGATGGTTCAATGCATTGTTTACCCAAACGTTTACACAGACACCTGCCTTATCGCGTTCCTTATCACACTCTCAAGAGCAGAGACTGGGGAAAATCAAGTTGTTATCCTCTCATCCCCTGGTGTTCGACATAACAGTTATTCAGCTTTCGCTGAGTTCCAATATCGCAAAGTCGAGTTGAATGTTTACAGAATTCAAACATAGATAAGCTACCTGCAGACCTTCATTAAAACATCGTTTACAAAGCTCAGCACAGCATTGATTTAAACAAAGCATTCTCTTTAAACTTCACAGTAAATGGAGAATTAATTTCACAGCAAATGGATAATTTTCTATTACAGTCACAGTGTGTTCACAGAGAGTCAGAGGGTGTCACAATGTGTCTCAGAGAGAGTCAGAGTGGCATAGTGTGTCTCAGAGTGTCAGAGATGGCAAAGTGTTTCACGGTGTGTCTTAGAGAGGGTCTCAGTGTGTCCCAGTGTGTCTCAGAGAGTATCACAGTGGCTCAGAGAGAGGCAGGGAATGTCACAGTGTGTCAGAGAGTGTCGCAGTGTGTCTCAGAGACAGTCAGAGAATGTTAAAGTGTATCAGACAGTGTCACAGAGAGAGTCGCAGTGTGTTAGAGAGTGGCACAGCATGTCTCAGAGAGTGTCAGAGAGTGTCACAGTGGGTCTCAGAGAGTGTCAGAGAGGGTCAGAGTGTGTCACAGTCTGTCTCCCAGAGTGTCACAGTGTGTCTCAGCGAGCGTCAGAGTCAGGGAGTGTCAGAGTCTGGCAGAGAGTGTCACAGTATGTCTAAGAGAGCGTCAGAGATTATGACAATGTCTTAGAGAGATTAGATTAGACTTACAGTGTGGAAGCAGGCCCTTCGGCCCAACAAGTCCACACCGACCCGCCGAAGCGCAACCCACCCATACCCCTACATTTACCCCTTACCTACCACTACGGGCAATTTAGCTTGGCCAATTCACCTGACCCGCACATCTTTGGACTGTGGGAGGAAACCGGAGCACCCGGAGGAAACCCACGCAGACACGGGGAGAACGTGCAAACTCCACACAGTCAGTCGCCTGAGTCGGGAATTGAACCCGGGTCTACAGGCGCTGTGAGGCAGCAGTGCTAACCACTGTGCCACCGTGCCGCCCATAAAGGGACACAGTGTGTCTCAAAGAGTGCCAGAAAGTGTCACAGTGTCTCAGTGGGTGTCACAGTGTGTCAGCGATTGTCACAGTGTGTCAGAGAGAGACAGTCACAGAGTGTCACAGTATTTCTCAGAGAGTGACAGAGAGATCCAGAGAGTGGCAAATTGTGTAAGAGTGTGTCACAGTATGTCTCAGAGAGAGTCAGAGAGTATCAAGGTGGGTCTCAGAAAGTATCAGAGAGTGTCAAAAAGTGTCACAGTGTTTCACAGTAAGTCAGAGAGTGTCACAGTGTATTTCAGAGAGTGTCAGAGAGGGTCATACAGGGTCCGAGAGTGTCACAGTCTTTCACAGTCTGTCAGAGAGTGTCACAATGTGCCTTAGAGAGAGTCACAGAGTGTCACAGCTGTCGTACTGTGCCTCAGAGAGTGTCAAAGTGTTTCTCAAAGTGTCAGAGAGGGTTAGAGACTTTCACAGTGTGTCTTAGAGAGTATCAGAGAGTGTCACAGACTGCTTCACAGAGTGTCACATTGTGTCTAACAGAATCTCAGAGAGAGGTCTATAATAGGTCGACCAGAACTGGACACAGTACTCCAAGTGCGGACTAACCAAAGTTTTATAGAGCTGCAACAAGATCTCAAGACTTTTAAATTCAATCCCCTGTTAATGAAAGCCAAAACACCATATGCTTTCTTAACAACCCTGTCCACTTGGGTACCAATTTTAAGGGGTCTGTGTACCTGCACACAAAGATCACTCTGTTCCTCCACACTGCCAAGAATCCTGGATTTAATCCTGTACTCAGCTTTCAAGGTCGATCTTCCAAAATGCACCACTTAGCATTTATCCAGTTTGAACTCCATCTGCCACCTCTCAGCCCATCTCTGCATCCTGTCACTGTCACGCTGCAACTATCAACGACACCTCCAACCTTTGTGTCATCTGCAAACTTGCTAACCCATCCTTCGATCTCCTCATTCAGGTCATTAATAAAAGTAACAAAGAGTAGATGCCCAAGGACAGAGCCCTGTGGAACAACACTCACCACTGACATCCAGGCAAAATACTTTCCTTCCACTGCCATTCGCTGTCTTCTGTCGACCAGCCTATCCAGACAGCTACATTTCCCTGTATCCCATTCCTCCTGACCTGAACGAGCCTACCATGGGGAATCTTATCAAATGCATAACTGAAGTCGTTATACACAATATACACCGCTCCACCCTAATCAACCTGCCTATTAACGTCTTCAAAGAACTTAATAAAATTCAAGAGGCATGACCTGCCCCTCACAAAGTCGTGCTGACTGCATTTAATCAAGCCATGCTCTTCCAGATGGTCATAAATCTCAGCCCTCAGAATCCTCTCTTACAACTTGCAGACGACAGACGTGAGACTGACTGGTCTATTATTGCCAGAGACTTCCCTATTTCTGTTCTTGAAGAGAGGAATTACATTTTCCTCCCTCCACTCCTCAGGTACGAAGCTGGTGGAGAGCGAGAATGCAAACATCTTCGCAAACGGCGAAGCAATTACGTTCCTCGCTTCCGAATCAGCCGAGGACAAATCTGGTCTGGTCCTGGCGACTTGACAATCTTAATGTTTGTAAAACTTCTCAGCACATCATCCTACTCAATCTCTGTCTGTTCCAGCATGCTTACCTGCTCCTCAATGGTTTCATTCACTACCAGGTCCTTTTCTTCAGTAAAGACAAAAGCAAAAAAACTCATTTTGGGCTTCCCTTACCACCTTCAGATTCGACACACAAGTTCCTTATGCTATTCCTGATCGGCCCTACTCTTTCTTCGACCATTCTCTTATTCCTCACGTATGTGTAAAATGCCTTTGGATTCTCCCTAATCCGTTTTGCCAAGCCTTTTCTGTGCACCTTCCTGGCTCTCCTCAGATCATTTTTGAGCTCCTTTCTCCCCTGCCTGTAATCCTCTAGAGCTGTACAAGACCCTTGCTTCCTCCATCTTATGCAAGCTGCCTTCTTTCTTTTGATGAGTAGCTCCACCGCTCTCATCATCCAAGGTTCCTTTATCTTACCCCTCTTGCCTGTCTCAGAGGAAGGCGTTTATGCATCACTCGCAACAACAGTTCCTTTAACAGTATCCACATTTCTATAGTGCCATTTCCATGGAACAATTGCTCCCAGTCCATGATTCCCAACTCATGTCTGATAGCATCATCGTTTCATTTTCCCCAATTAAATATGCTCCTATTGAGCCTGCTTCTCTCCTTCTCCATGGCTATGTAGAATGTGAGGCAGTTGTGGTCACTATCACCAAAATGCTCTCCCACTGCAAGATCTGACACCTGTCCCGGCTCATTGCCGAGCACCAAATACAAAATGACCTCTCGCCTCGTCGTCCTGTCAATGTACTGAGTTAGAAACTCTCCTGAACACACCTTACAAAAACAGCTCCTTCCAAACCATCTGCTCGAAAGAGGTTCCAATCAATATTCTGAAAGTTAAAGTCACCCATTACAACAAACCTACTACATTCACACTTTTCCTGAATCTGCTGACCTATGCTTTCTTGAATCACCCTGCTGCTATTGGCGGGCCTGTAGCAAACCCCTAATGAGGTGACTGCTCAGTAGATTTGTTACAATGGGTAGGGGAAGCCATAAATTAGTTTTTTGCGTCTGTCTTTACTACGTTCCACCCATACTGACTCAGTAAGCAGACACTCCTTGACAATCGTAACTTCTGTAGCTGTGATACCTTCTCTGATTTCTTTTCTGAATTCCCTGTATGTGGTGTCCCTCAAGGGTTTGCCTGCACGGTGGTTCAGTGGTGAGCACTGCTGCCTCACAGCACCAGGGACCCACGTTCGGTTCCAGCCTCAGGCGACTGTCTGTGTGGAGCTTTCACATTCTCCCAGTGTATGCTTGGGTTTCCCCTGGAAGCCCCGGTTTCCTCCCACTTCCAAAGATGTGCAGGTTAGGTGAATTGCCCATAGTGTAAGGTGCATTAATCGGGGGTAAATGTAGGGGAAAGGGTCTGGGTGGGTTCGTCTTTGGAGGGTCGGTGTGGACTTGTTGGGCCGAAGGGCCTGTTTCCACAATGTAGGGAATCTAAGGATCTCTCCTTGGTCCTTCCTGTATTTCACCTACATTCTGCCAGGAGGTGACATTGTCCAAAAGCACTGTGTTAGTTTTCACATGTACACTGACAATGCCCAGCTTTCCCTCTCTATTATTCCACTGTTACTCAGTTATCAAACTGCTAACCACGCTCCCACGACTCGATTGGTTGAACTTTCCTCCAACGAAACATTGTAATGGTTAAACTCGTTGCCTTCAGTTGCTGTTACAAATATCTTTCTCTTACTGCTAAGCCCCTCTCTCCCAGTGGGAACTATCTGAGGCAGAACCACACACTTCACAATACTGGTGTTATATGTGACCCCAATGTGACCTGATCAGACATCCACACAATCACAAACGCCAGGAATTCCAAACTCTAAAACGTTGCTTGTCTCCCCCTCACCCCAGCTCCATTGCTACTGAAACCTCTAACCCGTGTCGGTGTTGCCTTAAACTAGACGAATCTGAAACAGAACCCTTGACTTCGTGACGGACCCAGAATCTGCTGTCTTTCTGGTTTTGCTGCACAATTACCCCCTGGTCCCTTTGTGATGCAGCTTTCTACAGTTTTCACCATTTAAATAGCACTCTTCTTTTATTATCTCCTTCAAAATGACCAATATCCCATTTTCTCAAATTATATTCCATCTGGCGACTTGTTGCCCCCTACTCCTGTGCATCTATCTCTTCACAATCCTCTTAGAACTTTACAGTTATGCCTCTTCTGACAGAGCTCCCCCCCACCCACCCTCATTCTTCTAAACGTTTACGGGGAGTCCGAAGGCCGTGGGAATCATGCACAGTCGCTATTCTTTTCGGGATACTCTATGGGATGATTGGGAGAAGCTTGCTGCCCATTGGTCAGAATGGAGACAACTTGACCATCAAGCTGCATGAGCCTTTCACACCCCATATCTTATTGATGAGGCACAGCAGCTACACGGAAGGAAAGAAGAGGAAACAAATCCTGCTCTCCACATCCCACCGACTCTTGGAACATTCTGCCCCATGTGTCAAAGATCTATCCTGTTTAGTCACATGAAGTCCCCATGTGGAAACTCCTAGAAACCCTCATCGATTTCTCTTCGAACTGTCTGCTGACCTCCAGAAGGGGTAATGTTTCAAGTCATCCTGGGCCAGGAGGAGGGGATGGTGCGAGTTTCTAACTTGACTGCCTGTGACGGATTTTATAAACGTGTATTACAGGTGGACATTCAGATGGTAATCTCATTAACTGTAATGCCAAACTCTGACATAATTACTCAATTCATCTGGACTTGGATATTCACATTGTGTGTGATGATTGTGTTCTAGCACAATCCCGTTTACTGCATAAAAGTTCTCCTTTGAAACACCCCATTCTCTCAATAGATATCCATAATCCTTCAATGTGTCCTATAATCCTTGTATAATGAGATGATGGGTGTAAAGTTTATTATTAAAACAGGTACTTTTTTTAAACCCCTGTGTCAGAGCTCCCATCAATTTCCTTTGTTACAACGAGAACAATCTTAGATTCTCCGAACCCCTGAATCCCCAATGTCTGTTTGCTGTCTATAAGGTACACATCAGGATTGTGTTGGAACAGTGTCTACTTGCCTGCAACAGCGCAGCCCCCAACAACGTTAAAGAAAGTGAACATCCTCCAGCACAAGGTACTGTGCCTGAGTGGTGTCCCATCCATCACCTTCAGCATCCCCTCTCTCCTCCCCTGAGGCACAGTGGCATTATTGTGTAAAGATAAAGTCAGCATTGTCCTATCAGACCATAGGGCTGCCCTCTCATTAGGGTGAGATGTCTGGTGGTGGTTTAACTTGAAGGTTACCAGCCCAGGTAAAAGGATAGGTTGGGAAGGAGAGTCCATCTATTGTAGAACGATATTGTGTATGTATCCGCAACACTTGTATCATAAAAATAAATAGTGTAAAAAAAAATCCAAAACACGCTACTAAAATCCCCCATTCGTTGAACCATCCTGGTAAGTATTCTGTTCCCCCTCTCAGGGACCCTGCCATCCTTTCCAATGTGTTTGCGATCTCTGGTTTGCACAGACCCAGCTGCTCTGCATCCCTGCGTGTGATATCATCATCGAGCAACAGTTGTACGAAACCTCACTCTCTGTAATGGTAGGAGACACAGAAATCCCTATAATAGTTAAGACCTTTTTATGTGCACACTTGTGGTACCAAGAAAGATGATGCGATGGACCGACTACTGGAAAATGGATTAGAATAGCTAGGTGGTAGTTCTCTTTACTGGCACAGACTCAATGGCCCACAGAACATTTTTCTGTGCTGTAAATATCTAGGCGTTTAATGTCGGAATATGATCGGCCACATTTGAAACCAGGTTCAGAAAAGATGATATTAAAATAGATGACATATGATTGGTCAATGTGTTTGTTAGGAAAGTGAGATGGAGAGCATTACGAGGAAATTCTGGAGCTCGGCGCAGGAATCTGAAAGGGTTGTCATCAAGTGAGAAATAAAAATGTGGTATCCTCTCGGCTGGAATAAAAGAAAGGCACATGGAGCAGAGCTTTAAGAGACTGTAGGGGATTAGATTTAGGGAGGGTTCTGAGGCTGCAGAGGTATTATGAGAGATAAGGAAGAGTTGTGAGGCTGGATGAGGTGACAGTGATAGAAAGAGTTGTGAAGAGGGAGGAATTTAGAGATAGCAAGTATTAGACTCATAATGTTTATAGCACGGATGCAGACCCTGTGGTCCAACCAATTCATCTCAACCATAATTTCAAACTGAGTTAATCTCACCTGCCTCCCCTTGGTCCATATGCATCCAAACATTTCTTATTATGTACCTGTCCAAATGACATTTTCGCTGAATCCCTGCAGTGCAGAAACGAGCCATTTGCCCAACAATCCACATGGACCATTCCCTTACATTTACCCTCCCCAATGCACCCAACATACACATCCGTGAATTGTACGGGAAATTTATCATAGACAACTTACTTGTGGGAAGAAACCCACACAGACACTGGGAGAATGTGCAAAGTCCACACAGACATTCGCTGGAGTCTCGAAGTGAACCCCGAGTCCCACGTGTTTTGAGGTGGCAGTGCTAACCACTCAGCCACCATTCTCCCCAGCAGTTGTATTTGTATTCACAGCTACGACACCTTTGGAGATTCATTCACCACATGAACCAACTCGATGTAAAAAAATAAAATTTGTAATGTATTTTTAAAGCCTTTTCTCCACTCATCTGGACAATTATGCAGCCCACTTTTGAATGACACCCCCTTCTGGAATGGGCACTTGTTATTCACATTACCCTAGACGCCTCATGATTTTATAAACCTCTTATAAGGTCACCACTTAACCTCCTACATTCCAGTGGGAAATAAAAGTCCCAGCCTATCCTTGTAACTGAAATCATCCATTCCCATCACCATCCTGGTAAATCTCTTCTGAATGCATTCCAATTTAATGATATCCTTCCTATAACAGCAAAACTAGAACTGGACACAATATTCCAGAAGAGGTCTCCCCAACATCCTGTACAACCTCAACATAACATCCCAACTCCTGTACTCAAAGGTCTGAGCAATGAAGGTAAATGTGCTAAACACCTTTTTAATCACCCTGTCTACATGTGACATAAACTTCAAAGACCTGAACCTCTAGGTCTCTTGGTCTATATGACTTCTCAAGGCTTGATTTTAATGAGCGTAATTCCTACCCTTGATTGTTTTATGAAAATGTAATATCTTGCATTTATTCAGATTAAAATCCATCTGCCACTCTTCAGCCATTCACCCAATTGATCAAGATCTCTTTGGAATCATACATACCCATTGTTGCTGTCCACTTTAACACCATTTTTAGTGTCACCCGCAAACTTACAAACCAAACTTTCTATATTCTCAGCGAAATCATTCATATGAATGGCAAATAAGAGTGGAGCCATCACTGATACCTGGGAATACCGTTGGTCACAGGTCTTCAGTATGTAAAAACCAACCTTCCACCATTACTCTGTTTCCATACTGCCTGTCACTAATCATTCCATATCTCTCCAAATATATGTAAATCCTATCCTTCAGACTCACCGCAACTTAAACATCACTGAAGTCAGACTCACAGGCCGGTCATTCCCAGGCTTATCCTTATATCCCTTCAGAGACAAAGTTACAACATTTGCCGCTCTTCAATCATCAGGCCCTCACCACCATCCACTCCCCGCCCCAGCCTGACACTCACCACTGTCCAGACATCGCCCGCAGCCTGACCCTCGCCGCTGTCCACACACTGCCCGCAGCCTGACCCTCACCGCAGTCTACACATAACCCTCAACCTGATGATAACTGCCGTATAATACTGACTCCAATTTGACCCTCACCACCGTCCACACACCGTCCCCAGCCTGACATGCACGGCCGTCCACACACAGCACCCAGCCTGACCCTAACCGCCATTTAACAACGCCTCCAAATTTGACACTCACCGCCGTCCATAGACCACCCCAAGCCTGACCCTCACCGCCGTCCATGCACAGTCACCAACCTGATACCAACCGCCGTATAACACCGCCTCCAATTTGACATTCACCGCAGTCCAAACACTGCCCAGATTGACCCTCGCAGCCCTCCACTCCCCCCCAGTCTGACCCTCACCGCCGTTCAACATTGCCCCAAACTGACCTTCATCGCCCTCCACACACGACCCCCAGCCTGATCCTCACTACCGCTCACAAACTGACCCAGCCTTTTCCTCACCACCATACAACACCCCCGCCAACCTGACCCTCACTGCTGTGTCCACATTGACCCCAGCCTGACCTTCACTTCCATTCATGCACCGCCTCCAGACTGACCCTCACTGCCGTCGTACACCACCCCCAGCCTGACCCTCACTGCCGTCCACACACTGCCCTCAACCTTAACCTCACCACTGCACAAACACCATCCACAGCCTGACCCTCACCACCAATCAACACTGCCTGCAGCATGAATCACACTGCCTCCTCACACACCGTACTCAGCCTGACCCTCACCACCGTCCACACACAGCCCCCAGCCTGACACTCACCACCGTCAAACATCAACCCCAGCCTGATCCTCCCGCTGTCCAACACCGACCCCAGCCGGACCCTCATCGCCATCCACACATCGCCCCCAGCCTGACCCTCACCGGCATTCAACACCCCCCTCAGTCTGACCCTCACAGCCATCCGCACACCAACCCCAGCCTGACCCTCACCACTGTCCACACTCTGATCCCAGCCTGACTTTCACTGCGGTCCAGCATTTGCACTCAGCCTGACCCTCACCACCATCCACACACCACCCCAAGTCTGACCCTCACCGCCATCCACACACCAACCCCAGCCTGACCCTCACCACCACCCACACACCGCCCGCAAACTGTCCTTCACCGCCATCCAAACATCATCCCCAGCCTGATCCTCACCACCATCAAAAATCGCCCACAGCCTGATACTCACTGCCTTCCAACACCACCCCAAAGCCTGACCCTCAACACCGTCCACACGCCGCCCCCAGCCTGACTTTCACCGACTTCCAAAGCCACCCACAGCCTGACCCTCACCACCGTCCACATACCAACCCCAGCCTGACCCCCACCGCTGCCCACACAGCGCCCCCAGCCTGACACTCAATGCTGCCTACACACCGCCCTTAGCCCGACCCTCACCACTGCCCACACAGCGCCCCCAGCCTGACCCTCACCACCCTTCAACATCGCCCCTAGCCTGATCCTCACTGCTGTCCACACACTGCCCCCGCCAGTCCCCTACCGCTCTACACACACAGCCCCCAACCTGACCCTCAACATCGTCAATACACCAACCCCAACCTGACCCTCACTGCCTTCCAATACCGCCCCCAGTCTGTCCCTCACTGATGTTCAACATCGCCCCCAGCCTGACCCTCACCGCCATAAAATACACCGCCGCCAGCCTGAACGTCACCATCGATCCAAGCCTGACCCTCACCACCATCCACACACCGCCCCAGCAAGACTATCACCGCCGTCCACACACCCTCCAGACCCTAACCGTCCCTGCCATCCACACACC
This sequence comes from Hemiscyllium ocellatum, assembly GCF_020745735.1. Classification (NCBI taxonomy): domain Eukaryota; kingdom Metazoa; phylum Chordata; class Chondrichthyes; order Orectolobiformes; family Hemiscylliidae; genus Hemiscyllium; species Hemiscyllium ocellatum. Next base: position 29,054,689 of record NC_083446.1, read on the forward strand.
GAACCCAGTCTGTCCCTCACCACTGTCAATACACCGCCACCAACCTGACCCTCACTGACTACCAAGACCGCCCCCAGCCTGACACTCACTTACGTTCAACATTGCCCCCAGCCTGACCCTCACCGCCGTAAAACACACGGTCCCCAGCCTGACTATCACTGCTGTCAAACACACCGCACAAGCCTGACACTCACCACCATCCACACACCTCCCCCAGCCTGACCCTCACTGTGGTCCACACACCGCCTGCTGCCTGAAACTCACTGGTGCCCACACTTTGCCCCCAGCCTGATTCTCGCTGCAGTTCAACTTTTCCCTCAGTGTAACCCTCGGCGCTGCCCACACAACATCCCCATCCTGACCCTTAGCACCATCCACACCCCGCACGCTGTCAGACCCTCTCCACTGCCCACACAGCACCCCCAACCTGACCGGCTCCACCCTTTAACATCGCCCCCAGCCTGACCCTCTCCGCTGTCCACACACCGTACACGGCCTGACCCTAACTGCCATCCACACAACGCCCCCAGCCTGAACCTCATTGCCATCCAAAGAAGGTCCCCAGCCTGACCGTCACTGCTGTCCACAGACCACCCCCAGCGTAACTCCCACTTCTGTCCACACACTGTCCCCAGCCTTATCCTCACCACCGTTCAACACAGCACCCAGGCTGACACTCACTGCTGTCAAACATTGTCCCCAGCCTGACCCTCACCGTCATCCACAAACCGCCCACAGTCTGACCCTCACTGCTGTCCACAGACCTCCTCCAGCCTCACGCCAACAGCTGCCCACACATCGCCCCCAGTATGACCCTCACTGCCGTCCACACACCGCCCTCAGCAAGATCCCCACCACCGTCCACACACAGCTCCCGGACTGACCTCTACCGCTGTTCAACACTGCCCCCAGCCTGACGGTCTCCACCGACCCAAGCCTGACCCTCACTGCTATCAACACACTGCCCAAGCCTGATCCTCACTGGCCTTCACGCACCGCCCCTAGCCTGACCCTCATCATCGTCAAAAACATCGCCACTTGTCTGACGATTCGTCTTCCAACACTACCCCCAGCCTCACCCTCACAACCATCCACAAACCGCACACAGCCTGACCCTCACCGCTCTCCACACACCAACCCAGTCTGACCCCCACCATCGTCCACACTCTGCCTTCAGACTGACCCTCGCCACCGCCCACTCACCGCCCCCAGCCTGACCCTCCCCGCAATACACACTGCAATCCACACACCGCTCCCAACCTAACCCCCACCGCCGTTCAACATTACCCCCAGCCAGACTCTCAGTGCCGTCCACACACTGTCCCCTTCCTGATCCTCACCACCGTCCACACACCGCCCCAAGCCTGACACCTACCTCCGTCAACACACCGCCCCCAATCTGACCCTAACCGCCGTTTAACACCATCTAAAATTTGACCCTCACTGCCATCCATATACTGCCCCCAACCTGCTCCTCACTGCCTTCCAATACCACCCCCAGCCAGACACTCACCGTCAACAACACACCGCCCCCAGCATGACCCTCACAGCCGTCCACTCAACGACCCCAGCCTGACCCTCACCACCGTCCACTAACGCCCCCAGCATGACCCTCACAGCCGTCCACACAACGACCCCAGCCTGACCCTCACCACCGTCCACTAACGCCCCCAGCCTGACCCTCACCGCCGTTGACACACCATCCCAGGTTGAACCTCACAGCCGTGCACACTCCGACCCCAGCCTTACCCTCACCATCATCCATAAACCGCACCCAGCCTGAAGGTCACCGCCGTCCACACATCGCCCCAGCCTGACACTCACAGTCGTACACACACCGCCCTAGACTGACAATCTCTGCCGTCCACACTCAGCGCCCGGCCTGACCCTCACTGACGTTCAACAACGCCCCCAGCCTGACCCTCACTGACGCTCAACACCGTTGCCAGGCTGACACTCACCGCCGTCCACCACTGCACCGGGACTGACCCTCACCGTCATCGAACTCCGCCTCCTGACCCACACAACCCACACACACTGCTCCCAGGCTGAACCTCACTGCCGTCCACACACCACCCACAGCCTGACCCTCACTGTCATTGGCACACCGCCCCCAGTTTAACCGTCACTGCTGTCTGTACACCGTCCTCAGCCTGACCCACACCGCCAACGACCAACGCCCCCAGCCTAAACCTCCCCACCTTTCAACACCACCCTGCCTGACCCTCACCTCCTTTGACACACCAACCTCATCATAACCCTGACAGCAGTCCACGCATCACCCCCTGCCTGACCCTCACTACCCTTCAACACTGTCTGCAGCCTTACCAACAATGCCGTCCACACACAGTCCCCAGCCTGACCGTCACCACCGTCCACACACTACCGCCAGCCTGACACTCACCGCTATTCAACACCACCCCCAGCCTGGCCTACACCGCCGTCCACACATCATCACCAGCCTGAAGTTGTCTGCCACACTGCCCCGAACCTTATCCTCACCGCCATTTGACACGCCACCAGCCTGTCAGTAACTGCCATCCGCAAACTGCCCCAGCCTGACACTCACCACCATTCAACACTGCCCCCAGCCTGGCCTTCACCACCATCCACACATCGTCCACAGCCTGACCCTCACTGTAGCCCAAACACCATCCACAGCCTGACCCTCTCCGACATTCAACACTGCCCCCAGCCTGACACAAGTCGCTGTCCACACACTGCCCCCAGCCTATTCCTCACTGCCATCCACGCACCGTCCACAGCCAGACCCTCACAGTCATCTAACACACCGCCCCCATCCTGATCCTCACCACCATTCTATATCCCCCGCAGTCTTGCACACACTGCAGTCAACAAGAGGACCCAACGGGACCACCACTGGCATCCACACACCGCCCCCAGACTGACTTTCACCACTGTCAAACGGCACCCCCTGCCTGACCGTCAAACTCCACCCCCTGCCTGACCGTCAGCACCGACCACGCACCGACCCCAGCCTGACCGTCACCGCCATTCAACATTGCCCCCAGCCTGACCCTCACCACCGTCCACACGCTGCCCGCAGCCTGATGCTCATCGCTGTTCACACCCGCATCCACACACCGCCCCGAGCCTGACACTCACCGCTATTCAACACCACCCCCTGCCTGACAATCATGATCATCAACCCATCACCCCCAACCTGACCCTCACCAACATCGACACAAGGCCAACAGCTTCACTGTCTTCATTACCACCCTCAACGTGTCCCTCTGCGCCATCCACAAACAGCCCCCAGAGCTAACCTCACCGCCATCCACAAAATGCCCCCAAGATGGCCCTCTCTGCCGTCCACACACCGCCACCAGCCTGACCCTCACCACCAGCCACATACCACCCCCTGCCTGACCCACACTGCAGTCCACTCAACTCCCCAGCCTGAACCGCACTGCCGTCGACCACCGCCCCCAGACTACACTTCACCGGTGCTCATACACCAAACCCAGCCTGACCCTCACCACCATTCAACATTGCCCCGAGCCTGACACACTTCGCCGTCCACACACTGTCCCAAGTTCGGCCCTCATTGCCGTCATCATCCACCCATCATCCCCAGCCTGATCCTGACCGTCGTCCGCAACTGGCCTAGCCTTATCCTCACCACCATTCGACACCGCTCCCAGCCTGATTCTCACTGCCGTCCACCGACTGCCTCCAGCCTGACTCTCATCTCGGATCACACATCGCCACCAGCCTGACCCTCACCACTATCTGCACAATGCCCCCACCCTGACCCTCACGGCCGTCACTCACCACCCCAAGCCAGACCCCCATGGCCATTCAACACTGGCCAGAGCCTTACCCACACTGTCGTCCCCACACCACCCGAAGCTGAAAGCTCACCGCTGTCTGCACACTTACTCCAACATGACCCTCACCACAGTTGAACACCGCCACCAGCCTGACCCTCACCGCCATTCAACATCGCCCACAGCCTGACCCTCACTGCCAACCGCACACCACACACAGCCTCACCCTCACTGCCATCCACACACTGCCCCAAGTCTTATCCTCACCGCTGTTCAAAACCGCCCCCAGCCTGACCCCACCGCCATTCAACATCAGACCCAGCCTGACCGTCACCACTGTCCACACACCATTCCCACACAGACCCTCAACACCGTTGAACACTGCCCCCAGCCTGAAGCTCACTGCCATCCACATACTGCCCCTAAACTGACCCTAATCGCTGCCCACACATCACTCCCAGCCTGACCCTCACAGCCGTCCACACATCGCCCCAGACTGACCCTCAGTGTCGTCCACACAACGCCCCAGACTGACCCTCACTGCCTTCGAACTCCGCTCCCTGTCTGACAGTTAGCGCCATCCAGACACCATCCACAGCTTAACCCTCACCGCTGACCACACCACGTCCCTAGCTTGACCGTCACCGCCATTCAACACTGCCCACAGCCCGACCCACACTGTCCCCCAAACACTGCCCCCAGCCTGACCCTCACCGCAGTCTAGGCATACTACCCCCAGGCTGAGCCTCACTACCCTTAAACATCGCACCCGGCCCTGAAACTCACTGCCATGCACATACTACACCCAGCCTGACCCTCACTGCCATTCACACACCGCCTCAACCTGACCCTCACACACGGTCCCCAGCTTGACCCTGACCACCATTCAACACTGCCCGCAGCCTGACCCTAACCACCATTCAACATCGTCCTCAGCCTGACACACATCGCCGTCCACACATCTGCCCCAGCCTGACCCTCAACGACATCCACACACCGTCCTCAGCCTGACCCTCACCAACATCCACACACCGCCCCAGCCTGACCCTCACTGACGTCCACACACCGCCCCCAGACTTACCCTCACCGCCTTCGAATTCTGCCTCCAACCTGAATCTAAGTGCAGTCCACACACCATCCCCTGCCTGACCCTCACTGTTGCCCACACACAGGCCCCAGCCTGACCCTCGCACCATTCAACACCACCACCAGCCAGACCCACACTGCTTCCCACACACTGGCCCCAACCTGGCCCTCACCATCATCCACACATCGCCCCAGCCTGACACTCACCGACGTCAGACACCGCCCCAGCCTTACCCTCACCACTGTCTACTAACTGTCCCCAGCCTGACCTTCACTGCCATTTAGCATCGCCCACAGCCTGACACATCTCAGACCACACACTTCCCCAAGCCTGACCCTCACCGCCTTACACACACAGTCCCCACCTGTTCGTCACCGCCATTCAAAACTGCCCACTGCCAGACCCACACTTGCCCCCACTCATTGCCCCTAGCCTGACCCTGACCACCATCTACACACCGCCCCATCCTGACCCTCACCAGCGTAAATCATCACACCCAGCCTGACCATCACTGGCATCCACACACCGTCCCCATCCAGAATCTCACTGCATTCCACTCACCCCACCATTCTGACCCTCATTGACATCCATACACCACCCCAACCTGACCCTCTCCAGCATCCACACACCGCCACCAGCGTGATCCTCACAGCCTTCCCTTACAACCCCCAGGCTGACCCTCACTGTCGTTCACAAACCATCCCCAGCCTGAAGTTCAGGGCTGTTGACACACCACCCCCAGCCTGACCTTCAGCATGGCCAACACACTGCCCCCAAACTGACCCTCACCGCTGCCAACTCACCGTCCCCAGCCTGACATTCACTGCAGTCCATGCACCGCCCATATCCTGACCATCACTGCCGTCCACAGTACCCCCAGCCTTATACTCACCGCCTTGCAACAACGTCCCCAGACTTACCCTCACCTCTGCCCACACACCTTCCCCAGTGCGGCCCTCGCGCTATTCAATTCCGCCCACAGCCAGACCCACACTGGCCCCCACACACTGCCTCCAACCTGATCCTCACTGCCATCCACACATGCTCCAGAATGACACACACCGCCGGCAATCACCGCACCCAGCCTAACCCTCACCGCTGTCTACACACTGTCCCCAGCCTGACCCACACTGCCTCTCAACATCGCCCACAGCCTGACACAATGCAGTCCAAACACTTCCCCCAGTATGATCCTCATCGCCTTCCACACACAGTCGCCACCTGTCCCTCACCGTCATTCAACACTGCCCACAGCCAGATCCACACTTCCCCCACTCATTGCCCCAGTCTGACCCTCACCTCCGTTCCCACACCAGCCCCAGCCTGACCCTCACCGCTGTCCACACACTGTCTACAACCTGACCCTCACTGCCATTCAACACCGCCCTTAGCCAGACCCAGACTTCCCCCCAGTCATTGCCCTCAGCCTGACCTTTACCACCATATACACACCGCCCCCAGCCTGACCCTCACCTCCGTTCACACACTTCCCCCAGCCAGACCCCCACTAGCGTCCACACACCACCCTCAGACTGAACCTCACCGCCGTCTACACACCTCCCACAACCTGACCGTCACCGCTGTCCACACACCGTCCCCAGCCTGATCCTCACTACTATTCAACACCACCCGCAGCCTTCCCCGCACTGCCGTCCACACACAGGCCCCAGCGTGACCCTCACTGCCGTCGTCATACCGGCCCCAGTCTGACCCCCACCGCCGTCCACACACTGCCCACAGGCTGACCCTCACTGCCGTTCAAACACCACCTCCAGCCTAACCCTCTCTGGCATCGACACATCGCCACCAGCGTGACCCTCACCGACGTCCACAAACCGCCCTTGGCCGTAATCTCACAGCAATCAACACACCGACCTCAGCCTGACCCTCACCACCAGCCACTCCCTGCCCCCGATCTCACTTCCATACAGCCGTCCACACACAGACCCCAGCCTGACCCTAACCGCCGTCCACACAGAGCCCTTAGCCTGAACCTCACTGCCATTCACACACCGACCCCAGACTGACCCTCACTTCCATCCACACACCAACCCTTGCCTGACCCTCTCCGCCCTCCATTCAACATCCCAGACTGACTCTCACCACCGTCGAACACCGCCCTCACCCTAATCTTCACCAGTGCCCATACACTTCCCCCAGACTGACTGTCTCTGCCGTCCACACACCATGCTCTGCCTGACCCTTACCTCCATCCATACACCGCCCCCAGCTTGTCCTTCACTGACATTCACACACCCTCCACCTGACCCTCACTGACATCCCGTACACCGTCCCCAACCTAACCCATACTGCCCGCAGCCTGGACCTCGCTGCCGTTCACACACTCCCCCAGCCTGACCCTCAGATCCTCCCCAGCCCCGTCCAACACCGCCCCACCCCAACCCCGTCCAACACCACCACCTCCCCCAACGCCATCCAATACCGCCCCATCAGCAACCCCGCGTCCAACTCCGCTCCCTCCCCTCAACCCCGTCCAAAACCGCACCTTCCCACTACCCCCGTCCAGCACTGCCCCCTCCCCAACCCCGTCCAACACCGCACCCTCCCCCAACACTTTTCAAGGCCGTTCCCTCCCCCAACCACGTCCAACACCGCCCTCTCCCGAACCCGGTGCAAAACCAACCTCTAAACAACCCCTTCCAACAATGCCGCCTCCCCAATTCCGCCCAACGCCGTCGTCTGCTCAAACACGTCCAACACCGCCCCTTCACCAACCCCATACAACACCTTTCCCTTCCTCAACCCCGTCCAACACTGCCCTCTCTCGCCTACCCCATCCAACACCACACTCTCCCCAAACACCACCCAACCCCTCCCCCACTGCCCAACCAAGTACATCACCACCTCTTCCCCAACTTCGGCCAACACCACCCCCTGCACCAACACCATCCAGCACCGCCCCCTACCCAACCCAGTCGAACACGGCCCCCTCCCCAACCCTGCCGAACACCGCCACCTCACCCCAACCCCGTCCAACACCGCCCCTTCCCCAACCAGGTCCAACATCGCTCCCTCTCTCCAAACCCGTCCAACACCGGCCCCTCTCCCTACACCGAAGAACACCTCCCATCCCCAACCCCTTTCTCACCAGCCCTGGCTTCGCTCCACTCTCTCTGGTCCCTCACTCTCGCCCCCACTGTCACCCTCCCCCTCTCTCTCTTGCCATCCCGCTGTTTTATGCCCCTCACTCTATCTCTCACCGGTGTCTCTCTCTCACCCCTTCATTCTCTCCTCTTCCCTCTCTCGTCTTCTCCCTCTCTCTCGCCTCACCATCTCTCTCGTCCCCTTTCTCTGTCCTTGTTCCTCTCTCTTTCTAAGACTTGTCCCCTTTCACTCTCGCCCACTCACTCGCACCTCTCTGTCTCACTCTCTCTCGTCTCTCTCTCTTTATCTCCTCCCCGTCTCTCTCTCTCTCTCCCTCCCTCCCTCCCTCACCCTATCTCTCTCTTGTTCCCCTCTCGCTTTCCCCGCTCCTTCTCTCTCTCCACCTTCTCTCATTCTCGTGCCCTCTTCATCAGTATCGCTCTCTCTCTCTCCACACCTCCCTCTGTTTCAGTTAGACTGAATCTCTCTCCCTCCAGTCCCTCCCTCCCTCCCTCCCTCTCTCTCTGACGCACTCTGCCTCCCTGATCCTTCCCTCTCCATCTCACTGAGAGGCTGGGGGGGTGGTTGGGCTTGGTGGTGAGGCTACCTGTGGGCGGGAGGGGGTGAGGTGAGTGAATAGAGAGACGTGGGAGGTAGAAGGAAGGGAAAATGGGGTAGAGACTGAATTGTGGGAGGGAGACAGAGATGGCAGAGTGAGCGTGAGAGGATATGAAAGAGTGGAGGCAAGTGGAGAAGCCAGGCTGGGGGTTGTGTGCGTGTGAGAGAGAGAGAGGGAGTGAAAGGGAGAGTTGGTGAGAAAAAGTGAGAGTGCAGAAACAGAGAGAGAGAGAGGGTGAGAAGTGATGAGAGGAAGTTGGGGAGAGGCAATGGGGAGGCCAGTCTGCAATGGGGATACAGAGGGAGTTAAACCCAGCTCCTGAACTCAGGGTGCAATGCCCTCCCCTTCCCTGAGGACCAGGACTTGGGTTTGAGTCTGTCTGTCTCCAGCTCAGCTTCTTCAACACAAAGACACACAAAAACATTGGTCACTCTGCTGCTCGGTACGCTTTTATCAACATTTTTATTGGTTACAAATGGAAGTGATGGATACAGTCAGTGGGATGGTGCCTTTTCTCACTGGCCCCTGAGCCGTGAGAAACGTTGAAATGTTTGCCTGTAACCCCGCTGTGGGATAAGGATGGATAAGTGCTACCCTCAGTCTGTTACCATAGCAACAGTCTGCTCCATCGCTGAAACACTGAACTGAAATGAGAAAATCCCGGATGGATTGATTAATGAGGGAACTTGATTGATGGATAGATTTGGGAGAAGGGATATTTCAGCACATTCTTCAGCTGCTGCCTGAACTTAGTCTGGGTCACGGCATAAATCGCGGTGTTTGTGCAGCAACTGAGGAGCTGCAGCATGAAGCCCAATTCCTGCACAAAGAGATTAAGATACACAGAGGTATCCACAACCCAATCCATCCGGAACCATATAGAATACAGCATTAACGTTGACCATAACAGGATGAAATTGGCCGAGATCACAAACAGTAAAATGATGGATTTTTTTCGGTTTCTCATTTCTGTGTCAGACTGAGCGTCCCCATTGGTGTGAGCGCGGAGTCTCCTGCGGGCTCTGCTGGTCACTAAAATGTGTCTGACGGTGAGAACATTGAGCAGCAGAATCAGGAGAAATGGGACACACGGGGTTAGAATGTGGTGGAGGAACTCGATTGTGACCCAGACACTGGAATAACGAACAGCATCTGTTGCATCACAAAACCAGGGGCGGTTCCGCAGCCAATACTGAGCCCTGAGAATAAAATACCAGGAAATGTTTTTTAAACAGCTCAGCAGAGTCACTGTTCCCAGGACCACACCCGTCGTTTTCTCACTGCAATATTTACTTTTCAGCTTCTGGCAACAAATGGCCACAAACCGATCAAAGGTGAAAGCGACGGTGAACCAGACAGAGCAGTCAGTGGCTGCATAAAGCAGGACGGCGTGGATATTACACACGGGGACCGAGTCCCACAGGAAATAAAACTGTTCCCGATAAACAATGGGAATGTGTCTCAGGATCATGTCGAGGGTAATGACCAGGAGATCCGCCGCTGCCATGGCCCCCAGGTAACGTCTGACACATGGAGACAATCCACAATCTTTATAAAGCAGGACGTAGATAGTCACTACGTTAACTGTGAGGAAGGAAAACAAACACATTATCCATCAGCCTGGAGCCAAAAGGTCCCGTTGGATTGGGGACCCAGTGAGATTTTCAAATGTGTCCCTGTATTCAGGGATTTATTTAAATAATTGGAGCTGGAGTAACAAATGGGTAGTTCTGTATTACTGACAAAAATGTGACATAAACCACAAGAAACCCTCCCTACCCAAACACACAAAGACACATGCATAGGGACAGATGGTTTCTAGAACATTCCCACTCACTCGATCTCTCAAGAGCAGATGCAGGTCACTCCTTCCCAATCCCTAATACGGAGGGTGGAAACCTTGCTGTCCTGAAGGATTCTCTCCCAGTTTCCTGAAGACAAACGGAGTTTGGAAATTTCTGTATTTGGTTTAAATTGTGGTTGATCCTGTGTCGTGAAGAAATGTCAACGCAGGGAAAACGTATTCACCCCTTTAACTGCCTGAGGGGCCTTCGGAACAGTGTTCTCCTTCTCCCTGGAACGGGATCTCTTCCCTCGGGATCTTATCGTTTGTTCAATTCACTGATGTCCGGCCGTTCTCAAACAATGTCAGGGGCAGAACGTTCCAGGGAATGTCAGATATGGAATGTCGGGGACAGACTGTTCCAGGGAATGTCAGTTATAGAATGTCGGGGCAGTACTTTCCGGGGAGTTTCAGTTGTAGAATATCGGGGACAGAACGTTCCGGGGAATGTCAGTCATAGAATATTGGGGACAAAATTTTCCGGGGAATGGCAGTTATAGAATGTCGGAGACAGAATGTTCCAGGGAATGTCAGTTATTGAATGTTGGGGACAGAACGTTCCGGGGAATGTCAGTTATAGAATCTCAGGGACAGAACGTTCCGGGGAGTGTCAGTTATAGAATGTCGGGGACAGAATGTCACGGGGAGTGTCAGTTGTGGCATGTCGGAGACAGAATGTTCCAGGGAACCCCTTGACCTGTCCATCACCTTTACCCCCATCCACTACACCAACATGATGTACTGTGTACAGACTATATATCTGTCAGAGCGGGGAGCTATGCAGAACACAGCAAGGCACTGATGTGTGAACCTGAAAAAAAATATGCATCCTGCATGGGGAGCTGCACAAAGCACACCATTACATTATCTATAAACCTCAACCAGGTATTCTGACAACAACAGTGAACTGTGTAGTAATCACCCGTGAATTAATCTGTAAACCAGGAGCAATTACCTTCCCAACATGTAGGACTGTGTACATCACGCCAGGGCATTGATATGTAAACCAGGAGCAGTTATCCTCCCAGCATGGAGGATTGTGTACGGCCCCACAGTGCATTGCTCGGTAACACTGTGTTAGATCCATGCCCAGTGTGGGGAAACTAGTAGGCCATGCTGGAAGTGACAGGATGTGCAGCTCCCATCCATTTCCAGCTCCTTATCTCCATTGTGCCATGACAAGGGGGTTCTGTGGGTGTGAACATCACTGCCACAGAGAGATGGTGTGGAAAACACTTTAAATATCTCCACATGGGAGGGGTGTGGGTATAGACAGAAAAGGCGACTACGAGACAGTGTCATGGATGGATGTTTCAGAATGCTGAAATGTAGGCACTTCGAGAGCGTCCAGTAACATGAGCCTGTCTTCTCAGGAAAGATAGGAAAAAGGGATAATGGTTTGAGGTCAGATGAGCATTTGTTCTGCATCTTTGTATCTGGAATTGGCTTCAACAAAATCTATGACTGATTGGGCAGATTCGAACAGTAATTTTTCTCAGTGCCATTTTCATTAAGTGTGACAGAGGGATTACCTTGACGAGAATGAACTAGTTTCCCGGGGTTATCTTATTGAACTCAGCACATTAACTACCCACCCCACCCCATGCTGTCCCGCTCATTCAATGTCAGCCCGATTCTCCTAATCATCATGGCTGGAGGTACTCACGTTCGCCTTGATATCTCTGGATATTCCGTGATCCCTGGCACTGATGCCATCATTAAAAGGCCAATGGGGACACGGTTGAGCTTTCTCCGTTTGGAGCTGCCCTGCACAGTTTACCCGAGCATGGCAGATAAGGGACAATTCCACTGCGGTTTGTTGACAAAGACACGGAGGTCCTGGTGGATAGGCTAGTACAGAGGGGGGCATTCTCTTCCCAGAGGGGGACACCCCACCAGACCCACTGAGCATGGTCTGAGCTCACCACCCAGCTCAATGCAGTATCTGCGGTCTGAAAAATGTCCTGCAATACAGGACAAGCATCAATAACCTTCCCTGCTCTGTCAGGATAAAGGTCACAGTATTTTCTCTGCTCCCTCACACTAACTGTATATCTGTTATAGCACCGACCACCAATCAAGGCTCATGCTCCATTACTCTCACTGCTGTATGCAGCACCTTCTCTATCTCCCCACACTCTCTGTCTCTCTCCCTCTCTCTATCCCCCACTCTCCCTCTCCCTTCCTCCATCTTCTTCACTCCACTTCACCCCCCCCAACATTAATAACACTGCATGAATACAACACTGTCGACGGACTTCCTCTGAGAACCTTGCCATTTGCCATTTTCCCCACCTATACCAGCACTAACAGCAGGGCCACCCTCTCCGCCCCCCCTCCCTCCTCCCCCCTTTCTCCCATTCCAGGAGAAGCAGCCTGGAATAGAACAGAAAGGCCAAGTCGGATGATGGAGTGCTCGATATCCGTTCCCTCACCACCCCCTCCCTCGCCATGTGGAGAGGGCTCTGGTAGGAGCCAAAAAGGACTGGGACGCCTCGTGTGGAGATTCTGAAACATCCATGTCCCACCGGCCTATTAAGGAGCAATGTTCAGTGAAGGACAATTCTCACTTTAAACCCACTGGCAGCTCCGTTTCCCCCCGGCACAACTTAAAAGTCGTGGCCCTGATGCCATCTCCATTCTATGTCCAGCTGGTCGAAATGGAACCCTACGGTCTTCGTGGGCGGGAGAGTGGGCTCACAACGCATCGTCACCACCACATCCCAGGATGGGAGCACAAAGGCGCCCTCGTTCACCTTTTCCTGTAAACCGACCAGATACTGAAACCAATCTGTTATCTTTACTGCTCTCCTCACTTATCCTGACATATTCAATAATCCGTGCTCATATACACACAGCACTTTCCTGCAGCCCCTTCAAAATGGCACAGGCTGTTTTATTTTATATTTCATATAGTGCATCACCTCACACTGCTCTGCATTGATCCCCATCTGCCTGAAAACTACAACAACGCGTGATTGTCCTGTTAGAGTTCCACACTGTCCTCTATAGACTTCACAATTCTTCCAGGTTTAATGCCAATTACAAACATTGAGATTGTCATAGCGTCACAGTCCTCAACAAACAACTGAAATCCTGCTGCACTCACGAGTATTAGCAAGTGAAATACTGATATATTCCAACGGAGGGAGTCGAATAATGAGATGTCGTCAACAGACCAACAAAACTCCTGACACACACGAGACACAGTGAATGAAATATTGACAAATCATTGAGCAAGAGAAATCCGGATAGGCTCTGCTTATCTTCATTGACATCATGGTATTAATTTTATGAAGTTGAAAGTGTGTACTGTACTTTTAAGAGAGAATGAATGCTGTTCTGAACTGAGAGGTTACAAGCACCTGTGTATATGCGAGGATGGCAGACCCAGAGTGTCAAGAACAACTGAAAATATGTAACATTTGCACATGAAATAGATCCCTGAGTGGTTGCTCTTTGGACAACAATTCGAATTTTTACCAAGCAGTTTAAATTATGTCACAGGATACTAAAACCGAATCAAGTTTGATTTTATTGGTTTTCGAAAATTGAACCAATGAGATAATCCGATATTGCGGATATTAGGAAAGCAGGCGTTTTGGAAATTGCAGACAGATAAAATGCCACCTATACACATTAAAGAGATTAGGAAACACTCTGTATCAAAGGTGCCTTTTCAAATGGAACATATTCACAGTAAACAGAAAGAAGATGAACCAGGGAGATCCACAGGGGGAAGAAAACACCGAAAACGACAGCTGCTATGTGGTTTTAAAATTCCATTTATGTAATTTTAACAAGTATCTTATTGAAAGTGTCTATCGTTATAGAGCTGGAGTCGGCTAATAAGCAGTTCAGAGAAAGGGGGGTCTCAGAGTTGAGAATAATTTATATAAGATGCTCACTTTCAGAGTTAGAAAATAAATTGATGTTTTTATTTAAACAGTGGAATTTGGGAGTTCGCTGTCACACAGATTTTAACAGTTTATGAGGCAAATTGAGCTTTTCTTGTTGATTAGGTTAAATTACCAGATGAGCTTCAAGCCGTGTCCTAACAATTCCCGTATGTGTATCTGCGTGTCTCTGTGTGGGGCAGGTCTGGCGGTCTCTGTGGTGTTTACAGTGATGCACTGCCACCCGCTGCTGACCTCCCCCCGCCGCTGCACAGGCATTGACAGAGGGTGAAAAACAACAATGATTCACTCAGAGAGGAGGAGGGAGGGGGCAAGTGCTCACAACACCATTCAAATTGTTTTTTTTCTCTCCATGTACTGATCTAAACGTCTTTTAAACGTTGCAACTGCACACAATTCCACTACTTCCTCTGGATGTTCATTCCACACACAAGCCAACTTCTGTCTAAAATAATTACCTCTCATGACTTTTGTAACCTTTCTCCTCTGAACTTAAAATATCCTTACGTCTTGAATCCCCCACTCTAGGAAAATGCATTGGCCTTTCAGTTTTTCTGTACCCCTCATGATTTTATAAACCTCCGTAACGTCAACCCCTCAATCTCATACTCTCCAGTGAAAAAAGTCCCAGCCAATCCAGCCTCTCCTTATCGCTCACTCCCTCCATTCCCAGCATCATCCAGGTTAATCTGTCCTGAACCCTCTCTACTTCAATAATATCAAGGTCAATAATATCAAAGTGAATAGTGAAGGTATATTCTAAGTGTAGAGGAGTCTAAAACTAGAGGACATAGTTTTAAAGTCAGTGGGGAAAAATGAGAGCTGAGGGGCAGCTTTTTCACCCAGAGGGTGGTGTGCATATGGAATGAGCGGGCAGGGTTTTCAGACAGGATACAGCATTCCAGAAGAGGTCTCACCAATGCCCTCTCCAACCTCAACAAGACGTCACAATTCCGATTCCCAAAGGACTGACCAATGAAGACAAGTGTATTAAATACCTTCTTAATCACACTATCTATTTGTGATGCAAAATTTAAATAAATTTCCCAGACGGCCTAGTTCTCTGATCTACAACACTGCCAAAGGCCCTACTTTTAATTGTATATGTCCTGCTATTGTATGATTTACCAAATGAAATACCTTGCATTAATTCAAATTAAACTCCATCTGTCACCCCGCAGATCAGTGAATAATCTGACTGCTTTTTCACTCTCCCTCTTCAATTTTAAAATACCCACCCCCTCTCCAGGAGGCCTGCACACTCCATCCATGATGTACACAAAGACCCTGACCTTGGGTTGCCTTGTGTGCTTTTGGGGAAGAGGGACAGATTGCAGACACAGTTTGTAGGGAGGAGATGCTGGACAGTAATCCGTGGCCTGCTATCATTTCATGGTTTTAGGAAGAGTGCAGTCACACATGTTATTGGTGAGTATTACTGATCGGATTTTTGGGTACAGAAATTATTGTCTATCTTTGTCTTTGGTGTTCAGTAATAAATATCTATTCGAGATCCTTCGTTGTGCAGAGTATGACTTCAGGATTTATTCCCCTAATATTGCAGACTGCGGGTAATAGCAGTTAACGATGTTTATTGTTTTCTTCGATGGTACAGTACGTGATCTCAACATCCGAAAATTGAAACAAATACCTTGCATTTGTTTAACAATGAAAAACATTTTGTGTAGTTCAGTAATGTTAACCAGATTTTAAGAAATCCATACCGAGCTGAAAGCTGGTACTTAAAATGTGACTCAAAGTCTGGGCATAGTTAAGTCGTGTGAAATGGGTAGTACCCGTACCTCTGAGCCAGAATTCTGGATTTGATTCCAAATCCTAAACTTCTCTGGTAGTGTCCCTAGCTCTGGACCAAACGGTCTGGATTCAAGTCCTGCCTGTTGTGGAGATGTATGCCAGCATGTCAGAACAGGTTGATGAACAAACACACAGGAGAATCATGTTGCAGCTTTAGGGACTATTGCTGAGTGGTGGTAGTGCCCCTATCTCCGGGCACAACGTTTCAGGTACAAATCCCACAGAGATGTTTCATAATCCGTCTTGACAAACTGATGAAAATGGTGTTAGAATTGTGTATTGATGGAGAAGGAAGAGTTGTCAGTATTGAGTTTCAGAATTTAGGCCCAGGGAAGACTGATAGCACAGGCATTTTACAGCAGTAGAGGTTTATAAAATAATAACAGCCATGGATAGGGTAAGTAGTCAAGGTTTATTCCCAGGGTAGGGGCGTCCAAACGTAGAGGCCATTGGTTTAAAGTGTGAGGGACAAGATTTGAAAGAGGCCTAAGCGGCACCATGTCACGCAGAGGAATGAGCTACCATAGGAAGTGGTGGAGGCTGGTCCAATTACAACATTTGAAAGGTATCTGGAGGCTGACAGACCTGCTGAGATTTTGCAACAATTTCTGCATTTGTTAAAAACAAAAGATGCCTTCATTTTACCACAGGTGCTCTGAATGCCTAAACGTTTAAACATATTTAAATGATGCAGTCACATATAAAAACATTTTATTTTCTGCCAAGGAAAATGCAGCAACGATGTACCTTCATGAAGCAGGGAATGTGATGTAGACATAGTTTAGGCAATGTTCAAGGAAACCTCATATGGTCCAGTTTGGGCGAGGATGATATTATTCTGTAACTCAACTCAGAGAGGAAGAACGTGTGATCTGCCCTAGAAGGAGTGGCCTACACTGCACTCGCTCTCCCTCACTGTTTCTCATCACAGCAATGTGTGCAAGCTAAAAAAAATGTGTGCATGAATAGTCTGAATAGTCACAGTCTGTTTTCGAGGATAAGGAGTCCAAAACAAGAGGGCATAGGTAGAAGGCGAGAGGGGAATAATTTAGAAGGGACCTAACGGGCAAATGTTTCACACAGAGAGTGATTTCTGTTCAGAAAGTGCTGTCAGAGGAAGTGGTGAAGGCGGTATAATTGTACATTTAAAAAGTGACTGAAAGACGAGGGATACTGGCCACATGCTTGCAAATGGGACTAGATTTGAGTTAGTTATCTGGTCCGAGTGGACAAATTGTACTAACGGGTCTGTTTCCATGCTATATGGTTCTCTCATTCTATAATAGGGATGAGGAGTCAGAATTATTTTCTGCAAGTTTATCGTGCCTCTATGTTCATATTGATACAAGACTGAGTTAGTTAAGCACTTGACAGGGAATTGTGTCATGGATAATAAGATACAGACAGGAGAGTGGGGCTGAGGCCACAACCTGATCAGATACAATTTTAGT
The DNA here is from genome assembly GCF_020745735.1 of Hemiscyllium ocellatum. Classification (NCBI taxonomy): domain Eukaryota; kingdom Metazoa; phylum Chordata; class Chondrichthyes; order Orectolobiformes; family Hemiscylliidae; genus Hemiscyllium; species Hemiscyllium ocellatum. The sequence goes on from NC_083446.1 coordinate 29,072,317, forward strand.
ACCTGGTGGACAAGAGTCAAAGTGTCTAATGATCCACTCCTGCTCTCCAGTCCCATGTTTCTGTGTTCCATTCAGCCTTTCAAACCTGCTAGACACGAGCAGCTGGAGTCCATTACTGCTATCACCTGGTGCACAGAAACATGGAAGACCATTCAACCCCTCAGTATTGTCACATACGGTTTGAGTTGATTTGGGAAATCTAATTTGAAAACCCAGGCTGGGTACGAAAGAGGCCCCTCATCGCTCTTTACAGAGCTTCCCCTTCCTGCAAATTGTGCTTCATTTGTTGGTCATGGTGTAGACCCAGACTAACTGTGAATACAGCCCCCATACCTCACCCACAAATGGCTCACATCGCTGACTGCAACATTCAATAACTGCCCTTCCAGGAAAATAACACCCACTAACCTTCCAATAACAGACTGTGAGAACATGAGATACAGGGGTAGGTCACTCATCCCCCTCAAGCCTGCCTTGCCCACAAAACGATCATGGCTGATCTGCTCTAAGTCTGAATTCCTCTTCAATGTACAAATCTTTATAGCCCATAACTCTCTGTTAGGTACAATCCATCTAACCCTTCTTTAAATACTTTGGCATCTAGCTCTCCTAACACGATGGAAAAGCAAATTGCTGACATTGAACACCGTCTGTTTGGAATAAGCACTGCCTGCTCCTGTACCATGACCTGTTGTGATGAACATATCATATGAACACAAAGTTTCAGATAACTGCGACTGGCCCTGATATCAAGGCAGCTCTTGACTGAGGATGATGTCAAGGAGTTAAACAAAATTGGATTTGTTTGGGAATCAGCATAACCTCCCCATTGGTTGGAGTCAATTACAGGAAAATGGAAGGTGTTTGCGGTGTGTGGATGTCCATTATCTCAGTCCCGGGACATCTCTGTGGGAGATCCTCAAGTTAGCTCCCTCTTCACAAACATTTTCAGCTGCTTCATCAATGTCATTCCACCATCATAAGGTCAGAAGAGGGAATGTTTCTTGAAGATTATTTCATGTTCACAACAATGTGTTCCCCTCCCCCCCCCCCACCCCCGTCAGCTCCTGAACCAGTCTGTGTCCATGTGCAGCAAGACTTGGGCAACATTCAGGCTTGTGCTGTTAATGTATATGTAGAATTCATGTAACCGTACTGGGAGACGCTGTTTAATCCCACAGGGAAAGGAGGAACTCATTCAGCATCTCAACGTTAATTCACAGGAATATGTGGAAGCCATTCAGCCCATTGAATCTACTGAACAAGAAGAGGGATAGCCCATTCAGATCCTCCTGCCTATTACACAGGAAGCAATGAGTCCAGTGTTATGGACCAGGCTAGAGGCCCTTAAAAATATTTTGACGTGGTTGTTTAAATCCTACCCTTATGTTATTCTAAAGGCAAATATAACAACTGGTTCAGATGTAATGTGATTGGTGTTAAGCAAATCAGCTTATTTGAGCAGTATCATTAAAATATAATCAAAGAAAGAAGAAATTTGAATAACAACACGATTCAAAAACTTAACAGAATAGTAGATACGGTCCTATTACTAACTAACTGTACCAATATAGTCAGATCCCATAAACACAACCATTTGGCAAAAAAAAACCAAATTCTCACATGCAGTTCTCCAGGAGGGAAAAGCAATAAAGCAGCATCCAGTAAAAAAAAACGGGCAGAGAGAGTATCAGCCAGGAGATAGTCACTGAAACGTATAACTCTATGAAGACCCCAGTAGTTTCTGATGTTACTGAGAAACCTTGAGTCACTTACACAGGAACAGGAGGAGGCCATTCAGCCCCTTGAGTCACTGACACTGAAACAGGGAGAGGCCATTCCGCCCCTTGAGTCATTTATACAGGAATAGGAGGAGGCCATAAAGCCCCTTGAATCACTTCCACAGGAACAGGAGGAGGCCATTCTGCCTCTTGAGTCACTTAAGCTGGAACAGGAGAAGGCCATTCATCCCCTCGAGTGACTGACTCAGGAATAGGAAGAAGCCATTCAGCAACTTGAGTCACTGATGCAGGAAGAAAAGGAAGCCATTCAGCCCCATACGTCACTTATACAGGGACAGCAGGAGGCCATTCAGCTCCTTGATCCATAATACAGAAACAGGAGGAGGCCATTCAGCTCTTTGAGTCACTTACAAAAGAACAGCAGGAGACCTCTTAGTCCCTTGAGTCACTTACACAGCAACAGGAGGAGGCCATTCAGCCCCTTGAGTCAATTATACAGGAACGGGTGGAGACCATTCAGCCCTTTGAGTCACTTAAGCAGGATCAGGAGGAGGTCATTCTGACCCATGAGTCACTGACACAGGAACAGGAGGAGAAGAACATTCAGACCTTCAACGCTCTTACAGAGGGACAGAATGAGGTAATCAATGCTGATTGCGGATGAAAAGTGTTTTCTCCTGCCCCTTGGATGCTGCCTGACCTGCTGTGTCTTTCCAGCACTACACTCCCGCCTCTGATTTCCAGCATCTGCAATCCTTACTTTCTCCTAATTGATTCTCTAACTTGTTGAACAAGTGGAGCAGGGGCTGCACAGACAGACAGCTCCAAATTGTTCCAGGTGGCTCTGTTGCTCATGATACACGCGTGTTTGTTTTTCACAGTGAGGAGGGAAGCGAAATGCTTTGTGTGAAATCTCAAGAAGTCATCCTCTATGTCCGAGAAGGCAGCATAGTATTCTCTGTGGAGGGCAGAAGCTGGTGAGAATGGCTACCTGTTTCAGATGGAAGTTATTGTAGATGCTATTGGTGATTGTGAACAACATGATGTTCAATGCAGTGTCACACACTGACTGCTTATTAATATGTGGAGAATTAATTAGGGCTTAGAAACAATTAGGAAAGCCATGTTAGACTGATGAATGGACTCTCTAAGTTCAACTAATGCTAATCTTGTTCATCCTGATCTTGTTGAGTGCACGTCCTGTGCAGTGTTACCTGTATGCCTTACTCTGTACAAGTCTATTTATGTTATGACCTGTCTGACCATGCTTACTATGATCTGTCTCCACTGCTCATAAATAAAGTGCTTCCCTGTACTGATGTACACATGACATGAAATCATACCAATCAGACCTGGGTAAAGTATAGAATTTCTCACCCTATCAATGTCTCTTCTGGAAATAAGTGATTGAAATCAATCCTCAAGTTTCAGTGCAACAATCTCTACTCTCTCATAGCTCTACAGATTAAACACTCAGCTTCTTCCCTCTCATTTCATGGTACAGACATCTGTTTCTGGTAAGATTATTCCTTAAAAAGGAGATCAAATCGGTAGAGATTGCCTCAATTTCTCCATCCGCAAGGATCCATAGTTGAAGGAACATGGCTTTACTTAGATTCTTGAATCAGTAGACATGGAGAACGGTAGACGTAATCTGTATAGATTTCAGTAAGGCCTTTGATTGGAAGATTCGATTGCACAGCATGCAGGGGGAGCAGATAAATTGGATATCCAATTTGCTTGATGTAAGGACGGAGAGGTTAATCGTGGAAGAATGCTTGTAGGGATGGAGGCCTGTAACGTTTTTAAATTCATTTTCTGGATGACAGCATTGCTGGATAGGCAGCATTTATTGCCCATCTTAACTGCCGAATGGGCAGATAAGGGTCAAACACTTTGTTGTGGGTCTGGAGTCACATAGAGGTCAGACTAGGTAAGGATGAAATGTTCTTTATCTGAAGGATATTAGTGAAAAGGTGGAGAATCTCAGGGTTTACTGCTGGGCCCATTACTATTTGCTATCTCTTATCAATAACTGGAATGAGATTGTAGCAAACATGATAATTAAATTTGCAGATGATACTGAAATATTCAGTATCGTGGACAGTGAGGAAGATTATCAAAAATGTAGCAAGACCCTGATCAACTGGGAAGTGGGCCCAGAACTGGCAAATGGAGTTTAACATAGATGTGTGTGAGGTCTTGCATTTTGGAAAGTCAAATCAAGGTAGGTGTTTCATGGTGAGTGGTAGGGCCTTAACGGGGGTAATGGACAGAGAGAGACTTTGAAGTTCAGATTCACTGTTCTCTGAAAGTGGAGTCACAGGTGGACAAAAGACTTTTGGTATACTGGCCTTCATCAGTCAGGGCAAGTTTGGAAGTTATGTCCCAGATATACAAGACTTTGGCGAGGCAACACTTGAAGTGTTGTGTTCAGATTTTGTCACTTTGTTCTCGGAAGGATGTTATTAAACTAGAAAGAATGCAGAAGAAATTTACAAGGATGTTGGCACAACCCAATGGTCTGAGTGAAAGGGAGTGTTTAGACATTCTAGGACTTCTTCTTTAGAGCAGAGGAGACTGAATGGAGAACCTATAGAGTTATGTAAGATGATGAGGGGCATGGATATGGTGAATGCTCTCAGGCTTTATCGAAAGTTTGGAGAATCAAGGATGAGAGGCATCAGTTTAAGGTTAGATGGATGGAGAAAAGGGAACCTGAGGGGCTACGTTTTCAACATAGAGACTGGTACGCAGATATAAAGAGCTGCTAGCGGATGCGTTTGGTTGGGAGATGTAAATTAAACAACATTAAAAAAGGCATTCACATTAAAAAAGGAAAGGTCTCGAAGGAGTTTCATTTTAATTCTGCACACATATGTAACATTGGAATATGTCAAATCTTATCTGCACTTTTTCCTTTAAATCTGCAATAACTCATCTGCTATCACAATTTTACGGTCCACAATATGTGTATTTTTGTAGTTAAAAGTCGGTAACGTCAAACTCAAATTGAATATTCTCATATTTTAGTCTTTAAATCTTTCAAAAAACGCAAAAGGATTGTAGTTTTATACATTCATCTCTGACAACCCTTTTGTCACATAAACAATCACGTATTGTCAGGCCAGCACCAAACCCAATAATGCCTTTTCAATAGTGGAGCATTTTCTTTCCGGTGGGTGTTCGTTTTTTTTTTACACAGGTAGCCAACTGGCCATTCCATTCCATTCTCATGTGCCTGGATCAATACGTCTCAAACCCATATATTGCTCGCAACAATCGCAATTTTAAAGTCTTTCAAATTTTTTTGTGTAGCTAAAACTGCTGCGGTAGTTCATGATGATTTTGAATTCTCAAATGCTGGCTGGAATTGTTCTATACACCAACGTTTTGTGTGCATTTTTAGTAAATCCATCAGTGGTTCAATGACGCTACTAAAGTTTGGAACAAACGTCCAATGGAATCCATTCAGTCCCAAAAATCGAAGCTCCTCTTTCATCGAGAATGGTTGTGGACATATCTCAAAGCCCTTCATCTTTGTTTTCCATGAAGTCAACCTTCCATGTCCGATGTAATGTCCCAAGAACGTCACATCTGCCTTCACAAGTTCTGTTTTCTTCTCATTTATTATCAGTTTTCCTTCTTGCAATTGGTCAACGAGCTCTTCCAACTGTAACATGTGATCTTTCCATGACTTGCTAAAGATCACTGCATCGAACAGATAAACTGCACAATTTATTAATCAGGCCACAGCTCTGTTCACGATTCTTTGGAATGTGGCTGATGCATTATTCATTACAAAGAGAATCCCTTTGAACTGATGTTGCCCATTTAAGGTTACAAACGCAGAAACTTCTTTCACTTTCTCTCATAAAGTTGCCTGCCAAAAACCATGCAGTATGTCCAACTTTGGGATGTGTGTGGCTTGTCAAACTTTATGTATGCAGTTTGTGAATCTTGGTATTGGATAGGAGCCTGATTACGTTTCAGCGTTGAACATCTGATAGTCCACACAAAATCGCTGAGCCCCATCAGGTTTGGGAACTAACAGAATCAGCGTACTCATCTCGGTCTGACTCGGTTCAATGATATTTTCGTTACTCGCATCTACTTCCCTCTGGATCTCGGTGGCTTTGGGAGGATTAAGCCTGCAGGAGTGTTGTTTATCAGAACATCAATCTGTACTTCCATGTTTCTGCAAATGTCCTCATACTGCTGCAATGAACAATCAATTGCGTTAAATGCTTCTGCAACAAATAGCTCGCTATCCTCATCCACTCCTCAAGGACTTCCTTGTTATTTAAAGGATTTTGCGTCACATCAAACCTCATGACATCTGTACTTGATTTCTCATTCTGTGAGGCAGTAACTAACAGCTGCTTCTCTTGTTCCTTATCTCTGTATTAGTAAATTTACAATATATTCACGTGAAAGACCTGCTACCTTTGTTTATATCCTGCATTTTTACCAGATTGTTTACCTGAATCTACTCTTTTCTCCATTTGGAAGGGGACTCTAAACTTGCATTTGAAGGGATTTCCTCCCACTGGTGGCATCCACACGGAAAAAAACCCATCAAATTTCATAGATGTTATCTGCCACTTGCTTCATTCAATGCTGCGCCCTCTTCAGATGCTGTTCAGTTAACTCACATACTCGATTTAGTCTCTTCCTCACCTCAGAAACATAATCCAAGTGTGAGATATCCAACTTCGGTCTTGTTAATTTTTCTTTAATTCCAGAAGTACACTCACTTCATGTCCGAATATTATTTCAAAGGGAGTAAACTAAGTAAATACGTTTGGGGCATCTCTAATGGCAATCAAATTAATGGGACACCTTTATCGCAATCATTTGGCCAATCCTGACAGTACACTGATAACATGGTCTTCATCGTCTGATACCAACTTTCCAAGGCTCTCTGGAATTTAGTTTAGGACGCACTTGATTTGACGTGCTGTATATCTAAGCTTTCCACGATTTACTTAAAAAGTCGAGCTTTAAATTGACTCGCTTGGTCTGACGGAATCTCTCTAGGTAGCCTGTACTGAGTAAAGAAAGTTACCAACCCCTCCACTACCGTTTTTGCCTTAACACTCCGTAATGGAATTGCCTCTGGTAATCTGGCAGACACATTCATTATGGTCAGCAAATATTTGTTTTCACTCTTAGTTTGGAAAGAGGGCCTACGGAACTAATCATAATCCTCATGAAAGGTCTGTCGAACGCACGTTTTGGCAACAAAGTTTCTGGTTTTCGTCCTGTCTGTGGCTGATCTACAATTCGGCATATATGACACACATGGCAAAACAAAATAGCCACATCCTTGTGCATTCCAGACCAGTAGCTTATCCTGAGTCTTCCAGGTGACTTCCTGCAGGTATACCTAGATGACCTCCTATAGGTAGTCCCTGTGATAGCCGTAACACTTCCTGTCTGTATGTGACCGCCAGAACAATCAAGTCAACTTTGGCCCATTTCTCCTCTGCATTAACCTGCCATAGTTTTCAATTTTATTTGGGATTCTATCTTTAAGTTGCTAACGCTCAACAATATATTCTGATTCCTTTTCTGAGTATGCATCAATTTATGTAAATTTCAGTTGTTAGGCCATTAGCCTTTCAGGACTAAACACCTCTGCCTGACCCTCTGCCTGTTCTGGTTTTTCCTGCATCATTACATGAAACAATGGGCCGGCTAATTAAACTTGCGCTCGCTTGTCTTTCTCTTGACTTTTTGCTTCTTGCTGTAATTTATGACAATGAGATCTCGTTATTACACAGTTTGGAAACTTTCCTGGGTATTTGTCTTTTAACTCCTCAATTTCCTGGTCTTCCTTTGACTGCTCCACCACAAAAGGTATCATTCCCACATTGGATCCTGCCACATTTTTTTCAGGAATAAAACTTTATTTCTGAAACTGACGGACTGTCACTCACTCCCACGGTTACGTCCTCAATCTTGATTTGGATCTCCAACCCGACCTTAGACAGGCAGCACTAAATTTCTGTTCCCATTCCACAAATTATCACTCTCTCATGTAACATGTCAGAAAGAATGCAAATACTTTCACCACTTATTTTAGAGGCTGAGATAATGTGAGGATTACAGATACTGGAGATCACAGTTGAAAGGTGTGGCGTTGGAGAAGCACAGCAGGTCAGGCAGCAGCCGAGGAGCATTAGGATACACGTTTCAGGCATAGCCCCTTCATAGGGAAACTGAGGGATTGGGGGAAAGGGTTCTGAGAGATACATAGGTAGGAGGGGGTGAAGTTGGGCGGAAAGTAGCTTGGAGGGCGATAGTTAAATGTAGGTAGAGGGGTGATGGTGATAGATCAGAGGGCAGGGTGAAGCAGACAGGCGGTAAGACAGCTGGGACCTTCGAACCACATGGCATTAAGGTCAACTTCCTCAGTTTCCAATTCTCCCCTCTCCCAACCTCATCCAAGATCCAACCCTTCGACTCAGCTTCGCCTTCTTCAACCCTCCTGACTGTCCACCTTTCTTCCCACATGTCCAATCCACCCTCCTCTCCGACAAATCACGATCATTCACATCTTAATTTTCCCATCGCCTTCCCAGTGACCTTCCCCACCAGCCACGTCTTCCCGCCGATTTACCGTTTAGCCCGCTTCTACTCCCCTCCCCGCCACTTTCCAGATGCTGCCTGACCTGTTGTGCTTTTCCAACGCCACCTTTTTCGAATATTAGAGACTGAGCAGATCCCGTATCTCGCAAAATTATACCTTGTTATCCTTCTCCCCCTGTTCTTTCTGAGTAGACTTTTCCCACAGAGTTTAATTCGTCATAGAGATCAGGTACTAACTCCATACCCAGCCCCTACCTCTGCTGTGCACTCTCCTACAGCTCCTCAACTTTTCATGGGTTTCCTTTACTACTTCCACTAGTGCCACTGACTCAACCTCTTTTACCACATCTTTTCCAACAGTGCCTTTGTTCTACGACTAGCATTGTGACTTTGTGTGTCCCACTTATGGATGTGAAGACAAATTTTCCCAATGCCATTCTTAAACCACTGGCACTGTAAATCCGGTATTGTGAAACCACTTGAGGCCTTTCACCTCCTTTCAACCCTCTTGGGCTTCTTTATTAACCTACATTTACCATTCCCAGTCTGCTCTCAATCTTTATTTTGTAGAGTAGGATCTTCCCTTCTCCCAATTTCTAACCCTCTCAAGAGGAAGATCTTACCAGAAGCTAAATTGCAGCTCCTGCACCAAGGCATATTGACCTGCCAGCTCCGCCACTCTTCTCACTTTTTGAACTTCCTTTTCATTTGCATGAAATCTGATCACCTCTGGAAGTGAGCTTTTAAATTGTTCCCCCAAAATGATTTGTTTCAGAGCTTTACATGTCTTGTCAATTTTTAAGGCCCATACCCATCGATCAAAATTACTATGTTTAACTCTTTCAAACTCAATATAAGTCTGACCTGGTCCCATCATTCTGTTTCTGAACTGTTCTCTATATACTGCTGGTCCCAATTCATAGGCATTCAAAATACCCTGTTTGACATCTGCAATACCTCTTACCCCCTCATCTGAGAGCACTGCACATACCTCATTAGCTCTGCTTACCAGCTTAGTCTGAACTGGCATTACCCACATGTTCTCTAACCACTCCATCTTTCCAACCAATTTTTCAAATGAAATAAAAAATGCAGCCACGTTTTTCTTATCAAAATATGGCAATGGTTTACCATATTTATTTATATCCCTACCTTCTATTTTAATGTCAATACTGTTGACTTGACTTTGCTGGTTAATTCGTAACTTCTCAAGTTCAAATTATCTCTCTCTCTTCCCCTCTCTCTTGCTTTTTCTCTTCTACATCTCTTCCTCTTTCTTATCTTTTTCTTTTGTCTCACATTTTAATCTTCTAACAGCAGGTACTGCATTTGCAATCTATCTTTTTCGAACTCTACAGCACTCACTGTCAGTTTCTCCGATACACTGGAGTGCGTGACCAACTCCATTGCAATTTCAGCTTCCCTTTTGCCCCTGGTTAAACCCAACTCTAATATAATTCTAAATGTACGCCCTTCTGCTATCTTTCTAAACTTTCTTGGAAAATTGGGAATCGTTTTCAGACCCCAGAACCTCTTTTAAAATGTTAATTCTCATTTCTCTCACTGTTCATTTAATCACCCACATGTAACCAAAATGAAACATATTTTCTAACCGAATTTTTATTTAAAGATCACGGACAATAATGGCCAAGTGTTGGAATCTGCTGGGACCTTTTGTACCCCTAATCTGTTCACATCTGGCCAAATCCTGAATGAAAAGCTCCCAAACTGTTCTGACATCGATGTCCAACCCCTCTGTTCATAAAAACCAAACACCAATAAAAGCTCACCTCGCCTCGTAATGTGTCAAAACATGAGTGACAGAGAACTCCCAACTTCCAACATTCAAAAAAAACAACATATTTTATGAACGCGAATAGTGAACATTAAACCACAACTATTCACAAGTACAAAATGCCTTTTCTTAACTGCTTGCTAACTGACTACAACTCTGAACATATGCTGTTCCATTAACTCACTTATCAAACATTTCATTAATCTCACCAGCGCACAGTCCCTGTCTTCCCCTCTGTCTTCAGTCTTCCAGCTGCTGAGCTCCCTGGGTCACCTTTTTTTTGTTTATGTTTTACTGTAAATAAAGTATAATGGATAGAACATTTTTCTAATTTGAGACCAAGATGTTAGATGTCCAGTTAGATTTCCCAAAAAAATTCAAAATACCAGGTTTATATGCTCCCCATGACACATTAGATTCTCATTGTTTGATTGGTTTTCAACAGTTAAAACAACAAAGATCAGCTTCCAGTTGTTTCTGGAATCCTGGGCATGATTAAGATTCATTGGTTACATTTGAAAGTAACTTTTGTATCACAAGTACGAGTCCCAACACTCTCTCTAATGGATGTGATACATTATAGGGCATTCTTCTTTCTGGCCAGGTATGTTAGATATCTACCCCGTTTATCACCATGCTAAAATAATCGCTGTTTCGCAAAGGACATTTCCCTCTTTGCTGTCTGGGTGAGCGCAGCATTCAAACTAGCCCTGCGGTCTGTAATCTGCTGCGACTTGCTTACAGACAGTCTGTCAAGGTATGCTGTTTCAGCTGCATTCAGGCAAGCCTTGAGCATAAGCAGCTGCTCTGACGTCTGCCGCTTCTTGGTTGCTGAGTAAAAAATAATGAAACTCCTTGCATAGGCCATTGGCAGTCTCCGAGACCGCCGATGGAATACTGGCCAAACTAATGTCCCAAACCATTTTAAATTCCGCTGACAACTACTCAATACACTTGCTATATTTCAGGAAGAAAAGAGCCATGTGCCAGTGCCGTGAGCCTGTCCCATCGTCACCGACCTTAACCTCCACATACACTGCTGCATGATCATAAATGACTATCTTCCCAATTCTGCAGGGTAAAAAATGCCAATCCTCGTACAGCACTTACGTGGCTGAGAGAAAAAGGTGAAGTCCCTCCCCTCAGGATGGAGACAACTCCACACACTCACATACTACAGCTCCCTGTTCAGGTACGCCAACTACCTGGATTGCAGGGACATACCCATACCCCCGAGGCATCCTGTCCACTTCGGGTTTAATACATCGGTAAAAGTCGCAATGGCTATCAACCCGGAAAGTGCATCTGTTAAAAAAATTGAGGGAATGTGCCAGGCGCAGTAAACAGTCTAAATCCTATTCATATCTCCATATATTAAAGCTTTAAGAATCGTAAACCGCCTATATTCATCCTTAATTTGGTCTCACAGTTGAAATGGACGATTATTCTTGATGAGTTAGTAACTCCTCTGCTTTTCGAATGAAAGGATGAGAAAAAAACACACGTCCGAACACTCCCTGCTGTAAGTTGAAGTGCGCCTTACTGTTTAGATGTGTTTCTTCCAGCAAGGCAATATCAACCCTCCGTTCTCCTCAGGCTTGTAAGCATCTTTTTACACTTAATTGGTGAATGACTCCCTTTAACATTCCAGGTGCACCATTTAAATGCACTGTTCGCCATAGACATCTGAAATAGTGCGTGAACCCCTGGGAGTAAGAACCCCACTCATAGCGTACCGAAGGAAAACAGTAAACAGTTTTCATATATTTATAAACACAACTTCCAAAACTACCAAATCAGAAACTTCTAACATCTATGTCTACAACAGACCAACAACTAATACAAATGAATGGGGACTTTGTCCCTTCCCTGCAGGTGATGCTCATACTATACATTAACCCCTTCATGGCTCCGTTCACCTGAAACCTTTCCTTCTCCCCAGACAGCTCAAAGTAAGGAAACGTTACGCGCATTCCATAACAAAAACATTCAAAGTGGGCACTCAACCCGTCCTATAAATATTTTAACCCTCGGCACACCTGGTTAAAAAAACAAAAATGAAAAACTATTTGACTTGCCCAACCACGCCCCCATCCCATATCAAGGGAGACAAATGAAAACGAAATGATAAAATTAAAAACAAACGACAACGGGAGGAGAGAGAAGGGAGAAGTGAGAGAAAAAAGAGAAAGAAGGAGGTTATCCTCAAATACATAAAAGAAACCAACAAACAGGTAAACCACAGAGAAAAGATAAAGTTAACATTATTGTCCACATTACTTAAGCCAGCCCGTCTACGTTAAGGTGTCCAGGAAGTCCTTTGCCTTTTATGGTGAGTCAAAATTAAACATGGAGCCCCCATGGCTGAATTGTAATATTGCAGGATATCTAAAAGGGTACTGGATAGTAAAGTCCCTCACCCGTCTTTTTAACCCATCAAAGGCTTCATTTTGCGAATCACGATCGCAGAAAAGTTCTGGAAAAGCATAATTCGTGATCCTTTGTATATCAGAGCCTGTGGCTCCTTCCTCATTGCTCGAGAAGCTTCCAGCACAATTTGCTTATCTCTGTAACTGCTGGTGCAACACTAGGACCGGTGGGGGCGCTGGTCCATTTCGGGCCTGTGCACTGTGACGGTGGGCCCACTCACCCGAATCCGTCCCGACCTGAATCCCAGCCCAAATAACCGCGGGAGCCATTGCTCCAAGAAGCTGACCAGCTGGCATCCCTCTTCCTGTTCCTGCAGCCAGACCAGGCAGATGTTCTTCCTACAGCCTTGACATTCGATGTCATCGACCTGCTCTTCCAAAGCCTGTACCTGCTGTTCCAGGACCTGACACTCAAGGATTCCGTCACGGTTTCAGAGGTCGCAGTCCGTTGCTCCAACTCCATGATGTGCTGCCTGAGATGTTGGATCTCCTGGTCATGCTCCTGCAGCATAACGGGGATCGGTTCAAGCCTGGCCCGGGACACCTCTATCGCTGAATTCATCTTCTCTCAGAGTTTCACAAACTCCAAGACCAGGCTGTGCTCCCCAGCTGTTTCCCAGAGAGCGCTCGCTGAGTTCGATGGTTCAGGTGGAAATGTGTCCCTTGCTGTAGGGGAGAGCCCAGTTTGTTGCAATCTTCGCAGATCCTTCCCTTTATACATTTCTCTCACAATTTTAAACTGATCCACAGCAATTCTGAGCGTCAAAAACAAATTATATCGACCACAATGGATAATAAATGGAGAGTGAGTGCCTCATTTTTTCTCGGTTCTGGTGCAGAGTTCAGCAAGGCAAGCGTACTGAATCGCCACCATCTTGAATCTCCCCATCTATACCTTCTTAACAACCCGATCAACCTGGCTGTCAGCTTACAAGGATCTATGCACATAGACACCGAGATCTCTCTTGTCCTTATGACCATGAATCTTCCCATTAGCCCAGTACTTTTTATTCCTGTTGCTCCTTCTGGAAGTGCATCACCTGACACATTTACACATTAAACTCTATTTGCAACCTCTAAGCCCAGCTGTGCAGTTTATCTATGTCCCTATGTAACCTCCAACATCTTTCAGCACTATCCACAACTCCAAAGTCTTATTGTCATCGGCAAATTTACTAAGTCATCCAAAGCTCTTGGACTGGGATGGTATGGAATCAGATGAAGGAAACGGAGTGTGTCACCGTAACAGAGGGCAGTGACGCCCATGCTCCCAATATACAAATAGCAAGGGCAGTGAGGCAATGGGTCACTGCTGAAACTCAATTGGTTAACATGGAGATCCACGAGTAACACTGCCAGAAGCAAGGAGGGAGACAGTAATTGAACAAATCCCCTGATGTCAGTTAGTAGTAGTCTGCAGAGTGAATATCTGGATTCAGAGTCTCAATAGGATCAATAATGGTGGCAAGAAGTGAAGACTATATGAAAGAAAAGTAATGCTGTCATAACTGGTTTGTAGAAAAAAAATAGTTGGAGAGTTGAGACTTACCAGGGAGACCAACTATAGACAGGAGAGGATAATAAAAGTATTGAATAACGCAAAGAGCAAAATAAATACGCAATCATAATGACAACTGATCATAATACGTAGAAAGGACAGAAAAATCATCGGATAAACTCCGTCCCATTGTTGGAACATTCCAGTCTAATGTTCTCAGATTCTGATCCATTGTTGGAACATTTCAGTCATTTGTTCTCAGATACTGATCTCTCCTTTCTTTCTCTCTGGAGGTGCTGATCTCTGTTAGTACTATCGGTGATGCGTCCACCCATACAATGGAATAACACATTGAACAGAGCTCATTTATCATCAAAAGATGGAAACTCTCCACTGGGATAGTTAGAAGCCATGGAGATCAGCATTAATCACAGTCACTGAAAAGACAGGCTCAGCAAACCCCTTTGTTACATCCTTTTTCATATCACAATAAATGTGAGCATTTACTCAGTCCGAATGGAAAGCACGAGCGTTACTGACGGATGATCCATAAAACTTTCAATCTATTTAATCGTTTTTCCTTGCCTGTGTGCGCATTGCTGGAACACTGCACCCTGTTGTATATCTTCCACCCTGTTTATAAAAGGAGACGGGGATAAAATAAGCAGCTACAAAATAAGCAGCCACAAAAAAAAAAATGAGTTGTGGAGAAATTTCTAGAGACTGTAAACAAAGGTACGATATTTATTGCCAAATGACGTTGTGTGAGGCTACTCCTGGGTGAAAATGTTCAGTTATCACATCCTTTCATAACTTTGAGACCAAGCGTTGGGACAGATACTCAGGAATTGGGGAAGCAATTCTCTCACAATGTGCCTGTTACAGAAGGATAGGATGAGGCCATTCAGCCCACACTGGTTTATTCCCACATGAAGAGGTGGAAAGATGGAATGTTGGTAAGTTTGCAAATGGAACGATTCAAAACAGAAAAGTGTTACTGAAGCTGTATGAGGTGTAACTGAGAGGGTATTTGCAGGACATTGTGTTGTTCGGGTTTCTGTAACTGAGAAGGGAGAGACCTTCATTTGATACAGTTTACCAGGCGTTCATAATCCACGCGTTGTTGGGTCATTTAATGTCTCGGGCTTATTACAGAGGCTTAGTAGGAGGCCATTCAACATCTTGAGCCTGTTGAAGAAGGACAGGTGATAATCTGACACCTGAATACAGGCTGAGGTGACCAGTTGTAGTCAGGGGTGATCAGTTAACTGATGCTCTTCATAACTGAGGTGGCAACAAGATGGATTCTCGGTGCAAATAAGACGATAAAATGACTTCTAGGCTGCAAACTGACAACTCTGGTAAAGCTGCAGAAAATGGCTTTTATGTTACTGAGTGATAATTCAGTATAAGTGACTAACCACAGTCTGATTCACTAGTGATTAGCAGACAATGCGCCACTTAAGGCATAGAAATAACTCAGCAACATAAGGCAGTTTTAGCCTGCCTTTGGGTGCAGGTGCAATGATTCGGTTTGTGATACAAGAGTGGCCTGAGTGTTGGAACATAAAGTTGGTGCCCAGGAAATATCATTGGACCAAGAAATTGTCACATAAAGCAATATCGAGTATTGGTTGGCAATTATGTGAATGTAGTATTCGATCTTGGCCTGTACCCTTCTGTAAGAATAGCATTTTCAGAAGTCTTTGTTTTCAGCTTTGAGCTCAGTTACACCAAGGAACACGGAAGTGTATAACCTCTGTGTTTCTGCACGCTCTGTACACGGCCGCATGAAAAATAAAGAATGCATCCTTAAAAGCCAGATCAATTACGAATGTTTATTAACCGATCGCCGAAGCGTGAGGCTTTCCTGGAGCTCCAGATCATCATCTGGTGTCGTGACTCAGATCCGGTATGGACAGATTGCAGACAATAGTGTAAGAGCCTTCAGACCTCCACGATTGAGTGTAGAGAAATTGGTCGGGCCAGACGTCAGTATTTTCTCCATTTAATTTTCCTCACATTCAAACGAGGGTTGATTCGATCCCTCACTCTCGATCGTCCAAGTCAGCCCGAAAAGTTCCTAATAAGAATACATTATGAAATGAAAACATGAGTCGGGGACTGTAGGGAGTTGTCCAAAAATTTGGCACATCAGCCCAGTATCATCTGGTTCAAGATTATAGAGTTATCACTGCTATTGAACTGCCTAATCATGCAATGATTCCAAATCAAGCTCATATTCTGGTATTGGTACCATCAGAAGCTAAATGTTTGACTGTTGTCGACCGGCAACATGTTTGTGTTTTCTCTCTGCTTCTTCATGAAGACAGTCAGCACCTATTTGTCCTTACTTTTATTGGCCAGCAATTGATGGGAACTCGATTACCTCAGGGCTTCATACATTCTCCAACCCTTTTCTCTTAGGCCTTACAGAAACAATTGCGGACTCTCAACCTCACAGGTGGGTCTGCACTGATCCAATATGGATATGGCCTCCTTTTTGGCAGTCTAGACGAAGAATCTGGTCACTCCGATGTTGTCCTACTCCTCATCTATCTGAAACGTCTGGGCTATGTTGCTTCTCCCGAAAAATTTTCAATTGTACAACGTCAGGTATAGTTTTTAGGGTTTCATGCTGTCAGCTGATTCACGCTCCCTTGAGCAGATCCGTATTTCTCTTATCGTCAAATTCCCGGTCCCAACAACAGTGAAACAGGTTCGTCCGTGGCTGGGTATGACGACAATTCTGCCGACAATGGATCCCTAACGCTGCCCTCCTCGTTCAGATATTGACCCCCTTTTTTTCCTGTGAAGTTACCTTCGAACGCACCTCAGAGGCAGAGCAAGCCTTCGACAAACGAGCCTTGTCACAAGCTTCAGCTTTGAGAAGACCCCTCTGTGACACAGCTTTCCAACTTCACTGTACGGTTCTAGATGACTGTGCTTCCTGAGTTCTCACTCACCTCAAAGTCTGTGAGAAGATATATACCTCGAGTGCTCGTTGTGGTTCTGTTCGCCGAGCTGGGAATTTGTGTTGCAGACGTTTCATCTCCTGTGTAGGTGACATCCTCAGTCCTTGTGAGCCTCCTGTGAAGTGCTTCTGTGATGTTTCCTCAGGCATTAATAGTGGTTTGTCTCTGTCGCTTCCGGTTGTCAGTTCCAGCTGTCCGTTGCAGTGGTCGGTATTTAGGGTCCAGGTCGATGTGCTTATTGACTGAATATGTGGATCAGTGCCATGCCTCTAAGAATTCCCTGGCTGTTCTCTGTTTGGCTTGTCCTATAGTAGTAGCGTGGTCCCAGTCGAACTCATGCTGCTTGTCATCTGCATGTGTGGCTACTAAGGATAACTGGTTGTGTAATTTCGTGGCTAGATGGTGTTTCACCCAGAGATGACTCACAAAATACTTTACTCTCTCTCATTGCAACATTCAATAACAGAATGTTCAGGAAAATTATAAGCATTAACTGTGTAATTAAAGAATATTTGAACATCAGGAACAGCATCGGTACTTCGGATGATCAGGCCGTTGTATACAATCATGGCTGATCTACTGTTGCCATTAATTCCTCTTTAATCCCAATTCTTCACACCTCTTAGCTCTCTGACAGGTCAAATATCCATCTACCTCCACCTTAAATACTTTCAGTGATGTAGCTCCCATAACTCTCTCGCCCAGATAATTCCTGATAGTGATTATTCTCTGTGAGAGTAAAACACTTTCTACACATACACCGTCACCTATTGATACGAACAAGCGGTGAACACAGGGGCTCAGGAAATAGTGAATGGCTTTGATATCAAGGCAGTATTTGACTGAGGATGGCATCTGGACCACCTACTTGCTTGAGGTGAATGGGAATGAGGTATAACTTTCCACTTGTCTGGGTCTTCCATAGCACACAAAAGGTCAGTGGCCAACAGTCCTCTCAGTTGCGGAACATCTCTGCAGCAGATCCTTAGTTTTACCCCCTCAGCACAAACATCTTCAGCTGCTCCATCAATGTCTTTCCCCATCATAAGATCTGCAGTGGGGATGATGACGGAAGAACACACAATGCTCAAAATATTTTGTCCCCATCAGCTCCTGAACCAATTTGTGTCCATGTGCAGCAAGTCGCAGACAGCATTCCGCTTTGTGTTGTTAAAGTGTCCGTAACGTTCATGTCACAGAGCTGGCAGAAACTACACATTTCCACAGTTAAAAGTGGAGCTCATTCAGCATCTCAAGCTGGTTACACACTGATATATGGAAACCATTCCGCTCATGGAAACTACTGAACTAGAAGCGGGACAGTCCATTCAATCCTCCTGCCTGTTCCACAGGAAGAGAAGGGGTCTGGTCAGTACATCGAGCTGTTAAACAGGAACAGGCAGAACCCAGTCAGACCCTTAAACCTGTTCCATGAGACCAGGAGGAGGCTATTCAGCCCCACGAGACAGCTATACAGGAACAGGACGATTTCATTGACAGTCCAAAATGACAAACCAATGCAACTGAGACTGTACTGACAGAGGCCTCTATGGTGTTAATTATGGCTCCATTGTTTGTAGAACGTGTGCAATTTTCACACGATTTGCTGGCAGTGAGGAGGGAAGACAAAAGTTTTGTGTCAATTCTCAAAGAGGCGTCTTCCAACTCCGTGAAGACAACCCTTCTATAACAAAGGTATTGTGGCTGCTGTCGGCATTATGGATAACATGACGTTCATTGCACGATCACGTACCAATTGAACTGTATTAACTTTGGGAGCGTTTATTCAATAGCCTGAAGCTCTCTCTCTCTCTCTCTCTCTCTGTGTCTCTGTTTCTCTCTCTCTCTGTCTCTCGCTCTCTCTCTCACACACACACACTCTCTCTCTCTGCCTTAATCGAAAATGAAGTGGGTGCAGTTGGGTGGAATGTTCTCAGAGGCTCTTAAACTATCGAGAATCATGTAACCTGAATGAAAAAACAACATGGACCTTACCACCGTATCAGTGCCTGTTTAGAACATCATGAGCGATTGTCCACCCCCCTTAAGATTCAATGCAATCACCTCTTATTCTCTCACTGAGCTTCACTCACTGCTCACGGTGCCATCATCTCAGGGATTAGTCTGGTGAAACTTGAGAGAAATTCTATCCACAGTATCCCAAATACTGCCTCAACAACACTCTCACGGATGATCGCAATAATCCTTTTCTCTCACTTCGATGTCGCCATTACTTTCCTGTGCCACAAAAAAAGTCGTTCTCTATGCATTACGTCTGACGTGGAATTTACAAGTCCCTGTACGTCGTCATCAATAAAGCTAGCATCAGAGCTGCTTACGGAAATGCGCATCACTCTCGGGGAGAACTTCAATGAGGTTGATTAAGGGATGATCACAGACCTGAATAGAAATGAACTGTAGGAATACGGGAAACAGGCAGAGGGAGCTAGCTTTACATTTGTTCTTCCCTCACAGGATGTATGAAGCCCTGGTGAGGTCAGCATGTTATGCTGATCTTGAACTGAGTGGCTGGTTCATTTGTTCCACAGGAAAGTAAAGAGTAAAACACATTGCTGGTGGTTTGTAATGTTATAACACAGGATACATTCCCCTGCTTAATTAAAATCAGCAACAGAGAAAAGATTTATCCCATGCAGTAATATGTGATAATTCTGGAGTAAAACTAAACAACTTTATTTCTTCAAACATAAAAGAGAATACTAAACGAACGACTATTTACAACTTCTTCCTCTAACCTATCTTTGACCTTCCCCCTCCACAATACTAGGCCGATACGACTCATAATTACGATTTACAAAACACAATTTCTAATCTCAAAACCAGGAACTTTCGGTTGTTCCCTATTTTCCTGTCTTCTTTTCTTCTTGGGGATTCTGCTTCACAAGTTATGAATCAATAAAAATACCTTTAAGAGAACCATTTTTCATGCAGTCTTTGCATGCTGGTAGCTTGGTAGTTCTCCTATCAACTGTTCATTTTTTTCCACGGTTTTGTACCCCCAAACCATTGGATGATGTTATTGGCATTTAAGATTGTCAATATACTAAATTCAAACTTGATTGGAGGTGGGTATTTTGTGGCATAATTTAAATTGTTTTGCTGAATTTGTTTTTGCCGTGAGAAAATGAGCTAATTAAGTTGTTCAACCAAAGGTTACATTATCTCTCTTTTTCAGAACAATTGGTGCCGTCAGGTAGATATTGCTGGCTTTTAATTCGCTTTAAGGTACAGTACACTCACATATTCATCACAGAAGTCACACTGAAACCTGACACATTGACTTCCCTGAAGGACTTGAGGCAAGTAGATGGGTTATTATAACAAATGATAATGGTTGCTTTTAAGTTCCACCAATTACCTTCATGAGACACCGACAGACTATTATTTTGTGGTTCTAGATTATGTGTCAATGGCTTGACCACCATAAACTGTCTTCCCGTATGTGCAGAGAACAGGTTAAACATCCACAAGGGCAATTGTTTAGTGATGGCCATGTGGTCAGAAGGAACTTGAAACTTTTGCAACCGGATTGAACAAAGGTACAATTCATGGTTCATTCAGAAATTGCACTGAGTCTGCGGACGAGACAAGATATCACGATGGTGGTATGGGACAGGATTGGTGAGTGTGGAGGACATGGAGATGTAAATCTGTGAAGGACAAAATGGATAATGGAGTTTTAGAACATTCTGGTTCCTTCTCGCATATCAGTGAGTAATTTATAAATAGTAGTTTGTTAGTTTTAATTTATAATGAAAGGAATTTTTTGTTTGGAACTGAAGACATTGAATTGCACTTTCCAAAATTTATACATCATGAGCAGAAATTCAGATCAACCCGGTTAAGTAGACAAATACAATGACTTATCTGGAATACCAACTGTCGCGAGGATGGGACAATAACCACATTGAATAATCGAAAGGAAATCCTGGATCCGATATCCTAATGATACCCAAGGTCGAGGAAGCCAGTAAAGACCCGAGGATAGACTCCTGCCCATTGTTGGAACATTCCAGTCTAATGTTCTCAGATTCTGATCCATTGTTGGAATTTTCCAGTCTAATGTTTTCAGATTCTGATCCATTGTGTGAACGTTCCAGTCTAATGTTCTCAGATTCTGATCTGTCCCACCACCACTCCCCCCCCCCCCCCCCGCACCCTTTATCTCAGGCTGCTGATCCTTGTTAGTACTGTCAGTGATGCTCTTACTCATCCTATGCGATAGCACATTCAACAGAGCGCATTTATCTTTCAACGATAGAAACTCTCCACTGGGATAATTAGGATTCATGGAGATTGACATTAATCACAGTCTCTGAACAAATAGCTCCAGTTAACTCCTTTGAACTCAATATTGATTTTATTAAAATTCAAACGAACATTTAAAATGTTCACGTTTGGCATTGGATATGTGTGTCGGGTGAGCAGAGGGACGAAATATTTGAGATGGTAGATTGATTGTATGTAATCATTCAATCTACCTTGGATATGGGAGTAATGTCAAAGGATTGTCAGAACATAAAGACAGTTCTCCGTTTATAAATGGAAACATACGTCTGTTGCTACTGATTAATGTTTATAATGTCTGTAATATATGGAGAGAACGTTTTTAGTCCATAATCTGACAGGAAAATCTGCCTACGACAACATGAGTTATAACAGGCAAATGCCACGGATATGTTAACAGAGAATATGATGTTACACACAATTCAGATGGTTATTCGAGGATCAGAGAAGGCAGGTGAGGGTCATGCTGTTAATGTTATCGATGTCAATCAACTGTGATTAAGTCATTTCACTGGATTTCAATTGCAGTGTGATTATGATATTGGGGACATGGCTGCTGAGACGAGAGGGAGAGATCATGATACTTCCCAGGCATCAGTATTGGAAGTTATTCTTCATCAGTCATATGAAGATCAAATTCCAGGATCCATCTCCAATGAGGAATGAGGAGAGCCAATATTAACCATGCGAACAGAAGACATTGGAGCAGAAATTTGGTCATTGAGCCCATAACACCACCGCCATTCAATAATGGCTGTTAAGCTTCTCAATACTATTCTCCCACTTTCTCCCTGTAACCCTTGACCCCTTTATAATCAAGAACCTATCTGTCTCACACGCAAATATGCTCAATGACCTGGCCTCGACATCCTTCTGTGGCAGTGAATTCCATAAGTTCACCGCTCTCTGGCTAAAGAGGTTCGTCAGTATCTCTGTTCTAAAGGTTTTCTCTTTACTCTGTCCCCTCGGGTCCTAGTATCTCCTAACGTTGAAAATATCTTCTCAAGATCCACTCTGTCCAGTTCATTTAGTATGGTGTAACTTTCAAATAGACCTCCTAACGTCCTCTGAATTCTACCATATATAGACCCAGAGCCCTCAGATGTTCTTCATACGTTCAGCCTTTCATTCCTGGGACCATTGTCGTGAATCTCCTTGGAAAACGCTCCAGGGCCAGTGCATCCTTTCTGAGATATGGGACCCAAAACTGTGCACAATAATCCAAATATGGCCTGACCAAAGACTTATAGAGCATCAGACGTACATGCTTGCTCTTATATTGAAAACCTCTTGAAATAAGTATTATCATTGCATTTGCCTTCATGACTATTGAGAACCTGAAAGTTTACCTTTCGAGGCTCCTGGACTGGAACTCCCTCGTTTTTTACACTTCTTACTTCTGAACCTGCTCGCTATTTAGAAAATAGCCCTTGCCTGTATTCTTCCTGGCAAAGTACATGATGTTACACTTGCCCACGGTATACTCCATCCGCCACATCTTTGCTAACTCCCCTAACCTGTATAAATCCTTCATTAGGAGAAAGTGAGGACCGCAGATGATGGAGATCAGAGTCAAAAAGTGTGAAGCTAGAAAAGCACAGTCAGGCAAGCAGCATCCGAGGAGCAGGTGATTCGATGTTTCAGGCATAGAATCTTCATCAGGAACGCAGGGGTTAGGCGGAAGGGCGCTGAGAGATAAATGGGAGGGGCTGGGGCTGGGGCTGGGGATGGGGCTGGGAGGAAGGTAGCTTGGACAGCGATAGCTAGATGAAGGTGGGTGGTAATAGTGATAGGTCAGAGTGGAAAGTGGAGTGGATAAATGGGAAGGAAAATGGATAGTTAGGACAGTTCAAGAGGCGGTACTGAACGACTGGGTAGGATCTGGGATAAGGTGGAGGGAGGTGAGATGAGGAAATTGGTGAAATTGCCTTGATACCGTGTGGTTGGAGGATCCCTCTGTGGAAGATGATGCGTTCTTCCTCCAGACGACTGCTGGCTAGAAATTGGCAGTAGAGGAGGCCAACTCCTTGCGTGACCTTGGTGTAGTGGGAAGGAGAGTTGAAGTATTCAAGGATAGGGAACTGGGCTTGTTGGATGTGTGTGTCCGAGAGTGTTACCTGAACCGTTCTGCAAGTTGATGTCCTGTCTGCCTCATGGACAGGAGACCAGGCGCAATGGGCAGAGTAGATGTGTTGTTTGGATGCACACTATGTTCTTTGCCTGATGTGGAAGGATCTTTTGGGGACTTGGACGGAGGGAAGGAGTGGTTGTTGACGCAGGTTTCATAACTTTGGAGTGGAAGCTGGTTGTTTGTGGAGGGGGTGGGGGGAGTCGTGAACCTCACGAGGGAGTTGTGAAGGGAATGCTCTCTGCTGATATAGGTGGTGAGGGAATTATACATGTGGTGGTGGTGTCTGACTGTTGGTGGCGGAAATGGCGAATGATGATGCGTTGTATCCTTTGGTTAGTGGGATGGAAGGCGGGCACCAGAGGGGTTCTATCCTTGTTGTATTTGGAAGGGTGGAGATCAAGGACGGAGGTGTGGGAAGTTGGAGAAATGCACCAGACCACCCTCGTGCAGATGAAGCACCTCTTCAATGCTACCTGTCCCTCTAGCTATCTTTGCACTGTTTGAAAACTTAGTCAGAATCCCCTCAGCTCCTTCATTTAAATCATTAATGAATCAAGGGAAAAGTTGTGGTTCCAACATTGAGTCTTGTGGAATACCACTTGTCCCTAGCTGCCATCCTGAGAAGAACTCTTAGTCCAACTCTCTGCTTTTTGTCAGACAACCATGCCTCTAACACCATGGTCCCTTATCTTTCTCAATAGCCTCCTGTGTGGCACCTTGTCAAAGGATTCTTGAGGAGCAAGTGGATAACATCTATTCTTCTTCTTTCTCTAATCTGCTCTTACTCCATCAATGAATTCTCACAGGTTTGTCAGGCCTGACCTCCTCTTGACGAAACCATGCTGACTCTTTCCAATTTTAGCAAAGACCTCCAAGTATTCAGAAATCCCATTCTTCACGATAGATTCCAGGTTGTTACCCACAACTAAGGTAAGGCTAATCAGTCTGTAATTTTACATTTTCTGTTTAACTCCCTTAATAAACGGGGTGTCTTGTTGGCAATTTTCCAGCCTCTTGGCCCTTTCCTGATTTTAGTCATTCCTGAAAGATTACCACGACCACTTGCACTACCGCTTTAGTATCTCCCTTACATTGGGTGTAGTCCATCTGGTCCAGGTTATTTATACACATTCAGGCCATTCAGTTTTCTAACATGTTCTTCTTGATGATAGCCACCATACTCAGCTCTTCCCTTTCACTCTCTTCAACTTTTGTGAAATTATTCATGTCTTCCACCATGAAGACTGATGCAAAGTTCGTCATTAATTTCTTTGTTTCCCACTACTGTCTCTCCAGCACCATTTTCCAGTGTCCAATATTACTTTTACCTCTCTTTTGCACTTTATATAACTAAAGAACTTCTTACCGTCTCCTTTATATTGCTGGCTCGCTTAACCCTATATTTAATCTTCTCCCTCCTTTTTTTGCCCTCTGTTGGTCTTTATAAGTTTTCCAATTCTCTAGTTTCCCACTGTCCTTCATCACATTACATACTTGGTCTTCTGCTTGCATGCAATCCCTGACTTCCATCGTCAGCCCTGGTTGTCTCTCCTCTCTGAACATGCCTCTATTCCTCAGCATGAATCTCTGCAGTGTCTCCTGAATTAATCTTGGAATCACCTATCATTGCTGTTCCACTGTCTTTCCTTCTACCCCTCTCACGGTCAATTCTACCCAGCTTGTCCATTATTCCCCTGTAGTTGCCTTTATTCAGCTGAAATACGGTTTCCTCTAATTCTATCTTCTCTCTCTCTCAAATTGCAGAATAAGTGCAATTATATTCTGATCACTGCTTCGAAGTTTTTATTCAGCTGAAGCTCCCTTATCTAACCTGCCTCATTAAATCCAGTATCATCTGTTCCCGAGGGGGCTCCGCCACAATCTGTTCCAAAAAGCCATTTCGTAGACATTTCCCAAATTCCTTTTCTTGCGAACCACTGCCAATCTGATTTTCCCATTCCGACTGCATATTGAAACCCCCGATGTTCACTGTACTTTGCCTTTCCTATGCATATTTTTTATCTCCTCTTGTATCTTGTCCTCCAGCTCCAGACTACTCTTTGGAGCCCTGTAAAATAATCCAGCTCCGGCTGTCTTACCTTTGTGGTTCCTCAATTCTACCCATGCTGATTCTACACCATCTGACTTTACGTCCTTTGTTTCCATTGATTTTATTTCATTTCGTATTAATAATGCAAATCCACTCCCTCTATCTATCTATCTTTTCGAAAGGATATATGTCCTTAAATATCCGATCCCCTTGCAGCCACTTCTCCGTAATGCCTATCACCTCATACCTGCTAATTTCAATCTGCACCACAAACTCACCCTATTACTTATAACTGACTGGATGCAGCGTAACTACTTCAGTCCTGTATTAACTGTTCCGGCTTCTCATTGTCATTTGTTTGTCCGGTGTGCTTCAAGTTTGATGGTTAAATATTTCCAGATTCTTTATCCTATTTGTGTCTGTACTGGAGATTTTAATAATCTCTCCTGAGTTCTGTACTCGTACCTTTTAATTCGGCTTATCTAATTAAATCCTATAATTGAACCATCACCCCACATGCACACATACTCCAAATCAGTTTAGAGATCTGTCTACAGCCATGGTTAGGATTCACTCAAACTCTGGTTCCAGCGTGGTTCAGATGAAGACTGTCCCATCGGAACAGGTTCTTTCTTCCTCCGTAATAAAATGTGTTTATTCAATACAAAATACAGGGCCAACAATCTTTTCTGTACAAACAAAACTCTGAAAACTACAAAGAGACAAGATTGTGAAAATGCACTTATGTGGCCCTAAATAAATTGAAATCTGTATTAGAAAGTGATGTGTAAACTTTATGAATCATTATTTGACCTACAGCTGAAACCCTGACTCCTCTATCAATAATCCCCCTCACTGAGATTCTCTTGCCGTGTTTCTCACACAGTATCCAGACAGCTACAAGTTGATGATGGCCCAGAATATTTAAATTAATCCACCCTCTCCCTGCAACCAATCAATTGGTCTTTTGGACTCTGATTAGCTGTCAGCAATCCCGGCTCTGTGATGTCATTGGCAATAAATGATCTGGGATGACAGCCAGTATCAGCATGGTGCTCACAGGGTACGGCACCAGACAAAGGGCTGACGGTCTTCAGCAGCTTCTAAATAAAGTTTCTGAGTATTTCTCCTCGTGCTGCCTCCTGATCTAACTTCACACTCATTTGACACCCCTTTCTCTCACTCACTCTGTCGCTTCGTTTTCTCTCCACTCTGTTTATATCACTTCACTTGCTTTCTTTCTGTTTCTTTCTCTCTCTCCCTCTCCGTCTATCTCCGATCATTCTATTCATTTTAAAGTTGTCAATTTCGAGAGGTCGTGAACGCATGGTGGGCTGAATGGCCTCCTTCTGTGCTGTATGAATTCTAAATTTCTCTGACCCACAATAAGCACCTTAGGTGCCTGCAGACCCAAGCAGGTCCAGTGAAGGATACAGTGGACAATTAATCATTTTCTCTTCTTTTTGTTTTTGATATGCAGCACCATCGAAATATCTGCTCAAACAAACAGACTCCTCACATTAAAATCAGCACACTTTCGACTGCCAGGTCCATTGTGTTCAGTACCGTCTGCCTGCTTGCCTCGTTCCTCGGTCTATCTCTGAGGCATCTGGTGATAAACCACAACCATGCCACAACCAAAAGGACTAGCCAATCTACCATACGTCAGGAGCGTCTCAGAACTGACAGCCAGACTACTGCGACCCTCAGGACTCATAACAGCACACAAGCCAACATCCACGCTCAGACAACAACTCATTGGAACAAAGGACCCAATACACAGCATGTGCCAAAATAACGTAGTTTACAAAATACCATGCAAGGACTGGAAAAAAACACTATATAGGACAAACAGGAAGACAGCTAACAATCCGCATCCATGAACATCAGCTAGCCACAAAACGACACGACCAGCTATCTCTAGTAGCCATACACTCAGACAACCAGCAACATGAATTTGACTGGGAAAACACCACTATCATAGGACAAGCCAGACAGAGAACAGCCAGAGAATTCCTAGAAGCAAGGCATTCATCCCCAAATTCCATCAACAGACACATTGACCTGGACACCATATACAAACCACTACAGCTGAAACTGACACCCGGAAACGGCAAGAACAGCCATCAACAGACACATCGACCTGGACTCCACATACAAATCACTGCAGCTGAAACTGACACCCGGAAGCGCCAAGAACAAACCAATATAAATACCGGAAGAAACATCAAAGCAGCGCTTCACACGAGGCTCCAACAGCACTGATGATGTTCCCTAGCCAGGGAACGAAACGTTTGCAGCAAAAACTTCCAGCTCGGCGAGCAGAACCACAACAACGGATACCCGAGCTACAAATCTTCAATCAGATTTTAGACCCTTTACTCCCTGCCTGACTGGTACTTACTTATCAAGGACAACCATTAGCTGTTCGTTGAATAATCTCCACATATCATTTGTGTTCTCCCTTGAAGCCTATTTTTCCAATCCACACATCCTAAGTCATGCCTCACTGCATCATAATTTCCCTGCCCCCAGCTATAACTCTTGCCCTGCAGTGCACACTTATCCCTCTCCATCACTAGAGTAAAAGTCACCGAGATGTGGTCACTGTCCCCGAAGTGCTCACCTACCTCCAAGTCTAACACCTGGCCTGGTTCATTACCTAGAACCAAATCCAGTTTCGCCTCACCTCTTGTTGGCCTGTCTACATATTGTGTCAGGAAACCCTCCTGCACACATTGGACAAACACCGACTAATCTAACGAACTCGAGCTATAGCTTGCCCAGTCAATATCTGGGAAGTTAAAGTCCCCCATAACAACCACCCTGCTACTTTCACTCTTCTCCTGAATCATCCTCGCAATACTTTCCTCTACTTCTCTCTGACTATTACGGGGCCTGTAAAAAACTCCTAACAGGGTGTCCTCACCTTTCCTATTTCTAACCTCAGCCCAAACTACCTCAGATGGCAAGTCTTCCTCCATCACCCTTTTCACCTCTGTAATCCTATCCTTGACAAGCAATGCCACACCTCCCCCTCTTTTACCCCCATCTCTGACCCTACTAAAACATTTAAACCCTGGAACCTGCAACAGCCATTCCTGTCCATGTTCTACCCACGTCACTGTAATGGCCACAACATCGAAGTCCCAGGTACCAACCAACGCTGCAAGCTCACCTACCTTATTTCTTATACTTCTGGCATTGAAGTATACACACTTCAAGCCACCTTACTGTTTACAGGCACCCTCCTTCGAGATCGATGCCATGTTCCAAACCTCCTTACACTCAAGGTCCTGTACCCTAAAGCTACAGTCCAGGTTCCCATGCCCCTGCAGAGTTAGTTTAAACCCTCCCAAAGAGCATTAGCAAACCTCCCCCCAAGGATACTGGTACCCCTCAGGTTCAGGTGTCATCCATCCTGTTTATAGAGGTCCAACCTTCCCCAGAAAGAATTCCAGTTGTCCAGAAACTGGAATCCCTCCCTCCTGCAATACCCCTGTAGCCACGTATTTAACTGTTCTCTCTCCCTAGTCCTCTACTCTCTATCAAGTGGCACGGGTAACAAACCAGAGACAACAACTCTGTTCGATCTAGCTGTGAGCTTCCAACCTAGCTCCCTGAAAGCCTGCCTAACATCCTCACCCCTCTTCCTACCTATGTCGTTGGTGCCAACGTGGACCACGACCTGGGGCTGCTCCCCCTCCCCCTTAAGACCCTGAAAACACGATCAGAGACATCACGTACCCTTGCACCTGGGAGGCAACATACCAATCGTGATCCTCTGTCGCCCCCGCAAATCCGCCTATCTGTGCCCCTCACTATTGAGTCCCCAATAACAATCGCTCTATCTTTCTCCACCCTTCCCTTCTGAGCAGCCTTCATTTTTTTTTTCTATCTTGTTCTCCATGCTGGTGGCCATCACACTCAGCTCTGGCCCCTCAATCTCTTTAATGTTTAAGGTATTATTCGCGTCTTCCACCGTCAAGACTGATGCAAAGTCCGGCCATTTTCTCTTTCCCCACTGCTGTCTCTCCAGTATCATTTTCCAGCAATCCAATGTTCACTTTTGCTGCTCTTTCGTACTTTATACATCGAAAGAAACGGTTACAGTCATCTTTCGTATTACCCTCACACGTAATAATCTCCCTCCTTATTTTATTTTGATTGCCCTCTGTTTTATCTTTGTAAGCTTCTCAATCCTCAGGTTTCCCACTGCACTTTCCAAATTATATCCTTTTTCTTTTGCTTTTATGCTATACCTGATTTCCCTAGTCAGATATGGTTGCCTCATCCTCCCTGTGCAATGCCTCTTTTCCCTCTTGATAAATCTCTGTAGTATCCTGAATTACTCCAAGCATCTTTTGCCATTGCTATAGAAGTGTCTTTCCTGCTGGGCCCTTCTCCCAGTCAATTCTAACCAGCTCCTCCCTCATGTCTCTGTAATTGCCTTTATTCAGCTGTAATACTGTTACTACTGATTCAATCTTCTACATCTCAAATTGCAGAGTAAGTTCAATCATATTATGATCACTGCCTCCTACGATTTCCTTCACGTTAAACTCCCTTCTCTAGTTCTCCTGTGCAAGTTGCTCCAAAAAGCCATCTCATAGACATTCCACAAACTCATTTTCTTGCGACCCACAATCATAGAACATAGACCATAGAAAATACAGCGCAGTACAGGCCCTTCGGCCCTCGATGTTGCACCGACCGAAGCCTACCTAACCTACACCAAACCAATAACCTCCATATGCTTATCCAATGCCCGCTTAAATGACCATAAAGAGGGAGAGTCCAACACTGCTACTGGTAGGGCATTCCATGAACTCACAACACGCTGAGTAAAGAATCTACCCCTAACATCTGTCCTATACCAACCTCCATTTAATTTAAAGCTGTGTCCGCCAGTAACAGCTGACTCCATACGCGGAAAAAGGTTCTCACTTTCAAACCTATCTAAACCTCTAATCATCTTGTACACCTCTATCAAATAAACCTTCTTTTCTCCAATGAGAACAGCCCCAAGTGCCTCAACCTTTCCTCATACGATCTTCCTACCATGCCAGGAAACATCCTGGTCAATCTCCTCTGCACCCGTTCCAGTGCCTCCACATCCTTCCTATAGTATGGCGACCAAAACTGCACACAATACTCCAGATGAGGCCGCACCAGAGTCTTATACAACTGCAACATGACCTCACGACTCCGGAACTCAATTCCTCTACCAATAAAGCCCAGTACGCCATATTCCTTCTTCATAGCACTATTTACCTTGGTGGCAACTTTCAGAGATCTGTGTACATGGACACCAAGATCCCTCTGCTCATCCACACTACCAAGTAGTCTACCATTAGCCCAGTAATCCATCTTCTTGTTACTCCTACCAAAGTGAATGACTTCACACTTAGCTACATTGAACTCCATTTGCCACCTTTCTGACCAGCTCTGCAACTTATCTATATCCCGCTGTAACCTGCCACATCCTTCTTCACTGTCCACAACTCCACCGACTTTCGTATCATCCGCAAACTTGCTCACCCAGCCTTCAAGCCCCTCCTCCAGGTCATTTATTAAAATGACAAACAGCAACGGTCCCAAAACAGATCCTTGTGGAACACCGCTAGTAACTGCCATCTGAATTTCCAGTCCACCTGCATATCGAAATCCCACATAATCCCTGTAACTTTGTCTTTCCTACAGATATTTCTAGCTCCTGGTGCATCATGCACCCCAGCTCCCTGTAGATAACTCCAACTGCATTTTTCACCTTTTTGATTCCTCAATTCTACCGACACAGATTCTCCATCGTCTGACATTACTTCATTTTTTATTATTTATTATTGATTCAATCCTCGTTCTTAATAATGAGACAACTCTATCTCACTGCTCACCTGTCTACCTTTTCGAAAGGATGAATATCGTTGAATATTCAGCTCCCAATCCTGATCCTGTTGCAGCGATATCACTGTAATGTCCACCATGTCGTACCTGCCAATTTGCGAGTGAGTCACAAGGGTGTTTACCTTATTCCTTATACTGCATGCATTCCGATATAATAGTTCAGTCCTGTATTACCCGTCGCTCTTCTCATTGTCATTATTTTGTCCAACCGTTGGTACCTATACCATCCATGACCACTGGATCTTTCCCTGGCCACTCCAAGTTCTTCTGCAGACCAGATGTGATATCCCAAACACAAGCACCAGATAGGCAACACAGCTTTCAGGGCTCTCAATTCCAGTCACAGAGAACAGTAGCTATGTCTCTAACTATACTATTGCCAGCTAGGGCCTTGGGTTCAACCTCTGGACCCTGTCCATGTGGACTTTACAAACTCTTCCCATGTCTGCATTTGGAACATTAACTCTTTCGACTCTCCACATTATGTCTCTGCGTTTGTTTCGGATTTCGACCATCTGCAGAATTTTTGCTTTTGTTCGATGGAAAAATGCAGCAAATGTGACAGGCTTTTGGAAAAGCAGCCGTGCTTCGCGGGTTCCCTGGGTGTTTAGTGATGTTGACCAGCCACTTGCGTGTGTGCAGTGTCCCTTAATATCCATTCCATCCCTTTTAGTTCCTCAATCAATTGTCACTAAACGCAACCTTTCCTTGTGCCACTCCTGGCACTCTCCAGACCCCATTGCCTGGCACTGGATACTCTGTAAATATATGGTCCATATGTATACTTTGTCCAACAGGTTTCGTGGCAGTGATAGATATCAGATCTTCTGGTCATTGAACTGGCTCAGTGGACTCCACAACAGTAAAGGGTCTTGTGAGGCAGCCGTGGTTTAATAAGGAATTGGAATCTCTTGTGAAAGGGAAGAGGGCGGCCTATGTAAAGATGAGGCGTGAAGGTTCAGTTGGGGCGATTGAATGTTATAAGGTAGCCAGGAAGGATCTAAAGAGAGAGGTAAGAGCAGCGAGAAGGGGACACGAAAAGTCCTTAGTTGGTAGGATTAGAGAAAACCCAAAGGCTTTCTCTTGGTATGTCAGGAATAAAAGGATGACTAGGGTAGGTATCGGTCCAGTCAAGGATAGTAGTGGGAAGTTGTGCGTGGAGGAGGAGGAGATTGGAGAGACACTAAATCAATACTTTTCGTCAGTATTCACTCAGGAACAGGACACTGTTGCTGATGTGAATATGGAGTCACAAGTGATTAGAATGTATGGCCTTGAGGTACGTATGGAAGAGGTCTGGGGTATACTGGAAAGGATGAAAATAGATAAGTCCCCTGGGCCTCATGGCATTTATCCTAGGATCCTCTGGGAAGCTAGGGAGGAGATAGTGGAGCCATTGGCCTTGATTTTTATGTCGTCGTTGTCTACCGGAATAGTGCCAGAAGACTGGAGGAGACAGAATGTGGTCCCCTTGTTCAAGAACGGGAGTAGGGATAGCCCTAGTAACTATAGGCTAGTGAGTCTCACTTCTGTTGTGGTCAAAATCTTAGAGAGAATGGTAAGGGATAGGATTTATGAACATTTGGATAGAAATAATGTGATCAAGGATAGTCAGCATGGTTTTGTGAAGGATAGTCGTGTCTCACAAACCATATTGAGTTCTTTGAGAAGGTGACCAAGGAAGTGGACGAGGGTAAAGCAGTAGATGTGGTGTATATGGATTTTAGTAAGGCGTTCGATAAGGTACCCCATGGCAGGCTATTGCAAAAATTACGGAGGTATGGCATTGAGGGTGCATTAGAGGTTTGGATTAGAAATTGGCTGGATGGAAGGAGACAGAGGGTAGTAGTTGATGGTATAGGTTCATCTTGGAGCGCAGTTACTAGCGGTGTTCCACAAGGATCTGTTTTGGGACCATTGCTGTTTGTCATTTTTATAAATGACCTGGAGGAGGGGCTTGAAGGCTGGGTGAGCAAGTTTCCGGATGACACGAAAGTCGGTGGAGTTGTGGACAGCGAAGAAGGATGTGGCAGGTTACAGCGGGATATAGATAAGTTGCAGAGCTGGTCAGAAAGGTGGCAAATGGAGTTCAATGTAGCTAAGTGTGAAGTCATTCACTTTGGTAGGAGTAACAAGAAGATGGATTACTGGGCTAATGGTAGACTACTTGGTAGTGTGGATGAGCAGAGGGATCTTGGTGTCCATGTACACAGATCTCTGAAAGTTGCCACCAAGGTAAATAGTGCTGTGAAGAATGCATATGGTGTACTCGGCTTTATTGGCAGAGAAATTGAGTTCCGGAGTCGTGAGGTCATGTTGCAGTTGTATAAGACTCTGGTGCGGCCTCATCTGGAGTATTGTGTGAAGTGTTGGTCGCCATACTATAGGAAGGATGTGGAGGCATTGGAAAGGGTGCAGAGGAGGTTGACCAGGATGTTTCCTGGCATGGTAGGAAGATCGTATGAGGAAAGGCTGAGGCACTTGAGGCTGTTCTCATTGGAGAAAAGAAGGTTTTGGGGATATTTGGTAGAGGTGTACAAGATGATTAGGAGTTTAGATAGGGTTGACAGTGAGAACCTTTCTCCGCGTATGGAGTCAGCTGTTACGAGGGGACACAGCTTTAAATGAAGAGATGGTAGGTATAGGACAGATGTTAGGGGTAGATTTCTTACTCAGCGGGTTGTGAGTTCATGGAATGCCCTGCCACTAGCAGTGTTGAACTCTCCCTCTTTATGGTCATTTAAGCGGGCATTGGACAAGCATATGGAGGTTATTGGGTTAGTGTAGGTTAGGTAGCATCTGTCGGCACAACATCGAGGGCCGAAGGGCCTGTACTGCGCTGTATTTTTCTATGTTCTATGTTCTATATAACCTTGACCAGATGGACTGCATCCCAGTGTTATAAGGGAGATAGCTGACGATGGAATGGAGGCGATCGTGGTGATCTTTCAGGAATCACTAGAGTAAGGAACCATGTCTGAAAAGTGGAAACTCACGAAAGTGAAACCATTTTTTAACAAGGGAGTAAGGAAAGAGACAAAAATCCACAATGAATCGCTTAACCTCGATTGTGGGTAAGGTCCTGAAATCCATTGTGAAGGATGAGATTTCTGAATACTTGGAAGTGCTTGATAAAATAGGGCAAAATCTCTATGGTTTCATCAAGGGCTGGTCAGGCTTGACAAATCCGTTGGAATTCTTTGAAGACGAAATGAGCAGGCTCGACCAAGCACAACAAATGGATGTTATTCACCCGGTCTTCAAGGAGGCCTTGGAAAATTTTCACACAAGAGATGACTGAGTACGATAAGGATCCGTGTTGTGAGAGGCACGTAGTGGCATTTACAAAAGCTTGCCTGTTTGGCAGAAAGCAGAGTTTGGATAAAATAGCCCTTATCAGGTGGCAGCCAGTGACAAGTGGAGTTCCACAAATCTCAGTGTTGGAATCGTAACTTTTTAATCGTTGCATTAACAATCTAGATGAGGGAATTGAGAGCACTCTGGTTATGTTTGCAGACAATGCAAAGATAGGCAAATAGAGAGGTCGTAATGTGGAGGTGGAGAGGCTGAAGAAGGACTTGGACAGGTAAATAGATCGGCAGATGCATTCCAACTTTGCAAAGTGTGAAATCATGCACTTTGGCACGAAGAATAGAGGCATGCTCTATT
Organism: Hemiscyllium ocellatum; assembly: GCF_020745735.1. Taxonomy (NCBI): domain Eukaryota; kingdom Metazoa; phylum Chordata; class Chondrichthyes; order Orectolobiformes; family Hemiscylliidae; genus Hemiscyllium; species Hemiscyllium ocellatum. The sequence continues at coordinate 29,107,412 of NC_083446.1, forward strand.
TTTTAAATGGGGAAAAAATTCAGAAATCTGAAGTGCAAAGGGAATTGGGAGTTCTCGTGCAGCGTAACGTTCTCTCAAGGTAGGCTTGCAGGTTGAGGCAGTACTTCAGAGTGCAATTAGAACATAGAACATAGAACATAGAAAGATACAGCGCAGTACAGGCCCTTCGGCCCTCGATATTGCGCCGACCGAATCCTACCTAACCTACACTAGCCCAATAACTTCCAAATGTCTATCCAATGCCCGCTTAAATGACCATAAAGAAGGAGAGTTCACCACTGCTACTGGCAGGGCATTCCATGAACTCACAACCCGCTGTGTAAAGAATCTACCCCTAACATCTGTCCTATACCTACCACCCCTTAATTTAAAGCTGTGTCCCCTAGTAACAACTGACTCCATGAGCGGTAAAAGGTTCTCAGTGTCGACCCTATCTAAACCCCTAATCATCTTATACACCTCTATCAAATCTTCCCTAAACCTTCTCTTCTCCAATGAGCACAGCCACAAGTGCCTCAGCCTTTCCTCATAAGATTTTCCTACCATTCCAGGCAACATCCTGGTAAACCTCCTCTGCACTCGTTCCAATGCCTCCACATCCTTCCTTTAGTATGGCGACCAAAACTGCACACAACACTCCAGATGAGGCCGCACCAGAGTCTTATACTGTTGCAACATGACCTCACGACTCCGGAACTCAATTCCTCTGCCAATAAAGCCCAGTACACCATATGCCTTCCTCACAGCACTATTTACCTGGGTGGCAACTTTCAGAGATCTGTGTACATGGACACCAAGATCCCTCTGCTCATCCACACTACCAAGTAGCCTACCATTAGCCCAGTAATCCATCTTCTTGTTACTCCTACCAAAGTGAATGACTTCACACTTAGCTACATTGAATTCCATTTGGCACATTTTTGCCCAGCTCTGCAACTTATCTATATCCCGCTGTAACCTACCACTTCCTTCCTCACTATCCACAACTCCACCGACTTTTGTGTCATCCGCAAACTTGCTTACCCAGCTTTCAAGCCCTTCCTCTAGATCATTTATAAAGATAACAAAAAGCAATGGTCCCAAAACAGATCCTTGTGGTACACCGCTCGTAACTGCACTCCAAGATGAACATAATCCATCAACTACTACCCTCTGTCTCCTTCCAGCCAGCCAATTCCTAATCCAAACTTCTAATGCACCCTCAATGCCATACCTCCGTAGTTTTAGCATTAACCTACCATGGGGAACCTTATCGAACGCCTTACTAAAATCCATATACATAACATCTACTGCTTTACCCTCGTCCACTTTCTTAGTCACCTTCTCAAAGAACTCAATAAGGTTTGTGAGGCACGCCCTGCCCTTCACAAAACCATGCTGGCTATCCTTGATCACGTTATTCCTATCCAGATGTTCATAAATCTTATCCCTTACCATTCTCTCTAAGACTTTGCCCACCACTGAAGTCAGATTCACTGGACTATAGTTACTATGGCTATCCCTACTCCCTTTCTTGAACAATGGGACCACATTCGCTATCCTCCAGTCCTCTGGTACTATTACCGTTGACAATGACGACATAAATATCCAGGCCAATGGCTCTGCTATCTCCTCCCTAGCTTCCCATAGGATCCTAGGGTAAATGCCATCAGGCCCAGGAAACTTATCTATTTTCATCCTCTCCAATATTCCCAGAACCTCTTCCCTGCATATTTCCAGGCCATCCATTCTAATCATTTGTGACTCCATATTCACATCAGCAACAGTGTCCTGTTCCTGAGTGAATACTGATGAAAAGTATTGATTTAGTGTCTCTCCAATCTCCTCTGCCTCCACACACAACTTCCCACTACTATCCTTGACTGGACCGATACCTACCCTAGTCATCCTTTTATTCCTGACATACCTATAGAAAGTCTTTGGGTTTTCCCTAATCCTACCTGCTAAAGACTTTTCATGTCCCCTTCTCGCTTCTCTTCGCTCTCTCTTTAGATCCTTCCTGGCTACCTTATAACTCTCTATCGCCCCAACTGAACCTTCACGCCTCATCTTTACATATGCCGCCTTCTTCCCCTTCACAAGGGATTCCAATTCCTTACTAAACCACGGCTGCCTCACAAGGCCCTTTACACCATGCCTGAGTGGTACATACTTATCGAGGACACGTAGTAGCTGCTCCTTGAACAATCCCCACATCTCATTAGTGTTCTTCTCTTGAAGCCTGTTTTTCCAATCCACACATCCTAAGTCATGCCTCACTGCATCATAATTTCCCTGCCCCCAGCTATAACTCTTGCCCTGCAGAGCACACTTATCCCTCTCCATCACTAAAGTAAAAGTCACCGAGTTGTGGTCACTGTCCCCGAAGTGCTCACCTACCTCCAAGTCTAACACCTGGCCTGGTTCATTACCTTGAACCAAATCCAGTATAGCCTCACCTCTTGTTGGCCTGTCTACATATTGTGTCAGGAAACCCTCCTGCACACATTGGACAAACACCGACCCATCTAATGAACTCGAGCTATAGCTCTCCCAGTCAATATCTGGGAAGTTAAAGTCCCCCATAACCACCACCCTGCTACCTTCACTCTTTTCCTGAATCATCCTCGCAATATTATCCTCTACTTCTCTAGGACTATTAGGAGGCCTGTAGAAAACACCTAACAGGGTGACCTCACCTTTCCGATTTCTAACCTCAGCCCAAACTACCTCAGATGGCAAGTCCTCTTCCATCGCCCATTCCACTGCTGTAATACTATCTTTGACAAGTAATGCCACACCTCCCCCTTTTTTACCCCCATGTCTGATCCTACTAAAACATTTCAACCCTGGAACCTGCAACAGCCATTCTTGTCCCTGTTCTACCCACGTCTCTGTAATGGCCACAACATCGAAGTCCCAGGTACCAACCCACGCTGCAAGTTCACCTACCTTATTTCTTATACTTCTGGCATTGAAGTATACACACTTCAATCCACCCTTCTGTTTACAGGCACCCTCCTTCGAGATCGCTGCATTATTCATAACCTCCCTACACTCACGGTCCTGTACCCTAAAGCTACAGTCCAGGTTCCCATGCCCCTGCAGAGTTAGTTTAAACCCTCCCAAAGAGCACTAGCAAACCTCCCCCCAAGGATACTGGAACCCCTCAGGTTCAGGTGTAGACCATCCTTTTTATAGAGGTCCCACCTTCCCCAGAAAGAACCCCAGTTGTCCAAAAACCGGAATCCCTCCCTCCTGCACCATCCCTGTAGCCACGCATTTAACTGCTCTCTCTCCCTATTCCTCGACTCTCTATCACGTGGCACGGGTACCAAACCAGAGACTACAACTTTGTTTGTTCTAACTCTGAGCTTCCAACCTAGCTCCCTGAAAGCCTGTCTGACATCCTCACCCTTCTTCCTACCTATATCGTTGGTGCCAACGTGGACCACGATCTGGGGCTGCTCCCCCTCCCACTTAAGGACCCGGAAAACACGATCAGCGACATCACGTACCCTTGCACCTGGGAGGCAACATACCAAACGTGAGTCACTGTCGCCCCCACAAAACCGTCTGTCTGTACCCCTCACTATCGAGTCCCCAAGAACTATCGCTCTACCTTTCTCCACCCTTCCCTTCTGAGCAACGGGACCAGGCTCCGTGCCAGAGGCCTGAACCTCGTTGCTTGCCCCTGGTAAGTCATCCCCCCCACAAGTATCCAAAACGGTATACTTGTTCTTGAGGGGAATGACCGCAGGGGTTCCCTGCACTGGCTTCCTCCTCCCACTCCCCCTCACTGTCACCCATCTATCTTGAACTTTCGAGTAACTACTTCCCTAAAGCTCTGATCTATGACCCTCTCTGCCTCCCGAATGATCCGCAGTTCATCCAAATCCAGCTCCAGTTCCCTAACTCGGGCTTGGAGGAGCTGGAGATGGGTGCACTTCTTGCAAGTGTACTCAGCAGGGATGCTAATGGCTTCCCTCACCTCATACATGTTGCAAGAGGAACATTGCACTGCCTGTACTGCCATCCCTCTAAAAAGCTAGCTTTCTTTTAAAAAAAACTAAATGTAAAGAGACCAAACAAGCAAAACGCAGCATTTACCTGCTTGCCGCAACGGGTCTTATTATTTAGGTTAGAGGAGGAGGGCGGGTGGGAGGCACTTCTGCCGAAGTGCCTCCGGTTACTCGACTGCGCGTTTAAAATAGAGAAAAAACCCTACCCAGGTAACCTAGCAACACAAGCCTCCGGGTCTACCCGGCGTTTTTTTAAAAAGAACTTTTTAAATTTTTAGTTTAAAAAAGTTAAAAAAAAAGTTAAGTACTGGAACTTACAACTTAAATTTTTAGTTTTTAAAACAAAATAAGAAAAACTAAGAACTGGAACTCACCCTGGACTTCGAACCGGACAAACAGCCGTCACGTGATCCTCCGAGAAACTGAGGCCTGCAGCTCGCCTGCGCGTTTAAAATAGAGAAAAAACCCTACCCAGGTAACCTAGCAACACAAGCCTCCGGGTCTACCCGGCGTTTTTTTAAAAAGAACTTTTTAAATTTTTAGTTTAAAAAAGTTAAAAAAAAAGTTAAGTACTGGAACTTACAACTTAAATTTTTAGTTTTTAAAACAAAATAAGAAAAACTAAGAACTGGAACTCACCCTGGACTTCGAACCGGACAAACAGCCGTCACGTGATCCTCCGAGAAACTGAGGCCTGCAGCTCGCCTGCGCGTTTAAAATAGAGAAAAAACCCTACCCAGGTAACCTAGCAACACAAGCCTCCGGGTCTACCCGGCGTTTTTTTAAAAAGAACATTTTAAATTTTTAGTTTAAAAAAGTTAAAAAAAAGTTAAGTACTGGAACTTACAACTTAAATTTTTAGTTTTTAAAACAAAATAAGAAAAACTAAGAACTGGAACTCACCCTGGACTTCGAACCGGACAAACAGCCGTCACGTGATCCTCCGAGAAACTGAGGCCTGCAGCTCGCCTGCGCGTTTAAATAGAGAAAAAACCCTACCCAGGTAACCTAGCAACACAAGCCTCCGGGTCTACCCGGCGTTTTTTAAAAAAAAACTTTTTAAATTTTTAGTTTAAAAAAGTTAAAAAAAAGTTAAGTACTGGAACTTACAACTTAAATTTTTAGTTTTTAAAACAAAATAAGAAAAACTAAGAACTGGAACTCACCCTGGACTTCGAACCGGAAATTATTATGAGATGAATTGAATATAAAGCAGGTTGCATACGGCTCTGATCAGACCAGATTCGGAATCGTGTGCGTAACTTTGAGCCCCATATTTCAGGAAGGATGTATTGGCCCTGGTGTTTGTTGACAAGATCTTCATGAGAATGTTTTAGGAATGAAAAGCTTATCGTATGAGGTATGTTTGAGGATTCTGGGTCGATACTCGATAAAGTTTAGAAGGATAAGAGGGTTTCTAATGGAAGCATGCAGAATACTGAATGACCGGGACAGAGTGGATGTTGGTAAGATGTTTCCGTTGGAGTAGAAGCCAAGGGCACAGCCTTAAATGAAAGGGAACACCCTTTAGAACAGTGATAAGAAGAAATGTCTTTAACCAGAGGATAGCGAATCTTTGAAATTTATTGTCACAGAAGGCTGTGGGAGCCAGGTCATTCATAATATTCGAGACGGAGATAGATAAATTCATGATTATGCAGGGGTTCAAGGGTTACAAGGAGAAGGTCGGAGAATAGGTTTGAGAAACCTATCAGCGATGATTGAATGGTGGTACAGACTCGATGGGCTAAATGGCCTAATTTCTGCTCCAATATCTTATCGTCTTATGGTTTAAACCTCAAAGAGGCACCTTGCATCTCTGAGTAGATCGATTCACGTTCTTCATGAAAGTCAGAAGCTAGTGGGAAAAGTTAACTGTTTTAGAATGAAGGTATTGCGGCTGCTGTCGGTTTGGTGGATAACATGACAATCGGTGCAGGATCACACACCAACTGTATTAATGTGGGGAGAGTTTATCCAAAACCTCGACTTCTCCTTCTTTGTCAATTACCGTGAGGAGTGGGCATTAGGGTGGAAGTGCGTAACGTCGTCAGAGGCACTTAAGCTATCCAGAATCATGCATCCTGAATGAACGAGCAGACATGGAATTTATCACCTTCCCATTGTCTTTTTAGAATATAAGGAGTGAGTGTCCATTCCACTCAGTGTTCAATGCAATCATCTCATATTCTCTCACAGCGCTTCCGATCAATTTTCACTCACTCCTCATGGTGCCGTCATCCCAGAGATTAATCTGGTGGCACGCTTGTTCACTCTTTCTGTGGTAAGGAGCTCAGTCCTTATAAAGGAGAGAAAATCTGCCCACAATGCCCCAAATACTGCCTCAACAACACTCTCAGGTTTGATCTCAATAATTCCTTTCCCTCACTTCGCTGGCTCCGTTTCTTTTGTGTGAAATGGGAGACCATTCATTTACGATGTATTGTCACTGATTTGAAATTTAAAACATCCTACGTCTGTGGGCAAGCATCAATAAAACCAGCAACAGAGCTGCCTATTCAGATGTACATCACTCTAGGGGAGAGGGTCAATAACAAAGAATACATCTAAAACAGTGAATGGCCACTTACCTGAATGGAAATCAGCTGCAGGAATATGGGATACAGGCAGAGGAAGGGAGCTATCTTTCCTTTTGAACTGCCCTCACGGGATGTGTGCAGATCTGATCAGGCCAACATCTTAGACCAATCTTGAACAGAGTGGCTAATTCAGCTGTTCCACAGGGCAGTAAAGAGTAAAACACAGTGCTGTGGGTTTGCAGTAACACAGAGACCTGACCAGGGAAGGATGACCCACTGCTTTCTCTCATGAGCATGAGGCCACCGATATCAACGGATTATTATTCTGCGGCTCGAGGTTATGAGACAATGGTGTGGCCACCATACACTTTCTTCCCATCTTTCAGATTCTGTGCAGAGAACAATTTAAACATCTCAAGTACAATTGTTTTGCAATGGACAAGTGGTAAGAAGGGACTTGAAACAGCTGTGTGCGGAATTAACAAAAGCACAACGATGTTTTTTTCAGGAGTTGCACTGAGGCTGAGGAGGATACTGAATGTCACAATGGTGGTACTGGAAAGGATTGGTGAGTGGGGAAGGGTATGGAGTTGTAAATCGTGCAGGAGAAAATGAATCAAGGAGTTTGAGAACAGTCTGCTTCATCCTCGCATATTGGTCAGCAACTTGTATTGAGTAATTTGCTCGTTATAATTTCTAAGGAATGGAATCTTTGATTGGAAATGGAAACGTTGACTTGCACCTTTCCAAAGTTTACATATCATGAGGACCAATTCAGTTCAGACTGTTTCACTAGACAGTTCGAGTGTCTTACCAGGAACACCAACTATTGCAAAGGATACGATAGTAACCAGCTTGTTTAACCATCAGTACATCTTCAGTCCGCAATACTAATGATATCCAAGACTGGGAAAGCCAGTAAAGACCCCAGGATAAACTCTTGTCCATTGTTGTAACATTCCAGTCTAATATTCCCGGATTAAGATCCATTCCTGGAAGAGTCCAGTCGAATGCTATCAAGTTCTGATCTCTCTTCATCCTCTCTCTGAAGCTGCGGATCTCTGTTTCTGGTGTGGGTGATGCTCTCGCTTATACGATGGGGTAAAACACTGGAAGCATTCCCTTATTTAAAGAAGAGAGAAACTCTCTCGGGACGCACAGGATCCATGGAGACTGACATAATCAGAATCGCTGAATAAATAGCTCAGTTAATCCCTTTCAATTCAATGCAATTTCATTAAAATTCAAAATAACTTCGAACATTCTTGCATTCTGGTTGTAATATGTGAGTGTGACTGAAGGAAGGAATGTTGAAGATGGAAGATTGATTGTGTGTAATCATTCAGTCTGCCTTGGATATGGAAATAATGCCAGAAGATAAACATAACATAAACATGCTTCACTGCTCACAAGTGGAGGAACAAATCCTGTAACTACACATCAGTCATTGCAATATCAGTAAAACATTGACAGAACACCTTTCATCAATAACTGATGGCAAAATGTGCCTGAGAAAATGTGGTTTTATAACAAACCAACGGCATGGATATGTTTCACATGACAAACACAATTCAGATTGTTATTCCAGAATCAGAGAGGGCAGGTGAGGGTCATGTTGTCGATGTTGTCGTTGGTAAGGGACTGGCGTGAAGCATCATTTACTGGACTTCATTGACATTGTGATTCTGACTTTGGGGAAAAGAGAGAAGATGGAGAGGACTCGGGGACATGACTGTTCAGTCTGGGCTGATGGACAGTGATGTTCCCCAATCACTCGCATTGGAATATTACTCTGTATAACTCATACGAAGAACAGATTCAAGGGTATATCTACAATGAGGAATTAGCAGAGACAATATTATGAAATGCATTTATACAATACAAAATACAGACCAAAATACGCAAAGTACAAAGGGATAAGGTTGTTAAAATGCACTCCTGATATGGAGCTATATAAACTGAAATGTGCATTACATAACTATGGAAGTGGTGTGTGATATTTATCAATCATCATTTGATCCACAGCTGAGATCCTGATTTCCCCTCCGTCAGTGTAATAGAAAAGTAACAAAATTAACATTTTCTGTGAAACCTGAAAGAGAATGCTCTGCTAATTCTAAAACTTTTCTGAACGTTGCAAACACTTTGATGAATTCTGCAGTCGAGGAGACAGCTTGTCTGTGCAGAACTTTGTATGCATTCAAACTGGACTGGCGAGCAGTCGAATTCAGCAGAAAAGCTAAGGAAAACATAAAGAGAGTTATGTCCACGGCAAGGGAGTGAGAAAATAAGAACTCGAATGTTTCCCAGCCCTTTTCCTTGAGCGTGTGATAAGAAGAGCTCAAAAGAAATACGTTAATTATATTCAGGGCCTTTATTCGAGATGTATTTGCCAAGTGTTTTGGCTCCCTGCAGTGGTTAAAATTATAGCTTTTCCTTTGCTCTTGCTAGCATCTGGGTCCAGTCAGATTAATTTCCACGACAGTCAGTCATCGAACTGACTGAGATTCCCTGGACCAGTCTCTCACACAGTGGGTGGTGTTATCATTTCCTGCTGTACTTGGCATAGTCTACTTTTAAAAATCCACCTTCTCCATGGTACTAATCTATTAGCAGAATGGATTTTGTTTAGCTGTCAGTAACCTAGATCTGTGACTTTATTGGAAATATGTGATCTGGGATGACTTCTCAGCACACTGCTTACCGTGTATGACACCCAAAGTATTTGCAGTCTAGAGGAATTTCTAAATAAAGCTTCTAACTTCTGTCTGTCCATATCTATCCACCGTCATGCTGTCTTCTGATCTATTTAACCTCACCCTCATCTAACACCTCTTCATCTCACACTCAGTTAGTCACTCCCATTTCTATTATATCTCAGTTTATCTCTCTTCACTTTCCTTCTCTCTGTTTATTTCTCTCTCACATAATCTATCCCCACATACACTCTCTATCTTCAATTGTGCAGTTGGAGAGCTTGCGAGCCCACGATGGGCTGACTGACCTCCATTTGTGCTTTATTAATTCTGCGGTTCTCTGACTCACAATAAATACTTTCGGTGCCGAGACATACACGTTGGTTTGTTGACATGTACAGTGCACAATTACGGATTATCTCTTCCTGTTCTCTGATCTGCAGCTGCCTTGAAATGTCTGTTCAAACAAAATAGACTGAATGAAATTCGAGCAGTCGGGATGACTTTCGTCACCGTGCATTTGAATCAGGATTTACTGAAGGACGAGGTTCCACAATAACATTACAATTATAGCAAAACAGGGCAACACAATGAATATCAGTTGAGAACAACATTTGTTTCCAAGGAGGCCTCATGATATTACTGCAAGATTATCAATCCAGAAAATGAGCTCCTGTTCTGTGGACCGATGTTCGATCCTGTCACTGCAGATGGTGGAAATTCAATTCAATAATTTATAAATATCGTTGGAATTAAGAATCTACCTATGAGAATGAAATCGTTGCCGATTGTCAAAAAATCCATCTGGTTCACTGATCTCCTACAATGAAGGAATTTTCCATCCCTCACCTGGTCTGGCCAACCGTTGACTCCAGACCCAAAGTAATGCGATTGATTTTCAATCGCCCTCTGAAATGGTTTAGCGAGTCATTCAGATGTGCTACCAAATGTCAAAGGAACGAAACCGGAGGTATTGACCTGGGCAACGGAAAAGTGAACATTAGAAAGCTCATTGTCGAATCTGCAATGTCCCCCTTACTAACCAGAGGTCTCGTGCCACAATTGGAATAAATGTTTTACAGACGAGTCAAGCAACAGCCTGACATAGGCATACTCACGGAATTTTACCTTACAGATATAACCGAGACAGCACCATCACCATCCCTGGATATGTCCTGTCCCAAATGCAGGACCGATCCAGCACAGGAGGCATCTCAGATCGACAGACTCGGGTGGTAGATACGCTGGGAGTCTCTGTAACCTGTAACCTCATACCCCAGCATATCTCCCACTCAACCATTACCATCAAGCAAGGGGATTAATCTTGGTTCAATAGATAGTGCAGGAGGGCAAGTCAGGAGCAGCATACGTAAACATAAAATGTTCATCTGCTGAAGCTTCCAAACGAACTACTTGCATGCCAAATAGCATAAAAAAACAAGGAACAGACAGAGCTAAGCAATCCCAGAACAAACACATCAGATTTAAGCTCTGCATTCCTGTCAATCTGATCGTGGATGTTGGTGGACGATTAAACAACTCATCAGAGAAGGAGGCTCCACGAATATCGCCAGCCTCAATGAAGGAAGAGCCCAGCACATCAGTGCAAAAAATTAGGCTTTAGCTTTCACTGAATTCTTCAGTCAGATTTTTCGAGTGGATGATCCATTTGAACCTGCTCGCGTGCACCCCATCATTACTGATAGCAGTCTTCACCAAATTCGATGAACTGATATCAAGAAACGGTTGAAAGCACTGGATACTGCAAAGGCTATGGGCCCTGATAACATATTGACAATAATCCTGAAGGCTTGTGCTTAAAACTTCCCACTCCCCTAGGCAAGCTGTTGAAGTACGATTAGAAACCTACAATAGGTAAAAAAAAATCTGCTCATAATGCTCTGTACATAAAAAGTCGGACAAAATCAACACGGCCAAATACCACCTCATCCGTCTACTCCCCATTATCAGGAGAGTGATGGAAGGGTTCATCAACAGTGCTATCAAGCGGCACCTGCTCAGCAATAACCTGCTCAATGACACCCAGTTTGGGCTCCACCAGGTTCACTCAGCTCCTGACCTCATTACAGCCTTGGCTCAAACATATAAAAAGGAACTGAATTCCAGCCCTTGACATCAAGTCTCTGTTATTTCACATGTGGCATCACGAAACCCGATCAAAAAGGTATTGCAGGCATACTCCATTATTGGTGTCGTACCTGACTTATAGGAAGATGACCATTGTTGTTGGAGGTCAATCATCTCAGCTCCAGAACACTTCTGCAGTCGTCCCTCAGGATAATGTGGATGTCGGTTTGCTCGCTGAGCTGGAAGGTTCATTATCATGCATTTCCTCACCATACTCGTTGACAACGTCAGTGACTCTCCGAATGAATCCTAGATCCAAGCATCTTCAGCTACTTTATCAATGACCTTCCTTCCATCATAAGTTCAGACATGGGGATATTCGGCAATGACTGCGCAATGTTCAGCACCATTCGCAAATGCTCAGATAGGGAAGTAGTCCATGCCCAAGTGCAACAAGACCTGGAGGCTGACAAGTGGCAAGTAACATTCGCACCACACAAATGCCAGACAATGACCATCACCAATCAGAAACAATATAACAACTTGGTATTCAGCTGCATTATCATCACTAAATTCCCCACTATCAATATCCTGGGGGTTATCATTGATCAAAAACTCAACTGGACTCACCACATAAATATAAGATCCAATCAGAGGCTAGGAATACTGTGCGAGTAACTTACCTCCTGACTTCCTAAAGCATATCGATCATCTAAAAGGCACAAGTCAGGAATGAGATGGAGTTCTCCCACTGCCTGAATGAGTGCAGCCCCAACAACACTAAAGAAACTCGACACCACTTTTGGCAAAATAATCCATTTGATTGGCATTACATCCACAAGCATTCACTCCCTCCACCACCGTCGCTCAGTAGCTGAAGTCTGTACTATCTACTAGACACAATGCAGAAATTCCCCAAAAATCCTCAGACAGCACCTTCCAATCCCACGAACACTTGCATCTAGACTCGCAAGGGCAGCAAACGTATGGGAATACCACCACCTTGAAATTCCCTTCTAAACCAGTCAACATCCTTATGTGGAAATATATCGCCTTTCCTTCACTGTTGCTGGATATAAACCCTGGAATTCCCTCCTTAATAGCATTGCGGGTCAACACACATCAGGTGGAATGCAACGGTTCAAGAAGGAAGCTCAACACCACTTTCTCAAGGGTGGAACGAGGGACGGACAAGAAATGGTGAGCCCATCCAGCGATGCCCACATCCAAAAAAAGAGAATTTTTAAAAGAAGTTCCAAGTTGAGCATCCCAATGGGACGAATTACCTCACTTGAACATGAACAGGAAAGCAGTGTTTCTTGAACAGAACACGACAGACTTTTCTGTTATTGGAAGGGTATTCAGTATTCAATGACTTGCTGGTGCTATGTGCTGTGATATATTGCATTTGTTTGTTAAATTCAACAACACTGGCGTAACAGGATCGATCCTTCGAAAATACCAGACTGAAAATGACAATCATCGGAGAGACAATGTACTCCCGCCAGATGAGAATCACAGATCGCAGTTTATCTTCAACGTTTAATGGACTACTGGCCGACACTGAATCCTCCCACCGCCCATATCACAGGGGTTACTATTGACCAGAACGTGAAGTAAAATCAACATAAAAAATACAAGGGTTATAAAAGTAGGTCAGAGACTTACAATTCTGCACTGAATAATAGACACTATGACTGAAAGGACATGGGATATTGCAATAGATTTAGGCCATTCAGCCCATTCCTTCACTCTGAAACTTCCATTTTGTCATTGTCTCTATGACAAGTGGAAACATCTACACACTGACTGTATCAACCTCTGCAGTAAGCAATTAGTTTCTATCCGATACCTCGCCTCCCATCCGTCTAAATTCTGTCGAGTACACACATGCCGATCATATGACAAGCCACCATCCCCAGGATGGATCACTTCCAACGCAAGCAGATCTTTCCGCAGAGATATTACACAAAACAACTCCGAAATATTCCAAATGCCGTCTGACCATTGCCCATTACATTCTCAGCAGTATGTCTCTACTCTTTTATATTGTAGATCAAATAAAAAGAATGCCAACGTTGCATTTGCTTTCCTAATTGCCAACTCAACCTGTACATTAAACATTCGAGAGGACGAGTACTTCAAAATCCTTTTGTGCTTCAAATTCAATGGATCCTAGTAGAACATTGTGTCTGCCTCTATTCTGCCTACCAAAGTGCGTACTCACACACGATCCCATATTGTGTTCCATCAGCCACGTGTTTTCCCTCAGTCCTAAACTGTTTAAGCTTTTCTGCAGCCTCCCCACTTCATGAATATCACTTGCCCATCCAACCATCACTGAACCATCTCCAAACTTTGCAAACTGCCCTCAGGTCCTTTGTTCAGGTGGTTCATGTAAATGAGATTTCCTGACTCCCTAAGGACTGCCCACCATTGAAAAGGCACGACACACAAGATGCTTGACTACATTCAGGTTAAAACAGTGACTTGACCGGAATTATGTCGGTAAAATCTTCACTCTCTGCAGCACTGACACACAATAGGAGCACACCCTGCCCCCGTTTTGTTGTGAACTTACCCCGTTATGGTGACACAGAACTTGATGATGCACAATCCCAATCTAATGATGTCACTCCGTCTCAACACTAACTATGTGTTGCTCACAACAACCAATGTCACTGTGTATTGATGATGATGGAGGGAGATGGGGTAGGGAACGTCTATGATGAATGACTAGGTGACTGTCAGCATGAAACCTTCCCGACAGCCTCGGGATGTACCTGTGCCCGCTGTCACCACTGCAGGCATGATCAGTCTTTCTGGGAGTCAACTCAAGGAAAGCGACAGGCCTGGGCAGTGTTCTCAGCTGAGCACACAGATCCTGTGAGGACCAACTGGCAGAGGTATTCACAAACATCTTCAGTCTCTCCCTCCTGAAGCCGAAGTCACAACCTGCTTCAAGAAGACCACCATCATTCTTGTAAATGAGAATACACATGCAACGTTCCTTAATTACTACTGCCCAGTGGCTCTGACCTCAATAAACATGAAATGTTTTGAGATGCTGGTTATGGCCCACACCACCTTCAGTCTCCCAGGCTGACCTGCTGTGCTATAATGTGCCAACAGATGTTATGGGTCCACAACGGATTCCATATACTGAGCACTGCCCTTATTCCTGGGACATCGGGACAAGTGCACCTACACCAGTTTCCTGGTCATTGATTACACCTCCACCTTCTCCATCATTATCCCCTCCAGATTTATCTCAATACTCCGTGACCTTGATCACGGCTCCACCCCGTGCAACTGGATACCCTGGTTTCTGACATGCAGACCACAATCTGTGAAGATAGGTATCTGCACATTCTCCACAAAAAATCACAACACTGGAACTCCTGGAGAATGTGTTCTCAGCCCGCTCTCGTACTCCCCGTGCACCCATAGCAGTATCCTCAGCCCCCCACTGTACTCCTTGTACACCCACGGCCGTGCCCTCAGCCCCTACTGTACTCCTTGTACACCCATGACTGTGCCCTCAGCCCCCTGCTGTACTACCTGTACACCCACGGCTTTATCCTCAGCCCCGTACAGTATTCCCTGCCTACCCACGACTCTGTCCTCAGCCACCTACTGTACACCCTGTTTACATACAGCTGCACCATATGGCCCCAAGCCACTCCCTGTATACCATGGCTGTGCCCTCAGCCCCTACTGTACTGCGTGTACAACCACGGGTGTGTCCTCAGTTCCCTATTGTACTCCCTGTATACACACAGGTGTGCCCTCAGCCCCCTACTGTAATCCATGTACACACAGGGCTGTGCCCTCAGCCCCTTTCTGTACTCCCTGTATACCCATGGCTGTGCCCTCAGCCGCCTGGTGTACTCCGTGTTCAACCACCTCTGTATCCTCATTTCGTACTGTACTCTCTGCACACATGCAGCTGTGCCCTCAGCCCCACTTTACTCGCTGTATACACACAGCTTTGTCCTCAGCCCCCTACAGTACTCTCTGTACACACATGGCTGTGTCTTCAGTTCCCTACTGTAGTCCCTGAACTCCTATGGCTGTGTCCTCAGCCCCCTAATATACTTTCCGTAACCTCACACCTGCGCCCTCAACTCCCTATTCTACTCCCCATACACCAACAGCTGTACCCTCGGCATTGTACTGTACTCCCTGTACACCCACGACTGAGTCCTTAACCACCACTGTACTCCCTGTATACCCTCGTCTGTGCTCTTCGCCCCCTACTGTACTCCCTGTACACCCACGGCCGTGCCCTTAGCCCCCTACAGTACACCGTGTAGTCCCATGGCTGTGTGCTCAGCCCTCTACTGTACGCCCTGTATACACGCGGCTGTGTTGTCAAATTTAAACAACGCCAGCTACAAGTTCACTGACGACATCACCAAATCAGAAGTGATATCAAACAACGATGAGTCAGAATAGAGAAAGTCGATCGTGGAATTTGCTGGCATGGTGTAATGATAATAACCTCTCTCTCAAATTCGGCAAGAGTAAGGATATTGTCATTGACTTCAGAAAGAAAGGAAAGGAACACGCCACCATCTATATCAATGGTCGGGGACCTGCAGAGCATAAACTCCCTCAGAGTGACGATAACCGACAACATACCCTGGACTTCTCACATAGGCGTGACAGTCAAGAAGGTTCAATAACGCCTCTCCTTCCTCAGGTGGCTCAGGAAATTCAACATGTACTACTTCTACAGATGAACATTTGTGAACGTACTGTCCGGGTGCGTAACGGTTTCTGACAGCAATTCTCTGCCCAGGACCATAAGATGACTCCAGAAGATTGTGATCACAGCTCTAAGTTTGACGGACTCCAATCTCCCAACCATTTACTCTATTTACATGGCTTGTTGCCGTAGAAAGGCTGCCAAAATCTATCTCACGTTCCTGAGGGAAGGGAGAGAGGAAATATCTGGGGCCTTAACAGATATCTTTGTAGCATCCTTGAACACAACTGAGGTCCTGAAGGACTGGAAAGTTGCTAATCCCCTTGTTTAAGAAGGGTAGCATGAATACTCTGGTTAACTATAAACCAGTGAGCCTGTCATCAGGGGTGGGGAAGTTGCTGGAGAAGATCCTGAGTGATAGGATCTATTCTCATTTGATGGAAATGGCTTTATCAGTGAGAGCCAATATGGCTTTGTGCAGGGAAGGTCATGTCTTACCAACTTAATAGAACCCTTTGAGGAAATGATTGATGAGGTAGGGGCTGTAGATGTCATGTACCTGGACTTCAGGAAGGTGTTTGATAGGTTTTACTATGGCAGGCTTATGGAGAAAGTGAAATCATATGGTGTCCAGGGTGTGCTGGCGACAATGATAAATACAGGCTGGGCAACAGGGGACAGAGCATAGTAGGGGAAGGGAGCTTCTAAAAATGGAGAACAGTGACCAGGGTGCTTCATTTAAGATGTTTCTGGAAAGATATATGAATGGGCAGGGAGCAAAGGGATACAGACCCTTTGAAAATCGGCGAAGGTATTAGATAGATGATATGGATTGGCGCAAACTTGGACCACCGAATGGCCTGTCCCTGTGCGGAAATTTCTGAGTTCTAACATTACCGAAGACCCATCACTTGCCTGTAACTATCTCCCACAAACTCTTCCACGAGGCTAAATGATACAGAAGCTTGAAAACACAGATCAGCTAGTTCAGTAACAGCTTCTTCCTGGCTGTTATTAGACTGATGAATGGACTGTCTAATCTCAGATAATGCTGATCTTGTTCATGTTGATCTCACCTAGCGCACGCCCTGTGCAACGTAACCTATATGCCTCTCACACATGTTTTACAGCCATCGTTCTGTACATTCTTGCTGACTATGATCGGCCTGGACATTTTGGCACAGGTCAAAATAAATGCTCACCTCCCTCCTTCCAGCTGCCTCTGGTAATCAGTCAAAGGTCTCTCCGGTCCTCACCCCCATCTCCTCCAATTGCCCACCCCCAGCTCCCCATGTCCTTTGTCCCTCACTGTTTCTCTCACAACGTCTGTGTTTTCCTTTTCCCTGTCTTCTGTTTCTTTCCCTGAACCTATTATCTTCCCTGTTCCCCGTACATGTGAGGGTTTGTTTCCTTGTTTTTTTCCGTTTTCTCTTTGACTGATTGTCCATCTGTTTCCCTCGCTGTGTTCTCTCTCTCCTTCCCTTCGTGTCTGTCTCCTTCTCCAGCGTTGTGTCATTGATGGCTTCTCTATTCGTGTGACGCAGCTGATGGGTCATTGGTTCGATGTTGGCAATACAATTAACTCAACTGGGTTTTTGTATCGTGGACATAATTTAAATTTATCGGTTAAATATAAAATCTTGTCTAAACAGCAACCAGAGTGTGGGTATTCATTTAACAGCCAATTGTTACATCTAACTATTTTTAAACCGCTTGTCTTCCAGTGCTGTGCATACTGGCAACTCAAAGCAATCTATTCACGTGCATAATGGACTTACGTGGTAACTGCTCTGCCCAGGACCATACCATAAGAAACTACAGACGGTTGTGTGCACAGCCCAGACCATCACGGAAGACAACCTTACGTCCATTTATACTTGTCATTGTCGCAGAAAGGCTGGCAACATCAAAGATCTCTCCCAAATGATCTCCTACAACCTCTTCCAACAGGGAGGAGACACAGAGGCTTGAAAACATGGACCAGCATGCTCAGGAACACTTCCGTCCCTCCCAGTATTAGACTGACGAATTGACATCTCTAACTTTTCATATAATATTAATCTTGCTAATGTCGACCTTGATTTGGCCACATCCTGTGAAGCTGTAAGCTTGTACGCCTCACTCTGTCTATATACCCTATGATCTCTGTTTTCTTGTTTAATATCATTTGCCTGCCCTCCTCTCAAAACAAACTTTTCCATTGTACATTTGATTAAAATTAACCAAATCAAATCAGATCAATCACGTGGACTGCAGTGGCTCAAGGTCTTCTCAAGGGGAACTGGGAAAGTGAACAAATGCTGACTAAGTCAGAGATATCCATATCCCATTAATGAATATGAGAAGATGACCACACTCTGGGAAGACAGACAAGGGTGTCACATCGAGTGAAACATGATCTTAGATTAATACAGGATTCCCTTGCTATCTGTAAGTAGAGTGTTCCTACGATATGGTGTAAAGAGCAGTAGCACTAATTTGTATGGGAAAAAATTCGCCTTTCTTCGTAAAAGTGAAGATCCTCTTCGGATTTCTTTTGGTTAGCGTAACAAGGTCCTAATGTAGGTCATTCGGAAAGGGAAGTGGTGAAAAGCGAACTTTTGAAAAGCGGGCGATATCTGTATCGAAATGAGCATGATATTCATGAAGATGGGATAAGCGAAAAATAAATGACGTGAATCTTACATTTTATTTCCATCCCAGCTGATCACCATTCTCTTTGTTTGCTCTTTTTTTCTTCTATATCTCTCTTTCTCTATTGACTCCCTCTCCCCTTCAAAGCAGGCTTCCTTGTCAACAGTATTAATCACATTCTTTTCCAGCTGCTTTCAGTTCAGGAAAGTTCCCCAGCACTTTCTGTTCGTTTCTTTGCATTTCTTTCTATAATTTCAGATTTTCAGCATCTTCCTTTATTTGATTTCACCTTCAATGTCGTTTGTGGGATGTTGGCATCTCTGCCAAGGGCAGCATTTGGTCCCAGGACTAATTTCCCTGATTCTGAAGCCATTCCACTAGCCAATATAATGTAAAGTACATTGTCTTGGGTCTGAAGTCTCACTTAACCCAAACCGGGTAATAACATTAGATTTATTTACCGAAGGTGATCATTGGAACAGGAAGGTTTTCTGACAAAATGTTGGTTTTCTGGTTGTTTTTCGTGAAATTCACTTTTATTCCAATTCTTATCATTTTAAGTTCTGTCATCAATTGTGGTAGGAATTGAAACAAATCACTTGAACCAATCTCTTTTGTTTAATACGCTTTGCTTCTGAAATGCATCTAGCGACATTCCTACATTCATACAGTTACCTAATCATGAAGTAAGATCCGAGATAAGAATAATTTTGTGATTGAATTATTTGCAATTGGAAAAGTGGTCAGCAGAGAGCTTGAAACATGAAGTCTGAATTTTACCAACCATCAGCCAATGGTTTGTTCAGCAACAGCACTGATACAGATGAAGATTGGGGATATTAGGAGCTGCTAGTGGACAGGTTTGGTGACAGAGAGAACACGAGACATAACTCAGTTCAGGGCAAAAAGAGATCTCGAGGTTGTGAACAGTTTTGTTCGCAGATGTTTGTGAGGGAGTGGTCTGCAATTTATTGATAATGAATGGAGACTGCAATTAAAACTTAAGACAACAGTTTCTTTCTCTGACAAAATATAGATAACAGAATTTGCAATGAAGTTCAAATTTGTATGTGGGATTAATGATTGGACAGAGGTAGAGAACACCAACAATAGCGACAATAGGTTCGGAGCACACCCTCCACCCCGCCCAGAATAATCATAAGCACTGCTGATGTCCGATATGGTAGAAAATCCTAATAGGGCGAAATGTTGAAAAGACTCAAGGAAAATCTCCTCTCTATTGTTGTAATGTTCCAGTCCGCTACTCTCAGATTCAGATCTGCCCTCTCTCTGTCTTCACAGCTGTTGATCCCTGTTACTGTTGGAATTGATGCATCTGCTACTAGAGTAGGATAGCGCACTGAATGAAGCCCGTCACCAATAGGAGAGGGAAACCCTCCAGTGACATAGTTACATTGCGTGGAGACTGACATCAATCATAGTCACAGAGGAAACGGTCCCAGCTTTCAATACAGCACATTCAGTTCACAATATAACTGGACTGGACTGGATGCTGACATCGCTGGCTATTGGCCACAACTCCCATTAACAATTGCTCCAGTGAAGTCGGTTGTGAGGGAGAATGATGGATGTTATCTTTTCATAGGCTAGATGATTCTGCTCTGTTGTTCGTTTACTATGTCGTAACCATCTCTCCCCAAATCCATCCACCCCCTAAAAGAATCACAATCAGGATGTTGTTACTGTGCTGATCTCTCCTCCACGGGAACAAACGCTAGCGACAGACTGTCACTGGGCACAATTGCCCTGAACATAGATAGGAAGTGTGGACTTCTCTGAATGTTCCTCTTCCTGCTCTAATAAGGCAACTCTGGAACTTCCATGGAGAATATGGCTTCAGTAATTCATTTATACAAATTGACAAACTTCTAAATATACCGTAAAACAGTATATTTTTACACATGTTCTCGTCAGTCCAAAACCAAAAGTGATAATTACAATGAACTTAATCATTAAGACTTATGAATTAATGAGTCAGGTTCTAATGAACGTGACATTGGCTGCGAGATAAGGCGGAATGGGAGCAGTGGCTGTGGAGACTGCATGGAGAATTACAATGATATTCCCCAGTCATCATCGCTCTTTCCGACAGACAGAATTAAATCTAATGCACAACAGGGAAACAGCCAACATTTGGGAGATGTAATGCTGAATGACTGTGATCTGAACAGGATAATTTTAAATGTGATGAAATGAGCCACACTTTATATACACACCATTTAATCTTTGGGTATACAGATTGAGTAGGGTCTCAGGACCTGAAACATTAAGTTTGATTTCTCTACACAGATACTGCCAGACCTGCTGAGCTTGCCCTCCACGTTCTGTTGTTTGTTTGAGATTGATCATTTTGTTCGTATCTGGCAGGATATTTACAATTAAAAACAGACTCTGAAAACAAAATGTGAAGATCAATGGGGACAATACAGGAGACTAACAGGAGAGATATAGTCATTCCAAGCTGGAAGAGACAATGGGCTGAGTTTCCCCCACTTTTGCTGTAAATAATTCTGTGATATGTAATCAAAGCCTTTAGAGAGGAGGTAAACAAGCCGGTTCAATGAAGGATACAGAGTGTTCCAGCATCAATAATCTATTCCTAATATCTTATGAAATTTCGGCTGGCTCTGAAATGTCCTTTCAAACAAAGTGGAGTTCCTGAGATTTACAGGATATTCAGAAAAACATTATTTTTTCTTTTGAATCTGAAAGAAGAAACAGATTTCGCTCGTAACGCAGGTGTCCCAGACACACCAACTACAACAGGAACAGAAAAGGATGACATTGTCCACATGTAACCAAATTCAGCATGTAACCCTGTCAAGATCCATGAAATATAGTGATACGAAAACATAAAATACAAACAGAAAATGGTTGAGAAACGCGACAGATGAGGAAGTATCAGCAGAGAGAAACAGAGTTGATATATCGAATATGATGTGACACTGTTCTGAAAACGTCGTATTGGAATCAAAGGTTAATTCTGTGTATCCCTGCTCAGAGGGTGCCAGATCTGCTGAGTTTCCCTCTATCGATTTCTTTTGCTTTCTGAACTATGACAAATTGACTGATCTGAACGATATAAGCAAAGTTGCTATCTCAGTTGAATCTCGAATAATTTGTTATGGACACTAAATGAGAAATTATGAAGATCCTATGTTTCACAGGGCACTAAATAATCCATGATGTATTGCATTGTGAGAAAAAAACCATTGTGAGACACTGTCTTTTGCATAGGTACATCTTGGACATTCTGTGAAGTGGTCACCCAGTCTACCTTTAGTTTCCCCAATTTATGGCAGACCACAATGTGAGCAGTGAATATAGTAGACCGGATTGTGGGAAATGTTTGTAGGATGCTACTTCACCTGGGAGGTATGTTTGGCCCCTTGGATATTGAGGAGGGAGCAGGTAAATGGGAAATGTAACACCGCTGGCAGGGGAAAATGAAGTGGACCTGTGGTGGGGGTTGGGGGAGGTGGGGAGTGGCGGTGGAGGTTTTGGAAGTGAATAACGCTCTGATTTCATTGGGCTGACACTCAATCAGCAAGGTCTCACTGTTCTGAGACTTTAGACAAACTGTGAAAACAGAATGTATCTTGATGTTATTAATAAGACAAATCCATCCATGGCTTTGGAAGGCACGAGCAAGAGCAGAGTTTATTTGTCATTCCAGTAGCTCTAGGGAAGGTGTCAAATTACCAGCACAGAATTTCCTCCGATTCTCGTTGACGGCAGTTTCCTGCGGATCAATGATGCTACGTGAGTCAAATACTACTTTGATGGCAAAGGAAGTTACTCTGATCTCACCTCAACTAACACTGGAAAATCAGGTAAAATACTAAAGAGAAAATGGCTAAAACACGGAATATTTGAACAATGTGGTCACTGTCCTCGCAACGTTTAAGGACAAACGGATGCATGGACTTCTGATTCTGAGGAGAGGTGTTTCCTATTTGGGATGAGGCTGTTTGGTTAAGCGCTGTGACAGAGAGACAGAAAAAAATGTTCCACTCTCTATGGGGAAAACGAACATCCTATTCACGGTGCATTGGACAATGACAGACATGCATTATTGTCTGTTCCTGTTGGACATTGATCATCTCAATCTCATCATTCACTGCTGACCAATAGCAGCACAGAAGCCATCAGCTCCCATCACCCCAGTTGGAAATGAACAAGGGTAAGGGATGACCAGCGGAAGTGGGAGCAAGTAGTGAACTGGTGTAATTGACAGTGGGAATGGCAGAAGAAGAGTGTGAAGAGATATCATCAGTGGAAGAGTATGTGGCAGCAGAAGGGGTAGTGCAAGGGACGAAGGAGTGTAAAGAAAGAGTAGGAAGGGGAAGAAGAATCGCTAATGAAGTTTTAGCGACTCGGAAAACTAGTTTTTTGAAAAGTGAGGTTAGGTGAAAACCACGACTGCTTAGGAAAATTGGGATCTGATTCCATTGAAAATTAAGATTTGATGTACTTCTTTTTCAATCACTTGATACTTTGTCAGATTGTACATTCACTCTTTGGTTTTCTATCTCCATCAAGTGCAGGTGACATTTTTATTTCTCTCCTGGTGTTGTGTCTCAACATTTTTTATTATTTTAATAGTATGTATTTGATTCCAATTCAAGGTAGACTCGAGCATATGATTTGATCTGCAGTTTTTCCATAACACAGAATTTAATTGAATATTTATCCTCATCACATTAGCTGATTTAAGCAATGAGACTGTGTCCATCCTGCTGATTAATAAATTCTTCAATTCTGAATTTGTTACAAAAGACAGTACCACACAAAAGTCTAATGTTCCTGTACAAGTTGCTAAACCGTAGTTCACCCTAAATTAGTTACAAGCGTCATGAATAAGACATGCTAAGGGACAGAGTGCGAAAGGTGAATTTAACTTTGCGTCGAAAATGACACTTGCAGCACACTCCTAATAGGTGTTAGCTACATCACTGTAAATTCCCCAAAATAAGAACAACAAGAGACTGGAATTCTTAATTACTCCTTTGTGAACAACATCTGGAGAACAGGAAGGAAATCAAGGTTTGTTTATGATATTCAAAAATGATGATGGTGAGAATGTGGAAGATGGATGGCAGTGGAATGATAACTAATGTTGGGGATGACACAAAGATTAGCTGGATGCTTCACAGTGTGGAGGAAAGGTTTAGGCTCCAGGACGATGTAAACAGATGATTTCTATAACCAGATCAATTGCCAACAATGTTTAACACTGATAAATGTGAGATGATGCACATCTGACTTAACAAGACAAGTGAGAGTTCAAACTGTGAAATGTAAGGGCTAAATTTGCTCATTTTTTTCTTTGCAGAAGGGAAGGTTGAGAAGGGAACCTGGTACAGGTGATCAAAAACAGAAGGGGTATGGAGAGGATGAACAGAGAGCAGCTGCTTCCCTTACTCGAAGTGTCAATAACAAAGGGAAACATACTTAAAATGATAGGCAGAGGATTGAGAGAGGATTTGTGGGGTCTGTTTTGAACTGAGAGGGTGGCACAGACGTAGATTATAAAATTCCTACAGTGTGGAAAAAGGCCCTTCGGCCCAACAAATCCACACTGACCCTTCAAAGAGTAACCCACCCAAACATGTTCCTCCTATATTTACCCCTTACTAATGCAACTAGCCAACACATCCCTGAACACATTCGGCAAATTAGCATGGCCAATTCACTTAACCTGCATATCTTTGGATTGTGGGAGGAAACCGGAGTACCTCGAGGAAACACACGCAGACACGAGGAGAATGTACTAAATCCATACAGGCAGTCACCCGAGGCTTGAATCAAACCTGGGTCCCCAGCGCTCTAAGGCAGGAGTTCTAACCACTGAGCCACCGTTCTGCCCCTGGTGACATGTGTCTGGAATTCATTCCCTAGGTGGGTAATTGATCAGGTAATCTCACAATCTTTTAGAAATGTCTTTGAATATGCACTTGGTGGTGCAGACTCGCGTTTTCATTCAATTATTCTATGTGGTGGAAGGCACGAACATTCAGATATATTCTGAAGCAATAGCTCATGGCAGTTCCTCGTTTGTTCCATTGACTGTACTCACTAAGTGAGGCTCCAGTGAAGTGCTGGTGTTATTTCCCACTTTTAATTAAAGTGTTTCGGTTTCCTTCAGGTGGTAATGCAATTTTCTGTGTCTGTTATGTCATGTCCTGCCCATATTCTCAGAAGAATATAGACGGAGTCAAAATTGATGTGTTCGTTGATGGAGTTCCGGTTGGAATGGCATGATTCGAGGAATTCTTGTGCTTGTCTCTGTTTGGCCTGTCCTAGGATGGATATGCAGACCAAGACAAAGTGGCGTACTTCCTCATCATTATGTAAGAAATTAGTGTTGGGGTCATGTCTTTTGTGACTAGTTGATGTTCATATACCCTGGTGACGCGTTTTATGCTTGTTTTTTTCTGTTGTAGTGTTTGTTACAATTCTTGCAAGGCTTATTGTCCCTGGAGCTGAACAGACAAAGATGTGAATTTATTTCGGTGCGCAAAAGTATGAAAAAATGTTGCAGAGCAGAAAGAAAGAATACTCTATTAGTTGGCATTACAGCATCAAGGAATTCTAATTTCAAGGTTGTCAGCAAAAGAGCTAATACGGAAATAAGGAAAACGTCTTTATTTAGAGAATTGTTACGAATTTGAATTGACTGGCTGGGAAAGATGTGCATGAAGATTCAAAATAGAACTGGTTATATATTTGGAAATAATGAATTTTACTGTCAACAGAGAGAGGGCTGGCAAATGAGAGGTGCTTTGGAGACATTTTTGGAGCTGATCCATACATGGCCAATGGCCTCCTCCTGTACTTTACAGTTTGTATTCAATCATCTGCCAGATGTGAGTAAAAGTCAGTATTCAATTATTTCACAGTGTAAATTCTCGCAAATATCTGATTATTTGGTGCAGCATTAGTATTTAAAATGCAAATATTGCAAGGTCAGCTTCATTATGAAGTCTAATTATTACTCAGAAAATGAATATTTTACATGTTGTACTCCAATTACTCAAACAAATATATTGTTGCCTGGTCACAAAGTTCTTTGGAAAGCTCGGATTTTTCAATGACGTGATATTATGTTCGTTGCTTTTGTTTTCACTCCCCACATTTCATATTAAACATCGTTCATTCTAAAAATTGTACTTGTTAAAATTATTGTTCACCAAACTTTGATTACACGAATAATTTATTTAGTTTAATATTCCCAGTCCATAATGAATTATTACTGTTTTTAAATGCTGACAAATGGCTGCAGATCGTACATTTCAGTGAGAAATTTAACTGATTGTTTGTATATAAATGTATAAGATCGCTAATTCTGTTTGTATGTTCAATCGTTTGCTCACTCTGAACACGTAATCATTCAGAAGCCAACATTGCTTTAAATCCTGACATTGAATATCTAATTCTGATCAGCACAAGAGTTATGTTAAGTCTTCGGTAAAATAAAATGTTCATGCTTTATTTCTGTGTTAGAAAATCTTGACAGGAGTTTATATTTTAGTTCCATAAATATAGAATCAACATAATTGATTTAAACGATTATAGTTCAGTTGAATGATTATTGTTCATATCTTATTTTTTGCCCAATTCATGAAATATAGCAAACATCTGATTATTGTTCGGGTCAGTAAACTCAACACCTTGCAATGAGCTACGCTGAAAATTGCTTCCAATAGATGTGAAATCATTCACAGTGCTATTGAACCTCACAGCTGCCTGTGATACAGAGAGACTCAGTGGCCTGTTCTAACATCTGTGCATTGAGCTTCTAACCTGGTTCAGGGCAGTCAGTAAAACATTATTTCAAAACAAATAATTTGGAATCCAACTTGGGCAGGGGGAGCACCCACTAACAGACTATCACTGGTCTCAGTGTAGGTACAAATGTTGTCCAGGTTAAATACTAATGGCCGACCAGCAACCAAGTTTTAAAATTTATCCGCAGTCAGAGCCTGGCCCAGAGACGAGACTTGTTGATATGGAGAGCCAGAATCACACCATACAAGTTATCAATGGTGATGAAATCTGACCTGCCTGCTAGACTCCATAAATCTGCACCCCGGATCAGACATGGGTGAAGACATTAACAAGTTGACAATCTATTACAGTCTCTTGTATTTCACAAGGAAACCTGTAAATCCATATCCAATAAATGTCACCTTCACATTCTCCAGTATCAAAATAATATTGTGCATCTCTGTGAATGGTCAGAGATTACTATATGGATCACACAGTAGAATGGGTGTGAAGTATCCAGCAGCAAACGGCAATCCAAAAATCACATTAATAACTGAACTTAGCAGATTCTGTCTGGTCTAAGTAACCACACATATTGTACTGACTTTCAGGTGACTGTAACAATGTACACCATAACTGGAGGCTTTGTCCTTACACGCCTCCAAAGCTTCCTGATCTCACACACATCACTCCCTTACACATTCAACAATTGATGAGAATCCACAGGCTGGTTGAACGTGGAAACGTTGAACAGTGCAACCGAGTGCAGGCCCTTCGACTTTATCCTACTCTAAGTTCGAACTAACCTACATACTTTTCATCATACTATCATTCATATGCCTATCCAATCAAATATCCCTAATATAGCTGACTTTACTACAACTTCTGGCTGTTCATTGCACACACCCACGACTTCCTGTGGAAAGAAACTAAATCTGACATCTCCCCTAAGCCTTTTTCCAATTACCTTAAAATCATATCCCCTCGAGAGCCATTTCCTACCTGGGAGAAAGTCTCTGGCTATCCACTCTATCTGTGACTCTCATCATTGTGGCACCCCTGTCAAGTCACATACCAAAGACAAAACACCCTAGCTTCCTCAACTTTTCTTTGTAAGACATGCCCTCCAGTCCAGGCAGCATCTTGTTAAATCTCCTTAGCACCCTCACCAAAGTTTCCACATCTTTCCTATAAAGAGGCAATCAGAACTGGTCACAATATTCTAAGTGTGGTCTCACCAGGGCTTCATAGAGTTGCAGCATAACCTCACAGCTCTTAAACTCAATCCCTCGGCTAATGACCACAACAACGCCGTCTTAACAACCTTATACACCTGGGTAGCAACTTTGTGGGAGCTATGCCATGGACCATATGATCCCCCGTTCCTCCACAATGTAAGAATCCTGCCTTTAACCCTGTATTCTGCACTCAAATTCGACATTCCAAAATGCACTGGATCCCACTTTTCCATATTGAACACCATTGCCAATAAGCAGCCAAGTCCTGCGTACTGTCCATGTCCTGTTGCAAATTACAACAGCCCTCCACACTCTCCACAATTCCACCAACCTGTGTTACATCATCAAACCTACAAACCTATCCTTCCACTTCGTCATCCAAGTCATTTATCAAAATCACAAACACAGAGGTCCCAGAACCGATCATTACGGAATACCATTGCTCCCCTAGTTCTACACTGAATACTTCCCATTTACCACCACTCTCTGTCTTCTATGGGCTAGCCAATTCTGTATCCAGACATACAGGTCTCCCTCTATGCCATGCCTCCTTACTTTCTAAGTAAAACTACAACGGTGAAGCTTACCAAACACCTTGTTAAAATCCATGCACTCCGCATTCACTGCTCCACCTTCTTCAGTGTGCTTAATCCCATCCTCAAAAAATCCAATTGGAGTTGTGAGGTATGACCTTCCCCTCACAAAGCCATGCTGACTATTTCTAATCAAAATATGATTTTTCGGAATCCTCTCCAAATCTTTGTCCAATAATGATGTTAGACTGACTGGTCTGTCATTCTCAGGACAATCCCTCTTTCCATACCTGAACAAGCGAGTAATATTTGCCACTCTCCAATTATCCGACGCTCCTCCAATGTAGAGTGAAGACAGAAAGACCACCAGCAAAGGCACAGAAATCTCTTCCCTCTATTCCTGTAGTAACTTGGGTGTTTCCCGTCTGGCCGAGTGATTTATTTCTCCTTATTTTTGTACTTCAATCATTCTGTATTTCACCTCAACTTGTTTACTCCCCGTCCAACTAACTGACTGACTGCTTTCCATTTCAGGGCTCTGTATAGTGCTGCCTTCCTGACCAAGAATGGTTCCCAATATCCAGTGTATTATGGAATGGGAAACATGGGATCGGCATATGCCAAAGCTTTGACTCTGCTGCTCCTCAGATGCTGCCTGACTGGCTGTGCTTTTCCAGCGCCACAATTTTCGACTCTGATCACCAGGATCTGCAGTCCTCACTTTCTCCATTACTGAGGGCTGTCCCTTCTGCACACGCAACAGGGAACTAATCGTGGTATCTGGAGTTGACTGTTCAGTTCTGGAAAGTTGATTTGAGCTCATTTACTAAAAACGAAATTAAAATTCAACAAATATTCATTCAGTCCCAGAGTTTCAGCTTTGATTCATGTAGTGGACAGGTTGATAACGAACAATGAAGGATTGAAGAACTCCGAGGTACTGGTGAATATATTTCATGTTGGATGTGCTTTACCTTAATGCTGGTAATATTAACAGACAGACAGATATGATAAGGAAACGAGGTGACATGTGGAAGTGTGACATTTTTGCCATTTCTGAGATGTGTTTGAGGGAGGTCAGGTCTGACAACTCAATATTCTGTGGTACCAGAACTATAGTCAGGACAGGAGAGAGGGTAAAAGAGGAGACGGTGTTGCCTTATTTTTTTTTTCTGGACTCAGTTAATGGTGTAAGAAGATGTAATGGTGTAATGGTGTAATACCTTGAAAGGATCTTTTAATGAAGCTTGGTGGTTACAGCTGATGATCAAAACCATGACAGAAACATTGCTAGAGATATATTTTTAGACACACAGATAAAAGAAGGTACGGGAGAAGGTATATAACCAAGTTTTTGAGGTGTATAAAAACAATGCTAGGATCATTATATTCAGGCATGTCAATTCCAAACATTCATTAGGTCAGTGATAACTTTTTAAGAGGGGGCAGGTTTTTTGAAATGCATTCCAGAGAGCTTCTTATATCAACATAGAGCAGATACAACAATGAGCAGTGCAGCGCTGGGCCTCACTGTGGGGAACGAAGGCAGTCAGCTGTTCCAGGCAGAAGTGGGAGAGCATTTTTCGGACCAGTGGCCGTGGTATCACACATTTTGACTTTGCTAAGGAAAGACCCCAAAAATATGAGAAAATAAAAGGGTTTTGCATTGGGGAGACAGATTTTATGGGAAAGGAATGACAGAATCAGGCCAAAGTGCAATTGCTTCTGGGTGAAAGTGTACCAGAACAAGGTGGGGGTGCGGGGGGTGGGGGGGGGGGGGTGGGGAGCTTGGGGGATCATTTGATTAAAATGGAATTGATGACAGTGTCGGCCAAGCATGTTACACCGAAGATAAAATTTAGGAAAACAAGCCCAGAGGACCTCAGATGTCGACACCAATACCGAACAGGATGAAAAAGGAAAGAGAAGCCTAAAGCAGGTATCAAGTGATCAGGTCAATGAAAGTCCTAAAACAATATAGAAAGTGTACGTCTAAACCTAAAAAGTCAGTGTAAGAGCAGAAGGAGGGGTGATAAAACATTAGCGGGTAAGATTAGCAAGAATCAAAAGTCTTTTTTTTGGTTTATTAAGGGGAAGAGGATAACGTGGGATAAAAATGGAATAAGGGGACAGCGTGTTCACAGAGCCAGAGAATATGTTATACACATCCTACGAATCGGTCTTCAGTTTGGAGGAGCTGAGGAAGAATTGGAAGTTTATGCAAGATAGAGTGGACAAATTACTAGATTAAAGATCACCAAGTCTCACATCAGTGAGAGGGAAACAATTGTAGAAAATTCGTAGGGCTATTGAGGCTGGATCATTAAATATCTTCAAGGCTGAGACAGACAGATCTTTATACAAGTGTTACGGGGAATTCGCAGGATAGTGGAATGGTGGATTATCAAAATATATATAAACTAACCGAAGGAAAAGCAGAGTCAGTGAGCGGATCGACATATTATTGCCCTTTTGTCTAATGGTGTTCTTTGCCATTAGCCCTGTATTCTCAAGAACATCAACTTGTCTCGCTATGGTGTGAGACACAGTTTGGAATGCTATCGAGGTATTCAAGGGATTCATAAACGCAATTCTAATAGACAGAAAGTACCAGAGAACTGCAACAATACGGATTACCTACCGGGGTGAGGATTTGCATCGACACAGTCACCACTACCAGAATGAAGACCTCAGCAAGACACTCTACAAGGCCAAGCAGTGACCTCCACTGGGGAGCAGGTAGTCAGGGGCCAATTGTCAAGGAGTGCTGAAAGCCCAAACACAACATCATTGAAGTGCCTTCTGCCTTCCCTGACCAAAACGAAATGAGGAGGGATAAAGAGACATGCCGTTGTAGCAGAGTAAGCAATAAGGCTTTGACACGAGAGGCTTCGGACAGCTGCAGTTCAGCAAAAATTGCTGGTAAACTCAAACAAAGTCAATTTCACTTTATTGTTACATCAGTCGAGATGACATTTAGGACAGCCGCACGCTCCTCTTGTGGGATGTGGTAGCTCAGGGAGATTTCCACCGGCCCTGATGGCTACACGTGTGGGCACCCAGCTTCAGCTCCTGGGAGACCAGGATAGGGAGCAACGCTGGGTGGCACGGTGGCTCAGTGGTTAGCACTACTGCCTCAGAGTACTAGGGACCAGATTTCAAATCCTGCCTTGGGCAACTGCCTGTGTGGCGTTTGCACATTCTCCCCCTGTCTGGATGGGTCTCCTCTGTGTTTGTGGTTTCCTCCCACAGTCCAAAGGTGTGCATGTTAGGCGAATTGGTCATGCTAAATTGCCCGTAGTGTTGGGAGTGGGTCAGGGTGGGCTGCTCTTCGGTGGGTCTGTGTGGACTTGTTGAACCGAAGTGCCTGTTTACTCACTGTAGGTAATCTGATTTAGGATACACTCAGCGTCATCTGAGAACGTTATAAAGAAGTGATTTAGTGCGGTGGCCACACCCAAGACACACCCCTAGTTATGTGTCTTTAATGAGTGTCATATTCCAGTCCAATGTTCATCGCCCTGAGTTCATTAGCCTTACCTGTCAGCCCTGTTGCATTTAAATAAACATGATTTAATCCAAAAGGAGTTCCTTGCTTCCTGTCATGTTCCAGGTGAGAGTAGTTGGGCGACCACCAGAAATGGCAAAGGGAGTGCAGGAATTCCCTGTAGCCATTCCCCTCGAAAACAAGTAGACCATTTTGGATTATTGGGGGCTATGATCGTTCAGGGGAAAGCATCAGTAGACAGGTTGGAGGTACTGCCACTGGCTCTGGGGCACAGCGGGAAATGGAAAACATAAACAGGACGTAAAAGATAGGAGGGTCGATTGTTAGAGGGACAGATCGGAGGTTCTGTGGCCTCAAACGGCAATCCAGGATGGTGGGCTATCTCCCAGCTGCTAGGGTCCATCCAGGATATCTCCAAATGGCTGCACAACATTCTCAAGGGGGCGGGGCAGAAGCCAGAAATCATAATGCACGTTGGCACAAATGATATTCGTAGAAATAGGGACGACGTCCTGCAGCGTGGTTTCAGAGAGCTAAGAGAAACATTTAACAAAAAACCTTGACAGTGTTAATCTCCTGAGAGGGAGATTACCATCCGAGACATGCACTGGAGCGGACACCAATACCTTGGCGGCCAGTTTTGCTTGTGTTACAAGGGTGAGTTTAAACTAGATTGGCAGGGGGTGGTGTCCTCAAGAGGAAGGAGGCAGGTGCGAGGCTGGAAGGTGATACAGTAATCAGAAATAGTAAGGTTAGGCTGGAAAACGACAGAGAGAAAGTACTGCCTTTTGGATTAAATTGCATCTATTTCAATGCAAGAAGGGCGACAGGTAAGGCCGATGAACTCAGGGCATGAATAGGTACTTGGGACTGGTATATTATAGCAATTATACAAACATGGCTAAGTGATGGATAGGACTGACAGCTGAATGTGCCAGGGTACAGGTACTTTAGGCGAGACAGAGATGGTGGAAGGAGGGGAGGGGAGTTGCATTGATGATTAAGGGGAGTACCACAGCAGTACTCAGAGATAAAATAACTAATGGATCACCCAGTGAGGATTTGTGGGTGTAGTTAAGAAATAGGAAGGGATTGGTGAGGTGATTGGGGATGTAATATAGGTCCCCAAATAGTCAACAGGAATGAGAGTGACGAATATGCAGGGAGAGAGCGGAGACCTGCAGGAGCAATAAGGTTATCATAATAGGGGATTTTCATTTATTTTTCTAATACAGTCTGGAACGGCCACAGCGTTAAGGAATTTGATGAGATATACTCTGTTAAATGCGTCAGGAAAGTTTCCTCAAGCAGCATATAGAGTTCCTACACAGGAAGTGGCAAAACTCGAAATTTACTTATAGGGGAAATAGGGTAGAGTTAATAGTGGGGGAGCACTTTGGGACCAATAACCATTGTTCTATTAATTTTCAAATAGTTATGGAAGGATCCCTTGGGGCCTTGGAGAGAAGTAAGGGAGGAGGTGTGGGCGCAAGTTTTGCATTTCTTGCAGTTGCAGGGAAAGGTGCCGGGAGTGGAGGTTGGGTTGGTGGGGGTTGTGGACCTGACGAGGGAGTCACGGAGGGAGTGGTCTTTTCGGAACGCTGATAGCGGAGGGGAGGGAAGTATATCCCTGGTGGTGGGTTCCGTTTGGAGGTGGCGGAAATGACGGATGATACGATGTATATGGAGGTTGGTGGGGTGGTGGGTGAGAACCAGTGGGGTTCGGAGCTGGTGGCGGTTGGAGGGGCGGGGTTCAAGGGGGGAGGAGCGGCAAGTGGAGAAGATGTGGTGGAGGGCTTCATCGATCAGGTCTGGGGGGAATATTGTGGTCTTTGAAGAAGGAAGCCATCTGGGATGTACAGTATTGGAACTGGTCCTCCTGGGAGCAGATGCGGCGGAGTCGAAGGAATTGGGAATATGGGATGGCATTTTTACAGGGGGCAGGGTGGGAGGAGTTGTAGTCCAGGTAGCTGTGGGAGTCAGTCGGTTTATAGTAAATGTCTGTGTTGATTTGGTCGCGTGATATAGAAATAGAAAGGTCTAGGAAGGGGAGGGAGGAGTCTGAGACGGTCCAGGTGAATTTGAGGTCGGGATGGAAGGTGTTGGTAAAGTGGATGAACTGTTCAACCTCTTCGTGGGAGCACGAGGCAGTGCCGATACCGTCATCGATGTAGCAGAGGAAAAGGTGGGGGGTGGTGCCAGTGTCGTTGTGGAAGATGGACTTTTCCACATATCCTACGAAGAGGCAGGCATAGCTGGGGCCCAGACGGGTGCCCATGGCTACTCCTTTGTTTTGAAGGAAGTGCGAGGATTGGAAACATAGGTTGTTCAGGGTGAGGACCAGATCAGTCATTCGAAGGAGAGTGTCAGTGGAAGGCTCCTGGTTGGTACGGCGGGAAAGGAAGAAGCGGAAGGCTTTGAGTCCTTCGTGATGGGGATGGAGGTGTACAGGGACTGGATGTCCATGGTGAAGATAAGGCTCCGCCCTTGAGCTCCGCCCCTCCAACCGCCACCAGGACAGAACCCCCCTGGCTCTCACCTACCACCCCACCAACATCCATATACAGTGTATCATCCGCCGTCATTTCCGCCACCTCCAAACGGAACCCACCACTATGGATATATTTCCCTCCCCTCCCCTATCAGTTTTCTGAAAAGACCACTCCCTTCGTGACTCCCTCGTCAGGTCCACAACCCCCACCAATCCAACCTCCACTCCCGGCACCTTTCCCTGCAACCGCAAGAAATGCAAAACATGCGCCCACACCTCCTCCCTTACTTCTCTCCAAGGCCCCAAGGGATCCTTCCATATCCGCCACAAATTCACCTGCACCTCCACACACATCATCTATTGCATCCGCTGCACCCGATGTGGCCTCCTCTATATTGGGGAGATGGGCCGCCTACTTGCAGAATGCTTCAGGGAACACCTCTGGGACACCTGGACCAACCAACCTAACTAGCCCGTGGTTCAACACTTCAACTCCCCCTCCCACTCCACCAAGGACATGCAGGTACTTGGACTCCTCCATCGCCAGACCATAGCAACACGACGGTTGGAGGAAGAGAGCCTCATCTTCCGCCTAGGAACCCTCCAACCACAAGGGATGAACTCAGATTTCTCCAGTTTCCTTATTTCCCCTCCCCCCACCTTGTCTCAGTCAAATCTCTCGAACTCAGCACCACGTTCCTAACCTGCAATCTTCTTCCTGACCTCTCGGCCCCCACCCCACTCTGGCCTATCATCCTCACCTTGACCTCCTTCCACCTATGGCATCTCCAAAGCCTCTCCCCCAAGTCCGTCCACCCTATATTTTATCTTAGCCTGCTGGACACACTTTCCTCATTCCTGAAGAAAGGTGTATGCCCGAAAAGTCGATTCTCCTGTTCCTTGGATGCTGCCTGACCTGCTGCGCTTTTCCAGCAACACATTTTCAGCATTGAGAAGTGAACGCCTTGTATATAACCCTTCGTCAGGACTGTGGATGGGAGTAAGGGGATCTATAAATAAAATGGCTGGTGAGGGAGGAGGAGGCATAGTGGCGAGGTGAGGATAAGTGAACACAGATAAAGGGTATCTGCAAGTTTTTGATGGGAGGGCTCAATGCACTTAGTAGCTGGACGAAAGATTGCTCAGAGCAATGGAAGGGTGGGGAGGGCTAGGGAAGGGATTCGGGGGATTGGAAGGGAGATTATTTGAAATTGGAGAATTCAATGTTGACTCTCCGTGGTGTAAGCTGCACGGGTGACAGATGAGATCTTGTTCCTCCAAATTATGGTTTGGTTGCTTGTGGCAATGGAGGAGGCTAAGGATAGCCATCTCGGAAAGGGGTTGGGAAAGAGAATTGAAACAGGAAGTGACTGGGAGGTCTTCCATTCAACCCAACGACCCTACCTTTCAGCTCGCAACCGGATTCATCCCTCCCATTACCCAACCATTTTGCACCCACCACTTGTGTCCACATAGTTGTAACTCACCAGCCCCGTGATCTCCCTACTCCAACAACTCACTTCCCTCTTTACCTGTAGTTCCCCCTACCCCTCAACCCAGTTCTGACGAACAGTTATATCTGAAATGTTGACTTTCCCAGCTCGAGGTGCTACCTGGCTTGTTGTGTTCTTCCAGCCTTCTGTTTGTCTCCTATAACTCAGGAAGCTAGATTCTAGGCAGTACAACATGCTGGTAGGCAGAAAGCCCAGGCTGCCCACTGAAGTTCTTGAACCTCTGCCCTCGGGCCAGAAGGAAGACATTCAGTTCCTCGAGACACTGATACATAAACAGAAGAGGCCGTTCAGCCGCTGAAAACTGTTACACTCAAATAGGATGATGCCATTGTTGCTGCAACACGACAAACAAATGAGGCATAGACTGCACTGACAGACTGCTCCATTTTGTTCCTCCTGGCACCATTGCTAATGGTACACACGGGTTATGTTAACGTGGTTTGCTGACCATGTGGAGGGAAAGTGATTGGTTTGTGCCAAGTTCCAAGGAGGCACCTTCCATCTCCGAGATGTTATGAACTAGGCTAGACCACGCAAAACACGTTTAAGCAGGCAGCCCAGCGCATACCTTTGCAATTTATTTCGGTAAGTGTGCAATGAAAATTACCCAGAGTAATTCAGCTAGGTGGACTACTAGATTTTAAAACAGACAAAAACTTCAGTCATAAAATTACACAATGAAACACAAAGAACAGAACTAAGAATCAAGACAGAATTCAACCTATTCAGCTCGACTTAATTATGCTATTCCGAATATAGACAACTGTCCCAATAAACAAACTCCCAATAAAAGGCAGTGCAAATGGAACAAAACTTCCAGGTTGAAGTTGAAGGTCAGAAAAGAGAGAAAGAGTTTCCACACAGCTCCCAGTTGAACGTCCCAGTTCAAGACTCAACTGCAAACTGCTCAGTTCAGCTACTTCAGCTAAAATAGCTCACCACTCTCCGTTCATTACACTGGTCACTTATAAAGCATGTCCACTTTGGCCTGAAGTCTCATTTATTTCCATATAAACAAAAGGGCTCTGAAAATCCTTTTCATCTCTGTACCAAACCAGACTGATCGGAGCTTGGCCCCGTTTTATTGAGCCTCTGACAAAAAATCAAGGACGGAGTCACTTTGAGCCAAGGAACAGCTTTTAGACAAAATAGTGATTGCTTTGTGACACGTCTCTCCCCCGCCCCCTCCCCCAATAAAAAAAGAACCAACAATGTTAAAAGGTAGCTTCATTTTTAACCCTTCAAACCCAATTAGTAGTCTCAAAACTGACAACACACTATACTAACTGTAAACATTCAAACATGCACAAACCCATACAAAGTCAGGCCACTGTACACACACAACCGAACACCTCCGTATCTCATTCAAGTCTCAATAACTCATCAGCTTTCACGTTTTCACGACCTTCCACATGCACAATGGTCAGGTTGAATGGCTGCAACAACAAGCTCCACCTAAACAGTCTGGCAATTTTGTCTTTTTTCCCACAAATGTCAATGTGTTGTGATCTGTGTATACAATTGTCTCAGATGCATTGCTGGTAACATAAACACAGTTATGGTGTAATACCAACACCAAGTTTAAAGACTTTTGCTCCACGGTTGAACATTTCTGTTGATGAACGTTCGAGTTTCCAGAATAATACCCGATGGGTCTTCCTATTCCCTCATCATCCCTCTGCAGGAACACCAGACCGAAATCCACATCACTGGCAGCGATAGCCACCTTGAAATTTTTCATGTAATCGAGTGTATCTAATTCTGGGAGCAGAGTCGAGCATAGTTTTTAGGCTGTAAAATGTCTTTTGACAGTCCTCTGTCCACTGAGAGTTCTTGCCCTTGACAATTCGGTGAGTGGAGCAGACACACTGCTTAAAGTTTGGCACAAAATTTCGTTAAAATCCATTCAATCCCAGGAACCATAGTATTGCATAATTCTTTTTGTCGACGGTGTGGAACATTCCCGAACTACTTTCGTTTTTGTATCTCATGAGGCCATTGGTCCATGTCCAATTGCGTGACCCAGGAAGGTGACTTGGGCTTTCTCAAATTCACTTTTAGCTGGGTTTACCATAAAGCCTGCCCTCTGAAGTCAATCAAACAAGTCTGATAAATGCTGTTAATGTTCCTTTCATGAGTGACTAAAAACCACCAGGCCATCAATGTACACCACATAGTTGGGTAATCCGGCAATGACCTTATTATCAGCCTTTGAAATGTGGCTGGATCGTTTTAAATACCAAATGCCACAACTTTGAACTGATATAGTCCTTATGAAAGCCGAAATTGCATTTACTCTCTCTGACAGAGGTTCTTGCACTAGCCTCTGAGCAAGTCCAACTTAGAAGTGCAAGTAGCTGCTCCCACTTTTTCAACACAGTTCTCCAAATATGGAATTGGATATGCATCAGTCCTTGTAACGAAGTTTATTTTATGATAGTCGACGCATGACCGTTGGGTGCCATCTGGCTTTGGCAGCATGACTATACGTAAGGTCCAGTCATTGTAACTGATATCAGTTATGCCATCTTGAGCATGAGCTCTACTCCTTCTGAACCAGTGCCAACTTTGGACGGTCATGCCTATAAGGATGTTGCTTAATCTGAACAGCATCTCCTGTGTCTAAATCATGCACAATTATGTTCGTACTTCCCAGTTTATTTCCACATATCTCTCCACAAGATAGTAATAACTCTTTCAGGTCGCTTTGCTTTTCTTGTGGAAGGTAACTTATTAAGTTATCACAATTTTTGACAACTTTC
Organism: Hemiscyllium ocellatum; assembly: GCF_020745735.1. NCBI lineage: Eukaryota > Metazoa > Chordata > Chondrichthyes > Orectolobiformes > Hemiscylliidae > Hemiscyllium > Hemiscyllium ocellatum. Next base: position 29,145,919 of record NC_083446.1, read on the forward strand.
TCATTGATCAATTTGATTTGAGGAATGTCCAATTCAGAATCCTCTGAACTTGGTTCTTCCTACTGTGCTGTAATCATAAACACCTTCTCCTCTTGTTTTCCTTCCTTATCAAAATACCTTTTGAGCACATTCACATGACATACTCTGTGAGATCTCATCCAGTCTGGAGTCCGTATCGAATTGTTCACATCAGTCAATTTCTTCCCAATTTGAGAAGGTACACTAAAACTTGCTTTTCAAGTCTCAAGTGTCATTAGAAGTAATATCAATACTTTACTCCCAATGGCAAAATTACCAGTTGATTATTTCTGATCCACTTCCTGTTTCATTGTATGCTGCGATACTTTGAAATGCTGTCCACCCAACTCTCCAGCTCTATTTAATCGTTCCCTAAAATTTGACGCATTGTCCAAATGGATGGTCTCTGAATTCTGACTTATGAATTTCTCCTTAACCAATGTTAATGGTTCTTTTACTTTATGCCCATAAATTAATTCAAATAGACTGAATTTGGTCGATTCATTCTGTGCGTCTGTGATCACAAATAGTTCAAAAGGAATTTCCTTATCGCAATCATCTGGGTAATCCTGGCCATAAACTCTCAACATGGTCTTCAGTGTTTGATGCCATCGTTCTCATGCTGCCTGTGATTCCGAATAGTACGCAGTAGATTTGAATTGCTTTATTACTAAGTTGTCTATCACATCCTTGAAAAATTCGGATGTGAGATTTTATCTGTCTGGAGCTCTATCGGTAGTCCTTACCTCGTAACAAAAAAGCATTTTTTCTACAACTCTTTTAGCTGTGATGCTGCATAATGGTTCTGGCTCTGGAAATCTAGTCGACACATTCATTATTGTTAATAAATACTTATTTCATCTTTTTGTTTGAGGTAGGGGACCTACACAATCTATCAAGGCTCTTGTGAAAGGTTCCTCCAATGCTGGAATAGGTATTAAAGTTGCAGGATTTATTACTGCCTGTGTGACATGTTTGAGACGTCTGACAAAATACAACTACATCTTTGTATAGTCCAGGCCATTGAAAATATCTGTGAATACCAGCCTGCAAAGTTCTAACCCCGAAATGATCTCCAAGTGGTAGCTCATATGCCACTCGCCACACCTCCTTTCTATCTCCAACAGAAAAACAATTTGAAGAATTTCTGTCTACGCCTGATCTGCTTCAATGAGTGCTGATCTCCACATCCGCATTAAGACATCATTTGTTAAGTAATAACATACAGGCATGGATTCATTCTCTTTCTTGCTAAATGTCTTTTGATATGACTTTTGTAATTCAATCACCTTAGCAGAGCTAAAAAATACTTTCATGTCCCCATACTTGCTCCTTCTCTGTTCCACTTGTCTGTTCAAAAAGAAACATTCGGATAACTACGTGAGATTCCTTATCTGTGCCTTTATCCTGCTTCAACCTGTCCATTTGTGATCTTCTGGTCACGCAATCAGGGAATATTCCTGGATAAACATTCTCCAGGTCTTCAGATGCCTGCATCTCCACTGGCTTTTCAACTAGAGTAGGCAGCACGCCTACCACTGAATCAGCTCTCTTATTTGCAAGGACAAATTTTATTCCTGGAGCTGATAGTTAGAGGTCCAGTACTCCTACCACATATTCTCCACTTTTCTCTGTACTACTAGCTTTACTTTACATAACTGAGCACTTTTTACCTGTTCCCAGCACATTTTCTGGCAATAGTCTCGCAAGAGTGCATAAATCCTCACCCTTCAACATTATAGACTGAAAATATCCTGTGTCAATTCATATTGGATCCTCCTTACTAATTACACTTGGCCTATGTGAATAAACTTTACCCTTCCATGTAGATGTTTTTACGCAGATTTAGCACGTCCACTAATCATCTTGTACTCTCTGAGACAGTTGACTAACTCCCCCTATGCTTTTTATTACTAGTTCAACGGAACGTTCAGGCTTGTCTGGTTATCCTACATCTGGTTTTCTCCCAGCCCACCAACACTGTGATTTTGTGTGGCCCACTTTATTACAATGAAAACACCATAGCATTTTAACTTCTTTTTCCCCCTCAAGACTCTCTTTATTACCGTGTTAAATTATCCTTATGTTCTACACTATGATCTACTTTTCCCTTCGTACGTGAGGATATCTCTTTGCTCCAATTCCTGTCCCACAGAGACCAGAACTGGTTCTGGAAAGCAAAGCAAGTTTATGGACCAGTTTATAATCATCAGCCATTTCAGCCGCTGACCATGCTGTTTACACTCTCTGCTATTCCACCTGAGTTTGCAGGTAGTGAACTTTTGAATTCTTCCAAACACTAACCTCTCTATCGAAATCAGTCTGTTTGATCCTTAAAAATTCAGTGTAGGTTTGACCAGGATCCTCATTAGATTCCTGAAAGGTTGCATATGCAGATAACATGTTTTTGTTCACCTCCTCATACTCCCCAGATACCTCCTCAGATAGGGATGTGAATACCTCACCAGTCCTACCTACAAGCTTCGTTTGGATCAACAAAACCCACATTGCCTCTGGCCACTGCATTTGTTTAAACAACTTTTCAAATGAGACGATAAGGACATTACATTCTTCTCATCAAAGTGAGGCAATGCTTGAACATACTCAAACAAATTCTCACTAGGCTTCTGACTACCAGGGCATTGCTCATCCTCACTCTCTTCTTACTCAGTCCACCCTCAGCCGTTATCTCCAGCCTTTTACACTGACTTTCCTTTTTAAGTGCCAGTTTTTTTGCTATTCAAGCGCTCTCTCTTTCTCTCTCCCCTGCTGCTCTCTATTTTGCCATTCTTTCTTTTTACTCTCAGTTCTGCTGCTCTCTCTTTTCCCCCCTCTTCTGCATTTTATAGAAAGTCAAGTGTTTCATTTTGGCTGCCCTTTCCTTACGTCTCGCCGCTAACCCAATATGTTTCATTTGCAAGTGAATTCTTGCCATATCTATGGATTATGATGGTTTCTTCAGAAAGTTTAATTGACGAGCTACTGCTGTAATTATATCTCCTCTCCTCACAGAAGCAGTCAGTTGCAATTCCAGCTTCTCTTCAAATTCTTGAAAATTGGTCTAATTCACTTTTCGTCAAATTTCCAAAGTCACTGCATGCACACCCAGGAAACGTTTGCTGACTGAAATAGCCATTACTATTAGAAGCTTTGTCAACCCAATCAAACGAATACCCGAGCTAAAAACACTAGCACCTCCCACTCGCTGTTGAAAATCCAGCAATGAGCCCCCAGTCTGTTATGGACGAGGCTAGACTACTCAGAACATTTTTAAACAAGCAACCCAGAGCATAACTTTGCAGTTTGCTTTGGTAATTATCCAAAGAGAATTACCCGGAGTAATTCAGCTCGGGTGACTACAAGATTTTATGTCAGACAAAAACGTTGTACACAAAATTACACAATGAAACACAAAGAACAGAATAAAGAACCCCTCCAGAATTCAACCTATCCAGCTAGACTTAATTGTGCTATTCCAAATGCACACAATAGTCCCAATAATCAAACTCCCTTGTAAAAACGTTATAATGTAATGCATGCTTCCAGGTTGAAGCTGAAGGGCAGAAAAGAGAGAGAGTTTGCACACAGCTTCCCAGGTTAAGACTCAATTGAAAACTGCTCATCTCAGCTCAACTCAGCTAGCTCAGCTCACAGAGCTTCCAACTCCCCGTTCATTATAGATGTCACTTCTAAAGCATGACCACTTTGGCCTGTAGTTCGTCTGATTACATGTAAATAGAAGGCCTCTGAATATCGCTTTCATGTCTGTACCAAACCAGATCGATTGTATCCTGGCCCCGTTTTATTAACCCTCTGAAAAACATCAAGGACAGTGTCTACGTGAGCCATTGAACAACTTTTCGCAAAAAAGGATTGATTTGTGACAGAGAAGACAGGCTAGTGTTCTGTATGGAGGTCAGAAGCTAGTGGGAATGGTTAATACAATCAGAGTGTGGCTGATGACAGATTTGTAACAACATGATGTTCAATTCAGGGTCACACACCAACTGTACATCCAGTCAGTGAGAGTTCATTCAGAACCTAGAGCTCTCTCTGAACCAACATGGGTTCTCCATAGAGCTGTGTAAACTATCATAGAGTCATAGAATCCTAAAGCACAGAGACAGGCCCATTAGCACAAACTAGTTCATGCTGATCAAAATGGTCATCCATGCTAACCCCATTTCCTTGCGCTTGGTCCATATCCTTCTAAACCTTTCCTATCTATATATTTGGACAAATGTGGAAACACATATCATGGAAAACATGTTATATCTAATGCTGTCCGTGTTTTGTTTTGGAAATAATGAGTGTAGATTGATAACACTCCAGTGTTAATGCAATCACGTTTTATTCTTTTTGTAGCGTTACAAATTAAATGGTCCTCATGGTACCATCACCGCAGGGATTAGTCTGGTGAAACTCCATTACACCGTCTCTCTGTAGCAAGGCGATCACTGATTATAAATGAAAGAAAATACTGCCTGAACTACACTCCATAACTGCAAGACGGTGTCTTCATTCTTATACTTTAATCATTTTGTAATGAACGATAGAACTTATTTATTGTGCTGATTACTTGCTGAGTAATAGAGCCATAGAGATGTACAGCATGGAAACAGATCCTTCGGCCAGACTCGTCCATGCCGACCAGATATCCCAACCCAATCGAGTCCCATCTACCAGTACACGACTGCTCTGCAGGAATTCTGTTAGTGCCTCAAGTTCACGGACATCCAGCTCCTTTCCACCAAGAGTACTTCCCATCATCTCACCTTCTCATACATATAAAATGAGAAGGATGACTTTTTTTTTGCCAATCATTTATTTGCTTTATGAAGAAAAGTCACACCAGCAACAACATCACTATCGCCTTTGGAGTTGCTTGGAGGTACTGGGGAGGCGATGATCTAGTTGTGTTATCTCTGAATATGAATCCAGGGATCCAGGTAATGACCCAGAAACCGGATTTGATTTCCACCGTGACAAATGTTGGAAATTGAATTCAATAAAATATCAGGAATTGACAATCAAATGAAACCATGAAACCATTGTCGATTGTCCTACCTCGCACCCTCATGCCCTTCAGGAAAGGAAATCTACCATCTTCAGCTGGTCGGGATTACATGTAACTCCACAGCAATGTGGTTAACTCTAAGTTGCAGTTTGAAGTGGCCAAGCCAGCCACTCAGTGATATCAATTACTTCAAAGCCTTAAAGTAAAGAAACCGCATGGACCTCAGCACTGACGACTTACAGACCACGGACTGCAGTGGATCAGGAAGGCAGCTCACGAACACCTTCTCAAGGACAATGAGGAAAGGAAATTTAATACTGGCCCAGCATTCCATTAATAAATAAAAGACGATGATCGCACTCAGGGAAGAGAGGAAAACAAACATAAATAACTTTAAAAAGGTCTTTGACATATACCTTACATGGTCATGATTATCAGTAATATGGGAACAGGAAAAACATAAGTAATATTTGATTTCATTTTTTATTTCCATCCCAGCTGATCATCAACAATACCTTTGTTTGCTTTTCTCTCTCTATCTCTCTCTTTTTCCATCTATTCAACTCCGTCCTTCTCCCCTTCATAACAGATGTCGGTGTCACCAACATCGGTCACGCTATTTCCCAACAGTGTTCAGTTCTGCTGTATGGTCATGAGAATCGAATTGCCAATTCTATTTTTCTCTCGACCCGAGGGGTTGCCAAATCTGTTCAGTTCGTTTGGCACTTTCTCGTTCTTTACTGTTTCTGATCTGTTGCATCATTCTTTGCTCTATTTAACCTTCAGTTTTGTTATTACTTGGAATGTCTGCATCGCTGACAGAGGCAGCATTTGTTGACCTACCCAAATGTCATTTACTGCGAGGTCATTCTTTCAGGCAGTACAGAACCAAGCACATTGCTGCGGGTCTCACATCAATCTTAAGCCAGACCAGATAATAACGCAAGATCTATTCACCAAAGGACATCAGTGAAATAAATAAACGTATAGACAAAATGCTGAAGATGTTATGGTTGTTATTAGTAAAACTTGCTTTTTTTTCCCAATTCCTGTCTTCTGTATTTACTTTCTGACATCGTCTGTGGTAGGGTGTGGAACCGTGTCTTTCTGTGTAATAACATGTGAATCAGAATTACATTTCTTCCGACATTACTGCTCTGAGAAAGTGTCCTGTCAATAAGTTATTTTAGAGTCAAGAACAAAGTTGTGATCGAAATATTTGCAACTGAAAGAGTGCATCGAAGAGAGGTGGAACCATAACGCCTGAATTTTACCAAGGCATAGATAATGGTTTCTTAAGCGTTAGCATTGATGCCAAGATGGTGACTGGACATATAATCGAGCTGGTAGTGGATAAGTTTGGTGATAGACAGAATACCGAGACTTAAATGAATTCAGGGAAGAAAGGTACTTCGGTATTGTGAACAGATGTTTGCGAGGGCGGAGCTGTGGGCGGTTCTGAAATTTGTGGGTAATTAATGTAATTTGCATGTGAAACTGAAGACAATCGTTTTCGTATTTGTCAAATACAGATAACAGAAATAGCAAAGAAGTTTGCCATGGTCGAAGAGATTAATAAATGGATAGAGATTAGGAAACTTACCAGGAACACCAACAATAGCGAGGATAGGATAGTAACCCGCCTGGATAATCAGCAGTGCACCATATATCCGAAGTGATAATGTTGACCTAGACCAGGAAAAATAGAAAAGACCATCGGATAAACTCCTGTCCATTGTTGCAGCATTCCAGTCTAAAGTTCTCAGATTCTGATCCATTAATGGATCAATCCAGACTATTCTCAGATGTTTAAATCTCCTTTTTTTTTGTCTCTGCAGCTGCTGATCCCTTTGAGTGTTGGAGTTGATGCATATGCTGCTACAATGGCATAAACCATTGCAAGAACCCCTTACTCATAGGAGACAGAAAACATCCAGTGACACAACTAGGATCCATGGAGACTGGCATCAATCACAGTCACTGAACAAACAGTTTCATTTAACCCCTTTCAGTATGGTTCCTTCAGTTCACAAAAAAAAACTACTGGACTGGATTGAATGTTGGCACCGTTGGCTATTGATCACATCTCCATCAACATTGCTCTCGTGAAGTTAGCAGTGAGGGAGAGTGATGCATGTTTTCTGATCCACGGCTAGGTGATTCTGATGCGTTGTCCATTTGCAATACTGTAACCAGCTGAACCTCCCACCAACACCCTCAAAAACCACAATCTACATGCTGTTACCATGCAGATCCCTCCTCGACTTGAACAATATATTTATATATTTACAGCGGATATATTTGCACTCCAATACATAGGAAATGTGAATTTGCCTGGGCATTCCTTTAATTGATCTAATAAGGCAATTTTGTATCTTCAACACTCAATGTGCTTCAGCAGTTTTTTTTAAAAATATAAACTCTCAAATACCTTAACACACTTTATTAAGCACAAGTTTCTTCACTTTCTCCTCATGGTAACATCATGCCAGGGTTTAGTCTGGTGAAACCCCTTTGGACTGAATCGCCAATAAGATCAGTATTTATAAAGCTGATTTAGCCTGTACGCAATACACCTAACAGTCTCTCAACAAAATACTATCATTGGGAAAGATACATTTACTCTGGTACTTTTATCATTTCGCATGAAGAGCCACATTTCATTTACTTCCTGCTGCGTAAAAATTCTGTTCATGACTTATGGCCAAGCACATCCAGGTCTGTTTCAACAACAGCACTTCCCAACCTCTCACTGTTTAATGAACATAAATGTGAATGATGATGTTTGTTGTTCATATCTGAAATATTTTATATCCTGCTAAGAGTTATTGCCCAAACACTGATCCTTCTGATACCCCAAAGCCTTCACTCCAGACAACTATATTACTCTCTTCATTGTCTCAATTATCCAACTTTTAATACATTCGGTGAATTCCACCCCTACTTACCCATGGACTCTAACATTCTCTACTCACCTGTATTCAACCATGTCAAACGTCTGCTGAAAATTCAAATACTTCATTCCCACTGGTTGTCAATTGTCGATGTCACAACGGACAACCTCCACAAAGTCCAGCAGATTTATTACAGATCAAGATAATGTCCCCTTCCTGAATCTAGATTGACTCTACCGAATCATGTCATTATTTTCCCAGTGTCTAGTTGTCACGTTCCTCACAAAAGGTTCCAATGTTTTTCTCACAGCTTAAATCAAGCTAACCACTGCTTGGTTTGCTGTTTGCTCTCTCCATCCTGTTTTAAATATTTACGTTTAAAATAGCTGCTTTCCAGTCTGTAGGATCCTTTCCAGAATCTAACCAGCATTGAAGAATAATCAGCAATTCTTTCACTAGCTCTACTGCCACCTCCTCAATACTCTGGGATGTAGCTCCTCAGATGCAGCAATATACCAAACTTAAATTCAATGAGATTTTGAAAGACATAACTTTATTTATTCTAATATCCTGCTGTTCTTCATTCCTAGCAGTCACTCTGTTCCCTTGTATTTCTGGAAATTTCTTTCTGTATCTTCCTCAGGGAGATGGACACAATATATTGCTCTCAGCGGACAGATGGGTTATGTCAGCTAGTGAATATATCGGAGGACTGCACTCCGGTGATGATGGATATGTTACCCACTCCTGCCTGTAATGTTCCAGAACTATCTAATTTAATTAATGATGAGCATCAGCACAGTCCTCTCACTGGTGTGATGCTTCACAGTATACTGAAGGAGGGGATACAGCTCAGTGACCACCTTAATTTTGAAACAAACTGGTTTCATACCTGACAGCTGGTTCATCTTAGACAAAGACCCCGGGAAATCCAAGGAATGACAATGCACAGCCTGTACCTCTTTATTTATAGAGCTCCCCTCCTTTGTAGACTCATCTCCATTTATTTACCATGGACCCAGACACTCTGTAAATGCAGTGAATAGAGTGGAATCACCAGACCCAACAGCTGACAATAGAAACCTGAGATAAGCATCCACAGAAACTCCATGATTTTCCAATAAGAGGAACAAGTCAATTTCCCGGACAGATGGTGCACACGTTCAGCATTGAAAGCTATTTCCACTCCTGAGTTACTCTTCCTGGCTGAGAAGGCCATTGCATCTCTGCACAGTCCCACAGTAATAGTTTCTCTCTCCAAAGAAGCAGTTGACAATATAACATTACCTTTCTCTATATCTCAGCAATTATAAGGGCAGCACCAGTATTGCTAATGATTTGATCATCACACTCAGAGAAGAGAGATACAGGGACCTTAACTCACTTAAAACAGGGACAAATCTAAATTGACGTGATATTCAGGAATATGGGAAACGGGAAAATGTGAGAATAACTTGCCATTTTGTTTTCCTTTCAGTTCATCATCAGCAACCCCTTTGCTCAATTTTCATTACTTTTCCTCTCTTTTCCTGGCCATTTCTCCATCCATACAATTTAAACCTGGTCCCCACCTCTCTCTCCAACCCAACCATCCATGATACCAGGATAAATAATATTATTTCCCTGTTTGCTTTCAGTTGTGAAGCTGGGTCACTGGACGCAAACCGTTATCTGCATTTCTCCTGATTGAGGCTGCCATACCTGCGAGATTCTCCAACAGTTTCAGACGCTGGAGAATTTTGTTTTCTATCTCGAGCACCCACCGTCCCTTGATTTATTTCACCTTTAATGCTGTTGTTTCTCAGGATGTCAGCATCATGGGCAATGGCAGCATTTATTGCCCATCACTAATTCTCCTTGACCATGCGGCCATTTGTCAAGAAAAAATAAAGCCAACAATGTTGTTGTGGGTCTGGAATCACACTAAGCTCAGCCTGGATAATAATGTTAAGTTTCTTTAGCAAAGACTATCAGGGAAATCATAAAAATAACTCAACGATTTCTGTTTTCGATGAGTGAAATTATGTTTCATTTCAATTTTTGTCATTCGAGTTTAAGCTCTGTCATCGGCTGTGGTAGGATTTGAAACACTGCCTTGGAGTCATAGCCCGTGCCTCTGAATTACCCATCTAGTTACATGATCCCTCTGATATAGAGACCTCATTGCCTAGTCCGTATTCCCTAGTTCCTGCCAGGGAGAGATGGCGGGGAAATCAGTTTAACTGCCAACAATCAAAAGGATTTTGGGAATGAAAGAGAAAGGGAGATTAAGAGACAATTTCATGTAAGGTGACAGGTTTCAGAATGTTGAAATGAAGACATTTCTACAGCATCCTGCAACATGAGCCAGTATTCCCAGGAATTTTAGGTGAGGGGGATATTGGCGTCAATAAAGATGATGGAGAGATTTAGATGAACATTTGTTCTTCAACTTTATAACTGGATATGGGGTCAGTAGAGTCTTCGACTCTTGGACAGAATCAACCAATAGTTTGCCTGAGTGACATTTTTAATGTGAGACAGATTGTCTGTACGTGACTGAACTAGTTTCATGGTGCTGTCTTATCGAACTCACCTCATTAACTGCCCATTCAATCTCATAGTGTTCCTCTCATTCAATGCCACCCCGATTCTCCAACCCAACATGGCTAGAGGGACTCACGATCACATTGATGCCCCTGGCTATTCTATGATCACTGACTCTTGTGCCATCTTTCAAAGGCGAATGGGCACACTGTTGTACTTCCTCAGTTTGGAGCCACCCTGCACAGTTTACCCCGAGCATGGCACATAAGGGGAAGTAACACCACGATTTTTCAACAGAAGCACAGAGGTCCGAGTGGATGGGCTTGTACACGATGGTCCGTTCTCTTCCCAGAGGAGGCGTCATCATCAGCCCCACCGAACATGGTCTGAACTACCCACAAGCTCAGTACAATATCTGCGGTCTCGCTCTCTCTCTCTCTCTCTCTCTCACACACACACACACACACACACACACACACACACACACACACACACACACACACACACACACACACACACACACACACACACACACACACTTTGAATATGGAACATTCCAGACAGTGTTCCCAAGAATTCCCATTTTCAGGTACAGGAACTTTTAGTCTTTCAATCTTCTTGGTTCCTGCAAAAATATGCACTTATTTTATATCCAATCACAATTAGTAATTCTGGCTATTTTACTTTGTCTCACTTGATTGTATTCAGCCAATCACTGCTTCTAAACACTTGTCCCGTTATGAAATACAATTTTGAACAGTTTTATTCTCAGCTGTTATCTTGACCGTTATCTGAACTGTACCATTTTCCTTGTCATGAAAGTTTGTTTTGCCCTTTGCCTGTGCCTGTTTCTGTCTGTAACAGTTACACTGTCTCCCACTTTGTTGGCGGGACGACAGGTTTGTGATGCAGAGGGAGGCCAGCAGCGCAGGTTCAATTCCCCCCAACTGACAGAGGTTACCATGAAGGGGACGCCCTCTCAACAATTGGCAATCTAGCATGGCCAATCCACTCTAAACTGCACATCTGTGTCTTCTGGGGGGAACCTGGAAATTGGGAGGGAACCCACACAGATACGTGGAAAATGTTCAAATTCACCTGAGTTTGGAATTGAACCCAATTCGTTGGTAATGTAAGGCAGCAGTGCAAACCACATCTCCATCATAGTCCTCAGATAGTTCTGTTAATTACTTGCAGCTGACGAAAGAAATCCAGCTGACTTGTTCTGATAGCTGAAGGTGACCTAGTCTTAGATCTTCGTCATCGGCCATATCGCCAACCTGGCTATATTTAAAATTTGTTGTGAGCAGTGGAGGAGTGGGATTAGAAATGGAAACAATAACACCCTCCAACCTCAGTCAGAACTACAGTGAGGAGAAATTCACAAAGTGCGAATTCCTTCAAGTGGGAATTCTCTCACTCAGAAGTCTGGGAGGGCTGAGTGATCATATTATATCGAGGCTGACTTTGTCTGATTTTCCAGAGATAGGTGAATCAGTGATCATTGTGAAATCAGAGAAAAGTGCAGCTGGGAACACAATGATAAGGCCCTTGACCTTATTTACTGGTGGGATAGTGTCAAAGTGCCGAATGGCCCAGTCGTGTTCGTCAGCTATATGATCTGATGTTCCATTCATCCCTTCGGTCCTGCTGTACAGGGGCAGATTGCGGCCATTCTGATGGTTTGATGTAGTTTGGGAAATGTATTGGAAAATCCAGTCTGCATCAGGCAGTGACCCCCCTCCCCCAATCCCTCTTTTCAGGCTTCCCCTCCCTGTAACTTCTGCTCCTGATGTAGGTCATGTTACAGGCCCAGATTCGCACTGAATACAGCCCCTATGCCCCACACAAGGTCAACTCAGACAAATCCTCTGCTGTCTCTGAATGCAACATTTTACATCATGACTTCCAGGAAAATAATCAAAGTATTTTCCAAAAACATAAATAATAGCGTAAGAAATAGGAGCAGGAGCAGGCTATTCGGCCCCTCAAACCCGCGCTGTCATTCATTAAGAACATGGCTGATCTACTCCACGGCTCAACTCCACTTTCTTGCTAACCCCTTGCATCCCTCAACTCATTGAAATGTCACAAACCAATCCACCCGTCTGTAAATACAATCAGTGACCCAACCTCCACAACTCTCGGGGTTAGGAAATTCCAGCCATTCACTACCTTCTGAAAGAAGACTTTGTTGCATCTCAGTTTGAAATCGATATTCCTTATTCTGCATCTACATCCCTTAATTCGAGACTCTGCCCTGGTGAGGAACCACATTCTCAACACCTACCTTGTCAAGCCCACTCTGTATATTGTCCATTTCAGAATGTCACCCTCATTCATTTAAACCACAATGAATAATCGCCTCAGTATTTTTGATGTATTCAATAATTCAATCGTTTCATCCCAGAAACCAGTCTAATGAACCAACATTCCTGTATCAACATGCTGACGTATGGTTCATATACAGGAACAGTCCAATCCGTTGTATTGCTCTTTTTTTGGGGTGTCCTCTCCATTTAATAACAGCCTGCCTTTGGTCGTCAGTGTCATTCTCAAACTCGGATGTATATTGCACACAGCTCCCACCATCAGGAGCTAAATGCAGATCTTGTAAGCAGCTCTTGCCATTGGACTGACAGTAGATACATTTTCTTTTCATAAAGATCGATGAATCATGACTCACCGATTTCTAAGTGCTTACCAAGTGTCATCCCATGCTAATGCATTATCCATCATACTATGAGCTTCTGTCTTGCGTAAGAACCTTGATTTTGTGATTCCTTGTGGAAAATCTCTGGAAAGCCTCATGCCTACCAGTCCCCCCTTATCAAGGCCACTTGTTACATTCTCATGGATCTCCAGAAAAACTTTGCATGATTTTACAGGCAAAATGTAGTTCGCCTTTAACAAGACCATGCTGACTCTGTCTGAAGCTTTTCTAAATGCTCTGCAGTCCCTTCCTTAATAACAGACTCTCACAGATACCTAGCAATAATGGTTAGGCTAAGTGGTTCCTGCTTTCAAACTCACTCATTTCTTGAAGACAGGCGCCACATTGGTAGGTCTCCAGTTTCACTGGATCACTCCTTTAATCCAGAGAGCTATGGAATATTTCACACAGTGCCACCAGCCACTCTGTGACCACTTTTTTTAAAACCAGCTATGAATTGCTGATGACCTGTTTACCATTGGTCTTATCTGTTTGAGAATTGCTTTATTCCTTCTTTTAGAGACAGCTCAAGAGCTTCCCTCCTATTACCATTTTGTTTATACCATTGAAATATTTACAGCACCTTCCCCTGTGAGGAACGATGTGAAACACTGGTGTAAATTATCTGTATGTTACCTGTATCCAGTTCCCGAGTCACACCCTCCAAATGTACTCAATATACTTTCCTGAATTTTTTTCTACCAAAGATCACACACACCTCTTGAACTCTTATTACATACAAGGAAAAGCTCGTGCTGCTTGTTTTTATAGTTCTTGCCAATTTGCTTACATCACATCTTTTCTTCCCTTTTCTTTGATTTCTATATTCATACATCCATATCACACACAAACACAGTCTTTGGTCCAACTTGTCCATTCCGGCCAGGTTTTCCAATCTAAACTAGTGCCGTCTGCTTGGATTTGGCCCATAAGACTCAAAACGGTTCCCATTCTAATGTTTTTCCAAATGCCTTTTAAATGTACTTGTATCTGCCTGTTCCTCTGGCATCTCATTGCATAAATACGTCACGCTCTGATTTAAAAAGTTCCCTCTTCATCCCTTTTAAAACTCCCCTCTTCCACCATAAACCTATGGCTCAACGATTTAATGTTCCTATCCTGCGGAAAAGACCTTGGCTTTTCATCCTGTCCATGCCTCTCCGATGTTATAAATTTCTATAATGTCACCCCTCAACCTCTAACACTCCATCTAATATTAACTTCAAGAACAAGCATTTAAAGATAAGCACTGTAAATTTGAAACAATATTAAAAGTGACAGGTAAACAGCCCTCAGCCCAAACTTCATACTGTTATTTGTTTTCTTCTTTAGGTTACAATACTAAGGCAGCATGAAAATCTTACTTGTGCCAATAAGCCGTCTAGCACCAGTATTCCTTTGTCTGATGGTGGTGATAATCTCTACAGTCAAATTGTATCTCTGGCCAGATCTATATAATTCCACATATTCAACATTCTCCCTCCTGGCCTCCCCTGATGTGGTTGTGTCTTCTTATGTAGTTGTGTCTTCATTATCTTGCACTCAATAGAGGGAACCCCTTTCCCCAATTCACATCTTAAATTAAATTCATTTTGTATCATCTTCTCGTTCGTCACTGCTAAAAGTCTGTTTATTTGTTGTCACACCCTCTTTTCCCTGTCACCTACCCCCCCCCCCCCCACCCCCCCCACCTCTGGCAAGGAAATAAATGCCCAGTTTCCAATCCTTTTCAGTTCTGAAGAAGTGTCACATTGGACTTGAAACGCTAACTCTGTTTCTCTGTCTCTGCAGATGTTGAAAGTCCTGCTGAATGAATAGGCACAGCACAAATTTTCAACTAAATAAAAATAATGGATACTGGAAATGAAAATGCAGAAATTGCTGCCGAAACTGGAGCTTTGTCGAAGGGTCACTGGACCCGAAAAATGAAATCAGCTTTCACTCCACAAGATGCACCAGACTTGCTTAGTGTCTTCAGCATTTTCTGTTTTTGAACATTTTCCAAAGACATGTGTCGAATCTGCTCAAAAGCCCTGTCCAGCACAGAGCGCTGTACATTGGGAAGTGAACAAAACGGCAAAGTGCACAAGTTCGTTGGCTCTGAAAACGACATAAGTCTGGCATCACTGACACGACAGAGGTCTTAATAATGGTCAGGGAGAAAAACAGAGGAAAATATATTCACTTCAAACACAGCAGATGGTATTATGGGAAAGAAAATGATTCAGGTTAATATATTAAAGTATCTGAGTAATGAAACAAATTCGAGGCGTGGTATCAGGGACCACAGCAGAATGAGAATATGAAACTGGACACGTTAGCACATCAGAAACCAGGTTAGGTCACTGAGTACTGGGTTGACTGGTGAATGGGTGTCGGTGTGAACTGGGGGAAAGTCAGTAGAATTGATTTGCAGATATCTCAGCTCACACTGGGTTATTATGTGATGCTGTAGATCCCAGCAACAGCCGCAGCAGAATTGCATTCAATCACAATTCATAACTTTTCCCCATGATAATCCATCACTCTATCATTATCATCAAACCGAATGATGGTACAGTGACGAGTTTTGGTGAACATGCCAGATTCAGAACCATGTGTATCTAAACCTGATGACAACCCATTAAAGCTACCTCATTTGACTGGTTACATTCTAAATACTAGTAAATACCTTATGATGGAGAGGGGGAAATGATCCCAAGTTAAAAAGCTAAGATTGAAACTCTTCAGTCAAGCCACATCCAGTCATCAATGTAGATGGACTATTAAACAACTTACTGGAGGAGAGGACTGCACAAAAATCCCAGTCCTAAATAACGGAACAGCCCTGTACATCAGTGTAAAAGACAAGGATGTCTGCACCATCCACAGCCAGAAGTCTTGAGTTGATGATCCACCTCGCCATCGCCATGATGCCGACAGAATCACAGATGCAAGTCGTCAACCAATTCGATTCGCTGCACGTGACATGAATGAACAGCTGAACACAGTAGATACGACAAAGGCAATGGGCTCTGACCCCATTCCTGCAATAGGACTGAAGATTGTACTGTATAATAGAACATAGAACATAGAAGGATACAGCGCAGTACAGGCCCTTCGGCCCTCGATGTTGCGCCGACCGAATCCTACCTAACCTATACTAGCCCAATAACTTCCAAATGCCTATCCAATGCCCGCTTAAATGACCATAAAGAAGGAGAGTTCACCACTGATACGGGCAGGGCATTCCATGAACTCACAACCCGCTGTGTGAAGAATCTACCACTAACATCTGTCCTATACCTACCACCCCTTAATTTAAAGCTATGTCCCCTAGTAACACCTGACTCCATTAGCGGTAAAAGGTTCTTAGTATCTACCCTATCTAAACCCCTAATCATCTTATACACTTCTATCAGATCTCCCCTAAACCTTCTCTTCTCCAATGAGAACAGCCCCAAGTGCCTCAGCCATTCCAGGCAACATCCTGGTAAACCTCCTCTGCACTCGTTCTAAAGCTTCCACATCCTTCCTATAGTATGGCGACCAAGACTGCACACAATACTCCAGATGAGGCCTCACCAGAGTCTTATACAACTGCAACATGACCTCAGGACTCCGGAACTCAATTCCTCTGCCAATAAAGCCCAGTACACCATATGCCTTCCTCACAGCACTATTTACCTGGGTGGCAACTTTCAGAGATCTGTGTACATGGACACCAAGATCCCTCTGCTCATCCACACTACCAAGTAGCCTACCATTAGCCCAGTAATCCATCATCTTGTTACTCCTACCAAAGTGAACGACTTCGCACTTAGCTACATTGAATTCCATTTGCCACATTTCCGCCCAGCTCTGCAACTTATCTATATCCCGCTGTAACCTACCACTTCCTTCCTCACTATCCACAACTCCACCGACTTTTGTGTCATCCGCAAACTTGCTTACCCAGCTTTCAAGTCCTTCCTCTAGATCATTTATAAAGATAACAAAAAGCAATGGTCCCAAAACAGATCCTTGTGGTACACCGCTAGTAACTGCGCTCCAAGATGAACATAATCCATCAACTACGACCCTCTGTCTCCTTCCAGCCAGCCAATTCCTAAGCCAACCCTCTAATGTATCCTCAATGCCATACCTCCGTAGTTTTAGCATTAGCCTACCATGGGGAACCTTAGCGAACGCCTTACTAAAATCCATATACACAACATCTACTGCTTTACCCTCGTCCACTTCCTTAGTCACCTTCTCAAAGAACTCAATAAGGTTTGTGAGGCACGACCTGCCCTTCACAAAACCATGCTGGCTATCCCTGATCACGTTATTCCTACCCAGATGTTCATAAATCTTATCCCTTACCATTCTCTCTAAGACTTTGCCCACCACTGAAGTCAGACTCACTGGCCTATAGTTACTAGGGCTATCCCTACTCCCTTTCTTGAACAATGGGACCACATTCGCTATCCTCCAGTCCTCTGGTACTATTCCCGTTGACAATGACGACATAAAAATCCAGGCCAATGGCTCTGCTATCTCCTCCCTAGCTTCCCATAGGATCCTGGGGTAAATGCCATCAGGCCCAGGAGACTTATCTATATTCATCCTTTCCAATATTCCCAAAACCTCTTCCCTGCATATTTCCAGGGCATCCATTCTAATTATTTGTGATTCCATATTCACATCAGCAACAGTGTCCTGTTCCTGAGTGAATACTGATGAAAAGTACTGATTTGATGTCTCTCCAATCTCCTCTGCCTCCACACACAACTTCCCACTACTATCCTTGACTGGACCGATACCTACCCTAATCATCCTTTTATTCTTGAAATACCTATAGAAAGCCTTTGGGTTTTCCCTAATCCTACCAGCTAAAGACTTTTCATGTCCCCTTCTCGCTTCTCTTAGCTCCCTCTTTAGCTCCTTCCTGGCTACCTTATAACTCTCAATCGCCCCTACTGAACCTTCACGCCTCATCTTTACATATTCCACCTTCTTCCCTTTCACAAGGGACTCCAATTCCTTACTAAACCACGGCTGCCTCACAAGGCCCTTTACACCATGCCTGACTGGTACATACCTATCGAGGACACGCAGTAGCTGCTCCTTGAACAATCCCCACATCTCATTAGTGTTCTTCTCTTGAAGCCTGTTTTTCCAATCCACACATCCTAAGTCATGCCTCACTGCATCATAATTTCCCTGCCCCCAGCTATAACGCTTGCCCTGCGGCGCACGATTATCCCTCTCCATCACTAAAGTAAAAGTCACCGAGTTGTGGTCACTGTCCCCGAAGTGCTCACCTACCTCCAAGTCTAACACCTGGCCTGGTTCATTACCTAGAACCAAATCCAATATAGCCTCCCCTCTTGTTGGCCTGTCGACATATTGTGTCAGGAAACCCTCCTGCACACATTGGACAAACACCGACCCATCTAATGAACTCGAGCTATAGCTCTCCCAGTCAATATCTGGGAAGTTAAAGTCCCCCATAACAACCACCCTGCTACCTTCACTCTTTTCCTGAATCATCCTCGCAATATTATCCTCTACTTCTCTAGGACTATTAGGAGGCCTGTAGAAAACACCTAACAGGGTGACCTCACCTTTCCTATTTCTAACCTCAGCCCAAACTACCTCAGATGGCAAGTCCTCTTCCATCGTCCATTCCACTGCTGTGATACTATCTTTGACAAGTAATGCCACGCCTCCCCCTTTTTTACCCCCATGTCTGATCCTACTAAAACATTTGAACCCTGGAACGTGCAACAGCCATTCTTGTCCCTGTTCTACCCACGTCTCTGTAATGGCCACAACATCGAAGTCCCAGGTACCAACCCACGCTGCAAGTTCACCTACCTTATTCCTTATACTTCTGGCATTGAAGTATACACACTTCAATCCACCCTTCTGGTTACAGGCACCCTCCTTAGAGATCACTGCATTATTCCGAACCTCCCTACATTCAAGGTGGGGCTTCTAGAGGCATGGCATTCATCCACAAATTCCATCAACAGACACATCGACCTGGACCCAATATACCAATCACTACAGCGGACAGCTGAAACAGACACCCGGAAGCGGCAAGGACAGACCAGTATAAATGCCGGAAGAAACACCAAAGAAGCGCTTCGCAGGAGGCTCCACAGCACTGATGATGTCTCCTAGCCAGGGGACGAAACGTTTGCAACAAAAACTTCCAGTTCGGCGAACAGAACCACTACAACAAGCACCCGAGCTACAAATCTTCGCACAAACTTTGAACATTTAGCACACCCTAAGTGCTGTCGTGACCATCACATCGGTGGGAGTTCTTTTTGACAGAGCTGTCAAGCAGCACAGAAATAATTAGCTCAGTGTGGTTTCAGACAGGTCCCCATGTGGAGGTGTTGCTCTTGTGCAAATGACACCGAATTACTAATCCAGACCAGGATAATGCTTTGGCAGCTGGTGGGAGTTAAAAACAAGTAACAAAATATCGAGACATAAAATGTGGTGCCAGTAATATTGACCTTGAATCTAATGTCGATTGTAAACATCTGTTCCTTCATCAATGCACTTTCTGGAAGTGAATCTCTCGTGCTTCCTGGTCTGGCCTACAAGTGTCTCCAGACACACAGACATGTGATAAACTCTGCAATGGTCTCTGAAACGGTCAAGCAATACATTCAATTGTATCAAATTGTTCTGAGTTCTTCAAGGATAAAACCAGACAGAACACCGATAATGAGCTTTGGAAAAGGCAAGGGAAACACAGTCATTTTAACCAGACAGATGCTGTCTTCGTAATGTTTAAGAGCTTGTGACAACAATGACAGAGCTTTCCCGCACACTGCACAGAAACATCAGGAAGGGAGCAGGGCATTAGACATCTTTAGCTTTCCCTGTTCTAGCTCATGGAGACAAGTTCACTTTTATAACCCTATTTAATACATTCTTCAGAAACCCATCAATTCCTGTCTTATGCTGCTCAATAATTGACCGTCCAACCCATGCAGTCACAGAAGCACTGACTCTGTATTGTCATAAATACAGCACGATCTACATTTGTCCCACTCTCCGATACGAGGCCCAAAGCCATGTACGTTGTGGCGCTTCAAGGGCACGACCATGCATTTATTAACGGTTGTGAGGTTACCTGTACCAATTGCCCTTTTAGGATGTGCATTCCTGACCCCAACAGCCTCTGGATGAAAACCAAACCTCAAATCCTCACTAAACATCAAACCCTTCACTTTAAAAAGGTAGTCCCTTGTTTTTCGCCATTTGCCTGAAAGGAACAGCTGCTTCTATCCATCCTCCCCATGCCCCTGGTAATCTTACCCTACTGAAGCACATCCCTCTCAACCTTCTATGCTTCAAAGTAAACATCCCGAGCTGATCTACTCCATCCAAGGGAACATCCTGGTGAATCTCCACTTTACCCTGTCCAGTGCAATCACATACTTCCTGTTTAATGTCTCCCAGAACTGTACATAGTATTCCATTTGGCCTAACCAATGTTCCACATAGCTCTTCTAATCTGTGCCTCCATGAGTAAAGGTATGTTTATTGTCGCTCTGCATTGTCAACTTGTGCATGAACTTGTTTCATCACATTCAGGAATATGTGGAGAAGCACTCTCTGAGCTTCCTAGTGTGCTGCTATTCATTGAGTCCTCACCTTTCTGGTCCCTTCTTCGTAAGTACATCACCTCATATTTATTAGGGTTACAGTCCATCGGCCATTAATCCACCCATTTGATCATTCCATCTGTATCTTCTTGTAATATAAGGCCTTCCTCCTCACTGCCAACCAACCAGTCCAACTTTGTTTCAAACGTAAACTGATTTATCACACTCACCCCAACCCCCTCCATATTCACAACTGCATCATTTATGAATACTACAAGTAATAAGGTTAAATATCACACAACACCAGGTTGTAATCCAGCAGTTTTATTCGGACGCACTAGCTTACGAACCCATGCTTCTTCATCACGTGATTATGCTCTTCGAAATGTCGTGCCTCCAAATACACTGTTGGACTATCATCCAGTGTTCTGTATTTTTTTTTTAAATTTGCTCAAGCCAGTTCAACACTGGCACCTCCAAATCACAAATGATATTGGACACAGCACTGATCCCTGTGGTACACGATTGGATACTGGTCTCCAGTCAAACAAAAAACAGCCTTCTACCAGCAGACCTTCTGTCTCCTACCACTACGTTGATTTGCATGCAACTTGGCAAGTCACTAATGAATCCTACCGGTTCCCTGTTTATCCAACCTGCAGGACTCCACGATTCTAATACTCTAAAAAAATTGCGTGTCTACCACTCCGTGTTCAAACATTCGATATTGTATGCAGGCGCCGTGAAAAATACAACATATTAACGTCTCTAGTCCTAAGGGCAAGGTTATTAATGATTCCTTCTGAACACACAACATCAAATCCAAAATAACCTGCTCTCTTGTTTGAGTCACAACATACTCTTCAACCAACCTATTATATGTTTATGTAATTTAGTTTTCACAACATTAGTGGTCACCTGGTTTACGCAGTTTAGATGCAATTTGAGATCATGCAGTAACATTGCAGCACCCACAATATTTGCTTCTCTCATTTACAGAGCATATAATGCACAGAATTTGCACGAGAGCATTGGTTTTAGATATATAATACACCAATGCTTGCTTCTCCTTCCTATTTGTAAGATCCACCCAAAGAAATTCTGTGGAATCTGATAGACAGTGTCAGTGGCGTTATTAGTGATAGACGTGGAGAAGACATTCCGGGAGGGTCACCTCGACGCTGACATGGTCTGAAGAAATAACCAGCATCACAGGGCTGGCATCAATATGCTCCCGACTCTGTCAGGTTAACTGTCACTGTGCTCTCTCTGCGCCCTCACACTCACTACCTGTTATAGCACCTATCCCCTGTCAAGGCTCACACTCTACCTCCAAATAATGCTCAGGCACTATCACTCTTACTGTTGAATTCAGCACCTCCACACACACCCCGTCCACTCCTAACGCTCTCTCTCTCTCGCTCCACTATACTCCCAACACTAATAACACTGCATGGATAAAACACTGTGGACTGACTGCCTCCGGACACCTCACCATTTTCCCTCCTCGTCCGCCTACACCAACGCTAACAACAGGGCCACACACCCCCAAAACTTTCGCCCATTCCAGTAGAAACGGACTGTAATGTGAGAGAAAGCGCCAAGCCAGATGGTGGAGCACCCGATGTCTGAAATCTCATCCACTCTCCCTCACCCCCACCCCAACCATGTGGGAAGGAACCTGGCATGAGCCAGAGAGGACTGGGACGTGTCGCATGGAGTTTCCGCGACAGCCATGTCCCTCCAACTGAGTAAAAAAACAGTCTTCAGTGAAGAGCAATTAGCACTTTAACCACTCTGTCTGTTCTCACATTTTCTTCCTCCCGAAACAACAAACATCTCATTGCAGAGAGATACAGACACAAAATATTGAGAAACATATGTAAACACGCTAATATACAAACAATTACAGTACATAAACGGAGATAGAACCGCATGCAAGAAGTGGTGTACAGCGACATAAACAGTCGCACACAAATAGACGCAAGCACAAGTAAAACGCACAGGTTAATACACAACTGAACTGATGTCAGCACATAAATACACAAACACACAGACACACGAACAAACATACACAAGTGCACATAAGGATGCACAGAGACACAGACACTAATGTTAATAAGACAGAGATAGATAGGATTTGATGAATACGATGTCAAAAGTACCAGAGAGTAGTCAGGAGAATGATGTTGAGAAATTTCTCAGCCAGTATTAAATGGCATTCAGAGTCGATGGCCCGAATGTCCTATTTCTGCGTTTTTAATGTTCGTTTGGTGTCATGCTATCAGTTATTCTCTTCCTGGGGCAGGAACAGAGAATGAGTTTAATACATGTTCGACTAAAAGCGTCAGTGGTACTATTGGAGCTGTTTAGAGGGTAGAATGGTTTATATCTATGTCTAATTATTCTGGTTTTGTGTCTCAAAAGAGGTGGCCAATTTCATGTTAGGGTAACACAGATTAAAGTAACAGGGCACACACTGAAATAAGGTCGCCCCTTTCATTTTAGTGTTGTACTATCTGTAGGGTCCTCATCCTCAGGGGGCAGTGAAGACTCGGTTTTTGAAGATATTCAAGGCTGAGCTCGATTGATCTTTGCTGGACAGGAGAGTCAATTTTTATTGGGAACAGACAGGAATTTGATGGTCAGACACACTCGGATCAGTCATGAACATTCTGACTAGTAGCGCCGAATGGCCAATTGCTGCCCCTACCCCATATGTTGTTCCCTCAATCCACTGTCAAGGCTGTTACAGAGACATGCTGCTGTCCCTACGCCATCTCCACGCTCGATGCTGTTACAGGGATATATATATATATATATATATGCCCCACCCCATGTGTCGTTTCCTCAAGGCACCCTTCGGTGTGGTTACAGAAATATACTGCTTGCCCTACCCAATGTGTTGTTCCCTCAATCCATCTTCGATGCGGTTACAGGGATATACTGCTGCCATTACCCCAAGTATTGTGCCCACATCCACCCCTCGAAGTTGTGACAGAGATAGGGGGCCACCTCATTCAGCCAGTCATTATCATTACCATGAGATTGCAGGAGACTATTCTTCCTATTTGACGAGTTACAGAGAAAAATAGAACGAATCATTTTATCTCATTGAGAACATTTTACTTCAAATGACGCCATGTAAACATCTGAGCTACTACACAGGAAGCTGTTGCTAACAGGAAATAGAGATTACAGATAAATGCTAATTTTCACATTACAAAGTTGTAACTGGTGGAATACCTCAGAGATCACTGTGGGATCATCAACGATCAACATCTTTATCAAAGATCTGGAGGAAGGGACTGAATATATCAAAACCCAATTAGCTTAAACTTCAAGCTGGCCATCCAGTATGTCATCAAATGGAGGTTGTGTGTCATCAATGTGATATAGGCAAAGAGAGGTTAGTGAGCAAACCTTCAGCAGGTATAGTATAATGCGGGTTGTCTATTTTGGATGGAAGGATAAAACAATAGTAAACAATTTAATTGGAGAGAGATTGTACAACTCTGTGATGCAGACAGCATTCCTGATCTTGGTACACGAATCATATGTAGTTAGTCTGCACTTGCTGTACGTGATTTGGAAGCTAAGTGGAATGATGGTGTATCTGGCAAAGGATACCAGGCTTAATCAGGAATGTTTACTGCGTCTGTGCCAGTAAAAGTGAGGAGTGCAGATGCTGGAGATTAGAGTCGAATCGTGTGAGGCTGGAAAAGCACAGCCAATCAGGCAGCATCCGAGAACCAGAAGAATTGGCGTCATGGGTATAAGCCCTTCAACAGGAATGTGCCCGAAACATCGAGTATCCTGTTCGTTGGGTGCTGCCAGACCTGTTGTGCTTTCCCAGCATCACATGTTTCGAGTCGTCATTTGTACAGGGCGGAGCTACGACCACATCTGACAGCTATGTGCAGTTTTGATCGCTTCACCTTAAAAAAGGTTTTCGAAGCTTATCAACAATGTTTTGTTCACACTTTCCTGGAATGAAGGCCTTTTGTTCTGAAACATTATCAGTTTTGGACTTAGAGGAGAAATATTTTTGAGAAAAATCAGCTGGATTCATATTTTCTCTTCTCAGGGAGACAAAAATTATGGAATAAATTTTAAGAATAAGATGTATTGATTTTAGCACAGATATTATAAAGACATAAAACGGTTTTAAAAAATTAAGTGTATGCATACCAACATATCATCAAATTATAAAGCAGGAATTTTCTCATCTGCTATTGCAAGGCACTGTGTACAACAATAGCAATGATGCCCTTGCATATCGTTCATTATGATCCATTCCAGAGAATGTTCACGACGAGCACACATGGTCCAGTTCGGTGTTCAGTTGACATGATTGCATGTTTCAATACAGAACAATGTTCCCTGCCGGAGAAGCAGCAGCTGATTGATCCCTCTCTGTTTATTGTGTTCCACCTGACAACAGTAAATCCCTGACTCACCGCTACCTGACGAGTCGTGGAGAATTCCTGATGAGAGATTCATTGTAATCTCCCTACCGTCTGAAGCAAATGGCATTCAACTAAATCCAAATTTTCTGGGAAGGAATCAC
Organism: Hemiscyllium ocellatum; assembly: GCF_020745735.1. NCBI lineage: Eukaryota > Metazoa > Chordata > Chondrichthyes > Orectolobiformes > Hemiscylliidae > Hemiscyllium > Hemiscyllium ocellatum. Next base: position 29,171,252 of record NC_083446.1, read on the forward strand.
ATCACAAGTAGCTTCGCTGAGCCGAATGGGTGGAATGGTGTCTCAGTGGTTAGTACTGCTGCCTTATTGCACTAGGGTCCCAGGTTTGATTCCAACCTGGGGCGACTGTCTGTATGGAGTTTGCATATTCTCCCCATGTCTGCGTGGGTGTGTTCCGTTTTCGACCCGCAGGGAAGGTGAATTAGCCATGCTAAAATGCCCACAGTGCTCAGTGCATTAGCCAGAGGGTCAGTGTCGACTTGTTGGGCCGCATGGTCAATTTAAATGGCGAATTCACCCAACCTGCACATTTTTGGATTGTGGGAGGAAACCGGAGCACGCCCACGCAGACAAGGGAGAATGTGCAAATTCCACACAGCGAGTCGCCTGAGGCTGGAATCGAACCCAGGTCTCTGGCGCTGCAAGGCAGTAGTGCTAACCATTGTGCCACTGCGCGGCCCACAATCTTTGATTGGAACTGAAAAAGGTGAATTGCACCTTTCCAAAATTTACATAGGTGAAAGTGATGACTGCAGATGCTGTAGAAGAGCTTAAAAATGTGTTGCTGGAAAAGCGCAACAGGTCAAGCAGCATCCAAGGAGCAGGAGAATCGATCTTTAAGGCATACGCCCTTCTTCAGGAATGAGGAGGGTGTGCCAAGCAAGCTAAGATAAAAGGTACGGAGGAGGGACTTGGGGGAGGAGCGTTGGGAATGAGATAGGTGGAAGGAGGTTAAGGTGAGGATGATAGGCTGGATAAGTCTGCATTCATCCCTTGTGGTTGGAGGGTTCCCAGGCGGAAGATGAGGCGCTCTACCTCCAGGCGTCGCGTTGCCATGGTCTGGCGATGGAGGACACCAAGGACCTACTCAACTATCACCCCACCAACCTCCTTCCTGCTGATCTTGGCACAGTCTATTTGAAAACTCTGCGATCTGCATGGAACCAATCTATTGGTCTAATGGGTTCTGTTTAGCTGTCAGTAAATTCTATGACATTTTTGGAAATAAATACTTTGGGATGACAGCCGGTATCAGCATAGTGCTAACAGGGTATGGCGCCCAGACAAAGGGCTAACACTCCAGAGGAATTTCTAAATAAAACTTCTAACTTCTGTCTGTCCATTTTTTCTACCCTAAAGCGGTCTCCTGATCAATCTAACTTCACCCTCACCTTACACCTCACCCACGGTGGCACAGTGGTTAGTACTGCTGCCTCACAATGCCAGAGACCTGGGTTCAATTCTTGCCTCAGGCCACTGTCTGTGTGGAGTTTGCACATTCTCCCCGTGTCTGCGTAGGTTTCCTCCCACAGTACAAAAATGTGCAGGTTAGGTGAATTGGCTATGCTAAATTGCCCCTAGTGTGAGATGAAATGGTAAATGTAGGGGAATGGGTCTGGGTGGGTTGCGCTTCGGCGGGTCAGTGGGGACTTCTTGTGCCGAAGGGCCTGTTTCTACACTGTAACCAATATCATCCACTCAGTCAGTCACTCCCTTTATATCCTCTCTAACTTTTTCTCCTTTCACTTTATTTCTCTCTGTTTATTTCTCTCACACGCAACATATTCCACACACTCTCCCTGTCTCCGTTCGTGCAGTTAGAGAGCTTGTGACGAATCGATGGCTGAATGGCCTCCATCTATGCTCTAATAATTCTGAGGTTATCTGATCCACATTAGATAGGTTAGGTGCCTTGACAGACATGCTGTTCCGGTGACACGTACAGTGCACAGTCAGCCATTCTTACTTCCCGTTCTTTTGTGATGTGCAGATGCCTTGAAATGCCGGTTCAAACGAAACAGGTTGAATGAAATTCAAACAGTCGAGAGGACGTTCATGACTGTGTATTTCAATCAGGATTTAATGACGGATGAGATTCCAGAATAACATAAGCAATGGATGAAAAACAGGACAACACAAGAAATGGCAGTTGAGTACAACGTTTTGTTCCAAGTAGGCCGCGTGGTATTACCGATGGATTATCAATCTAGAAATTGAGTTTCTGTTCTTTGGACCCAGGTTCGAATCCCGCCACTGCAGATGGTAGCAATTCAATTCAATAATTTTAAAATATCACTGGAATTAAGAATCTACCTAAGAGAATAAAATCATTGCCGACTTTCAGAAAATTCCATCTGGATCACGAATATCCTTCAATGAAGGAATCTTCCATCCTCACCTGGTCTGGCTGACATGCAACTCCAGACCCAAAGCAATGTCATTGACTCTCAATCGCCCCCTGAAATGGTCTAGTGAGTCATTCAGTTGTACCAATCGTTACAAAGTTTCAAAGAAATGAAATCGGCTGTACCACCTGGAAGAGTAAACATTAGAAACATCACTGTATAACCTCCAAAGTCTTCCTGTCTATCATCTAAGGGGTAGTGCCAAAATTGGGACAACTGCCTTACAGACTAGTCAAGTAATAGCCCGATATGGTCATACTCACGGAATCATACCTTACAAAAATAACCCAGCCACCACCATCGCCATCCCTCGATATGTTCTGCCCCAAAGGCAGATGGGGTAGCTCAGTGAGATAGAGTCGGTAGGTAGTTGCTCTGGGAGTCCCCAGAATTGACTCCAGACCTCATGAAGTCCCATGGCTTCAGATCAAACATGGGCAAAGAATTCTCTTACTGATTACCACGTAACGTCGTTCCTCATCTGAATCAGTGCTCCTCTATGTTAAACAACACTTGGAGAAAGCACTGAGCATGGCAAGGGCATAACATGTATTCTGGCTGGGAGATTTCAACGTCGACCACCAAGAATGGTTTGGCAACAGTACTACTGATCACACTAGTTGAGTCCTGAAGGATTGAGTCTGCAACAGGTGGTGAGGGAATGAACAAGAGGGAAAGAAATCAAACATGACCTCATCCTTATCAATCTACCAACTGCAGATGTATCTGTCCGTGACAGTATTGGTAACAGTCTCGCGGTCACATTCGGAATAAACTCTATTGTGTTGTGTGGCAGTATCACCATGCTAAATGGCACAGACTTTGAAGAGATCTTGCAACTCAAGACTGAGCGTCCGTATGACACTGTGGACCATCAAAAGCAGCAGAACTGTACTCAAGCACAAACTGTAATGTCATATTCCACGCTCAATCATTACCATCAAGGCAGAGGATCAACTCTGGTTCAATGAGGAGTGTAGGAGGGCATGCCAGGAGCAGAACCAGGAATATAAAAAGATAGAATGTTAATCTGCTGAAGCTTCCAAACAGAAATACTTGCGTGCAAGATAGCATAAACAGCAAGGGACAGGCAGAACTGAGCTATCCCACAACGAATGCATCCGATTTAAGCTCTGCAGTCCTCCTAATCCTATCGTGGATGGTGTTGGAGATTAAACAACTCACCGTAGTAGGAGTCTCCACAAATATCCCCATCCTCAATGATGGAAAATCCCAGCACATCAGTGGAAAAGCTAAAGCTGAAGCTTTCGCAGAAATCTTCAATCAGAAGTTTCGAGTAAACGATCCAATTTGTGTTTTGGTTCTTTGTGGCCATGCCGGAATGGAAGTGGGAGGTGGAATTGAAATAGGCAGTGACTGGGAGTTTAGGTCAACCCTTACAGGTCCAGCTGAGATGCTCAGCAAACCATTCCCCTTAATTTTCGTTTGATCTCCCGATATCGAGAACACCACATCAGAAATGCCAGAGACAGTAAATTTGGTGAGATCACATCACCTGGCACACCTTCCACAAGGACTGATCCCTTCGCTAAGTTTGGTGCGTGCCACACTCCCCATCAAACCCGCCAATCCCCACAGGCAACTGAACCTGAAGATGAAGAAAATGCATCACCTGCTGGCACATCACCTCCCTCATCTCTCCAAGGCCCAAAACAGTCCTTCCACGTGAAACAGAGGTTCACCTGCCTCTCTTTTAACTGCATTAGTTTACTGCATTAGGTGCTTCTGATGTGGTCTTGTCTACATCGGGGAGAACAACGTAAACTAAGTGCACATTTCACCGAGCAACACAGTCTGGCCCAAAGGGGCTGACCTGAGTTCACAGTCATCACTCATTTCAATTCCCCTTCTCGATCCCTTTCCAATATGACCATCGTTGCCCTTCTCTGTTGCCGCAGTGAGTCGATCGCAATTTGAAGAAAGAATATCTTATCTTTTGCATGGGTCGCCTACAGCCTGGAGGACTCAACACTGAGGTCTCCAATTTGAAATAACCTTCCCAACCATTGCACTACTCCATTTCCAGCCCCGCCTCCTCCCTTCCCTTGCACCAAAAGACCCCGCCTTACAGCTCCAACCGGATTCATTCCTTCCAATGACGAACCAGAATGCACCCACTACTTGTGTTCACCTATCTCCTACATCACTATTCCGCTGCTCGCCTAACCCACCACTCCCTTCCTTCTTTAGCTGCCATTCCCCCTACCCCCAACCGGCAGTCCTGAAGAACGGTTATACCTGAAATGTTGAATTCCCCAACTTCTAATGCTGCCTAGCTTGCTGTTTCTTCCAGCATCCTGTTTCTCTATTTTTACACAGGAAGATACAGTGTCTAGTCAGTACAACATGCTGGTAACCAGCTTCCACGGGTCACTCAATAATGAACCTCTTCCCTGGAACGAGGAAGAGGGCATTCAGCCCCTCGAGACACTGACACACGAACAGAAGAGGCCATTCAGCCCCTCCAAACTGTGACACTGAAATAGAAGGATGTAATTTATGCTGCAAAACAACAAACCAGTGAAGCAGAGACTGCACAGCCAAACTGCACCATGTTGTGCCTCCTGGTTCCGTTGCTAATGTCTTACGTGTGCTACGTTAACGTGGTTTGCTGATGGTAAGGAGGTGCAGCGGATGGTTTGCGCCACATCTCAAGGAGGCATCGTTCATCTCTGAGAAGACAATTTAGTCTTCTGCATGAAGGTCAGAAGCTTTTGAGAATAGCCAACCCTGTCTGCACCACTGGCAAGGGGAGCATTTCTTGACCTCACGAAATGCGTTTTACTGTGAGGCATTTCCTTAAGGGTCTGTCGTCAATCTTAATGCAGACTAGGTAATAATGCTAGAATTCTTTACCAAACCGCAATAATGAAATCGATAAAATTATTGACAAAATGCTGGTGGGATTATATTAGTAAAATGCTCTTTTATTTCCAGTTCCTGTCATTTGAGTTTAAGTTCTCTCATCATCTGATTTCAGATTTGAAACAGTGTCTTCAGTTTAGTAACGTCGGCCACTGAATTACCACTCGGACGCAGTGTCCCTGTCATGAATTTACTTTACAGACAAGAACAAGATTATGATGGAAACATTTGTAACGGAGAGAATGATGAGAAGAGAACTGGAACCATAGAGTCTGAATTTTACCAAGTTATAGATAATGGTTTATTTAGCACCCACACTGACGTCAAGATGGGATCTGGGGATAACATGGAGCAGGTAGTGGGTTGTTTTGTAATGGAGATAATGCCAAGACATAAATCAATTCAGTGCAAATAGGTACTCCAGGATTGTGAACAGTCTTGTTCTCAGATGTTTTTGAAGGCGTGGGTGTGGACTGTTCTGAAATTTGTGGCTAATGAATGGATTTGCATTTGAAACTGAAGACAATATTTTCCGTCTTTACTAATTATAGATAACAAAATCAGCACTGAAGTTCACCATGGTTTATGGGATTAATAAATCGATAGAGATGGAGAAACTTAAATGGAACGCCAACAACAGCGAGCATGGGGTAGTAGCCAGCCTGAATAATCAACAATACACCGATATACGGTATGGTAATAGGTGTCAATACCAGGAAACATACAAATGACCCCAGGTTAAAATCCTGTCCATTGTTACAGCATTCCAGTGTAATTGTCTGACAATTGTGAGCCATTGGTGCGACATGCCAGTTTACTGTTCTCAGATTCTGATCCATTGTTGGACTATTCCAGCCTAATACTCTCAGATTCTGGCCCAGTTTTGGAACGTTCCAGCCTATAGTTCTCAGATTCTGATCTCTCCTCTCCCTGTCTCTGTAACTGCTGATGCCTGTTAGTGTTGGAGGTGATACACCTGCAGCTATAATGGGATAACGCATTGCAAGAAGCTCTTTACAGATAGAAGAGGAAAACAATCCAGTGATACAATTAGGATCCATGCAGACTGACATCAATCACAGTCACTGAACAAACAGATCCAGTTAACCTCTTTCAGAATGCTACTTTCAGTTCGCAATAACAAGCGGATTGAATTGAATGTTGACATCGCTGGCTAATGGTCATATCTCCCATGAGCAATTACTCTCGTGAAGTTAGTTGTGAGGGAGAATGAAGGATGTTTTCTTACCGCAGGCTAGATATTTCTGCTGCGTTGTCCATTTGCAATACTGTAACATCCTGAACACTCCACCATGAACACCCACAAAAAAACACAATCTAGATGCTGATTTCTCCTCGACTAGAACAGGCACCAAGCAACAGATTCTCAGTGGGTATATTTACCCAGACCATATACTGGAAGTGCAGATCTGTCTGGACATTCCTCTCGTTTCTCTAATAAGACAATGTTGAAACTTCAACACACAAAACGATTGAACACTGTTTTATGTAAACTCACAAACACCTGAATATACTTTATTCCCTTCAAAGCAGTAAAACTTACATTTTTGGAAATCAGTCCACAGCCAAATATGGCATGTTGTCACAAAGCCAGTCCTTTTACAGGGTTATATTGTCCTTGATTTTTTTCAAATAGGGTCTAAACGACCCAAGATTCAAATATATCAGAAGTTTGAAAGATTCGTTGGGGTCTTTTTTTTATATACCTAACAGATCATGCCGCATCCAGAACCCTTTAAAAAAATGTACAATCAAGAGGACGTGGCCAACTCTCCAGCTGGACAGCTTGGATCAGTTCTTGGGTTAGTTGAATCAGGGTCACTGGACGCGGTCTCACTCATTCTGCCCTTCTGACCTTATAACGTGGAAGCAGTTGTGTCAGTTTTCCACTTTGTGCTAAGGGGTTTGTTCATTGTGATTGTTGCAGGTATTTCGGAACAGCATCCTTAAGTGGGGATAGCCTGTTGTATTTGGATATGCTACGTTATTCGGGTATTCTATTTTCGGTTCCTTATGTTTCATGTGGTAATTTGGTAAGTAAATGTTATTCGTTTAAAACTCGCAGTCTGACCAGCTAATTCTACCTGGGAATATCAGCTACACACGAGCCTTCAGCAAATAGCAAAGTTATGGTCCGGGCGACCTGCTTAAAATGTTTTTAGGATTCGGATCTGGTCCATAACAGATTGGGGGTCCTTTCCGGAATTTAGACAGCAAGTGGCAGGTGTTATTGCCTCTTATTTCGTGTGTTGATTTGGCGAGTAAATATAGCGTCAGATAGCAATGCTTCTTGTAGGTACGAAGCCTGTTTTGAATGTGGAAAACGTGACTTTGGGGATTTTACAGACTGCACCTAAATCCAAACAGCGAGAATTGCTAAACGAAGGGAGGTGAAGTTACCTCCTAATGTGAGGAAAGATGAGATGACTGCAGCAGTAGTTCAGCACTGCAATTTGCTGGAAACTCCATCAGGATCGGTAGAGATGACTAAACTTCAATCACAAACGAAGCAGTTTGAGTTAGAAGCAGAGATGAAGCAGTTTGAGCGACGACTAAAATCAGAAGAGAAAGAAAGAGAACGAATATGTTTAACAGAGGACAGAGAAAAAAAAATAAATAGCTTCAGTGGGAGATAAAGGCAAAGGGAGACCATTTGAGCTTCCGAGATGGACATTTAGAATGGAAAGTCAGCTTAAAAGGAGGGGAAGAAGGCTGAAAGTAAGCTTAGTGAGGAACAGAGTGAGGATGAGCAAACCCATGGTAGTAGAAAGCCGTAAGGAACCTTTATCAGTATATTCACAGCTTGCCTATATTTGATGAGTAGGAAAGTGGCTAAAGAAATTCAGTGGCCAATGACTATATGGGTTTTGTTGACCCAAACAAAACTTGCTGATAGAGCTAGTGATGTATTCGCAACATGGTCAGAGGAGGGATCTGGTGAGTATGAGGAGGAGAAAATATACATATGAGCTTGTGCCAGAAGCCGACAGACAACGTTTCAGGAATCTAAGGAAGGATCCTAGTCAAATCCATATTGAATCTGAAATGATCAAACAAAGTAATTTTGATAGCAGGATAAGAGCCTTAAAAAGAGAGCAAACCTACGACGCTTTTCGATAAACAATTAAATACACATTAGTGTGTACAAGCTGATTGGATGTTTGTTAAGGAGCAAGTGCTAGATCTGCGTGAAAAATATACCTGCAAAGGGAAAGTTTATTCACATAGGGCAGGTAAAGAGGATGCAATATTAAGGGACACAGGACCCTCTCAGTCTACGATGCTGAAAGATAAGGAGATATGCACTCCTGAAGGACAAATTCCAGAAAAGATACATCTAAAGGGAATTCATCTTGAAACAAAAAGTGCAACATCATGAAACGTGACCATAGCGTGTACAGAAAAATGTGGAGAAATTTGGTAGGAGTATTGGACAAACGCTAAGCTCCAGGAATACAATTTATCCTTGCAAGAAGTATAGCTGATTCACCCGTAGGAGTGCTGCCTACTCTGGTTGAAAAGCCAGTGAAGACGCAGGCAACTGAAGCAATGCAAAAGTCTTATCCTGGAAGTTTCCTGAGTGTGGGTAACAAAGTCCCACTGTCACCAGTTGAAACAGGAGATATCAAAAATATAAAGATAAGGAAGCTTAAGTGGCATTAACAGATAATTTATTCATTCAGATAGTTGAGACAAAACATGAGGAAATACGTGATCATCTAAGTATTTTTGCTCAGCTAAACTAATTGAGTTACAGCAGAAAGATAAACGTTTAAAGCAGTTATAACAAAAAGCATACACATTAGGAATTTTGACTGTATCCCTAAGTGTTATTACCTTAAAAATGATATTCAGATGAGGAAACGGAGACTTACACGTATTCAAGGAGATGAGAAATGGGAAGAGATTCATGAAATCATATTGATAATGGGGTACAGAAAGGAGGTGATGTGAATGGTGCATGAGCTACCAGCTAGAAGGCAGTGAGGAGTGAGGAAAACACAGGCTGAAATACAGAGACGTTTTTACTGGCCTGGACTTCAACAGGATGAAGTTAAATTTTGCTTCACATGTCATACATGTCAGATAATTGGAAAAATGCAAGTGATAAGAAAACCTGCAACTTTCTTAACTATTTCAGCATTTGAGGAAGCTTTTACAAGAGAGTTAATTGATTGGTAGGTCACCAACTTCAAACAAAAAAGTGGGCAGCAATATTTGTTAACAATAATGGATGCTTCGACTAGATTTCCACAGGCCATCCCAAGATGCTGTGTCACAACTAAAGGAATTGAAGAGGAATTACTCTCGTTTTTTAAATAGATACAGACCACCAATAGAGATACAAGGTTCAAACCTTACATCTAATTTATTGACTATAATGTCTTAGGAATAAACCTATTCAAATCTACTGCATACCATCCCAAATTGCAGGGAGCACTAGAAAGGTGATATTAAAGTTTAAGATCATGTTGACGGCTTATGATCAGGATTATTCAGGTGATTAAGGTAAGGGAATTCCATTTGCACTTTTTGCGATCAGTGCTGTACCAAATTAACAGAGCAAATTCAATCATTTGAATTAATTTCTGTGCATTATGTGAGAGGACCATTAATACTGATTCAGGATAAAATAGTAAATCAGAATTCAAAGGCCGCACATTTGGACCTCAGTCTCAAATTTTAGGAAACGATTAATACCACTACGGAGTTGGTTAGACAGTATTTAAAAGTATTGCTGCATGCAATAAAACAGGAAACTGGCAGGAAATCAAATACATGCAATTTTGCGATCGGGGATAAGGTATTACTGCTACTTCCAGTTATAGGGGAACCTTGAAAAGCAAGGTTTAGTGGACCTTATCAAAGACAACGGATAATGAGTGAGGGTAACTACTTGATAGGGACTCCAGACAGAATAATATCTCATGTGAATATACTCAAAATGTACTTTGACAGGTAACAGAAGGCAGACGACAAGTTGTTAGTGGTTTTTGCACAGTTGGCTGAACCAAGTTCAGAGGATTCTGAATCAGACATTTCTCAAATTAAAGTGGACAATTAAGTAATTGTCCAAAATTTGGATAATTTATTGATTTACCTTTATGAGAAAAATCGAAATGACCAGAGTTATTACTGTCACATTGGGAATATGCAATATTAACTTGGAAGGACTCACCTAATTGTGTATAATGTAGCTATAGGAGATGCCGTTACGATTAAGCAACATCCTTACAGGCATAATCCTCTAAAGCTGGCACAGGTTCAGAAGGAGATTGAACGCATGCTCTATGATGACATAATCAACATGTGTTACAGTGACTGGAAATCACCCAGAGTTATTGTGCCAAAGCCAAATTGTACACAACGGCTATGTGCGGACTATCATAAAGTCAATGCCGTTAAAATGATTGATGTATACCCATTCCACGGTTGGAAGACTGTGTTGAAAATGTGGGACAAGCAACGTACATTTGGTATGAAAAATGTGCCCGACACATTTCAGGGACTAACCAACAAGTTGCTGGATTATCAAACGTGTGGTGTACATTGATGACCTGGTGATTTTTAGTGACTCATGGAAGGAACACTTACAGCATCTAGCGGACTTTGTTGCGGTTCTGTTCGCCGAGCTGGGAATTTGTGTTGCAGACGTTTTGTCTCCTGTCTAGATGACATCCTCAGTGCCTGGGAGCCTCCCGTGAAGCGCTTCTGTGATGTTTCCTCCGGCATTTATAGTAATCACTACAAATGCGGGACGAAACATCACAGACGCGCTTCACAGGAGGCTCTCAAGCACTGAGGATGTCACCTATACAGGTGACGAAACGTCTGCAGCACAAATTCCCAGCTCGGTGAACAGAACCACAACAACAAGCACCCGAGCTACAAATCTTCTCCCAAACTTTGAAAATCTATTGGACTTGTTTGATCGTCTTCGGAAGGCAGGCTTGGTGCTAAACCGAGTGAAAAGTTAATTTTCCAAAGCAGAAGTCACCTTCCTTGGCCATACTATGAGACATAGATAAACGGTGCCATGAGATGTAAAAGTAGAGATAAATGGGGAATTTCCCATATCGTTGACAAATGGAGCTGTGCATGGGACTGAGTGATTTTTATATAAGTTTTGTGCCTCATTTTCGCAGTGTGACAGCTCCACTCACTGAATTGTTAAAGTAAGGCAAGACGTTTCAGTTGGCAGAGGACAGTAAGAAGGCATTTGACAGCATGAAATATGTGTCAACCACTGCCCCACGAACAGACACACTTGATTATGCAAACCATTCAAGGTGGATTTAAATGCGAATAATGTGGATATCTGTTCAGGGCTCTTGCAGGAAGATGACGAGGAGACAGAAAGACCGATTGGGTATTTCTCCAAGAAGTCGGATGTTATTTAGTAGAAATATTCAACAGTTGAGAAAGAGACTGGGAGCTTTACGTTGGCACGGCAACATTTTGGTGTTTATATTACCAGCAACGGATTGGAGGCTACCATTTACACTGATCATAATCCAATGAAGTTTTTTCGGAGATATTTAAGGACAAATCTGCGAGACTGTTTAGCTGGAGCCTGTTGCTACAGACACTCAATTTGAAAATTGGGCACGTGGTAGGTCTTGAAAATATGATTGCCAATGTATTGTTGAGACTTGAGTGACAAATAGAGGCACTCAATGATGGAAGTACCACATTCTGAATCTGGATGTAGTTGTGCATATTTGTATGTTTATAGTAAACGAATATACATGAGCATTTTAGAGTAAGAATCACTATTTTTGGGAGTTTTGAAAACTGAAGCCACCTTTGGATATTGAAGATTCAGTTTTATATTGGGGGAGCTGACACAGGCGGTCTCTTTACAAGTTTATGTTGTCCTTGAATTGTTTTCAGAGAGGTTCTAAACGACCCAAGGTTCCAACATGTCTCAATTTTGAATGCTCCATTGGGGTCCTTTGTTTTTTACATCACAGATAATGCCTCGGGAAGAAGGCATTCAAGCCTTTAAAAAGAAAACACTGGTGTCAGCAAGTAGATGTGACCAACTCTCCATCTGCACAGGAAAATTCAGTTCGAGGGTTAGTTGAGTCAGGGTCACTGTTGAAAATGGACACTCTCCCCCTCCTTCAGCCCTCTGACTTTGTAAACTATAAGCTTTTTTGTTTAATGTTTACTCTTTGTACTCAGATTTGATTTTTGGAATTGTGGCAAATAATTTGGATCAGAATCATAAATTGGAGGTCAGATTTGGATAGGATGAATTATTTCGATACGGTATTTTTGGTTTGTTATGTTTCATCCTTATTTTTTGCAAAAACATTCTGTACGTTTAAAAGTCGGCAGTCGGATCAACTAATTCACTCTGGGAATATCCACTATGCACTTACCTTCAACAAATGACAATATTACGGACTGAGCAACGTGCTTAAGAATATGTAAGGGGTTAGGCCTGGCCCATAGCAATGTCCGATAACCTTGTTTATTAGAAGTCATGAATTAATGAGTAACGGATGGAATGAATATGATAATGGCTATGAGACAGAGAGAGCTGCGGCCAGTGGCTGAGGAGACCTGAGTAAAGTGAAGCAATATCTCCCAGTCACGAGTATTCAGGCATCGCTGTTTCTGACAAATGGAATGAAATGCAATGCAGAACAAGATAACATATGTCATTTGATACATGGAATGCTGTTCGACAATGTGAACAGAATATGATAATTTTTAATCTGATTTACAGAATTATATCTTATATACAGACTGTATAATCACAGGTTATACAGGTTGTTTAGATTGCTTATATCTGGAGGTGTATTCAGAAATAAAAACAGACATAGATAACAAAATGTGTGGGATTACAGTGAGTTACAGCAGAGTCAGAGCGAGGTTACAGCTCACATGGAGCTGGTACAGAGATGATGGGCCGCATGGCAACCGCCTTTGCTGAAATTATGCAGAGAAATATATTGAAAATGTTCAGAGACTGAGGAGACAATTTGAGACATAAAACGCACAGACAATGTCATAATTAATAAACTATTACTATTTTTACATCAAGTGTAGCTGTATTTAAAATATCTTTTAAATGAAGATCACTTTGATGAGATCCACACATTTATCTTCAGAACTTAAAGAAGAAACAGACTCCAGTGTAATACATGCGTCACTGGTACAAGAGATGGGAACATGAATGGAGCATATTGTCCAAATATAACCGTGTTCAACATCCAAAACAATCATGTAAAAGCAAAGTATTAGAGATGGTGTAAATCTATAATACAAAGGAAAATGATGGAGAAATGCAACAGATGATGCAGGATCTGGGCAGAGAAACAGAGTTAACATATCGAGTCTATATGAACCTGTTCTGAATAAGTTATGTTGGAATCAAAAAGAGTTCCTTCGATTTTTCTCTGTTCCGATACTGCCTGAACTATGGGGTTTCTCTACAGCACTTTCAATTGTTGCAATGGCTGGAGACAGAGGGTAATGGTGGACGGTTGCTTTTTGGACCGTGCCCAGCAGTGTTCCACAGAGGTTGGTTCTGGGTTTTCATTGCTTGTCATTTATGTAAATTATTTGCGTGAGAATATCAAAGGCATGGTTCGTAATTTTGCAGATGACACCAAAACTGGTGGCACAGTGGCCAATGAATATGGTTTTCTAAGAACACAAAAAGAATCCTGATGAAATGGGTCAATAGAGTGACAAATAACAGATAGAGTTCAAGCTGGATGAATGTGAGTTGCAGGCGAATATGTGTGTTTGTTGCTGTCTAGTGAAGCAGGAATGGGATGATTTTATTCCCCATCTCCTGGGTTCAAAACATCGATATTATTCATGAATCTAGAGAGACCATACCCTCTCCCTGGTTACCCTCTTGCTGTTAATGTGGTTGCACAATATCTTTGGATTATCCTTAATCTTATCTGCCCATGTTATCTCATATCTCCTTCTTGTTTTCCTGATTTCTCTCGAAATAATGCCCCACACTCTTTATATTGACTAAGAGATTAAATCGAATAAAGTTGTCTATATCTAAAGTAAGGTTTTCTTTGATTCTTGAATAAAAGTTCAATAACTGCAGTTGTCCATTGTTCCTTAATCTTCCCTTCAATTTAACACGAACATAAGGCCTCTCAATTCCCGTCGTCACACTGTTGGGTGCTTCTCACTTGTCAAACATCGGTTTAACTGGTAAATAGTCTACTCCAATCAAACTTGATACGTCCTCATCCCATGCCATTAAAATTTATGGTACTCCAATTAAAAACAAACGTTAATGAAAGGCTTATTCTTTTTCATGACTATTATGAACCTAATAGAGTTATGATTGTAATACCCAAAATATTCCTTCACGTTTACTTCAGTCGCTTGTCATGCCTATTGCACAAAAGAAGGTCTAGCTTTGTTCCTTCTCTGTTAGAATCATCTGCATATTGATGACGAATTTTTTCGTGAACACCTTTAACAAATTCTTCACCATTTAACACTGGAGTAGTCCTAATCGATTTTTAGAAAATTAAAATCCCCAATTATTACAACGTTATTAAGCTTACATATATCCGAGATTTCCCTACGTGTTTGTTTCTCAATTTCTTTCCTACTGTTGGAGAGCATAAGACACAATGCAATCAATGTGCTTTTTCCTTTCTTATTTTTTAATTTCGACCAATATATTTTCACTGGATGATTTGTCACAGGTGCACATTTAGTGCAATCTGTTCAAAGTGAAGCTGTTTTTAATTATTTTAATACTACCTGCACATTTTAATTGTACAAATGTTCAGAAATACCTTCCCCATTTACAGCAATAATTTATTCCTTAATCAAAAATGGCAGACCGCCCCCTCCCTCCCCTCTGCATGTATTTTTCCATCCTTTCTATGACGCTTAACATCTGGAACATTGAATTGCCAATCTTGAACATCTCTCACATGTAAGTGAGGACTGCAGATGCTGGAGATTACAGTCAAAAGTGTTGTGCTGGAAAAGCACAGCAGGTCAGGCAGCATCCGAGGAGCAGGAAAATCGACGGTTCAGGCAAAAGTCCTTTAGCAGCCCATTCCTGTGCCCGAAACATCAACTTTCCTGCTCCTCATATGCTGCCTGTCTTGTTGGGCTTTCCCATCTCTACACTCTCGATTTGAACATCTCTAAAACAACATTCTGTATTAAATATGATTTCCCAGTCTCAAGTTCTTAAACATGCCCTGAGTTCATCAGCATTCCCTGTAAGACTCCTTACATTGAAATAAATGAAATTTAGTGCTACGGAATTACTATTTACTTTTGACTCTCTCATCTTTCTTTTCGAATTGACATGCTCCCCTCAAATTCATAAGCTTCTCCATCCACCCTCCCATTTTTACTGCTACTTGGAATATCCCCGTTATTGTCTCTATCAATATAAAGTCTCCCTACACAGACTGAGCAAATGTCCCTGCTAAGATATTGGTTGGTCGCTTTCCAGTTGAGACTGGACTAATGCTTTCTAAATAAGTATTTTCTATTATAAAATAGATTCCAAGCTCCCAAAAGTCTAAATCACTCAACAACACAATAGCTCTTCAGCCATGGAATTTTCTCCTTTAACCTGTTGCTCCCTCTCGGTTCAGTTTGAAATTGGGAGTAAACCAGGAATTATTACGTTTAAGGTTTTATTTTTAATCATCGACCTTACCTCTTAAATTCATTTCTATACTGCTTTAATCTTTCGCTAAAATTATCATTCCTACCAATATGTGCAATAATTTCTGGCACCTCAATCTCACCTTTAACAATGTGCTTGAAATGATTTGAGACGTTCTGAATTCCAGAACAGGGAAAGCAACAAACCATCCTTAGTTTACGCTCACTACCACAGAATCTCCTCGTAATGCCCTTGACACAGGAGTCCACTAAATCTTCTCAAACGCTGCTGAATATAAGAATCATTCCAAGTGTCCAAAAATTGATTGCTCTTCCATTTTCCTCAGAGAGACAATCCCCTTCAGCAGTTCAAAAAACTGAAAATCATTTTGGTAGGGGAATCGCCACTGGAGAGGGCGCAGAGAAGGTTTACAAGGATGTTGCCTGGTATCAAAGGTGCTAGCTATGAAGAAAGGTTGAGTAGGTTAGGTTTGTTTTCAGTGGTGAAAGGAGATTCATGGGGGACCAGATTGAGGATTACAAAATCATGAAGGGTATATACAGGGTGGATTGAGATAAGCTTTTTTTTCCCCAGGATCAAGGATTCAGTAACGATGGTTCACACTTTCAAGGTGAGATGTGGAAAGTTTAAGGGGGATAACACGCGGCAAGTGCTTCCCACAGACGGTGGTGGGTGTCTGGAACGCGTTGTCAGCACAGGTGATAGAGGCAGGCACGATAGATTCTTTTAAGATGCGTCTGGACAGATGCATGAGTAGGTGGGGAGAAGAGGTATACAGATGCTTAGGAATTGGGGGATCGGTGTAGAGAGTAGATTTTGATCGGCTCAGGCTTGAAGGGCCGAAGGGCCTGTTCTTGAGCTGCAAATCTTCTTTGTTCTTTCTAAATATTTGTCTTTGAATCATAGTTGGAAAAATGTATCTGTGTTTGAGCGCGTTGGCGAGTTGAATAAAAAAACGCGTATTATTTCAATGAACAGATTGCGCAACAGAAGCATGAGGAACAGGGAACCTGGATCACAAAACAACCTCTGCATCAACGTCACATTTTTCTGGAGAGAATATAAATCTTGAAGTACTGTAAAACCAAATACATTTAGAAATAGGAAAGTTTTTTCTGCAGATTAATGATCAGACCACTTTCAGATTTGTAAAATTATTATGATTCCTTCCCTCAGCATGGTCATTAAACTGGCTCTGCCTGTTTACTTGACTAACATTTCCTTTCTGCTTAGCTTTGGTTCCCAGCCTCCTGTATCATTAGCTTCAATCTGCAATATCATACCTCCCTTCCAGGATTTTGGGGCCCCTGCAATTAAAGTGCACACTTTCCTTTTTGTACAGTTCCCACATGCGCTGGAAGCAGGTCGAATCATTCAGAAATTAGAAACACTCCTCCGAAAACAGCTCTTTGCCATATATTCAACTGACCATCTTCCTCTTCTTTGCCTCAATTTCAGATGGCACAGGGAGTAATCCCAAGATTACAACCCTGGAGATACTGCTTTTTCACTCACTGCTAACTCCTTGAAATTTCTTTGCAGGACCTTTTGACATTTCACTCTTCTTACCTATGTCATTGGTATCAATGTGAACCATGACCGCTGGCTGTTTGCCCTCCACCTTCAGTATACCCTGAACATGCTCAGAGACATCATGATACTGGCTTCGACCGCCCTTCGTATGAAGAAATCATAGAATCATAGAATCTCTACGGTGAGAAACAGGTCATTTTCCCACAGCATATCCACTCTGACGTTCCAAAGAGTAACCCACCCTGACCCATTTGCCTACTCTATTCCCCCTGACTAACGCACCTAATGGCACATCGTTGAACACTATTGACAAACAGTAAACAACCAATATGCATTCCACCACCCTACGTTGAATCTTCTTTCTCATAACAGATACTGCAAGAATTACAGAGAATTTCCAACAACCTCCGGTTTTGTCATCAATGATAATTGCATCTTGATAAATCCATATGCGACACAGAATTGAAAAAAAAAGCTGAATGTCAACTCTCAGGAGAAATAGATATATTTGGTCGTTCAATGATCCCAGTGAAGGGTCATTAAATTGCTGGTGTTCGGTACATGAAAGTCATTTCCTCACTTTCTCAATCCACGAATAAAGGAGATATTTACATTTTTTTATATCGGAAATCTTGGATATGTTGAAAATATACTCCTCCATATGGGAATGTGATTAAATCTTATTATTTCATCTCAGTCCAATTAGAGAGGATTATTCACAACACACACACAGATATACACAACGTATTACTTTGTCGAAGAATACCAGTAATATTGCAACTAAGTGGAATAATAACTGGAAAGAAGGATTTAGATAAAGTTAAAATGAGGGAAAATGGGTCTTTTTTGGAACAGAAAAGACTATTATGTGAACTTACAAATTTGATCAAATTGATGGAAAGCTGTGCAGGCCATGTAAAACATATTGTTATGAAGGTGTAGAGATATACGTTCCCTTTAAGAGAGACTGGAAGCTGGCACAACGTGTTCTGAAACAAGTTAAAATGTAGCATTTGACTGTGAAACCAACAGTGAGGCTGAGTTTCCATGGAACAAAAACAAATCCAAATTCGGACAATCAGGTTAAATTATGCCCCAACATACTGAAATGAAATTGAGTTTAAATTATAATGTATTTGGTGACATCCAAATCAATGAGATGATCCGATGTTTTGAGGTATAAAACCAGAAATTTTGAAAATTTAGGGGAAGAACTGCCAACGACATCCAGAAGTGGAAACTGGTAGCTGAAGAGATTTCTGAAATGTACCTGTCTATGAAAGATTTTCACAGCAGAACATCGAAGCCGACCAAGAGAAACATCTACAGAGGAACATCTACAAAAGAGAATCGACAAAGCTGACTGGCCTTGAAACGTGATTATATTTTTTGTAAATCCTATTTTTTTTTATTTATTGGGCCAGTATTGCAGAGTGTGAGGTAAAAGGTACGTTTAACCGATGGGAGTTCTAAATATTTGCTCATTTTATTATACTCTGTTGTACTTTAAAAACAAAAATCTTAATTTTACTTTCACTGGTGCTCTCGAAATTTAACAGATTTTGGCATGAGGTTAACTTTTTCTGTGTGGCTGGTTTAAATTAGGAGAGGAGCTACCCTGTGTTGTAACAGCTTGGGGGACTTTCGTCCGCGATTTGAACAGGTTTAGACAGATCCAGTCTGCGAGTTGGTTGGATTTGAACATATTTGAGGTATGAAAAAAGCACAGTATATTTAAACATTTGCACGTAAGTGTCCGAGATCATTTAATAAAACGTCAGTGAGACAACTTGTTTAATTTCAATGAATTGTGTTTGGTTGAATTAAAAGTGAGAGAAATGTTAAGATGGGTTTGAAGATGATTCTCAAATTTGTCAAGAACGTTAGGGAAGAAAGATAAAAACTAAACTGTTAGAATTAACAAAGGAGATAGATTTGGGTTTTACGAAGGACAAAAGTAAATCTGAAATTGTCAGGGAATTACACAAACACGAAGGTATGTCAGAGAAACAGACAATGGCAGTAGAGTGAGAAAAACATAAATTGCAATTGAGGAAAATGGAGTTTAAAGATAAACAAAGGGAGAAAAACGAGAGAAAAGGAACAATAAGCAACAGAGGGGAGAGAGAAAGAGAGAGAGAGAGAGAGAGAGGGAAGAAGAAAGTTCTAAGCTGAGCAATGAGAGAAAGAAGAAAGGAAAGAAAAAGAGAGAGAAACTTCTTTGCTCACCAAAAAGAGAGAGAATTCGAACTTGAGATGCTGCAATGTAGTCAGCAAAATCAAGTCAACATAATGGAGATTAAATAGGAAGGCGGTGGTGTATACAACTATGTCAAAACTCTGGTACGTTTTGGTTAGAAAGATGTCGAAGCCTTCTTTATTCCAGTTGGATCATTGGCTAGACAGATAGAATGTTCCAATGATTTATGGGTAATGCTAATTCGGACTAAGGTGGTAGGCAGTGCGAATGAGGTATTTGCTCCGCTGTCAGACGAAGGGTCAAGAGATTCTGAAGACGTCAAAAGCGTTATTTTAAGTGCTTATGTATTGGTACTGCAGGCATATAGACAGCAGTACAGAAACATAAAGAAGTAACCAGGTCAGATTTGTGTTGCAGACGTTTCGTCCCCTGTCTCAGTAGCATCCTCAGTGCATGTGAGTCTCCTGTGAAGCGCTTCTGTGATGCTTCCTCGGCATTTATAGTGATTTGTGCCTGTCGCTTCTGGTTGTCTGTTCCAGGTGTCCGCTGCAGTGGTCTGTATATTGGGTCCAGATCGAGTCAACATAAATTCCCAGCTCGGCGAACAGAACCACAACAACGAGCATCCGAGCTACAAATCTTCTCACAACATTGAACCAGGTCAGACATGGTGAGTTCAAAAGAACTTACAGAGGCATTTTGATGGATGGATGCTTGCTTTAATGGTAGATATGAGCTATGGGCTTTAATGGAGATTATTCGGCTGGCGGAGTTGAAAAACTCACTTCCAGAGATCATAAGAATTAACGTGGAGAAACAAAAAGTTCAGTAATTGAAAAGGGCAGGAGAATTAGCAGATGAATACATGTTGCTGCATAAGACAAGATTCCAGCCAGACTTTCTTCCTGTGAAGGATCGAATTTGAGCGAAGGGAAGACGCTACACTATAAAAACAACAGTAGAGAATAAGAGTTTACCACAGGTTAGAAAAGATGCCCAAGAGGGTTGAATGGAGGTGAAGGCCTCAGCTGTTTTCACTGTAATAGAGTGGGGCACAGAAAATTACAGTGCCCGTGGTTTCAGAAGGGCGCGAGGAAAAAGTAGTTTCACTGCCATAAGGTGAGATAAGTAAGGTCACAGTGCTGGTGTTTAGGAAATGCACTGTGGAAAAAGATGTGGTTTAAAAAAGCTAAGCCAGTGGCAGTAGTGAAAGTATTCAAGGAAACCCCAACAAGAACCGAGGAGTTGCAGAGTAGTGCACAGCCGAGGCAGGGGCTGGGTATGGAGTTAGTACCTGATCTCTGTAATGAATTCGCCTCTGTGAGTAAAGTTTACTCAGAAATAACAGAGGGAGAAGGAGAAGAAGTCATAATATTGAGCGATACAGGATCTAATCAGTCTCTAATAGTAAGAGATAAGCAGATTTGCAGTCTTTCTGATCTGTTACACGGGAGTGTCGTAACTTGTGGGATAGATGGACAGAAATTTAGCATTCCCCTATGTAAGCTCAGATTGGAGTGCCTACTCATAACTGAGGAGGTAACAGTGGGAGTGATTGACAGAGAGTCAGTTCCAGGAATCCAGTTTGTTCTTGGGAATGATTATGCAGGGTCCAAGTTGGGAGCGACATCCCTTGTCGTGGAGAAGCCCAAGGAAGACCACGAAACTGCAGAGTTAAAATCCTGGCATTTTCTTAGACGGTCCAGTAACCAGATCTCACAATCTTAAGTCACAGCACGAAGCACAAACTAAAGGGAAAGGTGAAGGAGTTGAGATTCAGTTCGCAGGCACCCTTTTTGACGTATTGGTGTAGGGAAACCTGATAAGGCAGAGAGTCAACAGACGTGGTACGTCCTGAAAGACATCGGGACTTGCAACAGACAGACAAGCCAAAAAAGAAATGTTGATGCATACTCCAAAAAGGAGGCAGAGGATATTTCTGTTGGTCATTGTCAGAGAGATAGAGTCCTAAGATGGAAATGGAGACGACAGCAGGATAGTGCTGATGAGAAATGGACCGATGTGCACCAGATTGTGTTGCTGGTCGTACACTGACAGGGAGTGCTTCGGTAGAACATGAACTTCCTGTCGGAAGTCACCTAAGGGTGTGAAAGACTCAGGCTAAGTGACAAAACATTTTTATTGACCTGGAATGCACAGGTTAACTTTTGGCACACGTGTCATACACGCCAAATGGTAGGTAGGCCACAGGCAGGAATGAAACTAGCACCTCTGTTGCCAATTTCCGCATTCGAAGATAGTACATGTGGGTTGTACATGAGGGTTTAGGTTCCCTGCTGAAAAGTAGAGGAGAGAAAGAAATGGACAAACAGGTGTTAGTTGCTGCCTAGCAGAGTGAGGAATCCAATCGAAATGTTGTGGATTTTGATGTGCCTCATAACAGATTAAAACTGCGTAAGTCTTGGAGCAGTTGGATCAGTTAGTAAACTATCTGCCTCAGGAGCAGAAAACACAGTTGAAAGGTTAATTATTGCAACATGAGGACATATGTAAGATTCATATGGGAGGACTCATTCTATTGTGCATGAAGTAGACATTTGGAATTCTGTTCCAACAAAACAACACCCATGTCAGCTTAATCCTCTCAAAGCCAGACAGATCCAGAAGGATGGAGAGGCCATGCTCAAAGTGGACATCAACGAACCAAGCCAGAGCGAGTGGAGTTCGACAATCATCTTAGTTCCCAAACCGGACGGGACTGAATGATTTTGTTTGGATTATCAGAAGGTCAGCACTGGTGCGAAATCAGACTCATATCTAATACTGGCTTTGGAGGAGTGTATCGAGAAAGTTGGATAGTTCAGTTACACCACCAGCTTGGATGTTTTTGTGTGGTTCCTGGCAATAAATTTATCAGAAACGGTGAAAAAGAATCTGAATCGTAATTCCACATGAGCTGTATCAAATCAAAGTGATGCCCTTTGGAATAAAGAACGCACCCACCACATTCCAACGATGCTTGAAGAGTTGTGGCTGGGTTAGCAAACTGTGTAGTCCATTTTGGGAAATGTAGGGGTCTTTAGTAAGTCCAGGAGAGATCACTTGGTACGGTTTGCAGAGCTCTTTAAACGAATACGAGAAGCAAAACTGGTAATAAAGTTAAACAAAACTCACTTTGCGAAAGCAGACGTGATGTTCTTTGGATAAAACATTGGTCATGGAATGTTGACCCCATGGAACGCAAAGACGAAAGCTACTGAGGAATTTCCATGACCAACCTCGAGCAAAGAGGTGCTCCACTTCTTATGACTCAGTGGATTCGATCGGAAGTTTGTTCCAAACTTCACGAGTGGACAGGCGATTTGCTGAAGAAGAACACCAAGTTTCGGTGGACAGAACAATGCCAGGAGACGGGCGACCATTTGAAATCAATATTAACCTCCAAACCATTTTCAGCTACACTAACCGTTTTGCAACCTTTCAATGTTGGCAACGATGATAGTGACATAGGAGTTGGAGTGATGCTGCTACAGGACGATGAGGGTGGGATTGTACTTTTCAAATAAACTCAGCATCCATCAGAGGAAATTCTCCATGATTGAAAAAGACCCATTGAGTTTGCTACGAACCTTATGACATTTTAATGTGTATGCCACGATTAATGTGTTGGAGACGGCTGTGTACATTGATCACAATCTACTTCTGTTCTTCAAATGCTTTAAAGATTATTTCATTTGAGTCTTATTTTACAGACTTTTAATTTAAAATCATACATGTAGCGTGTCGCAAGAATGCAATCACAGTTGTGTTTTCATTGATTTAACTGATAAACACTAGGTGAGATTTGTATTTATCCAATGTTATATACAGGTATATGGGAAGACGTAATTGTGAAAGTAGATTTAAGTTAACTTTACGTTATGGTAAAGTATTTAAAGAACAGAAAAAAACAAATGTGACCATGTTTTTATAACTATGATTCTTCTTATTTGAGAAGGAAGATGTTGTGAACGTGTAAAGGCTACTGTACCTTTCATAGAGTTGAAGAACTTGAATTAAGACAGCAAAGGCAGGAACTGTGCAGGTTCACTGTGGCGTCAGTTTCTTTGTCTCTCTCTTTTTCGACCTCACCATGTCTGTTCTTATCTCTTTTAAAACTGCTGTTGGTTTGAGAGCACATAAAACAGGAATTGCTGCTCCTGGAATTCGAGGAAATCAGCTCCAGTACCTCAAACACCTCAAAAATGTGAAGATGTTGCAGCAAGAAAATTTTCTCGTCCTCCATCTTGGATTACCCGGAATCCAAAGTTTTTTAAAAAAATACATAAAGAACAAAAAGGGTAACTAGAGAGAGAATAGGGCCCCTCAAAGATCAACAAGGCAGCTTTTGTGTGGAGCTGTAGAAAATGGGGGAGATACTAAATGAGTATTTTGCATCATGTTCACTGTGGAAAAGGATATGGGACATATAGAATGTAGGGAAATATATGGTGACACCTTACAAACTGTCCATTTTACAGAGGAGGAAGTGATGGATGTCTTGAAATGCAAAAAGGCAGATAAATCCCCAGAAGCTGATCAGGTGTGCCCCAGAACTCTGTAGGAAGCGAGAGACGTGATTGCTGGGCCTCCTGCTGAGATACTTGTAGCATTGATAGTCATAGGTGAGTTGCTGTAAAGCTGGAGGTTAGCTAACGTGGTGCCACTGTTTAAGGGTGGCAAGGATAAGCCAGGGAAATATAGCAAGTGAGCCTGACGTCGGTGGTGGGCAAGATGCTGGAAAGAATCCTGTGGATCAGGATCTACATGTCTTTGGAAAGGGAAGGGCCCATCAGGGATAGTCAACATGGCTTTATGTGTGGAAAATCATGTCTCACAAACTTGATTGAGTTTTTTTTTGTGAAGTAACTAAGAGGATTGACGAGGGCAGAGCGATAGGTGCGATCTGTATGGATTTCAGTAAGTCGTTCTTCTAGGTTCCTCATGGGAGATTGGTTAACAAGTTTATACCTCACGGTATTCAGGTAGAACTAGCCATTTGTTTACAAAGCTGGTTCTAAGGTAAAAGGCAGTGCGTGACGGTGGAGGGTTGTTCTTTAGACTGGAGGCCTGGGAACAGTGGAGTGCCACAAGGATCTGGGCTGGGCCCTCTACTTTTTGTCATTTACATAAATGATTTGGATGCGAGCATAAAAGGAACAGTTAGTAAGTTTGCAGATGACTTGAAAATTAGATGTGTAGTGGACAGCGAGGAGGTTACCTCAGATTACAACAGGAACTTGAACAGATGGACTAATGGGTTGAGACGTGGCAGATGGAACTTAATTCAGATGAATGCGACGTGCTGCATTTGGGAAACTATCTCTTAGCCAGACTTATGCACTTAATGGAATGGTTCTAGGGAGTGTTGCTGAACAAAGAGACCTTGGAATGCAGGCTCATAGCTCCTTGAAAGTGGGGTCGCAGGTAGATAGGATAGTGAAGAAGGCGCTTGGTATGCTTTCCTTTATTGGTCAGAGTACTGAGTACAGGAGTGGAGAGGTCATGTTGCGGTTGTAAAGGACATTGGTTAGGCCACTGGTTGAATATTGCGTGCAATTCTGGTCTCCTTCCTATCGGAAACATGTTGTGAAACTTGAAAAAGTTGACAAAACGATTTGCAAGGATGTTGCCAGGGCTGGATGATTGAACTGAGGGAAGAGTCTGAATAGGCTAGGGCTGTTTTCCATGGAGCATCGGAGGCTAGAGGGTCACCTTATAGAAACATACAAAGTTATGAGGGGCATGTGGAGGAGAAATAGACAAAGTCTTCTCCCTGGGGTCGGGAGTCCAGAACTCTAGGGCATAGGTTTAGGGTGAGAGCGAAAAGATACAAAAGATACCTAATGGGCAACGTTTTCATACAGACGGTGTTCTGTGTATGGAATGCTGCCAGAGGAAATGGTGGTGGCTTGTACAATTGCAACATTTAAAAGTCATTTCGATGTGTATATGAATGCCCGGAGAATAAATCTCTTAAATGCACCTTTATTTCACAATGATATGTAAAACAGAAATTCTAAGGAGAATAAAAATTCAGAGGAAGACACAGAAAGAGGATTCAACAGCTGGCTAGTACTGACATTTTATTTTTTGTCGTAAATCTTAATTTGGGGTAAGGTGGCTCTTTATTGTACCACTATAGTAGAAGGAAAAGTAAAAGATAGTTTCCAGAAAGGAGTTGCAAAAAGTTGTCAGTTAATTATTCGCTGTTAGACATTTAAAAACACATTAAGTTTTTTTTTACCTTAAATAGTTACCTTTAGGATACTTCTTGACTTCTCGAATTTTAACAGTTTACAGCACGAGTTAAATTTTTTCTGTGTTGGAAGTTCAAATTAGCGCCGGAGGAAGGAGGATTGTTTACCCCTTGTCATAACACATTAACTTTGATTTCTCTGCACAGATGCTGCCGGACCTGCGGAGCCTTTCCAGCTTATTCGGTCTTTGTTTCTAGTTTACAAAATCTGCAGTTGTCTTGACTTTCTTGTGTGTATCATTGAGAGCGACGGGTAAGACGCTGGAGCACGGGAAGACAGTTAATTATGGCACATATTATTTAACAAGGCTGCAAGGAAAAGCCAGGGAGCTGCAGAGCAATGAATCTGATATCAAGTGTGGGTAAGTGTTTGTAGGAGTGTCTGAGAGGCAGGATTTTCATGAATTTGGAAAATCAAGGATTCGGGGTAGTCAGCATGGCTTTGTGTATGTGAAAACATTCTAGATTGCAGTTTTTGAAGAAGTGATCGGGAAGATAGATGAAGATATAGCAGCAAATGCTGTCTACGTGGACGTTAGTGAGGTCCAACAGGGTTCCACATGGTAGCCTGGTTAATAAGATTAGATCACAGGGGATCAGGGAGAGACAGCCAATTAGATACAAAGTTGGCTTGACCGTAGGAGACAGAAGGTGCTGGGAGAGATATGTTGTTCCAATTGGAGGCCTGTGACCTGTGGTGTGCTCCAAGGACAAGGCTGCTGCTGTTCATCATTGTGACAAATATAGGAACCATAGAATGTAATGTTGTAGGTGAAACCACCGAGATTGATGCTACACTGGACAGTGAAGAAGGTAATCTTAGTCAACACTGAGATCTCGATCATCTGAGCCACTAGGCCAAGGATTGGCAGACGGAGTTTCATGCAGATAAATACGAATTGTAGCAATGTTGCTTGACAAACCAGGGCAGTAATTACACAGTAATCGGTAAGGTGCTGGTGAGTGTAGTCGAACAGAAAGACTCAGGATGCAAGTATATCGTTTCTTGACAGTGGAGTCAGAGGTGGACAGGGCGGTGAAGAAGGCGTTTGGCACTCTTCATTTCATCATTCAGAGCTTTGAGTGTAGGTATTAGGACATCATGTTTTATCTGTGAAAGAGAATGATGCACCACATTTGGAGTACTGAGTACAATTCTTGTCGCCCTTCAAAAGGAAGGATCTTATAACCTGGACAGGGCACAAGCATATTTAAAATGATGTAACGGAGACGGAAGGTTTTGAGATATATGGAGATGCGGGACGTTTGTCCCGTTTGAGTCTGAGTCTGATGGGTAAGAAGAGGAGCATGGATAAGAAGAATAGCCAATGTCTTTTCCCCGGGATGAGGATGGCCACAACCAGAGAGGATATGTTTAGGGTGAGAAGGAAGAGAATTAAAAGAGATCTAAGAGACAGCTATTTCTGACAGAGAGCGTGTATATGTAGCGAGCTGTTGGAGGTAGTGGTATTGGTGAGTGCAATTGTATTTGAAACACAATTGGATGTGTACATGAATCGGGAGTTTTAGGAGAGGTATGTGCCAATAAAAGAAAAATCGAAATCATTCAGTTTAGGAAACCTGGTGAGCATGGATGAGTTGGGGCGAAGGGTCTGTTTGCATATTGTAAGACGCTAAGAGACTATGACTCGTGAACTCTGCTTTCATCAATAATTCTTCATTGCACACAATTCATTTCGAAGTCAAAACGCCCCTGTTACTTTCAGTGATATAACTCCCTCTACTTTCTGAAATAGAGAATTCCAGTCGCCCCAAACTCTGTTCCCACAACAAGCCTGCCATCCCAGAAATCAGTCCGGTCATCCTTCTCTACACTCCCACAATGATCGTCCGTTATTAAGAAAGGAGATAAAAACTGCAAACAATAACACATAATGTTCGAAATGGGGTCCCACCAAGGCCCTGGATAGCTGCATTAAATCACCCTTACTCAAATCCCCTTGAAATGGCTGTCAACACATCATTTATCTTCCTGCCTGCTTTCTTTCCTTCAATGTTATTTTCAGTGACTGGTGTACAGGGATTTCCAGATCCTTCTCAACGTTATAGCTCCCCAATTGGATGGGTCAATGTACACTGGTCAGTGTGTCAATGCCACTCCCAATATTGACTTCTGGATTCAAAACTCACTGCCCTGCATGGAACTCGGTGACCTGTGCAGAAGAAACAAATAAAAGAGCTTAAATCCCTTTAAAGATCAACCAATCACTTTTCAAATTGTAGGTTGCCGATCTGTTTTTCCCACCAAAGTGCACACTTCATATTCCACGTATTTGGGCATTCGTTCCACTTTTCTCAATCACCTTGGAGATTTTTTATATCCTCCTCACCGACTAACAATCCAACATCGTTTAGTGGTGTCAGCGGACTGGAAAATATTGCATTTGATTCCCTCAACTAAACGTTTGCGATGTATTGGGAATATCTGGAGCCCAAGCACCGATCCCTGCCCAACCCTATAATCCTTGCATTTAAAAACAGGTTATTTTATTCCTGTTCACTGTTTTCTGCCAGTTGCCCTATTCTAAAACCATTTTCATATATTAGCCCCAATCCCGTAACATTTAACTTTGCACACAAGACCAGTGTCTTTATTAAAATCTTTCTGAAAATCCAAATCTATTGCATCCATTGCTTCTCTGTATGTGCCGAACAGTTAGTATGTCAAATATGATTCCCATTTCGTGTTGACACATTACATAAGAAAGTAAGAACAAGGAGTGAAAAAATAGACCATCTGACAATTCAAGCCTGCTCTGGCATTCAATAAGATCAGGGCTGATCTTTTCGTGGCCTAAGTTCCACTTATCCGCACTCTCGCCACAGCACTTAATTCCTTTACTCTACGAAAAAATATATCTGAGCTTCAAAAACATTCAAAACATTCAATGGAAAAGCCTCAACTACTTCACTGGGCTGGATATTCCACAGATTCACAACCTCCTTGGTCAAGATGTTCTTTATCAATTCAGTCCTAAATCATCTCCATCAAATTTTGAGATTTTACCCTCTTGTCCTAGTGTCCCTTCCAACTGGAAACATCTTTCTATCTTATCTACTCCCTTTAGAATTATATGTATTTCTTTTTATCAGACCGTCCCTCATTATTTCAAATTCCAATCAATATATAATTCCAGTCTACTCAGTATCTCTTCATAAGCCAAACACCTCAACCCTTGAACCAGCCTAGCGAACCTCCTCTGCATTTATTGTAGTGCCAGCATTTCATTTGTCAATGAAGTAGACCAAGACTGCACGTATGGCCTCCTCAGCACCCTGTAGAGCTGCAACATAACCTCCCTGCTTTTAAACTAAATCCCTTTAGCAATGAAGAACAAAATTCCATTTGCCTTGTTAATTACTTGGTGTAACTGTCGAACAACATTCTGTGATTCATGCGCAATGACACCCACGTACCTCTGCATCGACGCATTATGCATTTTTACCATGCAAATAATCGTCATTTTAATATTATTACTACAAAAATGGATACTTTACTTTTATTATAATTGTACTCCATCTGCCAGACCTTTGCCCACTCACTTAAACTATTTATGTTCCTTTGTAAAGATTAACAGTCCACTGCACAGTTTGCTTTGCCACTCGTTTTAGTATCATCTGCAATCTTTGAGACACAACACGTGGTCCCCAACTCCAAGTCATCCATGTAAGCTGTGAATAATTGAGGTCCCAGCACTGATCACAGAGGCACACCACTAGTCACTGATTAGCAACTGGAAAAATACTCATTTATTCCCACTCGTTGCTTCTTGTTAGTTAGCTAATCCTCTGTCCATGCTAAAATATTAACCGTAATGCCACACCTTATGCAGCAGCCGTTTTTGCGTCACTGTATCGAATGTCTTTTGGAAATCTCAGTACACCAAATCTACTAGGTCCCCACAGTTTTAATGTCTTCAGAGAATTCCAGTTGGTTAGTTAAACGAGGCCTGTCTTTCATGAACCTACACTGTGTCTGCCCAACGGGACAATTTCTATCAAGATGCATTGTCATTTATTTCTTGGTTGCAGAGTGAAATATTTTCCCCATTCCAGATGTTAGGCTAAGCAGTCTACAATTCCCCACTTTTGCCTACCTCTCTTTTTAAGCAGTGGTATCTCATCTCCTGTTTTCCAATTTGCTGGAATTACATCAGAGTCCAGTGAATTTAGAACAATTTCCACAAGTGAATTTGCTATGTCCCTCATCACCTCTGTTAGTACCCTGCGATACATTCCTTCAGGACCAGAAGCTGTATCTACCATTGGCTCCATTATCTTGACCAGCACTACTTCTCTCTTGGGAATGGTTGTTTCCAAGTCCTCGCTTACCTTCCTCTCTTTGACAATTATTGGCATGTTTTTAGTGCCCTTCATTGTGAAGACCAACTAAATATCTCTTCAATTCCTTGTCCATTTCCTTATTTCCCATTACTGGATCCCCCTTGTCTCCCTTTAAAGGAACATTGCTTACCTTAGCTATTCTTTCGTTTTGTGTATTTAAATAATATTTTGTTATCTGTCTTTGTGTTCTGAGATATTTTACACTCATAACCTATCTTATGTGCCTTGATAGTTTTCTCTGTTGCTTTATTTTGACATTTAAAAGTTTCCCAATCTTCGTGTTTCCCACTGGTCTTTGCCATTATTTATGCCATTTCTTTTAATTTGATAGCCTCCCTAATTTCCTTAGATATTCACGGCAGATTACACTTTTCCTACAGTCCTTCCATTTCACTATTATATGCTGTTGCTGAGAACGTTGCAAAATTGCTTTGAAAGCCATCCACTGTTCATCAATGGGTATACCGTAAAGTCTTTGCTTCCAGCCATCTTTAGCAAACTCCTCTCTCATCTTATTGTCATCTCCTTGTTTAAGGGCAGTACTCTGGCTTTGGACTTTACTTTATCGCCTTCCAACTGTATTCTAAATTCAATCACACTTTCAGTCCCAAAAATTTCTCCCAAAGCATTTATTTACTAATTTCATTCTTTTTCTCTCGAGACTTAGGATTTCCAGTCTTGCTGGGAAGATTTGAGTTATTTGCTTTATTTTCTTCTGTGAAGACAGAACTGGAGTAGTTGCTTCATAGTTCTGTTATCGACCTGTTCTCTGTTCTCCTTCCTCTTCGTTCAAACTGTAACGAAGCTGCACTTGTTCTCGCTAACCTTTTCCATTGATAGTTCACTCGTATAATTCTTGATAACATTCTCTTCAGAAACCCATCAAATCATGTCCATACCATGCAAACACAGGAGCATAGTCTTTGTACCGTCAGAAGTAAAGCACGGTGTACACTAGTCCCACTCTCCTACATGAAGCCTATAGTTGTGAATGTTATGACACTTCAAGAGCTTGTCCAAGTAATATTTAGCAGTTATGAGTTTACCATGTACTTCCACCTCAGGACGCACATTCCAGACCGTCTGGGTGAAAAGCAATCTGCAAATACTCTCTAATCCTCAAACCCTTCACTTTCAATGTGTGCTCCCCTGTTCTTGCCCTTTGACTAAAAGGAACAGCTGCTATCTATCTTTCCTGTCCAAACCCCTCGTAATCATATCCTTCCGAATCACATCACCCTCAGCCTTCTCTGCTCCAAAGTATATAAGCTGAGCTTATCCAGCCTCTCTTCATGGTTAATTTGCTCAATTCCCGAGAACATCCTGGTGAATCTCCTCTGCACCCCTCCAGTGGAACCATATCCTTCCTGTAATGTGGCTTCCAGAATTCAACAAAATATTCCATCTTGCCCGATCCAAAGTACTGAATAGCTCTTATCATCTAAATTTCTGTGAGTTAAAGCTAGTTACTATTCCCAATGCCTTCTTAATTCCAATTTATCCCGGCTAGTCACATTCAGGTGTGTGTGGAGAAGTACCATTTCAGCTTCTTGGTGTGCTGCCATTCATTGAGTCCTCCCCTGTCTGGTTCCTTCTTCCAAATTGCACCACCTCATATTTATCAGGGTTACATTTCATCTGCCATTGATCCACCCATCTGATCATTCCAGCTGTATCTTCCTGTGAGATAAGACCTTCCTTCTCATTGCCAATCACCTGGTTAGTCTTTGTGTCGAACATACATTTATTTATCACACTTTACGTTTCTGCTTCACATTCACATCGACATAATTTATGAAGGCCACAAATAATAAGGGATATAGCAGTGGTCGCTGGGGTACACCAGGGGTCACTGGTCTCCAGTCACACAAACACCCATCACCCACCACTCTCTTTCTCCTGCCTCTAAGTCAATTTGAAAGTCATTTACACAGTTACCCTTGATATTATGGAATTGTACTTTCTTTATCAGTTTTGCATGTGAGGTTTTGTCAAAGGCGTTGCTGAAGAAGAAAAAAATATATAAACAACCTCCTCGAAAAAGATCAATAAAATTCGTTCGGCATGACCACCCTCTGACAATTTCATGCTGACTATCCCTTAACAAACATTGCCTCTGTAAATGAAGATCAGTTTTCTCCTTCCCTGTTTTCCCCAGTTGATTCCGTGACACTGATATGATACTCTCTGATCTACAATTCCCTGTTCTATCTCCACCAACCCTTCCTGTAAAGGGTGTTCTCCATTACTCTGGCACCTCCCCTGTGACCAGATTATATATATACATTTGAGTTAGGGCAATTCCTCCCTTGTCTCCCACTGAAGCCTGTGATACAACTCTTCCAGACTTGGGGACTTGTCCAAATTTATTCCAGCGAAAACCATCGTTTCATATTCGCATCTTATATCAATCTGCTCAAGAGCTTCCCAGTCTGTTCTTCTGGAAATGTATGTGCCTCCTTCTTCTCCCAATTAAAACAGATGTGAAGCTCTCATATTACAATCTATCAATGTTCTCCAGAATCACACATAGATTGCACCCTTGGTTTCTGATGGGCCCTAATTATTCCCTAGTTATTCTGATCTGCTTGATGTCCTTGTGGAACATCTTGGGATTCTCGCTAATCTTGCTCGCACTTGTCAATGTCTCTGTGTTCGTCACTCCCCTCTGTGTGTTTTTTTAAAAAAAGTTTCATTTCGATCACCTCTCGTTCTCTGAAACTCTACAGAACACAGGAAGAGTTCCCTCATCAAGTAATCTTGCCATCTGAGGGATTAATCTCGAGAATTTCCTTGCAGATCTTACAGTGTTTATACAAATAACATATATTGCCTGTTTTTCATTAAATCATTTTAATGTACTTTTCAAATTCAGTGAAACCGACTTTATCCTCATATCTTAATGGCTTGCACGACTCAGGTATATACCAGCAATATAAGGGGAAAAAAACTTTTTTGTGTTCAGGTATCATTTAATGACAAACTATTAAGATCATTTTTCTCAAAATCACTTTTGCAGCAAAGTCATTTATTAGCTCTTCTGATCACATATCACCAATTCCAAAACAGCCTGATCTCTAGCTCTGTGCTCAACATTTCGTTAAAGCAACCCATCTCATAGATGCTCATGAAATCCATTTTCTGAGCATTAGCATTCACTTGGGTTAACATTGTTTAGATGCAACTTGAAGCTGCCCATTATTACTGCATTACCCACAAACTTTTATATCTATTTTCATGTTTTGGACCATACCTAACATTTATATTACAATTTTGACTTTAATATATAATCCCAACAATGTTTGCTTCTCCTTGCTGTTTCTAAGCTCCACCTTACCAGATTCTATGGAATCTGAGTGACGTGGGCTCTGGGGAGGTCAATGCTAGACTCAGGTGAGATGTTTGCCGAGACATATTTCAAAATTGATATTATCTCATCCCATCTTACCCGTTCTTCTCAGGCATCATTGTAACATTTTCTCCAGATCTCTCGTTATACTGGTGGAGTAGGGAAGGACGATGGTCTCTCAACAATGCTATGTATTCCCCCGGAGACCTGAGTCTGCTCTATCCTGGGTGGAAACCTTACAGAAGGCTGTCAAATTGTTGCAGCTGTTGTGCAGTGAGATAACATCTGGAGTAGTGTGTATAGATTTAATTTCATTCTCATCATAGAATCCCTACAGTGTGGACGCAGACTATTTGACCCATCGACTCCAGACAGATCCTGCAAAGACCATCCCATCCAATACCACCACCCACCCTACTCAATCATTATAACCTGGCATTTTCCATGACTGCTCCTGCCTAGCCTGCATATCCCTGGACATTATGGGTAATTTAGCTTGGCCAATCCACCTAACCTGCACTCAAGTAATTCTGGGACTGTGGGAGGAAGTTGGAGAATGAAATTGAACTTGGATCTCTGACACTGTGAGGCAGCAGTACAAACAACTGAGCTACCCAGTGTTGGCAATATAACCCTGCCTGCATGTTTCAGCTCTTGAAAAGTGACATTTGACCATAAGTCGTGAGATTGCATAAGTCCCAAAACCTGTCATTTAGCATCAGGAGGAGGTCTTTGAGATCGAGAACGGCTTGTTTAGGAACAACAGCAGGACATTTAAGGTATCGGGACTATAATGTAGGAACCTCAGGAGGACATTCAGCCCAACGAGACTACAATGTAGGAACACCAGGTGGACATTCGGCTCAGCAAGGGTTTAAAGCAGGAACAGAATGAGTCCAATCAGTCACTAATGCCTCTTACACAGCAATTGGAACAGATCTTTTACAGCCTTGTTCCTTTTACACGTGAATGGTGAAAGGAAATGTGGAGGTAATAGAAAGCAAGGAACTTAGAGTAACCAGTTTCACGAGGGAATGAAAAGTAGTGAGAAAACTATTGGGATTGAAGGCAATTTGTTAGAGTCCATTATGAAGGAATTAATAACAGGAGATGTTCAAAATCAAGCCACAATCCAGCACAGTCACCATAGTTTTATGAAGGATAAATCACGTTTGAATGATTTGACTAGCTTTCTTTAAAAATAGTGACAAACAAGGGGCTCATATATTTGTATTATATCTGAATTTCCAAACAGCAGTGCCTCACAAAAGATCAACATGCGAAACAAGACCACATGGGGAAAGGAAAGATTTATTTGCTAAGAGACATGATTGGCTAAGCAATAAAAAGCTACGATATGGAGCCGCTTGATTTGGACTGGGTCGGACAAGGTCAAAAATCATATGACAGTCGGTTAGAGTGCAACTGGTTTACTTGAAAACACAAGTGCTGCTCCTTTGTCAGGTGGTAGAGAGAAAGGAAGACATTAAACATAGAAGCGATAAGGTAAAGATCAATGTATTGTACAACTCGTGTGCTTGAATTGTACACACCTATGAAGAGTCTTAAATCCTTAATCACTTAGAATGGAGGTGCATGTTTTGATTGATTAATAATCAAATCGTAGAAGTTCTTTCAAGTCACTGCCTGGAGATACCTTCAGGTATTATCGATGAAAAGGACGTGACCCTTCGGTCAACATGTATATCACGCGTGAAGTCTTGTTCGGAGTCTGTCTGTGTCTTCACCTGGAATCAGACTGGGTTTGTTCCCAAAGTAGAAGTTCATGAAATACCGGATTGACTTATTGTGTACAAATTGTATGTTTTTTCGGAAGAAAATAAAGTGTAACTGCAAATACAACCATGCAAATGCAAATTCACCCCGCAGATTTATACGTACTACGTGTGCGTATACATGTGTGTATGTGTGTGGGTGTGTGGGGTGTCTATGCGAAGGGGAGAGAGAGACAATGTGTTTAAGTGAGAGAGACTGAGGGGGAGTGTGCGTGTGAGTGCTGGAGAGAGTGGGTGTGGGTGTGCATGCGTGTGACAGAGCAGAGTGTGCATGTGCACATGTGAGTGTGTGTGTGGAGCGGATAGGGAGATAATGCATCGTGTATGCAATAGGGAGAGTGAGAGTGTGTGCCTATCCAGGCTAAGACACAGACAGGTTTGGCACATCGTTTTCCCATACACACTCAGTCCAGGGTTTCAGAGCTGTCCCTCTCTTCAGCCTCTGCTCCATTTGTTGTTTATGTTACAGACACAGATGCTATCACAATAGTCCCCATGCTTCTTCCAGAGTTGGGTCACCAATCCTCAGGTCTCCCTAAATCTCTGAGGCAGCTCACAGCATAACCTCCAGAAACCTACACCAGCACCGCCATTCAACTTTCAATAACAGGAGTCAGTCAGAATCCCCTCAGCTACAAGTTAGAGACTTGGTCCTTGACAATAACACGCGAGGGGCTTCCTCATGTTACTGACCGCATGATCAGCTGAGAGGGGCAAACACAGGTGTTCAATGGACAGGCACAGACCAAGTTTCAAAGGCGTGAGTCAAAGCTACTGGACTCCCCCTGCCATACATGGAGCACCGGATGGGGCACAGCAGGAGGTGAACAACATCCTGACACACACCATTTCATTGTTTCTGAGCTTCACAATGCCAGCCCTCAATACACGAGGGAGCCAAAATCCAAGGCCATGGAAAGATACAAAAAAAAGAATTAATTAACTGATAAAATTTGTGCAAATATGGACAAGGAGACAGAGGAGAGAGAGTACCTGGAGAAGTGACACAATGGTGGTGCCAATTACAAGAATGAGAACATTGAATAAGGACATTACTACATCAGCTGGAATGATGCATTGCCTCAAAGTCTGAACCTGCCTCACAGAACCAGCCCAGACACTATAAACTGAGACAAAGTAACGGCCAAGATGCACAGCTGTGCAGACCGTGCTCGTGGATTACTCCGTAAACTGGACTATATGCCATCCTTTCCTATTCTGACCTACACGTGACTCCAGACGCACACCAATGTGGTTGATGGTTAACTGGGCAATTAGAGATGGGTAATAAATGCTTGCCCAGCCAGCGACGTTCTCATTCCATGAATGAATTAAGAAAAAAACCTCAATTCCTGTTGGCTTCACCTAACATGTGCTTCTCTCTTATCAGTGACCAGACCCTCAACTTTTTCAATCCTCCACATTCCTTACAACTGCCAGCCTCACCTTTCACCGTAATAGGGGCATGCTATCTCTGTGCTCTTGACATCCCATTTTTTGAAGTCTTTCCACTTTTCAGCTGGCCCCTTATCTGCCAGTATCTGCGCCAATAGACTTTGGAAAATTCTTGATTTATATCATCAAAATTGGCTTTTCAACAATTTAGAATTTCAAGTTTTCGACCCAATTAATCCTGTTCCATCTCTATTTTAAAACTAATAGAATTATGATCCCGTGCCATAGAGTGCTCCCCCATGATATCTCAACCACCCCACTACCAACTGCTTTATTTCCCAAGGGTAGATCATAGTTAGCTCCTTCTCCGTGATTGAGAGCATTGAACAAGCTGTTGTAGCTTTGTAACTGGGAATGGGGTTAGCACAGGACGTGGGCAAGATGTTTCCTCTAGTATGAGAGTCTCGGGCCCAAGGGCACAGCTTCAGTGTGAAGGAACAACCCTTTAGAATGGCGATGTGGAGGAATTTATTCAGCCAGAAGGTGATGGATCAGTGGAACTCACTGTCTCAGGAGGCTGTGGAGGTGCGTAATTCAGTGGATTTATCTCAGAGAGATAGATAGGTTCTTGATGCGTAAGGAGATCAAGGGTTACAGGGAGTAGGCGAGAGAATGGGGATCAGAAACTATTCAGCCAGAATCAAATGGTATGGCAGACTTGATGGATCGACTGTTCTAATTCTACTCCTCTATATAATGGTCTTACGGGCGGTGCTCATTCCATAGGTTCGTAAGTGTGCACTTAGCATTTCTGGCACATTGTTTTCCATACATTTCAGCACTTTCAGCATTGATTCCAAAGGAAATGCAGAATAAAAATTGGGAAGGCTTGTAACAACTGTAGATGACTCCAGTCAACCCACACTGAGAATACTGTGAACAGGTTTGGTCCCCTATCTGGAGGGAAAATGACCTTGCATGTAGACAGCCCAGAGAAAGTTCACCAGGCTGTTCCTCAAAATGGAGGGATATCAATGAGAAGAGGTGGAGAAGTTTGAACTTAAATGAGCCAAATTAATTGATACATTGAACATTCCTGCGTTCTTACAGGGTCAGTACTGAGACGTTGCTTCCCTGAGCAAGGATCTGTAACCGGAGATAAAGCAGAAAGCAGGCATGAGAGAAGGTTCCAGAGAAAAGCTGGGTTGGAGAGATTGGAGGATGTTACAGATGTTCGGGTGTTTTGAGATCACCATTGTTGGTCAGAGATCAGATGGTTTAGAGAAATGAAACATGGCAAGGTGAGTTACAGGGTTATCAGTCCTGAAGGAGTTACAGAGATCGGGATGAATATAGGGAGTAGAAGTTACACTGATGGGGTAGTGTTTGGAGCTACAGGAGATACAGAGACTGGAGGGTTGTTGGAACTGGAGATTATACAGTCATGGGTGATGGTTGGAGCGACAGGAGGTTTTAGCGAAAGGGAGGATTGGATGGACTGGAGATTACACAGATAGAACATAGAACATAGAAGGATACAGCGCAGTACAGGCCCTTCGGCCCTCGATGTTGCGCCGACCGAGTCCTACCTAACCTATACTAGCCCAATAACTTCCAAATGCCTATCCAATGCCCGCTTAAATGAACATAAAGAAGGAGAGTTCACCACTGATACGGGCAGGGCATTCCATGAACACTCAACCCGCTGTGTGAAGAATCTACCACTAACATCTGTCCTATACCTACCACCCCTTAATTTAAAGCTATGTCCCCTAGTAACACCTGACTCCATTAGCGGTAAAAGGTTCTTAGTATTTACCCTATCTAAACCCCTAATCATCTTATACACTTCTATCAGATCTCCCCTAAACCTTCTCTTCTCCAATGAGAACAGCCCCAAGTGCCTCAGCCTTTCCTCATAAGATTTTCCTACCATTCCAGGCAACATCCTGGTAAACCTCCTCTGCACTCGTTCTAAAGCTTCCACATCCTTCCTATAGTATGGCGACCAAAACTGCACACAATACTCCAGATGAGGCCTCACCAGAGTCTTATACAACTGCAACATGACCTCAGGACTCCGGAACTCAATTCCTCTGCCAATAAAGCCCAGTACACCATATGCCTTCCTCACAGCACTATTTACCTGGGTGGCAACTTTCAGAGATCTGTGTACATAGACACCAAGATCCCTCTGCTCATCCACACTACCAAGTAGCCTACCATTAGCCCAGTAATCCAACATCTTGTTATTCCTACCAAAGTGAACGACTTTGCACTTAGCTACATTGAATTCCATTTGCCACATTTCCGCCCAGCTCTGCAACTTATCTATATCCCGCTGTAACCTACCACTTCCTTCCTCACTATCCACAACTCCACCGACTTTCGTGTCATCCGCAAACTTGCTTACCCAGCTTTCAAGTCCTTCCTCTAGATCATTTATAAAGATAACAAAAAGCAATGGTCCCAAAACAGATCCTTGTGGTACACCGCTAGTAACTGCGCTCCAAGATGAACATAATCCATCAACTACTACCCTCTGTCTCCTTCCAGCCAGCCAATTCCTAATCCAAACCTCTAATGTATCCTCAATGCCATACCTCCGAAGTTTTAGCATTAGCCGACCATGGGGAACCTTATCGAACGCCTTACTAAAATCCATATACACAACATCTACTGCTTTACCCTCATCCACTTCCATAGTCACCTTCTCAAAGAACTCAATAAGGTTTGTGAGGCACGACCTGCCCTTCACAAAACCATGCTGGCTATCCCTGATCACGTTATTCCTACCCAGATGTTCATAAATCTTATCCCTTACCATTCTCTCTAAGACTTTGCCCACCACTGAAGTCAGACTCACTGGCCTATAGTTACTAGGGCTATCCCTACTCCCTTTCTTGAACAATGGGACCACATTCGCTATCCTCCAGTCCTCTGGTACTATTCCCGTTGACAATGACGACATAAAAATCCAGGCCAATGGCTCTGCTATCTCCTCCCTAGCTTCCCATAGGATCCTGGGGTAAATGCCATCAGGCCCAGGAGACTTATCTATATTCATCCTTTCCAATATTCCCAAAACCTCTTCCCTGCATATTTCCAGGGCATCCATTCTAATTATTTGTGATTCCATATTCACATCAGCAACAGTGTCCTGTTCCTGAGTGAATACTGATGAAAAGTACTGATTTAATGTCTCTCCAATCTCCTCCGCCTCCACACACAACTTCCCACTACTATCCTTGACTGGACCGATACCTACCCAATCATCCTTTTATTCTTGACATACCTATAGAAAGCCTTTGGGTTTTCCCTAATCCTACCAGCTAAAGACTTTTCATGTCCCCTTCTCGCTTTTCTTAGCTCCCTCTTTAGATCCTTCCTGGCTACCTTATAACTCTCAATCGCCCCTACTGAACCTTCACGCCTCATCTTTACATATGCCGCCTTCTTCCCTTTCACAAGGGACTCCAATTCCTTACTAAACCACGGCTGCCTCACAAGGCCCTTTACACCATGCCTGACTGGTACATACCTATCGAGGACACGCAGTAGCTGCTCCTTGAACAATCCCCACATCTCATTAGTGTTCTTCTCTTGAAGCCTGTTTTTCCAATCCACACAACCTAAGTCATGCC
Organism: Hemiscyllium ocellatum; assembly: GCF_020745735.1. Classification (NCBI taxonomy): domain Eukaryota; kingdom Metazoa; phylum Chordata; class Chondrichthyes; order Orectolobiformes; family Hemiscylliidae; genus Hemiscyllium; species Hemiscyllium ocellatum. The sequence goes on from NC_083446.1 coordinate 29,211,516, forward strand.
TCACTGCATCATAATTTCCCTGCCCCCAGCTATAGCTCTTGCCCTGCGGCACACGATTATCCCTCTCCATCACTAAAGTAAAAGTCACCGAGTTGTGGTCACTGTCCCCGAAGTGCTCACCTACCTCCAAGTCTAACACCTGGCCTGGTTCATTACCTAGAACCAAATCCAATATAGCCTCCCCTCTTGTTGGCCTGTCGACATATTGTGTCAGGAAACCCTCCTGCACACATTGTACAAACACCGACCCATCTAATGAACTCGAGCTATAGCTCTCCCAGTCAATATCTGGGAAGTTAAAGTCCCCCATAACAACCACCCTGCTACCTTCACTCTTTTCCTGAATCATCCTCGCAATATTATCCTCTACTTCTCTAGGACTATTAGGAGGCCTGTAGAAAACACCTAACAGGGTGACCTCACCTTTCCTATTTCTAACCTCAGCCCAAACTACCTCAGATGGCAAGTCCTCTTCCATCGTCCATTCCACTGCTGTGTTACTGTCTTTGACAAGTAATGCCACGCCTCCCCCTTTTTTACCCCCATGTCTGATCCTACTAAAACATTTGAACCCTGGAACGTGCAACAGCCATTCTTGTCCATGTTCTACCCACGTCTCTGTAATGGCCACAACATCGAAGTCCCAGGTACCACCCCACGCTGCAAGTTCACCTACCTTATTCCTTATACTTCTGGCATTGAAATATACACACTTCAATCCACCTTTCTGGTTACAGGCACCCTCCTTAGAGATCGCTGCATTATTCCTAACCTCCCTACACTCAAGGTCCTGTACCCTAAAGCTACAGTCCTGGTTCCCATGCCCCCGCGGAGTTAGTTTAAACCCTCCCAAAGAGCACTAGCAAACCTCCCCCCAAGGACACTGGTGCCCCTCAGGTTCAGGTGTAGACCATCCTGTTTATAGAGGTCCCACCTTCCCCAGAAAGGACCTCAGTTGTCCAGAAACCGGAATCCCTCCCTCCTGCACCATCCCTGTAGCCACGCATTTAACTGCTCTCTCTCCCTATTCCTCGACACTCTATCACGTGGCACGGGTAACAAACCAGAGACTACAACTCTGTTTGTTCTAACTCTGAGCTTCCAACCTAGCTCCCTGAAAGCCTGTCTGACATCCTCACCCTTCTTCCTACCTATATCGTTGGTGCCAACGTGGACCACGATCTGGGGCTGCTCCCCCTCCCCCTTAAGGACCCGGAAAACACGATCAGCGACATCACGTACCCTTGCACCTGGGAGGCAACATACCAAACGTGAGTCACTGTCGCCCCCACAAAACCGTCTGTCTGTACCCCTCACTATCGAGTCCCCAAGAACTATCGCTCTACCTTTCTCCACCCTACCCTTCTGAGCAACGGGGCCAGGCTCCGTGCCAGAGGCCTGAACCTCGTTGCTTGCCCCTGGTAAGTCATCCCCCCCACAAGTATCCAAAACGGTATACTTGTTCTTGAGGGGAATGACCGCAGGGGGTCCCTGCACTGGCTTCCTCCTCCCACTCCCCCTCACTGTCACCCATCTATCTTGAACTTTCGGAGTAACTACTTGCCTAAAGCTCCGATCTATGACCTCCTCTGCCTCCCGAATGATCCGCAGTTCATCCAACTCCAGCTCCAGTTCCCTAACTCGGGTTTGGACGAGCTGGAGATGGGTGCACTTCTTGCAAGTGTACTCAGCAGGGACGCTAATGGCTTCCCTCACCTCATACATGTTGCAAGAGGAACATTGCCCTCTCTGCACTGCCATCCCTCTAAAAGTAACCTTTCCTTAAAAAAAACAACAAAAACCAACTAAATCTAAAGAAACAAACAAGGAAAATGCAGCACTTACCCGCTAGTCACAATTGGTCTTATTAATTAGGTTAGAGGAGGTGGAAGGGTGGGAGGCACTACTCGTGTAGTGCCTCGGGTGACTCGCCTACGCCTTTAAATAAGGGGAGGAAAAAAAAACCTTACCCAGGTAACCTAGCGCGCCTTCCGTGTCTGCTACCGCTTTTTTAAAAGAAAACTTTAAATTTACAACTATTAAATAAACGACCAAACTTACCCACCAGCCGTCGCGAAGTCTTCCGAGAGACTGAGGCCTAAAACTCGGAGCCCGCCTTTAAATAAGGGGAGGAAAAAAAAACCTTACCCAGGTAACCTAGCGCGCCTTCCGTGTCTGCTACCGCTTTTTTAAAAGAAAACTTTAAATTTACAACTATTAAATAAACGACCAAACTTACCCACCAGCCGTCGCGAAGTCTTCCGAGAGACTGAGGCCTAAAACTCGGAGCCCGCCTTTAAATAAGGGGAGGAAAAAAAAACCTTACCCAGGTAACCTAGCGCGCCTTCCGTGTCTGCTACCGCTTTTTTAAAAGAAAACTTTAAATTTACAACTATTAAATAAACGACCAAACTTACCCACCAGCCGTCGCGAAGTCTTCCGAGAGACTGAGGCCTAAAACTCGGAGCCCGCCTTTAAATAAGGGGAGGAAAAAAAAACCTTAACCAGGTAACCTAGCGCGCCTTCCGTGTCTGCTACCGCTTTTTTAAAAGAAAACTTTAAATTTACAACTATTAAATAAACGACCAAACTTACCCACCAGCCGTCGCGAAGTCTTCCGAGAGACTGAGGCCTAAAACTCGGAGCCCGCCTTTAAATAAGGGGAGGAAAAAAAAACCTTACCCAGGTAACCTAGCGCGCCTTCCGTGTCTGCTACCGCTTTTTTAAAAGAAAACTTTAAATTTACAACTATTAAATAAACGACCAAACTTACCCACCAGCCGTCGCGAAGTCTTCCGAGAGACTGAGGCCTAAAACTCGGAGCCCGCCTTTAAATAAGGGGAGGAAAAAAAAACCTTACCCAGGTAACCTAGCGCGCCTTCCGTGTCTGCTACCGCTTTTTTAAAAGAAAACTTTAAATTTACAACTATTAAATAAACGACCAAACTTACCCACCAGCCGTCGCGAAGTCTTCCGAGAGACTGAGGCCTAAAACTCGGAGCCCGCCTTTAAATAAGGGGAGGAAAAAAAAACCTTACCCAGGTAACCTAGCGCGCCTTCCGTGTCTGCTACCGCTTTTTTAAAAGAAAACTTTAAATTTACAACTATTAAATAAACGACCAAACTTACCCACCAGCCGTCGCGAAGTCTTCCGAGAGACTGAGGCCAAAAACTCGGAGCCCGCCTTTAAATAAGGGGAGGAAAAAAACACCTTACCCAGGTAACCTAGCGCGCCTTCCGTGTCTGCTACCGCTTTTTTAAAAGAAAACTTTAAATTTACAACTATTAAATAAACGACCAAACTTACCCACCAGCCGTCGCGAAGTCTTCCGAGAGACTGAGGCCTAAAACTCGGAGCCCGCCTTTAAATAAGGGGAGGAAAAAAAAACCTTACCCAGGTAACCTAGCGCGCCTTCCGTGTCTGCTACCGCTTTTTTAAAAGAAAACTTTAAATTTACAACTATTAAATAAACGACCAAACTTACCCACCAGCCGTCGCGAAGTCTTCCGAGAGACTGAGGCCTAAAACTCGGAGCCCGCCTTTAAATAAGGGGAGGAAAAAAAAACCTTACCCAGGTAACCTAGCGCGCCTTCCGTGTCTGCTACCGCTTTTTTAAAAGAAAACTTTAAATTTACAACTATTAAATAAACGACCAAACTTACCCACCAGCCGTCGCGAAGTCTTCCGAGAGACTGAGGCCTAAAACTCGGAGCCCGCCTTTAAATAAGGGGAGGAAAAAAAAACCTTACCCATGTAACCTAGCGCGCCTTCCGTGTCTGCTACCGCTTTTTTAAAAGAAAACTTTAAATTTACAACTATTAAATAAACGACCAAACTTACCCACCAGCCGTCGCGAAGTCTGCCGAGAGACTGAGGCCTAAAACTCGGAGCCCGCCTTTAAATAAGGGGAGGAAAAAAAAAACCTTACCCAGGTAACCTAGCGCGCCTTCCGGGTCTGCTACCGCTTTTTTAAAGGAAAACTTTAAATTTACAACTATTAAATAAACGACCAAACTTACCCACCAGCCGTCGCGAAGTCTTCCGAGAGACTGAGGCCTAAAACTCGGAGCCCGCCTTTAAATAAGGGGAGGAAAAAAAAACCTTACCCAGGTAACCTAGCGCGCCTTCCGGGTCTGCTACCGCTTTTTTAAAAGAAAACTTTAAATATACAACTATTAAATAAACGACCAAACTTACCCACCAGCTGTCGCGAAGTCTTCCGAGAGACTCCGAGATGTGGATGTTAGTCGGAGTTCGAAGTTTGTGAGAAGATTTGTAACTCGGGTGCTCGTTATTGTGGTTCAGTTCGCCGAGCAGGGAATTTGTGTTGCAGACGTTCACTGCCCTGTCTAGGTGACATCCTCAGTGCCTGGGACCCTCCTGTGAAGGGCTTCTGAGAAATTTCCTCCAACAAACACATTGACCTGGACCCAATATACCTGCCATTGCAGCAGACAGCTGGAACTGACGACCGGAAGCGGCAGAGACAAACTACTATAAATGCTGGAGGAAACATCACAGAAGCGTTTCACAGGAGGCTCCCAAGCTCTGAGGACGTCACCTAGACAGGGGATGAAACGTCTGCAACACAAATTCCCAGCTCAGCGAACAGTTAGTCGGAGCTGCAGGACTTACAGAAATAGGGACGGTTGTAGGGACTGGGAATACACAGATAGGGATGGTGGTTGGAGCTGCAGGTTTTTATAGAGATCGGGTGGATTGTTGGGGCTGGGGATTACATCGATATGGACAGTTGTTGGAGCTGCAGGAATCCGTGAGATAGGGAGGGTTGAATGGGGCTGGATCAGGTCAGAGCCAGAGATAATTACAGGGATTAGAGGAGCCAGGGATTCTGAGGATTGTCCAGCTGCAGGAGTTCAGAGAGTTAGTGAGGGCAGTGAAGGCAGGTTTGCAGCATTCCCATCAGTTCCACAGAGATGTGGAGTGCTGTTCTGGAGGAGGTTACAGAACTCTACAGGGTTGGAGATGTTGCAAGATATGACAAAGACAGTGAGCTGTAGTACTTGAGGAGGTTACAGCGACAATATGTATTGAGGTGTTGGAGGCTGTTACAAGTATTAAACATGCTGCAGGATATCAATAACCTGACATCGATCAGGAGGGTTGGAAGGTTTGGAGATAGAGAACGAGAATTGCAGACACTGAAGACTATCACAGAGATGGGGAGTAACGTATGAGTTAGAAGAGTTATAATATACAATGTGCTGTAGGCAATGGAGTCAGGAGATCTGAAGGGATTACAGGTGTTAAAATGGACAGTGAGACTTCTCAGTGTCAGATGGGGGTATTTTACACAAATAGGGAGTATTTTCTGGAATGGCGCTATTTACAGAGATTGAGAGAGATGTATAGAATTGAGGAACGAACAGAGATATGGAAGGCTGTAGTGAGTGAAGGCATTTGCTGATGTCGGGAGTTGGGGTTCTGGAGGTTTTATCGATATGGGAAGGCTGGAGAGTCTGGCCGAGCTTAAAGACAGGAACAGCAGTGAGGCCTGAAGACACTAACACAGATAGGGAGCAAGGCACAAACTGGAGGAGGTTCCTGCCCGAGGGAGCATTGTAGGGGAGGGTGACATTTATACAGATAGGGCTGCAAGAACTGGAGACGGTTAAAGAGATGATAAGATGGATGGAGTCACTAGAGGAGCTCACATTGACAGGGCGGGTGATAGCGATAGGAGAATGTTACATAGATCGTGAGTCTTCCAGGAACTGGATTGGGAGAATAGCAAGCATTGGGATCTACAGATTGGGAGTAATGCAGGAAACAGAGAGAATTACGCAGATGGGAGGATTGTGGGCTCTCCACATTTTCCGAGGGTTTCAGGAAGCGATTACACAGACAAGGAGGGGTGTTGAAGCTGTTGGAATCCACAGCGACTGAAACATTTGGAGCTGTTTAATTGTTAGATGGATATTTCAGGGTCAGTAATATGGAACGCAGAGGGAGAGGTTAGATTTTATTACATTCTCTATAGTATGGAAACGGCACTTCGGCCCAACCAGTCCACACCAACTCTCCAAAGATTAATCCACTCAGACCATTTCCCTCTGACTAATGTATTAATGCTGTGGGCAGATTAGAATGGCCACTTCACCTGACTTGCATATCATTGGACTTTCGAAGGAAACTGGACCACTCGGAGGAAACCCATGCCGACACGGTGAGAACGTGCTAACTCCGTACAGACTGTCACCCAAGGCTGGAATCGAACCTGTGTCTCTGGCGCTGTGAGGAAGCAGCGCTCACCACTGAATCCCCATGCCACCCTAAACTGCATAGCTACACAAAGAGGGTGTTGAGGTGCAGGGAGGAGCACACAGAGATGGGGAGTGATGTTGCAGCTGGAAAAGGGTCTGGTGGTGTTTATACAGATAAGGAGCTCGGGAGGGATGGGAGATAGTTACAGAGGTCGTATGGTGCTGTTGGCCAGGAGGTAGGAATGTTATCAGGCCTTCAGAAGGTTACAGTGATATCATGTTCGCTTGGGGTTTGAGGAAGGTACATAGGTGGGCATTTTGGTCCAGAAATAGACATTATTGTACTGCGTGTAAGATGAGGTTATTGAAATTGGGCATGTTATCGAGACTGGAGCAACTTATACATAAGGAGAGACATCAGCATTAGTGTAGGTTCCATATATACAGCGGGAATATGGGAGCGGTGGAGGGTGCAGAAATATGAACTTTTCTGGAAATTACAAGCATTCAAGACACTGGCGCAGATGAGTTGGACCACAAGGCATGTTTCCTCGCTGTATCACTCTATCACACAACAAGAGAAAGTGTGAAGGAGGAATATAGAACAGAAAGATCCCATGTTTAATACTATCTCCTTGAGGGAGGCTTGCTTTCCCCTCTGTTGTACTGATGCTCATCAAGACAGCACAGGCCTGGATTCATAACTGTGAACTTCCTATATTGTCAGAGGAAGGCTCATAACAGTAGAGACGACAGTAAACAAGACGATAGGGTTTGAGCCTGGGACCTTCATGCTCTCTGTTCACACTTCAACACTGTATCTGTGTCATGCCTTCCGGACGAAACTTCGATCCTTTAAATTCGCTCTGCTCTGTTCACTTTGAGTGATCTTACCTCGCTGCTTATTGAAGGCTCCAGATCTCCCTGCCCTCGGGCTGACCAATTGCGTTAAATCAGATGTTGGATGAAATATCCAGCAGTTAGGAAGTTTATTGAGTCATGAACGTCCTGAATACATGCAGGAGACAGAGAAATAGACAGAATGGGAAATTAGACAGATCCAGTGAGGGTCACACAGGGAGAGTGGCACGGCGTACCACAGTGATCTGGAAAATCCCAGTCTCCACCCCTGGTCTGTGTTGCTTCATTTCCCTGCAGTGGAGAATTCTGTTGGCTCAGGATCTGTAGTACCTGCAAAAGCTGCAGTCAAAGGCTGCAATTAGACCCTCACAGTGACAGGTATCACACAGAGAGATACTGAGTGACAGCACCAGAGTGCAGGCAAGTATCAGGATCAAACCACAGTCAGGATTAAGGTGATTTGATTGATGGTTGCACTGGGATCAGTACTCAGGGATGAGGGAGCTATCAGTGTGACAGGCGATGGCCTAGTTTTACACTCACTAGACTGTTCGTCCAGAATTTAATGTCGGTGGAAAGGATACCCATCTAAGTTATAGAACATAGAAAAATACAGCGCAGTACAGGCCCTTCGGCCCTCGATGTTGCGCCGACCAAATCCTACCTAACCTACACTAGCCCAATAACTTCCATATGCCTATCAAATGCCTGCTTAAATGACCATAAAGAGGGAGAGTTCACCACTGCTACTGGCAGGGCATTTCATGAACTCACAACCCGCTGCATAAAGAATCTACCCCTAACATCTGTCCTATACCTACCACCCCTTAATTTAAAGCTGTGTCCCCTAGTAACAGCTGACTCCATTAGCGGTAAAAGGTTCTCAGTGTCTACCCTATCTAAACCCCTAATCATCTTATACACCTCTATCAAATCTCCCCTAAACCTTCTTTTCTCCAATGAGAACAGGCCCAAGTGCCTCAGCCTTTCCTCATACGATCTTCCTACCATACCAGGCAACATCCTGGTAAACCTCCTCTGCACTCGTTCCAATGCCTCCACATCCTTCCTATAGTATGGCGACCAAAACTACACACAATACTCCAGATGAGGCCGCACCAGAGTCTTATACAACTGCAACGTGGCCTCAGGACTCCGGAACTCAATTCCTCTACCAATAAAGCCCAGTACACCATATGCCTTCTTCACAGCACTATTTACCTGGGTGGCAACTTTCAGAAATCTGTGTACATGGACACCAAGATCCCTCTGCTCATCCACACTACCAAGTAGCCTACCATTAGCCCAGTAATCCATCTTCTTGTTACTCCTACCAAAGTGAACGACTTCACACTTAGATACATTGCATTCCATCTGCCACCTTTCTGCCCAGCTCTGCAACTTATCTATATCCCGCTGTAACCTGTCACATCCTTCTTCACTGTCCACAACTCCACCGACCTTTGTGTCATCCGCAAACTTGCTCACACAGCTTTCAACCCCTCCTCTAGATCATTTATAAAGATGACAAACAGCAACGGTCCCAAAACAGATCCCTGTGGTACACCGCTAGTAACTGCGCTCCAAGATGAACCTAGTCCATCAACTACTACCCTCTGTCTCCTTCCAGCCAGCCAATTCCTAATCCAAACCTCTAATGCACCCTCAATGCCATACCTCCGTAGTTTTAGCATTAGCCTACCATGGGGTACCTTATCGAACGCCTTGCTAAAATCCATATACACCACATCTACTGCTTTACCCTCATCCACCTCCTTAGTCACCTTCTCAAAGAACTCAATAAGGTTTGTGAGGCACGACCTGCCCTTCACAAAACCATGCTGACTATCCTTGATCACATTATTCCTATCCAGATGTTCATAAATCTTATCCCTTACAATTCTCTCTAAGACTTTGCCCTCAACAGAAGTGAGACTCACTGGCCTATAGTTACTCGGGCTGTCCCTACTCCCCTTCTTGAACAAGGGGACCACATTCGCTATCCTCCAGTCTTCTGGTACTATTCCCGTTGACAATGACGACATAAAAATCAAGGCCAATGGCTCTGCTATCTCCACCCTAGCTTCCCAGAGGATCCTAGGGTAAATGCCATCAAGCCCAGGAGACTTACCTATTTTCATCCTTTCCAGTATTCCCAAAACCTCCTCCCTACATACTTCAATGCCATCCATTCTAATCACTTGTGACTCAATATTCACACCAGCAACAGAGTCCCGTTCCTGAGTGAATACTGACGAAAAGGATTGATTTATTGTCTCACCAATCTCCTCCGCCTCCACGCACAACTTCCCACTACGATCCTTGACTGGACCGATACCTACCCTAGTCATCCTTTTATTCCTGACATACCTATAGAAAGCCTTTGGGTTTTCCCTAATCCTACCAACTAAGGACTTTTCATGTCCCCTTCTCGCTGCTCTTAGCTCTCTCTTCAGATCCATCCTGGCTACCTTGTAACTCTCAATCGCCCCAACTGAACCTTCACGCCTCATCCTTACATAGGCCGCCCTCTTCCCTTTCACAAGGGATTCCAATTCCTTATTAAACCACGGCTCCCTCACAAGACCCTTTACTCCCTGCCTGACTGGTACATACTTATCAAGGACACTCAATAGGTGTTCCTTGGACAATCTCCACATATCATTAGTGTTCTTCTCCTGAAGCCTGTTTTTCCAATCCACGCATCAGTCATGCCTCACCGCATCATAATTTCCCTGCCCCCAGCTATAGCTCTTGCCCTGCAGAGCACACTTATCCCTCTCCATCACTAAAGTAAAAGTCACCGAGTTGTGGTCACTGTCCCCAAAGTGCTCACCTACCTCCAAGTCTAACACCTGGCCTGGTGCATTACCTAGAACCAAATCCAGTATAGCCTCACCTCTTGTTGGCCTGTCTACATATTGTGTCAGAAAACCCTCCTGCACACATTGGACAAACACCAACCCATCTAACGAACTCGAGCTATAGCTTTCCCAGTCAATATCTGGGAAGTTAAAGTCCCCCATAACAACCACCCCGCTACTTTCACTCTTTTCCTGAATCATCCTCGCAAAACTATCTTCTACTTCTCTCGGACTATTGGGAGGCCGGTAGAAAACACCTAACAGGGTGACCTCACCTTTCCTATTTCTAACCTCAGCCCAAACTACCTCATATGGCAAATCTTCCTCCATCGTCCTTTCCACCGCTGTAATGCTATCCTTGACAAGCAATGCCACACCTCCCCCTCTTTTACCCCCATGTCTGACCCTACTAAAACATTTAAACCCTGGAACCTGCAACAGCCATTCCTGCCCCTGTTCTACCCACGTCTCTGTAATGGCTACAACATCGAAGTCCCAGGTACAAACCCACGCTGCAAGTTCACCTACCTTATTTCTTATACTTCTGGCATTGAAGTATACACACTTCAAGCCACTTTTATGTTTACAGGCACCCTCCTTCGAAATCGATGCCTTGTTCCTAACCTCCCTACACTCAAGGTCCTGTACCCTGAAGCTACAGTCCAGGTTCCCATGCCCCTGCAGAGTTAGTTTAAACCCTCCCAAAGAGCACTAGCAAACCTCCCCCCAAGGATACTGGTGCCCCACAGGTTCAGGTGTAGACCATCCTGTTTATAGAGGTCCCACCTTCCCCAGAAAGAACCCCAGTTGTCCAGAAACCGGAATCCCTCCCTCCTGCACCATGCCTGTAGCCACTCATTTAACTGCTCTCTCTCCCTATTCCTCGACTCTCTATCACGTGGCACGGGTAACAAACCAGAGACAACAACTCTGTTTGTTCTAGCTTTGAGCTTCCAACCTAGGTCCCTGAAAGCCTGCCTGACATCCTCACCCCTCTTCCTACCTATGCCGTTGGTGCCAACGTGGACCACGATCTGGGGCTGCTCCCCCTCCCCCTTAAGGACCCGGAAAACACGATCAGAGACATCACGTACCCTTGCACCTGGGAGGCAACATACCAATCGTGAGTCTCTGTCGCCCCCACAAAACGGCCTATCTGTACCCCTCACTATTGAGTCCCCAAGAACTATCGCTCTAACTTTCTCCACCCGTCCCTTCTGAGCAACGGGGGCAGGCTCCGTGCCAGAGGCCTGAACCTAGTTGCTTACCCCTGATAAGCCATCCCCCCCACAAGTATCCAAAACGGTATACTTGTTCTTGAGGGGAATGACCGCAGGGGGTCCCTGCACTGGTTGGTTTCTCCCACTCCCCCTCACTGTCACCCATCTGTCTATAACTTTCGGTGTAACTACTTCCATAAAGCTCTGATCTATGACCACCTCTGCCTCCTGAATGATCCGCAGTTCATCCAACTCCAGCTCCAGTTCCCTAACACGGTCTTGGAGGAGCTGGAGATGGATGCACTTCTTGCAAGTGTAATCAGCAGGGATACTAATGTCTTCCCTCACCTCATACATGTTGCAAGAGGAACATTGCACTGCCTGCACTGCCATCCCTCTAAAAAGTAAGCTTTAAAACTAAATCTAAAGAAACAAACAAGCAAAATGCAGCACTTACCTGCTTGCCACAACAGGTCTTATTATTAGGTTAGAGGAGGGCGGCGGGTGGGAGGCTCTACCCCTGTAGTGCCTCGGGTTCCTCGCCTGCGCGCTTATATAAGAAAAAAACCCTACCCAGGTAACCTAGCGCGGCACCAGCTTCCGGGTCCGCCACGCGCTTAAAAAAAACTTTAAAACTTTTAGCTGTTTGAAAAAAAACACGGACTGGACTTACCCCGCGATTTCAAAAACACCACCACACAGCCGTTACTTGGTCCGCCGAGAGAGTGAGTTCTCAATATCTTTTCAGGAAGGAAATCTGTGATAGGCAGCTGGTCTGACCTACATATGACTCCAGACCCAGAGCAATGGGGTTGACTCTAAACTGTCCTCTGTAATAGTCTAGCAAGGCTCTCAGCTCAAGGGCAGCTCAGGGGTGGGCATGAAATACTGGCCAGCCAGAGAGAGCAACATCCCACGAGTGAATTAAAAATAACACTGCTGGAACCAGTGTCCTGGCACATTATGTCGGTGGGTTTATGGACAGGACTTTAAACTGACAGAGAGGATGCAGGGACAGGGTTCAGGTGAAAGGAGCTTTCCAAATCCCAAGAGAAAAGGTGATGCATCAGAACAGCATGGGAATGTAACTGAAGACAAGCAGGAAGGAACAAGAATGGACAGAGTTTATTCTGTTTGTGACGGGCCATTATGGGAAAGAGTAAATTATAATGTTGTTTTTCTTTTTTGGAATTGCCAAAGTACCTGCAATAAGATAGATGGTCTTGTGACACAGAGATAAATAAGATTTAGACAGCAGAGACACGTGGTTGCAGGGTGAAGAAAAGGTGGAACGTAAATATTCAACGCTACACAACCTTGTGGGATCTCGGGCAGAATAGGAGTGCAGGATGGGTAACCCTGACAGTAATCGATAACAAAGGCATGACAGAGAAAGCCTGAGGCCTCAGATGAATTGGCTGAATCAGCCTGAAAGTGAATCCTGGGTCCCATGTGTCACAAACACAAGTAGAACATTTCTTAGGCTGTCCAGAAGGATTTCATTGTTCATCCCTGCATTACACAGGAATTCCTTGGAATTGGTAACAAAGGCATTATGATAATTTTGGGAGACTTCAATCTTTGCATGTTCTGGGCAGTCACACTGGCAAGAGAGTTAGTATCCAAGCTCCTCTTTGAGTGTTTTTTGTTAGGGTTTCTTTGAATAATATATTGTGCGAATGGCCAGGGATGTCACAATCTCAGATCGACCGTTGTGTGATGAAACTGTGTGAAGGAGTAATGTCACACAGCGATCCTCCAGGAGATTGGAATTCAAAGAGATTGTCAAGTTTTCATATGACCATAATGCACACCCGAGCATCAGAAACAAAGCCAATTACGTGTATTTGAGCGGAGAACTGACCAAGCTAAATAGCGGAAACAGACTGAAATATCAGCCTGTAAATTAACAGTGAAAATTAATTAGAGTCGTAGAGATGTACAGCAGAGAAACAGAACCCCCCCCCGTCCAATTCGTCCACGCCGACATATATCATAACCATTCTGTTACCATTTACCAGCACGTATCCCACTAAACCCTTTCTATTCATATACTCATCCAGATGCCTTTTAAATGCTGTAATTGTACCAGCCTCCACCACTTCTTCTGGCAGTTAATTCAGGATACACAGCACACTCTGTGTGAAACAGTTGCCCCCAGGTCACTTTCAAATCTTTCAACCGTCCACACTGGACTTATGCCCTCTAGTTCTGGACTCGCCCACCCCAGGTAAACGACCTTGTCTGTTTACCCTATCCATGCCCCTTCTGACTTTATAAACCTCCATAAGGTCACCCGTCAGCCTCTGACACTCCAGGAAAACAGCCCCAGTCGATTCAGCCTCTCGTTGTAGCTCAAGTCCTCCAACCCTGTCAACATCCTTGCAAATCTTTTCTGAACCCTTTCAAGTTTCACAACATCCTTCGGATAGGAATAAGACCAGAATCGCACACAATATTCCAACAGTGTACTGTACAGCCGCAATCTGACCTCCCAACTCCTGTACTCAGTACTCTGACAAATAAAGGAAAGCATACCAAGCGTCTTCTTCACTATCCTATCTACAAGCGACTCTACTTTCAAGGAACTATAAACCTGCACTCCAAGATTTTTTGTCCAGCAACACACCCTTACGATAAGCGTATGAGTCCTGCAAAACTTTGCTTTTCCAAAATGAAGCACCACACATTTATCTAAATTAAACACCATCTGCCATTCCTCGCTCCATTGGCTCATCTAATAGACAGGAGACAGTGGGGTCTGCAGATGCTGGCGATCAGAGTTCTGAATGTTGTGCTGCAAAAGCACAGCAGGTCAGACAGCATCCGAGGAGCAGGAAAGTCGACGTTTTGTGCTGGAGCCCTTAATCAGAAATGAGGCTGGGTGCCTGGGGTGGAGAGATAAATTGGAAGGGATTGGGGCTGGAGGGAAGGTAGCTGAGAGTTCAATAGGTGGATGGAGATGGGAGTGAGGGTGTTAGGTTGGAGAGGAGGGTAGAGCGGATAGGTGGGAAGGAAGATTGACAGGTCATGAGTGCGGTACTGAGCTGTAAGCTTGGACCTGGGCTAACGGAAGGAGGGGAAATGAGGAAACTGGTGAAGTTCACATTGATGCCAAGGGGTTGAAGGATTCCAAGGCAGAACACAAGGCATTCTTCCTCTAGGTGACGGAGTCAGGGAGTGGCGATAGAGGAGGCCCTGGATATGCATGTTCTATGCAGAGTGTGAGGGGGAATTGAAATGATTGGCAACAGGGCTGTGGGTTGATTTTCAGCTGCCCTGGATATGTTCTGTAAAGCGCACTGTCCATCCAGTCTCCTCATCATTGAGGACACTAGACATCTTCCCACAGAGCACCTTAGAGAATCTCGTCAGACACCTGCACCAATCAACCCCACCGCCCTGTTGGGCAGGATTCGAACCTGTGTGGACAAGCCCCAATGGATTTCTAATCCATTGCCTAAATCACTTCATTGCAACTACATGCTTTCAGAAGTTACAGAGCTAAGGAGGATTGTAGGGACTGGAAGAGGTTTCACAATTTAAGAGTGTAGTGGGGACTGGAGGAAAATACCAAAATAGGGAGGGTTTAAGATTGAAAGTTTCTGCAGAAAAACTTTACAGGGTTAAGGGCAGGATTCTTGACAGTGTGAAATACCAGAAAAATCATGGGGTCAACGTCCAGAGATCTTTTAAAGTTGCCACTCAAGTTGTAAGGGTTGTTAAGAAACCCAATGATGTGTCGGCTTGGGGATTAGCAGGGGGATTGTGTCTAAGCACAGTGAGGTCATTTTGCAGCTCGATACAGACCATAATTGGAATATTGTGTTCAGTTCCGGTTGCCTCATTACAGGAAATATGTGGAAGCTTGGGAAAGAATGCAGAGGAGAATTGACTGGTCTGGAGGAGAGGTCTAATGAAGAAAGGTTGGGGGATCCAGGGCTTTTCTCTTTGAAATGAAAAAGGATGAGATGTGACTTAGTAGATGTGTATGAGATGATGAGAGGCAGACATAGAGTGGGTGGCCTGAGATTTTTCCCATTGCCAAAATGGCTAGAACTCGGAGGCAAAATTGGAAGGTAATTGGAGGAAGGTTGAGGGGAGATGTCAGAGGTAACTTCTTTACACAGAGTGTAGTGGGTGAGTGGAATGTATTGCCAGTGTCGATGGTAGCGTCAGATATATTGTGGACATTTAAGTAACTTTTGGATACGCACATGGATTTCTCAAAATAAATTTCTCAAAATGGAGAGCTGTGACCAGTGGTGTTCCACAGAGATCCGTGCTGGGACCACTGTTGCTTGTGATACATATCAATGATTTGGAGGAAGGTATCGGTTCCTTGATTAACAAGTTTGCAGATGACACTAAGATTGGTGGAGTAGCAGAGAGTGAAGGGGACTTTCAGATAATATAGCTGAATATAAATAGATTGGAGAGGCGGGCAGAGAAATGGCAGATGGAGTTCAATCCAGGCAGATGCAAGGTGATGCATTTCGGAAGATCCAATTGAAACGTGGATTATACAGTAAATGGAAAATTCCTGGGGAAAATTGACGTACAGAGAGATTTGGGTATTCAGGTTCATTGCTCCTTGGAGGTGGCACCCTAGGTCAGTAAAGTGGTCAAGGCAGCAAATAGCATGCTTTCCTCCATTGGACGGGGTATTGAGTACAAGAGTTGGCAGGTTGTACTTGTTACATTGTATTGGACTTTGGTGCGGTCACATTTAGAATATTACGTACAGTTCTGGTCTCGACATTACTGAAAGGATGTGCATGCTTTGGAGAGGGTGTAAAGGAGTTTCACCTGGATGTTACCTGGTATAGAGGGCGCTAGCAATGAGGGGAGATTGAATAGTTTTGGATTGTTTTCATTACAAAGATGATGGTTGACTGGGGTCTGTTCGTGGTCTGCAATATCATGGTATGCACAGACAAGGTGGATAGCAAGAAGCATTTTTTTATCTGAGAGTGCAGAACTCAATTGCTAGTGGTCACGAGTTCAAAGTGAGAGGGGGAAGGTTTGGGGCAGATATGCATGGAGCGATCTTTACGCAGAGGATGAAGGGTCCTCGCACACTTTGCCAATGGAGGGGCTACAAGCGGGAATGATAATGTCACTTAAGATGTATCTAGATTAATGCATGAATGAGCAGGGGGCAAACGTATACAGATATACAGAAAATAGGCGACGGGTTTAGACAGAGGATATTGGTCAGCAGAGGCTTAGAGGGCTGAAGAGCCTGTTCCTGTGCTGTGATTTCTTTGTTCTTTGAATGGCCCGCAGGTTAGATTGACCTTGGAGTTGGATAAAACCTTGGCACAACATTGAGGGCTAAAGGCCCTGTACTGCGCTGTACTGTTCCGTGTTCTAAACAGAGAGGGTTACGATGGCAGGAAGAGGTTTCGGGAGGCTGGAGAGGATGGGATCTGAACGAACAGGTACATTAGGAAGGTTTACTAGGATTACCCGAAGTAGCAAAGACAGCAATGGTCTGATCTGGACGACCCTGATGGGAAGGGTTCTGTTGAATGGAGGTGGTTTCACAGGGAGGGAGGACAATAGAGCCATAGGAGGTTACAGAGCTGTATGGCCTGCAGGAGGTCATGGAGTTGCGGAGGTTGGGAGGGATGGAGCAGTTTACAGGGAGAAGGAAGTTGGTAGGATGGAGCGGATTACACAGACAGGGAGGGTTTTCGGTGAATGGAGCAGATGACAGAGAAAAAGTGGGTTGTATGTAGTGGAGGACCAAACAGAGATATGGAGGATAGTTATGACTGAAGTTGTTTATCGATATAGGAAGACTTCCTTCTGTGGATTATTTAAATATGGAGGATGTGGAGTCTGACAGATTTTCCAGAAGGGCAGTGATTTTGATTGGAGGCAGTTTCACAGATAAGGGAGCATTAGTAACCCCCTCCAGAATAGTCAAAGTGGGAAGGGTTGTGCGGGAGTGTGACTTTCTACAGATAGGGATGTAAGAGCTGGAGAAGGTTATGGAGATGAGTAAATAGATGTAGATGCAGGGGGAGCTTACATTGATAGGGTGGGTTTTCGTGACGCAAGGATGTATCACGTATAGTGAGTCTTGTCGGAACTGGATTGGGAGAGTAACAGACTTTCAGTGGGTTCTACAGATCATGATTGCTGCAGGGACCTGAAAGGATTGTCGAGTCTCCACCGAGTGATAGTGTCTTTAGGGCTGGAAGAGGTTACATAGATACGGAAACATTGAAGATAATGTCTGACTTCCTCTTTTTGTTGAACAGTACCTCAATATCCCCCATCAGCCAGGGATCTCTAACCCTGCCAGCTTTTCCCTTCACTCTAACAGAGACATATTGGATTCTTGAGATCACACTTTTCAAAGCCTCCCATTTGCCAGTCATTCCATTTCCTTCAAACAGACTCACCCAGTTGATGGGAGCATGATGTGGAGGAGCTGGTGTTGGACTGGGATGGGCAATGCTAAAAATCACACAAGACCAGCTTACAGCCCAGCAGGTTTATTTGGAGGCATTAGGCTTCAGAGCGCTGCTTCTTCATCAGGTGGTTGTGAAGCACAATCATAAGGCACAGAATTCATAGCAACAGGATTGCAGTGTCATGGAATGTAATATCAAACACACTTAGATTAAGCCTTTCACCTTTTAGAATTATTACCTCCACTTCGAAAGTTAGTGCTTTGAAATAAACTTGTTGGTCTATAACTTGGTGTTCTGTGATTTTCAAATCACCCAATCGACCTCTGCAAGTTCCTGTCAGTTAGCCCCAAAATTGACCCTGCTCCCGTTTCGCACCTCAATCTGTGGAGCTGCCATATCTTTCTCCGGAACTATGATAAATCGAAGATAATTGTGATCACTGGACCGAAAGTGCTCTCTGACTCACACTTTAGTCATTTGCCTGACCTCGGTTTCTGAGGGAAGGTCCAGTGTTGCACCCGCCTGAGTAGAGTGGGGCCCTCTTCATATTGATATAGGAAACTTTCTTGGACACATTTGACAAATTCCACCCCATACGGGCATTTTACACTCTGGTTTTTCCAGTGAATACACGGGAAGTTAAAATCTCCAAACAGTATTATTCTATTATTTCTATAGGTATCTGCAATCTCACTTAACATCTGATCCTCTAATACACGCTGGCTATTGGGGGGTCGAGAACACCATTCCAGCAGACTGACCATCCCCTTTCTGTTCCTAACTTCTCACCATATGACATCATTTGATGACTCCTTAGGTGTATTCTCTCTGAGCACTGTTGTTATGTCCTCCATTATAAAAAGGGCAGCTCTCCCTCCTCACGTTCTTGTCCTTCTGTCACGCCTGGAGATTATGTATCCTGGAACACTGAGCTGCCAGTCCTGCCCTTCTCTTAGCCATGTTTCTGTTATGGCTATAATATCCCAGTCCCCAGAGCCAATCCATGCTCTGACCTCGTCTGCCTTACTAGTCAAGCCTCGTGCGTTGAAATAAATGCCCTTTAAACAAAAAAGTCTTTTCCCTCCCTTGACTGTGCCCCAGGATATCCTGGATAGGAAACTTGCTCTCGATGGCTGATGCATTTTTCCCTTGACTGGTCGATGGTACCACTCTTACCCCCTTCCAAACTAGTTTAAATCATCCACGAGCAACATGAGCAAATCTCCCCCCATGGATACTGGTGCCCCTCTGGTTCAAGTCAAACCCATCCCCCTTGTTCAGGTCCTCTCTACCCCAGAAGAGATCCCAATGATCCAAGAACTGAAAACCCTGCCCCCTGCACCAGCTCCTCAGCCACACATCCATCTGGCCGATCTTTCTATTTCTATCCTCATTGCCACGTGGCACTGGAGTAATCTGGAGATCACAACCCGTGAGGTCCTGCTTTTGAATGTCTTTCCGCACTCCCTGTCAGTATTTCGCAGGATCCCACCTCTTTGACTAACTGTGTCATGTGTACCGATGTGAACAATAACCCCTGTGTATTTAACATGCCAATTCTGATTGCTCTGTAACCGCTCAGAGACATCCTTGACCTTGGTACCTGGGAGGCAGCACACCATCGCGGGGTGTCTTCTGCA
Organism: Hemiscyllium ocellatum; assembly: GCF_020745735.1. Classification (NCBI taxonomy): domain Eukaryota; kingdom Metazoa; phylum Chordata; class Chondrichthyes; order Orectolobiformes; family Hemiscylliidae; genus Hemiscyllium; species Hemiscyllium ocellatum. Next base: position 29,230,754 of record NC_083446.1, read on the forward strand.
GCCACACAGTCTCCTCTCTGCCCCCTCACAACTGAGTCTCCTACCGGTATCACTATCATTAGCTAGGATCTGACAAATAGGGACTGGGAGGATTATCTCCAGTTGGATCTATGTTTGGAAAATGGGAATATGTTAGATTGATACAGTAAGAATTCAGGGCCAGTGTGTTTGTGAGGAGGGAATAGTAAAGGCAGCAGATCGAGTGAATACTGATCAAGTGATAGCGTGAGTTTGATGAAGTATATACAGTGCAATAAACACAAGTGAAGCCATTCAAAACGATAGGGAATGCAAGGACACTCCTTAAAAATGAAAGACAAACAATAGACGTTAAATATCCTTGGTAAATAGTGTTAAGGAAACGCCACAAGTTATTTTAGCAGTATAGTTAGAATAACAGGATTACTGGGGAAACAGTGGGGTCTGTTAGAAACCAAAGGGGCAATCTGTACATGGAGCCAGAGGAAGTAGTTGAGGTCTTCAATGAATAGTTCCCATCTGTATTCACACAGGAGCAAGGCACTTTAGCCGGGGATTTCAGTTGGAATCGCCAGGTTCTCGAACTTGGTGAGATCAACAAGGAGGAGGTATTAAATATTTCCACAGTCATAACTGTGGATAAGCCCCCAGCGCCCAATGAAATGTATCCCAGGCTGCTATAGGAGGGAAGGGAAGAGATTGCTGGGGCCCTGGTAGATATCTTTAATACTTTGATGACCACAGGTGAAGTGCTGAATGACTGGAGGATAGGGAATGTGGTTCCTTTGTTCAATAAGGGCAGCAGGTTTAGGCAGCACGTAATTACAGAGCAGATAGTTTTCCAGCAGGGGGAGGGAAATTAATGAACACCATTCTGAGGGACAGAGTAAATCAACATTTGAAAGGCAGCGATCGATTAGGGATACTCATCACGGATTTGGTAGAGTAAGATCCTCTCCTAAATTCAGCTGAGGGTTTTGTTTGAAATTACGATTGAGGATTTTGATGAGGGCTGTGCAAATGATGTGGGTTACATGGAGTTCATTAAGGCGCTTGCCAAGGTCCCATGGAAGGCTGGTCCAACAGACCAATGGGATGCAAGGCAATTTGGCAACCTGGATCCACAACTGGTAGAGGGTGGTTTTTATGATTGAAATTCTTTCATTGGCGGATGTCCCACAGGGGTCTGTGCAGCAACCATTGCTGTTTATTATGTGCATTAATAACTCGGATGTGGAAGCAGAAGGTATCATTATTAGGTTTGCAGATGATATGAAAGTAGAGGGTGTTGTCCACAGTGACGGGGATGGTCTCAGGCTGCAGTCTGCAGGTTGAGGCTGGGACAGAATTTCAAGACAAGAATTTAAATGAAAAATGCAGACAAGAGCAGAGAAGACAATGAGGGAAGACTGATCGGTTAAAGTACATTTATTTCAAAATAAATGGCCTAACAGATAAGACAGATGAACACAGTGCATGGGCGGGAACATGGGACTGGGATACTGTAGTATTACAGAAACAAAGCTGATGGAGGGGCAAGACTGGGAGCTCAATGTCCCATGGTTCAGGTTATACAGGGACGATAGAACAGGAGGTGCGAGAGGAGGGATGTGGAGTTTTTGACCACTGAAAACATTAAAGTGGCACTTAGAGAGAATATTCCTGGGTATCGCCCAGTGAAGCTATACTACTGCAACGGAGAAATGAGATTGGATCATCCGTTTGATATGACTGTAGGCCCCCAGCATTCAGAGGGAATTTGAGCAGCAAATATGTCGGGAGATCTCAGATATCTGTAAGAATGATAGGGTTGGAATGGTCGTGGATTTTAACTTTCCAAACCTAGACTCGGAATGCTAGAGTGTTCAGAGCTTGGATGGAAGGGATTTATTAGGCATGTTCAAGAAAACTCTCTCAGTCAGAACGTAAACGGCCAGACTGGAGAAAGGGGTAAGACCTGACCTCCCTTTGGGAAACAAGGTAGGGAAAAGGACTGAGTTGTTAGTGGGGCAGCACCACAACACTAAACGTTTGAAAATAGCCATGGAAAAGGACAAGCCTAGTCCACAAGTTAAACATCAAATTTGGTCTTGCCCCAATCTAGAAGGTATAAGTCAAGAGCTTTTAGCAATTGATTGTGGAGGGTATTCGCAGGTAAAGGACGTCAGGCAGGTGGGAAGCTTTCGAAAGAGAGATAAAATGAGACTTCAGGGCCAACATATTCCTGTTAGTCTAAAGGACAATGGCGATCACAAGTAGGAAACACTGAATAACTGGGGTTATTAAGGCTCTGGTCACGAAAAGGGTGCACATGTCACATATAGCGAGCTGGATTAAGGGAATCCATTGAAGAACATTGCGTGTGGACTAATTCACTTCAGAGGGAAATCAGGAGGGCCCAAAGGGGACTACAAAAAGTGTTGGCAGATCAGGCTGAGGAAAGTTCAAAGAGATTCTACAAATATTTTAACAACAGATTATTAACTACGGGCAGAACATGGTTCCTTGAAGATGAATGGGGTCATCCAAATGTGGACCACAGGAGATGGGTGAGATACTAAACGAAAATTTCACGTTTCAACTTACTATGGAGAACACTGGGGAACTCAGAAAAATAAATAATGATGTCTTCAACAAAAAGTCCACATTACAGAATAAGAGGCACTGGAGGCTTTGAAATGCATATAAGGGAGACAGGTCCCTGGGAACTAAGCAAGTATATCTCAGGATATTGTGGGAAGCTCGGGAAGTAATTGCAGGGTCCTGTAAAGAGATATTTCTGTCACTGACAGCCACGGGTGATGAGTTGGAAGCCTGGAGGCTGGCTAATGTTGTGCCAGTAATTAAGAAAGGCTAAAAGGGAAAGCCATGGGCATCAATAGCAAGTAGCTTAATGTCAGTGCTGCATACGTTGTTGGAAGTGATTCTGTTGGACAGGAGTTAGTTACATGCATTTGCAACTACAACGATTGATTAGCGATAGTCAGCACAGCTTTGGAGTACTGCATAGAATTCTGATCATTCTGATTTATGAAGCATTTCCTGAAACTACAAATGGAGCAAAGATTGACGAAGATGTTACTGATACTGGAGGGTTTGACAGAAACGGAGAGGCTAGATAAGCTAGAAAACAACATGGGGCGGGGGGAGAATGAGATAGATTTGACAGATAAGTTAAGGAGAATGCAAAAAGTTTTCTACAGCACACACGTACCAAAAAGCAACTGAAGAGACAACATGTTTCCCTTAAAGATCAGTGAACAACCCATGTGTGGAACCTCATGAGATGGGCGAGACCCTAAATGAACATTTCATGTCAGCACACATTGTTGACAAAGACTGGGAAACAAAGGGAAAGAAACAGTGATGGCTTGTAAAGACTCCCCATCACAGAAGAGGTGGTGCTGGAGGTCTTAGAACACAAAGGTAGAGAAAGCCCTAGGTCCTGAACAAGTGCATACCAGAACGTTGTGGCAAAGTAGTGGCTGGGACACGAGCAGAGATATTTGTATCATTCTCCTTCTTATTTCCACTCGGCGGAGGTGGCTGAGTGGTGAACTTAAAAAGGTTCATAAAACCATGAGGGGTACACAAAAGATGATTTACCCATGTCTTTACCCCAGGACAGTAGAGTCCATAATTAGATGGGATTGAAGTGCAGAAGGAGAAGGTGTTAGCAATTCTGGAAAGTGTTAAAATAGATAAGTCCCCTGGGCCGGATGGGATTTGTCCTCAGATTCTCTGGGAAGCCAGGAAGGTGATTGCCGAGCCTTTGGCTTTAAACTGTATGCCGTCATTGTCTACAGAGGTAGTTCCAGAAGGCTGGAGGTTAGCAAATGTTGTCCCATTATCCGAGAAGGGGAGAAGAGAAAACCCTGGTAATTATAGAGCTGCAAGCGTTACTTTCATTCTGGGTGAAGTGTTGGAAAGGCTTCTAATGGATAGGATTTATGATCATCTGGAGATTAATCACTTAATTAGGGATAGTCAACACGGCTTTGTGAAGGGTAGGCCGTGCCTCACAAACCTTATTAAGTTCTTTAAGAAGGTGGATAAGGGTAAACCAGTTGATGTGTTTTATATGGATTACAGTAAGGCGTGTGTTAAGGTTCCCCACGGTCGGCTATTGCATACAATACGGAGGCATGGGATTGAGGGTTAATTAGCAGTCTGGATCAGAAATTCGCTCGCTGAAAGAAGACAAAGTAGTATTTCATGAGAAATATTCACCCTGGAGTTCAGTTGCTACGTGGTTACGACAGAATTTGTTTTGGGTCGAATGTTGCTTGTCATTTTATATAAATGATCTGGATTAGGGCAGTGAATCATCGGTTAGTAAATGTGCAGATGACACTAAGGTCGATAAAGTTGTAGATAGTGACGAAGGATTATGTCGGTTACAGAGTCATAGATAAGCTGCAGAGCTGGACGGAAAGTTCACAAATGGAGTTTAATGTGGAAAAGTGTGACGTCATTCATTTTGTAAAGAGTAACAGGCACACAGAGTACTCGGCTAGTGGTAAGATTCTTGGTAGTGTAGATGAACAGAGAGATCTCTGTGTCCATGTACATAGATCATTGAAAGTTGCCGCCCAGGCTGATCGGGTTGTTATGAAGGCATTCAGTGTGTGAGCTTTTATTGGTCGAGGGATTGAGTTTCGGAACCATGAGATCATGCTGCAGTTGGACAAAACTCTGTGAAGCCACATTTGGAGTGTTGTGAATAGTTTAGGCCACCACGTTACAGGACGCATGTGTGAGCTTTGCAAATGGTTCAGAGAAGATATACTAGGATTTCATCTGGCGTGGAGGGAGTGTCTTTTGAGAAAGGCTGAAGAACTTGAAGCTGTTTCCGTTTAAGAGAAGACGTTTTCAGGCCAAGTAACTGTGAAAAATAGGATAATCCGAGGGTTAGATGGATTGGACAATGAAAACTTTTCCCTCGGATGGCGATGCCTAACACGAAGGAAGGAAGCTTTAAATTGATGGGTGATAGCACAGATGCCAGAGGTAGTTCCTTTACGCAGAGTAATTGGGGTGTGGAATGCATTGCGTGCAACAGCAGTGGACTCGCCAACTTTATGGGCATTTAAATGGCCATTGGACAGAATTGGAATAGTGTTGGCTAGATGGCCTTCAGATTGCTTCTACAGGTAGGCGCATCATTGAGTGCCGAAGAGCCTTACTGCACTGTCATGTCTTGAAGGGCATAAATATGTTTGAGAGGGGAAAGACATAAAAGAGATTGGAGGAGAAAATATTTCACACAGAGGATGGAATGAGGTATGGAATGAGCTTCCAGGAGAAATGGTAGAGAAAAGCACAATGACAACATGTAAAAGACATTTGGGAAGATGCATGGAGAGGAGAAGGTTTGAAGGGATATGGGTCAAATGCAGCGAAACGTGATTCATTCAGACACTCCGATTAACATGGACAAGTTGGATCGAATGGACTGTTTTCGTGCTGCATGACTCTGTTTCCAGTTATTGGAGGAGGATATTACTGAGATAAGGCATATTGCGGACACAAAAGCAAGTTACAAACATTGGGATGGCAGTCTGGAAAGCAGCAAATTTCAATAATGTGGAGGGACTATAAGGAAGAGAGGAGGTTACAGAGATAAGACGTATTATAGCAATTAAAAATTATTGAAGAAACTGGTCCACAAGACATGCCATAGTTGCAGTGTTGCAGAGTAGTAAACCTTAGGAGTTGGAAATAAATCTGTACTCTGCACCCATCACCCCCGCTCCAGCACTGTATCTATGTCATGTCCTGTTATCCGATGTTTGGAGCCGTCTTATTTCTGTCTGCTCTGTTCACTGTGAGTGATCTTACCTTGCTGCAGTATTTATTGAAGGCTCCAGATCTCCCTGCCCTTTGTCTGTCTGGCTTACCAACCAACTTCAATGAGGTGATGGACGAGACACCCAGCAGCTGGGAAACCTGTTTAATCAGCACCTTCCTGGGTATTATCTTCTCCAGCAATGACATCCCAATCTATGTAAATGTCGCCCTCCCCTACAATCTTTCCCTTGACCAAACGGCAGGAGTTTGCTAATGCTCCATTTTTTCTTCTATGAAACTGTCTCCAACCAAAAATGTTGTCCTTATCTTTCAAAAAATCTGTCAGACTTCACACCCTCCATATCCAAATAAACTCCAGAACCTTAGCCTTCCTACATCTATAAACATCTTCAGTCTGACTAGCCTGCATACATCTGCTTGTTCTTTCAACTTGTACTAACCTCTTTATCTCTGTGATATGCTCCTAAAGCACTTAGGCTCCATTTTTCTGTAACCTCCTGTGGCACTTTGGTCCTCCTTCCTGGTGTAACCATGTCCAATCCCCAGAACTCTCAGAACCAGAGTGTCTACTCCTGATTAGACGATTGCTGCCTCTGTTACCTCTGAGATTCCGAGCAATCCGTCCTATTTGTGTCTCTTCCTCCAGATCTCATCTCTCCAGCTTTCTGAAACATCTGTGTGCCATTGTAACCCGTCCTATATAGAACACAGAACATAGAATGATACAACACACGACAGGCCCTTCGGCCCCTAATGATGTGCTGTACATTTATCCTACTCTGAGATCAAACTATGATGTACAGACCCTATATTTTACTATCATCCGTGTGCCTATCGAAGAGTTATTTTCATATCCCTAATGTAACTGACTCTACTACCATCAGTGGCGGTGCATGTCATACACTCACCACTTTCTATGTAAAGACACTATCTCTGACAACTCCCCTGAACATTCCTCCAATCACCTTTAAGTTATGCCCCTATATGATAGCCATTTTCACAATCGGATTATTCTCTGGGTAACCACTCTATCTCAGATTGTCATCATCTCGTAAGCCTCGATCAAGTCACTTCTCATCTTCAATGAGAAAAGTCCTAACTCCCTCAACATTTCTTCATAAATCTGTCCTCCAGTCCAGGCAGCATGCTGATGAATCTCCTCTGCACCCTCTCCAAAGCTTCCACATCGTTTTGATGATAAGGCAACCAGAACTGAACATGAAATTCCAAGTGTGGTCTAACCAGGGGTCTATGGAGCTGCAGTATAACTTTGTGGCTCTAAAACTCAATCCCCCTGCTAATGAAAGCTAACACACCTTCTCAATACCCCTTTCAACTTCGTTGGCAACTTCGAGGAATCGATGGATTGAACCCCAAGATCCTGCTGTTCCTCCACACTTACCAAGAATCCTGCCTTTAAACTTGTAAAGGCTTTCTGTGAAATCCGTCCAATCTTAAACCCTCCCAATCTTTGTAACTTCCTCCAGTGCCGACAACACTCCTGAACTGTGAAATCTCTTCCCGTCCCTACAATCCTCCTTTGCTCTGTAACCTCCTTTATTAGCATCAACACTCTAAATTCCTGAAGCCTCCTTTTGCCATTGCAATATTTCTAATATCTGCATTACCCTCCAGTCCTAATATCCCTCCCTGTATATGTAACCCCCACCATTCTCCAGTGCCCTTCTGGGGAACATTGCAGAGGAAGGAAGAGTTGTAGAGACCAGGCCATGTTACGGATATAGGAAGGGCTGCCGAACCCGGAGGGTGGTACTAATGTAGGAAGGGACATGAATCCTGCAGGAGGATAGAGGTAGCGGGATTCATAGAACCTGTAGGATGGAACCGAGTTAGCATGGGTTGTGGAACCTTAAGGCTGTTCCAGTTTGAATGACTTTTTTTATTATTGGACCACTATCCAATCTTCATGACCTTATTTTGGAGATGTTTCTCAGAATGGATGAACACAGCTTCCGATTCCCAGGCTGGGAGCTGTGAGTTCAGATGTGAATCTATTTACTCTTTCTGTATGTGTACTTGACACTGACCTGATGCTGCTCATGTGACCTCCAGATCTGCATGACTGACCAGAGCTCACCTCAAGAAAGCCTTCGATTGGAATGATCTTCTTCTAAAGTTATTTTTCAGCGGCAGATTTACGAGATGCAGGAATTGGGGCGTTTTGGTTTTGAGAGAATGAAACTTTATGATTGCACAATGGGAAGCCATCATAACTGAGATCATGAGAGTCCAGAGACAGTATACAGTATTTCAGTTAGGGTGAAGGAAAGGCTTGAAGGTCCAGGGAATGCTGGATGACTGGAGAAATTGAAGTTTTGTTTAAGAAAAACAAGGAAGGATATGTCAAGTACATATAGGAGAAATCTAGTGAATCCTTAAAATATAAAGCCAGTAGGAGTATTGTTAAGAGCAAAAAGTGGACAGGAGATAGCGTTGGCAGATACGGTTAAGGAGAATCTGAAGCTATTTTATACATACATAAATGACGAAATGGTAGAAACTTTGTCCATTCTTTTGAAAAAGCATAATTCACTATTTCCCACAATTTGCTATCACAAAACTATTCATTGATGTAAAGGTTTATGTAACTCTGTCCCTTCCTATTACTTTCTGCTTGTCTTCAGCCACATTCCCATGCTGTTCTTATGCTTCACCTTTTCTCTTTGTATTTGTAAAGGTCCCTTCACCTGAACCCTGTCCCTGCATCCTCTCTGTCAGTTTAAAGCCCTGTCCATAAATCTACCGACATGATTGGCCAGGACACTGGGCCCAGCTCAGTTCCAGTTGGATTATCCTAATGGATTTGTTTTTAATCGTGGGATGAGATGTGGATGTCTCTCGCAGACCAGTCTTTCTGGCCCAGCCCGAGCTGCTCTGGAGCTGAGTAACTTGCTCGGCCCCTTCAGAGGGTCATTGAGAGGCAAATACTTTTCTCTGGGTATGTCGTGGAGACTACGTGAGGATGGGCAGATGTCCTTCGCTAAAGGACAAGTGTTTGAGTTTTTGTACATCAACAATGGTGTCATACGTATTTATGAAATGTTAATTACTATTTTTAAACTTATTGGTTTCAAATTCCGCCATTTTTGGTGGTGGGATTTAAACCTGCCTCCCCTGACCGTTAGCTGAGGTTTTGGATACAGGTTGAAGCAATAATACCACTAGGCCATCACTTCGCCTGATCACCGGTTGCTCATCCCTGACCAGTTATACCAGTGCATCATGAAGTTAAACACATCCTTCCGACACAATTGTGTGACCCTGACATCTTCCAGCACTCTGGTCATACCACTCAGTATCTCTCCATGCGATATCCCTCACTGTGTGGGTCTAATTGCTGCCTCTGTCAGTCTCTCTCTCTCTCTCTCTTTGTCTGCCTGCCTGCCTGTCTCTCTCTCACACCACACACACACACACACACACACACACACACACACACACACACACACACACACACACACACACACACACACACACTTGCAGCTATTCCAGACTCCGATCTAACAGAATTCTGTGATACTCAGGACCATTCTCCATGTGTAACCCTCACTGCATCACTCTAATTTCAAAATCTGTCCATTTTCACTGTCTCCTGTAGGGAGATGAGTAGATGGATGGAGATTACGTTCACGGCGTGTGTGCTAGCGACGGGAGGATGTTGCACAGATGGTTTTGTAGGAACAAGATCGGGAGAGCCAGAGGCATTGGTGTGAGATCTACAGATCGGGAGTGCGGCAGGGACCTGAGAGGATTGTGGCGTCTCCAAAGATTGATTGTATCTTTAGGACTGGAAAAGATTATGTAGATACAGAAACCTGAAAACCAATGTATGGCATCGTCTTTTTCCTGAGTAGAGTCTTAATATCCCTCATCAGCCAGGGATCCCTAAACCTGCCAGCTTTTCCCTTCACCCTAACAGGGACATACTGACCCTGGATTCTTGAGATCACACTTTTCAAAGCCTCCCATTTGCCAGTCTTTCCTTTTTATTCAAACAGACTCATCCAGTCAATGGTAGTCATGATTTGGAGATGCCGGTGTTGGACTGGGGTCGGCAAAGTTAAAAGTCACACAACACCACGTCCAGCAGCTTTGTTTGGAAGCGCTATTTTTCGGAGATTTACTTCTTCATCGCTAGTTGTGGAACACAGTCATAAGACACAGGATTTATAGCAACAGGATGGCCGTGTCATGGAATGTAATATTAAACAAATTTAGATTACAATTTTCATATTTTGGAATGGCTAATAGCGCTTCCAAATCTAGTTGGACAATATACATGTGTTGTGTGATTTTTAGCTTCACCCAATCGACCTCTGCTAGACCTGCCTAATGGCCCCAGAATTGGCCCTGCTCCAGTTTCACACCTTAATCTGTGGACCTGTTCGATGTTTTTCCATAACTATGGGAATTCTCAGACAGTTGTGGTCACTGGACCTAAAGTGCTCTCCGACTGAGACTTTAGTCACTTGCCTGACTTCGGTTTCTATGGGGAGGTCCTGTGTTGTACCCGCCTGAATAGAGTTAGGCCGACTACATCTTGATTTCTGAAATGTTCTTGGGCACATGTGTCAAATGTCACTCCGTAGAGGCCTTTTACTCTCTGGTGGCCCCGTCAATCCAGGGGAAATTAAAATCTCCAAACAATACTACTCTATTATTCCTACTGTTATCACCAACCTCTCAACACATCTGCTCCTTTAGTATCCGCTGGCTGTTAGGGACATAACCCAGTCCCAACAGTTTGTCCATCCCTTTTGTTTATAACTTCCAAACATATGGCCGTATTTGATGATCCTGAAAGAGTATCCTCTCTAAGCACTGTTGTTAATGTCTTCCCTTATCAAAATGGCAGCACTCCCTCCTCACTTACTTGTCCTGACACGCCTGTAGCTTCTGTATCCTGGAACAATCAGCTGCCAGTCCTGCCCTTCTCTCAGCCATGTTTCTGTTATGGCTATAATATCCCAGTCCCCAGAGCTAATCCATGCTCTGAGCTAGTCTACCTTACCAGTCAGGTCTCGTGCTTTGAAATAAATGCTTGTTAAACAAGAAATCTTTTCCCTTCCTTGACTGTGCCCCTGGATATCCTGAATAGGAAACTTGCTCTCGACGGCTGATGTATTTTCCCCTGGCTTGTCAAAGTCAGAGTCCCAAATCCCTGCCAAACTAGTTCAAACCCTTCCGGGGTAACACTAGCAAATCTCCACCCAGGGATAATGATGCTCCTCTGGTTCAGGTCCAACCCGTTCCCTTGTTCAGATCTCCTCTAACGCAGAAGAGATCCCAATGATCTAAAGACTGAAAACGCTTGCCCCTACACTACCTCCTCAACAACACATCAGCCTGGCATAACTTTTTATGTCTATCCTCACTCGCATGTGGCACTGGGAATAATCTGGAGATCACTTCCCTTGAGGTCTTGCTTTTTAAATTCTTACTGAACTCCCTGTACTAATTTCACAGGACTCCATCCCTTTATTTACCTTGGTCAATCGTACCAATGCGCACAATGGCCTCTGGCTGTTCACCCTCTCCATTCCGAATGTTCAGTAACCGTTCAGAGATATCCTTGACCCTGGTACACGGGAGGCAGCACACCATCCTGTGGTCTCTTCTGCAGCTACACAGACTCCTGTCAGTCCCCTTCAGAACTGAGTCTCCTATCAGTGTCACGATCATTGGACAGGATGTGACAAACATGGGCTGGGAAGAACCATCTGCGTTTGGGTCTATTTTTGCAAAAGGGGAACATTTTAAAGTGATAAATTGAAAATTCAGTGCCAGTGTGTTCATGAGTATGGAATGATAAAGGCAGCAAGTCCAGCAAATACTGATCAAGCGATATCGTGAGTTTGATAAAGAAAATACAGTTCAATAAAACCAGGTGTAGCCCTTCACAAGTATGGAGAGTGAAAGCGGGTCATTAAAAATGAGGGTCAAACAATGGTCCCGAAATATTCTTCGTAGATACTGTGAGGGAAAAGCTGCAAGGTATTTTATCAGTTCGGTTAGAGTAAGAGGATTACTAGGGAAAGAGTGGGGCCGGTTAGAAACCAAAAGGACAACGTGGGCATGGAGCCAGAGGAATTATACTTCCTCTCAACGCATACTTCCCATCTGTATTCACGCAGGTGAACGACATTGTTGCCGGACCTTTCCGTCGCGATGGTGAGGTACGAGAACATATTAAGATCAATGAGGAGGAGGTATTAAATGCTTTCGCTGGTGTAAAGTTGGGGAAATCCGCAGTGTCCGATGAAATGCATCCCAGGCTGCTTTTGGAGGTAAGGGAGGATATTGCTGGGGCCCTGGTGGATATATTTAATACTTTGCTGGCCACAGGTGAAGTGCTGAATGGCTGGAGGATCGCTAATGTGGATCCTTTGTTCAAGAACGGCAGCTGGGATAGGTCAGTTAATTACAGAGCAGATAGTCTGACAGAAGGGGGAGAGAGATCATTGGAAACAATTCTGATGGACAACATGTAACAACAATTGGAAAGCTAGGAATCATGAGGAAAGTCATCACGAATTTGGTAGAGGAAGATACTGTCTGACGAATTCAGTTTCCCTATTTGAAATGGTGTCTGAAAATATTGATGAGTGCAGTGCAGATGATGTGGTTTACAGGGAGTTCATTAAGGCCTTTGACAAGGTCCCACGTGGAAGGCTGGCCCAAAAGAGAAGAGCCTATGGGATTCAAGGGAAGTTGTCAATTTGGATCCAAAATTGGTGGAGGGTTGTTTTTTTGATGAGAAGCTTTTCACCAGCGGATGTACCACAGGTATCTGTGCAAGAACCATCGCTGATTATTATGTACAATAATGAGTTGCATCTGAAAGCGGAAGGCATCATTATCAAGTTTTCAGGTGACATGGAAGGTGAGGGTGTTGCCTACTGTGAGGGGGATGGTCCCAGGCGACAGATTGAAAGTTGAAGCTAGGACAGAATATCAAGAGAGTCATTTCAATCGAAAAGGCAGGCAAGAGCACAGCAGAAAAATGAGGGAATACTGATCAATTAAACTACATTTATTTTGATGTAAAAGACCTGACAGGGAAAGCACATGAACTCAATGCATGCAAGGGACTGGGATTCCATAGGTACGAGATAAATACAGCTGAGGTACGTCCAGGACTGGCAGCTCAATGTTACAGGGTACAGATGCGACAGGGACGATAAAACGGGAGGCAAGTGAGGAGGGGCGGTGGAAGTTTAGATTCCTGAAAACATAACTGCAGCACTTAGAGAAGATATTCCTGGAGATCACACGGGGAAGATATGTGAGTGGAACTGAGAAATGAGAATGAGTCATCAGTTTGATATGACTGTACGACAAGCCCCAAATAGTCAGCGGGATGTCTCAGATATCTGTAAAAATGATAGCGATTTTAACTTTCTAAACCGAGACTGAGACTGGCAAAGTGTTCTGAGCTTCGATGGGAGGGAAATGTTCAGTATGTTCAATAAAACTGTCTCCGTCAATATGTAAATGACCCGACTGGAGAAAGGGATAAAATCCGACCTCCGCTTGGGAAGCAAGGTCGGGTAAAATGGTTGAGGTGTTCCTGGGGGAGCATTTTGGTAAAGTGACCACAAATGTGTTCGTTTGAAAACAGCTATGGAAAATTGATAGGCCAAGTCTGCAAGTTAAACATCAAAATTGGCCTTGCCCCAATCCAGAAGGTATTAGTCAAGAGATTTCTAAAGTTGACATTTGGAGGCTATTTGCAAATAACGGGACCTCAGACACGTGGGAAGCTTTCAAAAGAGAGAAAATGAGAGTTCGGGGCTAGCATATTCCTGTTAGTGTGAAGCACAATGCCGACACAAGTCGGAAACACTGCATGATTGGGAATATTGGGGTTATGGTCAAGTAAAATGGGGCTTAAGACCATAAGACCATAAGACATAGGAGTGGGAGTAAGGCCATTCGGCCCATCGAGGCCACTCCGCCATTTTATCATGGCTGATGGGCATTTCAACTCCACTTACCCGCATTCACACCGTAGCCCTTAATTCCTTGTGACATCAAAAAATTATCAATGTCTGCCTTGAAGTCATTTAGTTTCCCGGCCTCCACTCCAATGAATTCCACAGGCCCATCAGTCCCTGGCTGAAGAAGTGTCTCCGCATTCCTGTTCTGAATTGACCCCTCTAATTCTAAGGCTGTGCCCACGGGTACTAGTCTCCTCGCCTAACAGAAACAACATCCTAGCGTCCACCCTCTCCAAGCCATGTATTATCTTGTAAGTATATATTAGATCTGCCCTTAACCTTCTAAGCTCCAATGAATACAATCCCAGGATCCTCAGCCATTCCTCGTATGTTACACCTACCATTTCAGGGATCATCCGTGTGAATCTCCACTGGACACGCTCCAGTGCCACTATGTCCTTCCTGAGGTGTGGGGCCTAAAACTGGACACAATACACCAAATGGGGCCTTACCAGAGCTTTATAAAGTCTCAGTAGCACATCGCTGGTTTATGTTTCAACCATCTGGAGATAAATGACAACATTACATTCGCTTTCGAAATCACAATCAAAGAGTGTGCAAACTCCACACAGACAGTCGCCTGAGGCTGGAAACAAACCTGGGACCCTGGCGTTGTGAGGTATCAGTGCTAACCACTGAGCCACCATGCCAACCCCAAATATCACATATAGCCAGCTGGATTAAGTGAATCAATTGAAGAACATTGCGGGCGGATTAATACGCTTAAGAGGGAAATCAGGGGGGTCCAAAGGGGACCTGAGAAAGCTTTGGCAAACAAGATTGAGGAAAATCCATAGAGATTCCACAAGAATATTAATAAAAATGATTAACTCGGGATAGAATGCAGCCCCTTAATAATCAATGGTGCCATCAATGTGTGGAATCACAGGAGATGGGCGACATCTTAAACAAAAAAATCACATTGCAGCTTACTGTGGACAAAGGCTATGGAAGTCAGGGAAATAAACAGTGATATCTTCAAAAGAGTCCATATTACAGAGCAGGAAGTGCTGGAGGATTTAAATTCCATAATAACAAGACAATTTCTGGGAACTAATCAAGTTTGTCGCTGGATATTAGAGGAAATGAGGGACGAAATTAAAGAGACCCTTCCACAGATATGTCTATCCCTAACAGCCATAGCTGATGAGCTGGGAGCCGAGAGCGTAGCTGATGTTGTGCCAGAATTTAAGAAATACTGCAAGGGAAAGGCAGAGACCTAAAGACTATTTAGATTATTTTCAGTAGTGCAAATGTTGTTGGAAGTGATTCTGCGGGACAGGAGTTACATGCATTTCAGAAAGTAAGGATTGATTACGGATAGTCATTACAGCTTTGTGTCTACGAATTTATATCTCACAAATGAATTGAATTTGTTGAAGAGGTGAACAAGAAGATCGACATAATATAGGAGCTATTGTTAGTAGGTTTGTGGATAATAACATCCGTGTTATACTGGGCAGGGTATACAGTTATCAAAGAGGCTCTTGGATTCAGTTAAGACAAACCAGGGAGGATTAACACAGTTAATGGTAGGGCCCTGGACAGTGTTGTCAAACAGAGAGAGACCAAGGGCGACAGTTGCATGGTTCCTTGGAAGTGGTATCACAGGTGGACAGGGTGGTGAATGCAGCATTAGGCACACTTTTATTCATGGGTCGGAGCAATGAATACATGAGTTTGGACACCATGATACGGCTCTATCAGACATTGCTGGGTCCCCAGTTGAAGTACTCTGTAGAATTCGGATCATCCCGATTGAGGAAAGTTTTTCTGAAACTGTACACGGAGCAAAGATTGACGAAGACTTTACTGATACTGGAGCGTGTGAGTTACAAGTAGAGGCTGGATAAGCTGGAAAGCAAAATGGGGGGGGGGGGGGGGGGGGAAAGAGATAGATTCTCATAAAAGGTGAACCAAAATCCAAAGAGATCCTACAGCACAAAAGTCCAAAAAAAACAACTAGAGAGACAACAGGGCCCATAATGTGTGGAACCACAGGTGATGGGTGAGATCCAAAATGAATATTTCATGTCAAAACATATTGAGGATAAAGACTTGGAAACAAAGGGAACAAAACAGTGATGTCTTGAAAAGTGTTCCCCATTACAGAAGAGGTGGTGCTAGAGGTCTTAAAACACAAAGGTAGATAAAAACCCAAGTCCTGAACAAGTGTATCCCCACGCAATGTAGTGATGGTTACCACGGTAGATATATTTGTATGATTATCTTTCATATTTCCATTGAGTTTAGGTGGCTGAGGGGTGACCTGATAAAGGTTTATAAAACCATGAGGGGTATACATAAGCTGAATTGCCAAGATCTTTACACCAGGGTAGGGGAGTCCATAACTAAAGGACATAAATGTGGGGTGGGAAATGAAAGATTTAAAAGGGACCGGAGGAGAACATTTTTGTCACACAAAAGATGGTGCACATATTGAATGAACTACCAGGGGAAATGGCAGAGAACAGGACAGTAAAACACGTGAAAGATACTTGGGCACTACATGGAGAAGAGAAGGTTTGAAGGGATATGGGTCAAATGCAGGCAAAAGCAACACTTTCAGGTACTCTACTCAGCATGGGCTAGTTAAATCAAACCAAAGGTTCCGATTCGTTTGTGTTTCGTTCTGTCATTGGAGGAGGAGACTACTGAGATAAGGCATCTTATAGAGACTGAAGCAAGTTACAGAGATAGGGATCTTGGTCTGGAACGCAGTATATTTCAAACATGTGGCGGGACAAAAGGGAATGGAGAATGTCACAGGGACAGGAACTTTTATAGGAGTTACAAATCATTGAAGATATCAGACCACGAAACATGCCATAGATACAGGGTTGGAGGGAGAACACAGAATAGAAATATGTCAGGCAGCATTCCCACCTTCTCATGGGCGGTCTGCTTTCCCCTCTGTTTTAGTAATGCTCACTCAGGCAGCACAGGCCTGGATTCATAACTCTGAACTCCCGATGCTGTCTCAGGGCAACAAAACTTACATTCGGGGCGGTTATTGAAACTGGGGTGTGTCTGTACTGGGCTCCCTCCCCAGCACTGGAACTATGCCATGCCTTGTTAGTGGATGTTTGGAGTCATCTCATTGCTCTCTGCTCTGTGCACTGTGAGTGATCTTACCGCACTGCAGAATATATTGAATGCTCCAGATCTCCCTACCCTTTGTCTCTCTGGCTGACCAACCATCTTCAGTGAGGTGATGAACGAGACACGGAAAGTACTGAGTCAGGAACTTTCTAAATACCTACAGGCGACAGGGAAATAGACATAATGGGAACTTAAACTGATGCAGTGAGGGATACACACATCAAATGGCCCTGAGTCTCGAAAATCCCCAGGCTGGATCCCTGGCCTGTGCTGTCTCGTCTCTCTGGAGTGGAGAATTCTGTTGGCTCAGGATCTGGAGTAGCTGTAAGAGCGAGAGGCGCTGACAGAGGCAGCAATTAGACACACACAGTGAGAAATACCACATGAAGAGAGACTGAGTGATATCACCAGACTGCTGGAAGTTATCAGGCTCACAAAATTGTTTGGGAAGTGGGGGTTCTGCTTCATGATTCTCTGGTATCAGTGCTCAGTGATGAGCAACCAGTGAGCAGGTGAAGTGATGGCCTCGTGGTATTATTGCTAGAGCATGTCTTCAAGATGTCAACTAATGTTCAGGGGAGGCAGTTTTGAATCCCACCATCTGAAATGTTGGAAATTGAAATCAATAATTTGAAACATAATAATTAATAATCCATAAATAATATGAAAACATTGCTGATGGACAAAAAATCCAAACACCTGTCCTTTGGAAAAGGACATCTGCCATTCTCACGTGGTCTACACAACGTATACACAGCAAAGTGCTTGCCTCTCAAATAGCCTCTGAAATGGCTGAGCAAACTATTCAGTTTAAGGGCAGCTAAGTCTGGGCAAAAAAGTCTGGTCAGCCACAGACACCCACAATCCCCGAGTGATTAAAAACAACTACATTCCATTATGCCCCAATGGAACTGTGATGGGAACGGTGTCCTGGCCAATCATATTGGTAGGTTCATGGACAGGGATTTAAACCGACGAGAGTATGCAGGGACTGGGATTAGGTGAAAGGAGCTTTCCAAATCCAAAGAGAAAAGGTGAAGTATTGAAACAATATGGGAATGTGGCTAAAGACAAGCAGAAAGGAACAGAAAGGGACAGAGTTTAAATAAAACTGTATATCAGTGAATAGGTTTGTGACAGGAGATTGTGAGAAAGAATAAATCATGTTTTTGTTTTGAAGTGCACACAGTCTCTGCAATAAGATAGATGGATTTCTAACAGAAACGAAAGATTTAGGCACCAGGGAGACGTGGTTACAGGGCGAACAAAAGGTGGAACATAAATATTCAATGGTTCCAAACCTTGCAGCAATTCAGACAAAACGGACAACGCTAACAATAACGGATCACAAAGTATTACAGAGGAGGTATTTGGCCTCAGATCATGAAGTAGAGTCAGTCTGAATGTAACTTCTGGCTACTACTTGCCCAGGACACAGGCAGTAGTTCAATTTTAGGCCACCTAACAACATTTCATTGTCCATCATTGCATTAAGCAGGAATTCATTGGATTTTTTAACAAAGGCATTGTGATAATTTAGGGATATTTCAATATTCGCATAATCTGGGACAGTCACACTGACAAGAGTGATACTGGAAGAGTAGTTCGGAGAATTTTTTGTGTTTCTTTGAATAACTCATTGTGCAACTGGCTAGGGTTGTAACTATCTCAGATTGAGCATTGTGCGATGAAACTTAGTGAATGAGTAATGGAGAGATCCTGTGGGAAATTATGATTAAGTGCAGTTTAAAGAAATATAAAGTTTTCAAATGAATCACTAAAAGTACAAGCTACAACTAGAAACAAATGTAGCCAATTACATGATTTTGAGAGGAGAACTGACCAAGGTAAACAGGTGAAATATATGCCTGTAAATGAACAGTGGAAAATATTTGAAGGAACAGTGCAAATCACTCAACAAAAGGATGTTGAAATAGACAAAACCTCAGCAAAGAATTCCCACCCGGCCCTGACTCAGGAAAAAATTCATCATACTAGATTATCAGGCTGAGAAGATCACCGAAAGTTCTTAAAGTCCAGATGTGAGAGAGTGTTTTAGCAGTAACTTTTAAAGGGATTGCAAAGGGTCTGCTAGCAGGAGTAGGGCAATGGGAATTGGAATCATTGTAATGGTTTAATGCCACGATAGAAACAGGGAGAGGTGAAGGTGCTGGAGGTTCTGAGAGTGTTACAGAGAGTGATCAGATTCCGAACGGTGTTACAAAACCAGGACGAATTGCTGCAGCTGGAAGGGTTTGCAGAGATAGGGAGGGATATGTGTCTTTGTATTTATTCATTCATGGGATATGAGTATCACTACTTCGATCAGCATTCTTTGCTCCAACTGATAATCATCCAGACGGTAGCTCAGAGTTAGCCATGTTACTTTGGGTATGGAGTCACATGTCGACCAGACCAAGTTAGAATGTCAGATGCCCTTCCCTAAAAGAGGTACGTGAACCCAATGAGTTCGTCCGACTGATCAACAATGCTTTAATAGTGGCCTCACCAATTTCTTAGGTAAAACCAATGGCTGCGGATGCTGGAAACCAGAGACTAGATCAGAGTGGTGATGGAAAAGCACAGCGGTTCAAGGGGAGGGTGGAGTGGATAGGTGGAAAATAAGATAGACAGCTAGGACAAGTCATGGAGACAGTGCTGAGTTGGATTTTTGGAACTGGGGTGAGGTGGGGGAAGGGGAAACGAGGAAACTGTTGAAGTCCACATTAATGCCCTGGGGTTGAACTGTTACCAGATGGAAGATGGGGTATTCTTCCTCCAGGCGTCTGGTGGTGAGGAAGCGGCGGTGAAGGAGACCCAGGACCTCCATGTCTTCGGCAGAGTGGGAGGGGGAGTTGAAATGTTGGGCCACAGACGGTGTGGTTGATTGGTGTGGGTGTCCCAGAGATGTTCTCTGAAGCGATCTGCTCGGAGGTGTCCATTTTCCCCAATGTAGAAGAGACCGCATCGGGGCAATGGATCCACAACATGACATCCCAACTCCCTGCTCTCAATGCTCTGCCCAATGAAGGTAACCATCCCAAACGCCTGCTTTTCACCAGCCTGTCTACCTGTTACACGACTTTCAAAAAACTGTGTACCTGCGTCCCTGGGTCACTGATTGACCACAATACCCAGGGCCCGAACATTAACTGTGCAAGTCCCACCCTGGTTTGTTTCACCAAAATGGAACACTTCACATTTATCTAATTAAACTCAATCTACTATTCTTCAGCCCACTATCCCAGCAGTACTGTTCTTCCTGTTATATCACATATAAACTTCTTCACTGCCCACTTTACCACCAATTTCAGTCTCACCCAAAAAACCGTACCAGGAAACCAAGATTCCCTTCCACTCCATTTATCCAAATGACAAAGTACAGTGTACCCGCTACACAGCTGGTCACATGCCTCCAGTCAGAAAAACAACATGTCTCCCTCTGTCTCCTCCCATCAAGTCAATTTGTATCCTGTTGACTAGCTCCTCCTGAATGCTTTATCCTTTTGCATTGATCTGAGCCTACCACATGGAAGGTAGAACACAGAGCTTTACTGCACAAGACCTTTCGGCCAGGATGTCATGCCCATCATTTATCCGACTGTAAGATCAAACCAACTATGTACCCTTCATTTTGCGATAACCATGTGCCTATCCAAGAGTCTACTAAATGTACCTAATGTATCTAACTTTACTAACTCAGCTGGCAGTGCATTCCACCCACCCGCCACTCTTGTAACAAAAAACTACCTCTGACATCGCCCCTTGACCATCCTGCAATCAACGTAAAATTATTCCCCCTACTAATAGCCATTTATGCTATGCAAAAAAGAAGTCTCGCACTATTCACTGTCTACGCCTCATACCATCTTGTTCACCTGGACGAAATTGTCCCTCACCCCTCTTCACACCAATGAGAAAAGCATTAGTTCCCTCAACCTTTCTTCATAAGACATGCTCTCCTATACAGACAGCATCCTGTTAAATCTCCTCTTTAACATCTCTAAAGCTGCCACATCCTTCCTGTAATGAGGGAACCTGAACTGAACACAATAACCGAAGTGGGGTCTAACCAGGGCTCTATAGAGCTGCAGCAAACACTCACAGCGTTAAACCTCAGTCCTCCTGCTGATGAAAGTCAACACAACATTTTCCTTCTTAATAACCCTACCAGCTTGGATGGCAACTTTGAGGGATCTATGGACATGGAACCCAAGATTCCTCTGTTGTTCCACATTGTCAAGGCTTGCGCCTTTAACTCTGTAATCTAAAATCAAATTCGACTTTCCAAAATGAATGACTTCGCACTTTTCCGGACTGAACTCCATCTTCCACTTCTCCGCCCAGCTCTGCATCCTGTAAATATCCCATCGCAACCTACAACAGACCTTCACACTATCACCCACACTACCAACCTTCGTGACATTGGAAAACTTACTAACCCACTCTTCAACACCCACATCCAAGTCATTTATAAAACTCACAAACAGCAGAAACACCACTGGTCACCGAGCTCCAGGATGAATGCTTTCCACCTTTCATCACCCTCTGCATTCTGTGAGCCAGTAATTCTGTATACAGACAGACATCTCATGACTCCGTAATTTCTGAATGAGCCATAAACGTGTTTTGTCACATTCTCGAAGTATTGAATAAGATTTGTGAGACATGATCTGCCCCTTAAAAAGCCATGCTGACTATCTCTAATCAAACTATAAATCATAAATCATGTGTCTTAGAGTCCTCCCCAATAATCTGCACACCACAGACAGAAGACTGATAGGTCTGTAATTCCCAAGATTATCCCTATTACCTATCTTGAACAAGGGAATAAAATTTGCTACCCTCCAATCATCTGGTGTGACTCCAATGGACATTGAGAGTGCAAAGGTCATCACCAAAGGCACAACAATCTCTTCCCTCGCTTCCTGTAATAACTTTGGACATATCCCTTCGGGTGCAGCAGATTTATGCATTCTTATGTTTTACAAAATTCTCAACACATGCTCCTTCTTAACATCATCCTGTAAACATGTATCAGCCCTTTCATGCTGTCCTCACAAATGACAAGATCCATCTCAGTAGTAAATACTGAGGCATAGCATTTATTAAGGACCTCCCCTACCTCCTCCAACTTTAGACACAAGTTCCCTCCACTATCCCTAATCAGCCCTACCCTCACTTTGGCCATCCTCTTGATCCGCATGTAAGTGGAAATGCCTTATGGTTTTCCTTAATCCTTCCCAACAAAGCTTGTTCATGCCCCCTTCGTGTTGTCCTAAGTACATTCTTCAGTTCCTTCCTGATACCTTCAGAGAATCCCAACAGTGTGTAAACAGGCGATTTGGCCCAACAACTCCATACCAACCTTCCAAAGAGTATCCCACCAGACCCATTTCCCCGACTGTACTACTCTACATTTTCCTTGACTAAAATGCCAAACCTACACATCCTTGAACACTTTGGGTAATTTAGTACAGCTGATTCATCTAACCTGCACAACTTTGGGCTGTCGCTGGAAAGTGGAGCACCGGGAGGAAACACACGCAGACGATGCGAGAACGTGCAAACTCCACAACAATCGCCGGGGACTGGAATTAAAATCAGGTCCCTGGCGCTATGAGGCAGCAGTGTTAATCACGAAGACACCGTGCTGCCCCATGTAACCCTCGCGAGTTCGATTTGATCTTGCTTCCTCAACCTTAAGTCAACTTCCTTCTTCCTCTTGACTAGACGTTCTACATCCCTTGGAACCTTGTCAAATTATTTGCTGAAGTCCATGTGGACAACATTGACTGTTCTACATTCATCTATCTCTTGGTAACCTCCTCATTCCTGATGAAGGGCTCCAGTCTGAAATGTCTATTTTCCTGCTCCTCAGATGCTGCCTGACCTGCTGTGCTTTTCCAGTAACACCCTCTCAAGTCTGATCTCCAGCATCTGCAGACCTCACTGTCTCCACTTCCTTGAAGAGTCAATCCGATTTGAGAAACACTGTTACCTACTCACAAAGTCATGCTGACTGTCTCTAACCAGCCCTTGCCTTTCCGAATATTCTTAACGCCTTTCTGTCAGAAGCTTCTCCAACAACTTACCCATCACTGGGCTGTTATTCCCTGGCTTTTCCCTGAAGCCTGAAGTGATGGAACAGCGCTAGCCACCCTTCAATCTTCTGACATCTCACTGTGTCTGCTAAATGTAATATCTCTGTTACGGACATTGCAGTCTCTTCCCCAGCTTCCCACAATGTTCTAGGATTGACCTAATGTGCTCCTGAGGATTGATCTACCTTTATTTGTTTTAAGACTCCATCGCTTCCTCTTCTCTGTTAATGATTCTTTTCAAGACATCATGATTTATTTCCCCAAGTTCTTGAGCCTTCGTGTGTTTCTCCACAGTAAATTCTGACACACTATTTTATCTAATATCTCACCCATCTCCTCTGGTTCCACACATTGCTGATTTCATTGATCTTTAACGGGCCATATTCTCTACCAGGTTACTCATTAGCCCTTCTTGAAACTTGTGCAAAGGTTTCTGAAAATTCAAATAATCCACAACCTCCGTACCACCACACATCTCCTACACACTTACCGACTTTGTCATTTATGTTCACATCAACAAATTAAATCCAACGGGCTCAGTAACAAATTATCTTTTATCAAATGTGTTTCTAAGGGTCCAGTTATTGTTTATTGACATATCCTTTCCATCACATTCCAGCTCCTGACTTACTGTCAGGCTAACACTATGTGGTTTCAGACTGACAGCAGAAAGGGTTGAGGGAGTTCTTGCTTATCAATCTGAAAAAGGTAGCTTACAGGGTGATCAGGTAATACAGCAGGCAAATCAAATGTTGGCATTTATTACAAAGGGAATGGCGCTAAAAAGAGGGACATCTAGGGTAATGTACAATCAGACTGCACCTAGAATATTATGAGCAGTCTGAGTGCCCTAAGGAACAACATTGTTACATTGGAGGCAGACCAGAGGAGGGTCACTCGGCTGATCCTGTGAATGGAGGGATTTTCTAATGTGAAGAGGTGGAGTAGACTGAGGTTGGACTCATTGACGTTCAGAAAACATGTCAGAGAAGTTGAATGAAACATTCAAGATTCTGGGGGGCTTTGACAGGTTAGATGCTGGGAAGTTAGAAATCAGAACAGTAGAGCACATAATAGGCCCTTCGGCCCACCATGGCTGTGCTGTCCATGATGCTATTCTAATCGAGTCCCATTTACCTGCACATGGGCCATATCCCTCTATTCTCTGCCTGTTCATGTTTCTGTCTAAATGCCTCTTCAATGTTTTGCTCATATTTCTGCTTCTTGGACCTCCCTCAGTAACTTCTACTCTCTACGTTATATTAATGTGCCTTACATATCTCGTTTAAACTTCATCTTTCTCACCCTAAATCCATGTGATCTACTATTTGAAACTTATACATTGGAAAAGAGATTCCGAATATCCACATGATCTGCCCTGTCCTAATTTTATTTTCCTATACCTGGTCGCCTGTCAGATTCTGATACTCTCACAGAACAATTCAACTTTTTAAAAAATTTCCTCTTATACATAACACTCCCTTCAAAAGCCTAACACAGGCAACGTGCCGATAAACCCCTTTTGCACCCTCTCCAAAGCCTCCCCATCCTCCCTATTATGTGGAGATGAGAACTGCACACAGTTCCCCAAACGTGGCCAAACAAACATTTTATACAATTACAACATCAGATGCAAACCACTTTACCCAACCTTGTGACTGATGAAGGCCAGTGTTCCATTTCCTTTCTTTCCCATCTGAAACACTTCTGTTGCCATTTTCAGTGAGTTACTGACTTGTACCAAGATCCTTCTGTATATCAATGTCCCTCAGGATGGTAACTTTCTTCTTGAATTTGACATGACCTCAGACTTGTCCAGCTTAAACTCTATTGGTCATTTCTCTGACCATCTTTCCAACTGATCTGTACCCTGCTGCAACCTTGGATCTCCTTGCTCATTCACCCCAACTCCATCAATTTTCATGTCATCTGCAATAATTATCTCTGTCACTTCCTTTCGTTTCAATGGTGTGAGCGTCTGCAACCAGAGAGCACAAAATCCCAGCGAGGGCTCATCCATTTAAGACGGAGATGAGGGGGAATGCCTTCATTCAGAGGGGACTGACTCTGTGGGAATTCCTGACTGCAGGGGGCTGTTGAGGTTGGGTCATTAAGGATATTTACAACAGACTTGGACAGGATTTAATTAATCAGGGAATCAAGGATTTTGTGGAAAAGGCAGGTTAATAGAATGGAGGATCATCAGGTCAACCATGATGTGACTAAAGGACAGAGCATACACAGTGGGCCAAATGGCCTAATCCGCTCCTCCATCTCATAGCCGGAACTCAAACTCAATATGTCCTGCATAACATTATGGGACTCGGCTCACAAATACCTTTATAATGGGATTACTAGATATTGATTATTACACAGCATTTTATCTACAAAAAGACAATTTTGTTGATGGATCCTTGATGTGATGTTATAGAAAAACATATCGTATACAATCCAGGATTCCATCAATTACGGTCCTGATACTCATTACTTACCCAGTCGGGATGGATACTACTGTCACACACAGTTACTGAACTGCCCTTGCTACAAGTACATTCAGTGTCCTGACTGTAACCATATTGACATTACCATCACTGGTCGGTTCCTATAAAAGAATTCCTGCTAAGGGCTGCTGCTGCTTGCTCATTCTCAGCTCCACACAAATAAAACTCCAAATTTTGATCTTCACTTCCACATAAATGTCTCATTACTGCGTTCACCTCATCCTGTCTTCAGAACTTGTTGGCTTTTCGCCGAGCCGGCGTCGATTCCACAAACCTTCAGTATTCACTTCCCTGTAATGGCCATTCTGCAGCAACATCTCCGGAGTGACAGTTCGATCATATATGTTCACTGTCATTCCATCTCCTTTATAGCGAATGCAGGGAGTCATTCCTCATAGTAGGGCGTTGAACAGGTGGATAGAGCTTACAGAGGCTCGACGATGTTCGAATTAAACAGAGTTACATCTGGTCAAGAACGTCAGTGGGACAAAGGGGTTTGGGGATTGGAGGAATTTACAGAGAGAGACGGAGCTGGGTTAGATTCTGGAGATAGGGATAGGGATGGATATAGGTTAGAGGCAGGCAGACTAATCGGCACCGACAGAGGATCATAGAGGCATAGTCATAGAGTCATAGAGATGTACAGAATGGAAACAGACCCTTCGGTCCAACTTGTCCATGATGAACAGATACCCAAACCAATCTCGTCTGACCTGCCAGCACCTGGCCCATATCCCTCCAAACGCCTCCAATTCATAATACCCATTCAAATGCCTCTTTAATGTTTCAATTGTACCAACCTCCACCACTTTCTCTGGCAACTCATTCCATACACGTAACACTTTTTCTTTGTGAAAAAGTTGCCCGTTAGGTCTCTTTTATATCTTTCCCCTTTCACCCTAAACCTATGCTGTCCGGTTCTGGACTTTCCGGCCCCAGGGAAAAGACTCTGTCTATGTACCTTGTCAATGCCCCTCATAATTTTGTAAACATCTATAAGGTCAGCCCTCATCCTCCGACGCTCCAAGGAAAACAGCCCGATGCTGTTCAGCCTCTCCCCATAGCAAAAATTCTCTAACCCTGGAGACATCCTTGTAAATCTTTTCTGAACCTTTCAAGTTTCACAACTTTTTTTCAGGTAGGAAGGAGACCAGCATTGCACGCAATATTCCAACAGTGGCCTAACCAATGTCCTGAACACAACATGACCTGCCAACTTCTGTGCTCAGTACTCTGACCAATAAACAAATCCATACTAAACGCCTTCCTCACTATCCTATCTAACTGCAACTCCACTTTCAAGGTGAAATGAACCTGCACTCCAAGGTCTCTTTGTTCAGTAACTTTCCCTAGGATCTTACCATGAAGTGTGTAATTATTGCAAAGATTTGCTTTCAAAAAGGCACCATCTCGCATGTAACTGAATTAAACTCCATCTGCCACTTCTCAGCCCATTCGCCCATCTGGTCAAGATCCTGTTGTAATCTGAGGTCACATTCTTCGCCGTCCACTGCAACTCCAATTTTGGTATCATCTACAACCTTACTAACTGTACTTTTGATGCTTGCTTCCAAATCATTTATGCAAATGACAAAAGGTAGCGGGCCTAGAACCGATTCTTGTGGCACTCCAATGGTCACAGGTCTCCAGTCTGAAAAAAAACAGCCCTCCACTCCCATCCTTTGTCTTCTACCTTTGAGCAAGCTCTGTATCCAGTGGCTAGTTCTCCCTGCATTCCATGAGATCTAACCTTTCTAATTCATGGGCGGCACGGTGGCACAGTGGTTAGCACTGCTGCCTCACAGCGCCTGAGACCTGGGTTCAATTCCCGACTCAGACTGTGTGGAGTTTGCACGTTCTCCCCGTGTCTGCGTGGGTTTCCTCCGGGTGCTCCGGTTTCCTCCCACAGTCCAAAGATGTGCGGGTCAGGTGAATTGGCCATGCTAAATTGCCCGTAGTGTTAGGTAAGGGGTAAATGTAGGGGTATGGGTGGGTTGCGCTTCGGCGGGTCGGTGTGGACTTGTTGGGCCGAAGGGCCTGTTTCCACACTGTAAGTCTAATCTAATTTAATCAGTGTCCCATGGGGAACCTTGTCGAACGCCTTACTGAAGTCCATATGGATCAGATCTACCGATCTGCCCTCATCAATCATCTTTCTTACTTCCTCAAAAAACTCAATCAAGTTTGTGAGACATGATTTCCCATGCCAAAAAGCCATGTTGACTATCCCGAGTCAGGCCTTGCCTTTCCAAATACGTTCGCAACCTGTCCCTCAGAATTCCCTACAACACCTTGCCCACCACTGACGTCAGGTTCACTGGTCTATAGTTGTCTGGGAGTTTCAGGATGTTTCAGGGAGAAGAGTATCGTATATCCTAACAGAGATATGGAAGATTGTACTGACTGAAGACATTCAAAGATGTAAGCGGACTCCTATGGTCTGGAGGCGACATAGATAGGAAAACAATGGACAATGCGAGATTGCTGGGTTGAAGACAGTTACAAGGATGGGGACGATTGCACAAACTGAAAGAGGTTCTGTTGTCCGGAGGGTTGGTGGGGGTGGGGGTGGCTTGAGGGTGAAGTTTACATAGATTAAGTTCAAAGAATTGGAGAAGGATAAGGAGATTCCAATTTTTCCACAGCTAATGAAGCATTGTAGGAGCTGGAGAAGTTAGGGGAAAGACGAAGAGGTTAAAGACAAAAACATTGGCATGGAGGGTGGTTATGGTAGTAGGAGCTTACAGGGATAAACAGCACTGTCAGGGTTTACAGGGACGACAGAATTTAGTATCTACTGGTAAAAATGTAGGGTTTAGGGTGTTAGGGATTGGAGAACCTGACAGAGACAGAGAGAATTGTATGGATCCAAGGAGATTCCAAACAGAGAGAGGATTATTAGGACTGGAGGATATTATAGAGATCACTAATACAACATGGGGCAGGATGGATGCCTGGGATCTCTGTGCTGTCTCAGTGAGTACCAGTACAGCAGAGGTGAGAGCAGGACTCTCACAAGATGGTGGGAATGAAGCCTAGAATGTTGATGTTCCTTGCCCAGCACTGCGTCTATGTCCTATCTTCCATGTCTGAATACAGAAGGCCACTAACTCTTCCCTGTGCTGTTCATTGTGGGTGATCTTAACGGCTGCAGGATTTACTGAAGGCTCCAGATCTCACTCTCCATCTCTCTCTGCCTGACCAATTGTTTTCAACGTGGTAATCGATGAGAATTCGGAACTCGGCTAACTCGGGAAGATCCTGATTACCTACATGAGACAGAGAAATAGACAGAATGGGAAATTAGACTGAGGAAGTGAGGATGACTCATGTCGAGTAGCACTGAGTCCAACAGCGATATGGAAAATCCCAGTCTCCATCCCTGGCCTGTGATGCTGCCTCTCTCTGGAGTTGAGAATTCTTTTGGCTCAGAATCTCACACCAGCTGCAGGAGTGAGAGGTGTTCACAGAGGCAGCAATTAGACCCACACCGTGAGGGATACCACATGGAGAGATACTGAGTGCAGCAGGTTTAGCAGGTTTTCAGAATCAAACAATGGTGTCAGAAGAAGTGGGTCTGATGCAGTGGGAACTGCTACCAATTCTAAGGTAGAAGTCAGTTATTTTATTGGGATGGTACAGTAGTGGAACCAGTGACCTGGTCAATCATTTGACCAGGATTATGCAGAGTGCTTTAAACTGACACACATGAGAAGTTACAGGACTCAGAAGAAAGGAAATTCCAATTCCATGGGGAAAGTTTAAAAATTGAAACATGGGGACGTGGATGAGGACAAACAGAAAGAAAAAGGAAGGAAGTGAGGTTAACTAAAATTGGACAATCAGCGAATATGTTTGTGACAGGAAATTGTGATTAAAAAGTAAATTACTGCTTCTAAATTTGGATGAAAGTAGTATTTGTAATAAGGGATATGCGTGTGTGACTTGTGATTTCTACCTAATCACAATCAGGGAGACATGGTCACAGGGTAAACAAGAAGATGGGGCATTAATATTCACAGCTACACAATATTGTGAAAGTCAGGCAGAATGGGAAGAAGGATGGGGATCTCTCACCTTTAGGGATAACAATGGGATGATCAGTCAGATTACCAATCAATCGTAGACCAAATTCTGTGTAATAAAGGTCAGAACACAGAAGTGCAAGAGCAGTGTTAATTCTCCTTTACAGCATTACATTGTGAGACACAGGATTAACGGGGAACTATTTGAATTTGTAACAAAGGCATTGGGATAACAGTGAGGAGATTCAACTTTCCTCTCTCATCATCGCATTGGTGATGGGTCACAGGCGAGGCTGACTATCTCCCACGCTCAGGGGGAGTCTGTTGGTGGCTGTACAGACCGATGTTGTCTTCCACAGACTCTGTTCCACTTGGGCCGAAGGTGGCCATGTGAAGGGGGTGGGTGCGGCCTTGGCCTGAAAGAGCGTTCCTTGTGCTGTTCTCTCCTGGTTTCCCCACAGTAAATCCTAACACTTTTTTTTTCAGATCTCCCCCATCAACTGTGATTCCAAATAAATGGCCCCATTGACCTTTCAGGGGCTCTTTTCTCTCCCTCACTATACTTTAGCCGTGTTGAAACTTGTCAAAATGCCTCTGACATTTTAAATATCCCCCGCCAACAACAGCCTCCCACACCCTTATCTATTCTGCCACTTATTCTCTTACCAAAATATAGAATACAACAGATTTAAGAATATTCTGCTTCTACAAAACCATATTTTATCCCATTGTTTCTAAGTGTCCAGTTATCGTTTATTGTCATATTCTTTATAAAACAGTCCAGCATGTTCCCGACTTACTGTCAGGCTAACACCGTTTGGTTTCAGGTTAACTGCACAAAGGGTTTTGGGCGGCATGTTCAACACAACATCATGGGCCTGTTCCTGGGCTGCAGTGTTCCACGTTCAATGTAAATCTTTAAAAAGTAAGCATAAAGGAAGGATCTCGACCGTGAAAAGACTCGGGGGTCTCAGGGATGAAAGAGAAATGAAAGGGGTTGTGGTGGAGTGGATTGGTAAGAGGAGGGAAGGGAATACAGTGTGTAAGCGGGAGCATGAAGAATAAAAACAAGTAGGCGCATAGGGAAGTCTGAGTGATGCTTGTGAGGGAGGCCACAAACACGAGTGGAATAAATTAACAGCACATAGCTTAGGGACATGCAGTGATGAAACCCTCATTTGAACATGTCTGGAAGGAATAACAATAAACTATCACTTCGGGTGAAAATCCACATTATTAAAGGTGGCGCAGGTTGGACAATGAAAAACAATGGTCCTGCAGGACAGGCATTAAACAGAGCAATGGATGGACATGGATTCAGATCCACAGTAAAGGGATCACACCAGGGCCTGACCAATTAACCACAGCAAAGCAAGTTCAGTATGGAATAATAGATGAATGCTCAACAATATTCACCTTTGAACCAATTTCATTGTCCTTCAATGTAAACTCTCTGGCTGGACCTTGTAGCTGAGAAGATAGCACAGAACTGGAATCAGAGACACACTTCAGTTTTCATTACTTCCATTTCTCCGCAAAATGAGATGACAAAACAACACATGTTGAGAGACATTCAGAATAAACAAATATATCTCTTGGTTTGAGTTGTAAACATGCATCTGTTAAAGGAGTTTCCAAAATCCACAAACATCAACTCAGGACGGGAATTTACAAAATGGTTTGAGAGATCTCGTATTTTCATGACAAGGTTATGTTGGAGAGACGATTTGAGAGACTTGATAGAGGCATCCATTTAAAGATATTTTTCTAACCGCCAATTTTGTTCTTCCAAAGATTATTTGGAAAACAAAACGTTGGAATACAGAGAAAAAAAGTTATTCAAGAACAGAATCAATCGTCTGTAATCACTGAATTTAATGGCGGGTGTAGCTACGCAGCATGTCCCGCGGTCGTGAAAGCCCTCTAGATTCACGACAGGCGACGGCAGCAAATTGGCAGAACCGACTTTATCTCCGTTGGAAATGGG
Source organism: Hemiscyllium ocellatum (assembly GCF_020745735.1). Classification (NCBI taxonomy): domain Eukaryota; kingdom Metazoa; phylum Chordata; class Chondrichthyes; order Orectolobiformes; family Hemiscylliidae; genus Hemiscyllium; species Hemiscyllium ocellatum. The sequence continues at coordinate 29,262,284 of NC_083446.1, forward strand.
GAGAGACGCACCTTTCCACACCGTAAGGCTGCAGGAGCTGGACAGCGTTTATAAACCCTTTTAGTGAGAAACTAGCACCTTGAAAAATAACTTGCGGTTAAATGCATCGCAGCTCCAAGGTGAACAGCTGCCATCTTGGCCGTGGATCTGGACGCATGCGCAGACTGTCCGTTACGTCACAGTGCCGGGCGGGGGCTGAGGGTGACTCATGCAGATGTTGAAAATCTGAGAACAAATCAGACAGTGGGGAGGTCAGCAGGGTCTGGCAGGAGATGTTGATGCAGATACAGAGTGAACCATTACAGTCCTGTGTGCATCTTCTTCAGAACCCATTACCCTGGTGCTGCAGTGTTCTCGGCGAAAGCTATATAACAGCTTCACCCTCAGATGATCTTTGAAACAAACAGCAGTCTACCTGAAACTCTGAATTTTTCTGCAGGTGACATTTTTAACGAACCTGTTCAGACGTGTAATGTCCCATTTGTGAAGCAGACAGGGGCTTGAAAATCCAGACCTTCTTAGTTAGAGGGGAGTTCCTCAGGGTCGAGTCTTTGGCCCAACCATCTTCAGCTGCTTTGCCAATCACTTTCCCTTCAAAAGTCGGGATGTTGGTTGACGATTGGACAGTTTTCGGCATCATTTTCAAATGCTCAGATACTGATGTAGCGCATATCCGTATGTTCAGGTTCTAAGTTTGCTCGCTGAGCTGGTAGGCTTATTCGCATTCAGAACAATCTTACAACCTGAACCTCACCCTAAGCTAAAAATGTTCTCAAAACTCGCATACTCACGTGTGGCAAGACCTGGCCAGCATCTAAAATCTGCACAAGGGGCAAGTAACAGCTGTATCACATCCGTGCCTGGCAAAGGCCATCTTCATAAAGAGAAAATCTCAGTATCCCTTGTTGACATTCAACAGCAATATCATTGCTGGATCCTCCATGAGCAGCATTCCGGGGTGTAATATTGATGAGAAACTGAACAGGACTGACCATACAACTGTTGATGCAGCATCTGGGCAGAGGCAAAAGGTCTTGCAGCGCTCAACGCACGTCCTGACTCGCCACCTAACAAGATGTAAGTCAGGTTTGATACGGAATCCTCTCCACTTGCCTGGTTGAATGCTGCTTCACCAACGCAAGAAGCTGTACAGTCGCACAGTGGTTAGCACTGCTGCCTCAAACCGCGAGAATCCCAGGTTCAATTCCCGCCTCAGGTAACTCTCTGTGTGAAGCTTGCACATTCTCCCCGTGTCTGCATGGGTTTCCTCCCACAATCTAAAAACGTGCAGGATAGGTGAATTGACCAAGCTAATTTTCCCGTAGGATTAGGTGAAGGGGAATGGGTCTGAGTGGGTTGTGCTTCGGCGGGTCAGTGTGGACTTGTTGGGCTTAAGGGCCTGTTTCCACACTGTAAGTAATCTAATCTTGTCATCATCTGGGGCAAAACAGCACTTTTGATTGTCACCAACCTTCACCTTTCGTCACCATTGATCTCCAGTACCAGCAAAGGGGATCATCTCTTGTGTAACATCGTCCTTTGTAGGGAGCTGTTCTATCCAACAGTTGGTGAGGTACATTCTGCAATAAGTTTGCACCTCAGGACTCGCAATGTCTCAGGTTCCTTTTTGCATTTGATGGTTTTTTTTTACATCTTCGGGATGATTAGACCATTTGTTTGGGAGGAGGTATGGAATAGAGAAAGGATGCCTTTCTGAAATTGGATTTGTTTGATCTGAGATTTTACGCTGTATGGACCGCGATAATATTTGAAAATCATTTCACAGAGAAATAGTTTGAAAAAACTGAAGTTCAGTGAGACAAATCAAACATGATATAACGATCCAACAGAGTCACTAAATTCATTTGGACATAAAGGGAACATGATTCTCTGGTATGTCAGTGAGCAAAGGTTTCAAACAGCATTGTGTGTGGTCAAGCACCAACACAACCACACACACACACACACACACACACACACACACACACACACACACACACACACACACACACACACACACACACACACACACACACACACAAATAAGAGTATGAGAGTTCCAGTGAACTGACTGCAGAAATTATTTAACATTATCCAGTTAACAATCTAAAAACATTCACAGACAGAGAAGCAATAAATATGTTGTGTTTACGGAAAAGGATTCACCAGATCATCCAACTTGGAGATATGTGAGGAGATGAGCACCATGGAAATGTCTGGATTGTGAGAAGAATTGCAAATTCCCAGACCAACTGGAGACTTATTGACACAGACATTCTGTGGGAAGAGATTTATTTTGTCATCCAGCTTCATGTCACATCAGTGGCTTTACACTGACAAGAGACCTTTCCCCTGACTGTGGAAAAAAAAGCTGTACAGGTCTTATATTCAATGGTCTTTATTTAACATCACCTTGTCACATGGGGGAGAAGACATTCAGCTGTTGCATGTGTGGGCAGGTATTCACTTGGGGATCCAGCTATACCTTGCTCTTTCTTCCTTGATAAGAGACTCAAACATTTTCCCCACTACAGATGTTACGCTAACTGATCTATACTTCCCCATCTTTTGTCTACCTTCCTTTTTAAACAGTGGCGCTACTGTATTCCAATCTGCTGGAACTACCCGAGAGTCCAGCAAATTGGGGAAATTACTGACAGTACACCTGTTCTATCCCCACTGTCTCTTTTAGCACACTGGGATGCATTACACCCGGGCAGGAGACTTGTCTATCCTTATCTCCATGAGCTCGCCCAACACTAGCTTTCCGTAATGATGATTGTTTCCAGGTCCTCACTGACTCCATCTCTTTGTCAATCACTGGCATGTTATTAGTGCCCTCCACTGTGGAGGCCGATGCAAAATACCTGTTCAGTGCCTCAACCATTTCATCACAGTACATAACTAAATGTCCCTTCTCATCCTCTGAAGGACCAACATTAACCTTAGCCACTCTTTTTCATTCCAAATTTTCATCGAAACTGCTGCTCTCCGTCTTTAAATTTTGTGATACATCTTTTCTCTCCTGTTCTTTCCAACGGTACATTATCACTCTTCTTGTGGCTTAATTTTGACGTTTAACGCTTTCCCAATCTTCCAGTTTCATGCTGTTTTTGACCACTTTGTAAACCTCAACTTTCAATGTGAGAGATGGGAGGGAGAGTGGGGAAGGGACGGGAGGGAGAGAGGAGGAGGGAGGGGGAGAAGAGAGAGTGGAGGAGGAGGAGGGCAGGGGATAAGGGGATTGGGGAAAGAGGCAGGGCAGAGGACAGAAGGGGCGGAGAGAGGTCTCCAGGAGAGAGGAGTTAGGAGAGAGCTGGGAACGGTGGGCGAGAGTCGTAGGAGAGCTAGGAGGAGAGGGTAGGAAGAGTTGGGTAGGAGACGGAACAGGAGGACATGGGGTGAGGAGCGAGGGGTGCGTGGCGTGAGGGGGAGTAGAGGTATGGAGGGTATAGGGGAGGGGGGATTGTAGGAGAGAGGGAGAGGAATGAAGGAGAGGAGTAAAGATGGGGAGCAAGTGGAAGGAGAAGGGGGCGGAGACAACGAATGAAGTGGGGAGACAAGTGATAGGGAGAAGAGGGGAGGAGAGGAGGTTGGAGAGAGGGGAAAGGAGAGAGGGGAGGAGAGAGGGGAGGAGAGAGGGGGAGGCGAGGACGTAGGGGGAGTTTGGAGTGGAGTAGGAGAGAGGGGTGGAGAAGGGGTAGGAGGTGCAGGAGAGAGAGACATGAGGGATGGAGGATGTGTGGAGAATAGGGAGGAGAGAGGTGAAGATAAGGAGGAGGGCAGGAAGGTATAAGGTGAGGGGGAGGAGAGCGTGGGGGAGGAAATACGGAATTCGGGGAAGGGGGGAAGGTGAGGAGGGAAGCGGAGCAGAACAAGGAGGAGAGCCGGGGAGGAGGGGGCAGGAGAGGTGGGAGAGTAGAGGGGAGTACAGGTGATAGGAGAGGATATGAGGGGAGAACATAGGGGTAGGGAAGGAGTTAGGAGAAGCGGTGAAGAAGAGGGGGATGGGAGAGGGGAAGAATTGATTGTGGAGTAGAGGGGGAGGAGAGGGCGGGGAAGGGGAAGATGAGAGGAGGTGAGGTGAAGAAAGGAGAGGGAGGAAGATCAGAAGGGGTGAGGAGAGAGGATAAGGAGAGAGGGGATGAGGAGAGAGGGGAGAGTGGAGAGGTGAGTGGGAGAGGGGAGAAAGAGTAGAGGTGAGAGGTTGAGGAGAGCAGAGAGAGAGGAGAGGGGAGAGAGGGGAGAGGGGAGAGGAGATAATGGTGAGGTGAGAGTAGTGAGGAGTGAGAGGAGGGGGAGAGGGGAGAGGAGAGAGTGGAGAGATAAGCGGGAGAGTTGAGAAAGGGTAGCAGAGGGAAAAAGTGCGAGGGGAGAGAAGGGAGGGGAGAAGAGAGAGGGAAGAGGTGAGAGGGGAGAGGACAGTGTAGACAGCAGAGATAGAAGAGGGGAGAGGGGAGAGGAGAGAAGAGAGAGGAGAGAGGAGAGGAGAGACGAAGGAGGAGAGAGCAGAGAGGGAAGAGGGGAGAGGAGACAGTGGTGAGGAGTGAGAGGAGAGAATAGTGAGGAGTGAGAGGAGGGGGAGAGGAGAAAGGGAAGAAGGAAAAGGGGACAGGAGAGAGGAAAGAGAGAGGAGGAGATGGGAGAGGGAATGAGGAGAGAGGGGAGAGAGGAGAGAGGGGCGAGGCGAGAGGGGCGAGGCGAGAGGAGAGTGGAGAGAGGGGAGGGGAGAGGGGAGAGGAGACACTTGTGTGGAGTGAGAGGAGAGAGTAGTGAGGAGTGAGAGGAGAGGGAAGAGGAAAGAGGGAACAGGGGAGAGGAGAGAGGAGAGAGGGAGGAGGAGAGCCGAGAGAGGAAGAGGACAGAGGGGAGAAGAGACTGGGGAGAGGAGAGAGGGAAGTGGAGAGAGGGGAGAGGAGAGCGGGGAGGAGGGGGGTAGAGGAGGGAAGGAAGGGGGAGAGGGGAGAGGGGACAGGAGACAGTGGTGAGAAGTGAAAGGAGTGAGTAGTGAGGAGTGAGAGGTGGGGTAAAGGAGAGATTGGAGAGGTGAGCGGGAGAGGGGAAAAAGGAGAGCAGAGGGGAAAGTTGGGGGGAGAGAAGAGAGGGGCGAGGAGAGAGGTGAGGGGGATAGAGGAGAGGAGAGAAGAGAGGGACGAGGGAAAAGAGGAGAGGAGAGAGGAGAGTGGGAGGAGAAGGGGAGAAGGATGAGGAGAGAGGGGAGGGGAGAGTGAGAAGAGAGGGGGAGAGGAGAGAGGGGAGAGGGGAGAGGAGAGAGGAGGGGGAGAGGTGAGGGGAGGAGAGAGAGGGGCAGGAGAGAGAGTGGGAGGAGAGCGAGGGGCGAGGAGAGAGAGGGGAGGAGAGACAGCGGAGGGGAGTGAGTGGGAGGAGAAGGGGAGGACGGAAAGGGGAGGAGAGAGGGGGAGGAGAGGGGAACGTTGAAGAGAGGGAGGATGGAGTATGGGAGGAGAGAAGGGGCAGAAGAGATGGGTGGAAGAGAGACAGGGAGAGGAGAGAGAGGTCGAGGAGTGAGAGTGAGAGGAGAAAGGGGAAGGGAGAACGAGAAGGATGAGGCAGAGAGCAGCAGGAGCAACGGAGGGTGTTAGAGAGGGGGAGGAGGAGAGTGGGTGAGGTGTGAGAGCGAGGAGGAGGAGACCAGGGGTGGATTTTGGCGGGCAGAGAAGAGGCGAGGGGGAGGAAGTGGTGTCGTGGAGCGAGAGAGTAGACAGCAGGAGGGGTAGGAGTAGTAGGAGGTGGCGAGGAGATTTCGGGAGGACAGAGCGGTTTTGAGGTGGGGAGGAGGAGATTGGGTGAAAGACAGAAGGGCAGATGGGTAGAATGGTGAAAGTGGGAGAGGAAAGAGAGGAGAGAATTGAGAAGAAAGGTGAGGGCAGGGAGGCAGAGGAGAGGGGAGTAGGAGACTGGGGGAATGAGAGGGGTGGGAAGATGGGTAGGAGAGTAACCCACCCAGACCTTTCTCCATCTGAACAGTTCACATAACCCTATGGGCAACTCCCCCATGACCAGTCCACCCTGACCTGCACACCATTAGACTGGGTGAGTAAACCCATGCAGACACTGGGGAGAATATGCACACTCCACACAGACGGTCGCCTTCGGCAGGATTTGAACAGGATACCTGGCACTGTCAGGCAGCAGTGGTCACCACCGAGCCACCGCGCGGCCCTAACGAGACAGCGAGAGATGAAGGGAGAATGTGGGGAGAGAGAGGAGAGAGGGGAGAGGGAAGAGTGAGGGTAGAGAGAGAAGAAAGAGGGGAGAGAGAAGAGGGATGGGAGAGAGAGTAGAGAGGGGGAGGAGAGAGAGGGAAAAGAGGTAAGGGGAAGAAGAGAGATGAGGAAGAGATGGAGAAGAGATAACAGGAGAATCAGGGTGTGAGAGAGAAAACGAGAGAGGGAGAAAGAGAGGAGAGAAAGAGAGAGACAGAGATAGAGAAGGCAGAAAGGGAACAAGTGACCCCCAGCCCACATTCTGTCACAGGCAGACTGAGACAGTAACAGGTCAATACCCCTGCCTCCCCCTCCCCAGCCCCAGTCAGCCCACGTGGCGTGAGGGTAATGGCTGACTGAGCTAGGTTCGAATACTCCCAGGTCTGTCACTCAAACCCCATCTCCTCACCAACCCAGTTCATCCTGTCAGCTCCCAGCTTCCTCCAGGATGCCATTTTTGTTTCAGTTTCTGGTGAATCGATTGATCATGTCAGATTTTGATTAAATGTTTCAGTGGCGTTTCCTGTCTGTGAATCTTCTTCAAATATTCAAAAGAGTTTAATAAAGGAAGTGTCAGTCCAGATGAGAAATCAGATAGACAAACAATTCCCTTTGTTTGATACTTTTGTATGTATATCCTTCCTTGCAATCCTCAGAGAAAGAAGCTTCCAAGATCCATTACTATTAGGGCAGAAAGAAAAGAATAATCAAAATAAAGTAAGCAATTTTCTCTAAACATGAACATTATTTTCACCTCCCAAAACGTGCCAGTCCTATTGGTTCCCTCTTTTATTTCAGAAACTCACTTTATCCCTCCTCCTGGTCGAGGATTATCAGCATACTCACAACACATTGTGCAGGGTTGGAGGATTCTGAGACGGGATAGGCTCATTCATTTAACAGAAAGTTTCATGAGTGATTTGTGGTCTGATGGGTCGGTGTTTGTCCAATGTGTGCAGGAGGGTTTCCTGACACAATATGTAGACAGGCCAACAAGAGGTGAGGCTATATTGGATTTGGTTCTAGATAATGAACCAGGCCAGGTGTTAGACTTGGAGGTAGGTGAGCACTTCGGGGACAGTGACCACAACTCGGTGACTTTTACTTTAGTGATGGAAAGGGATAAGTGTGCGCCGCAGGGCAAGAGTTATAGCTGGGGGCAGGGAAATTATGATGCAGTGAGGCATGACTTAGGATGTGTGGATTGGGAAAACAGGCTTCAAGAGAAGAACACTAATGAGATGTGGGGATTGTTCAAGGAGCAGCTACTACGTGTCCTCGATAAGTATATACCAGTCAGGCATGGTGTAAAGGGCCTTGTGAGGCAGCCGTGGTTTAGTAAGGAATTGGAATCCCTTGTGAAAGGGAAGAAGGCGGCATATGTAAAGATGCGGCGTGAAGGTTCAGTTGGGGCGATAGAGAGTTATAAGGTAGCCAGGAAGGATCTAAAGAGAGAGCTAAGAGAAGCGAGAAGGGGACATGAAAAGTCTTTAGCTGGTAGGATTAGGTATGTCAGGAATAAAAGGATGACTAGGGTAGGTATCGGTCCAGTCAAGGATAGTAGTGGGAAGTTGTGTGTGGAGGTGGAGGAGATTGGAGAGACACGAAATCAATACTTTTCATCAGTATTCACTCAGGAACAGGACACTGTTGCTGATGTGAATATGGATTCACAAATGATTAGAATGGATGGCCTGGAAATATGCAGGGAAGAGGTTCTGGGAATATTGGAGAGGATGAAAATAGATAAGTCTCCTGGGCCTGATGGCATTTACCCTAGGATCCTATGGGAAGCTAGGGAGGAGATAGCAGAGCCATTGGCCTGGATTTCTATGTCGTCATTGTCAACGGGAATAGTACCAGAGGACTGGAGGATAGCGAATGTGGTCCCCTTGTTCAAGAAAGGGAGTAGGGATAGCCCTAGTAACTATAGGCCAGTGAGTCTGACTTCAGTGGTGGGCAAAGTCTTAGAGAGAATGGTAAGGGATAAGATTTATGAACATCTGGATAGGAATAACTTGATCAAGGATAGCCAGCATGTTTTTGTGAAGGGCAGGTCGTGCCTCACAAACCTTATTGAGTTCTTTGAGAAGGTGACTAAGGAAGTGGACGAAGGTAAAGCAGTAGATGTTGTGTATATGGATTTTAGTAAGGCGTTCGATAAGGTTCCCCATGGTAGGCTAATGCTAAAACTACGGAGGTATGGCATTGAGGGTGCATTAGAGGTTTGGATTAGGAATTGGCTGGCTGGAAGGAGACAGAGGGTAGTAGTTGATGGACTATGTTCATCTTGGAGTGCAGTTACTAGCGGTGTACCACAAGGATCTGTTTTGGGACCATTGCTTTTTGTTATCTTTATAAATGATCTAGAGGAAGGGCTTGAAAACTGGGTAAGCAAGTTTGCGGATGACACAAAAGTCGGTGGAGTTGTGGATAGTGAGGAAGGAAGTGGTAGGTTACAGCGGGATATAGATAAGTTGCAGAGCTGGGCAGAAATGTGGCAAATGGAATTCAATGTAGCTAAGTGTGAAGTCATTCACTTTGGTAGGAGTAACAAGAAGATGGATTACTGGGCTAATGGTAGGCTACTTGGTAGTGTGAATGAGCAGAGGGATCTTGGTGTCCATGTACACAGATCTCTGAAAGTTGCCACCCAGGTAAATAGTGCTGTGAGGAAGGCATATGGTGTGCTATGCTTTATTGGTAGAGGAATTGAGTTCCGGAGTCCTGAGGTCATGTTGCAACTGTATAAGACTCTGGTGCGGCCTCATCTGGAGTATTGTGTGCAGTTTTGGTCGCCATACTATAGGAAGGATGTGGAGGCATTGGAACGAGTGCAGAGGAGGTTTACCAGGATGTTGCCTGGAATGGTAGGAAAATCTTATGAGGAAAGGCTGAGGCACCTGGGGCTGTTCTCATTGGAGAAGAGAAGGTTTAGGGGAGATTTGATAGAGGTGTATAAGATGATTAAGGGTTTAGATAGGGTCGACACTGAGAACCTTTTCCCGCTAATGGAGTCAGGTGTTACTAGGGGACACAGCTTTAAATTAAGGGGTGGTAGGTATAGGACAGATGTTAGGGGTAGATTCTTTACACAGCGGGTTGTGAGTTCATGGAATGCCCTGCCAGTAGCAGTGGTGAACTCTCCTTCTTTATGGTCATTTAAGCGGGCTTTGGATAGGCATTTGGAAGTTATTGGGCTAGTGTAGGTTAGGTAGGATTCGGTCGGCGCAACATCGAGGGGCGAAGGGCCTGTACTGCGCTGTATCTTTCTATGTTCTATGTTCTATGATGTAGCAATTGCAGTTGAAGCGAGATGCAACAGAGCTTATTGGCTTATACTTGGTGTAGATAAGGTAGATGAAAAATGTTCACATTAGCTGGCGAAATGAACGATGAGATACAAAAAAATAAGATTGTGGATAGATTGACAGGGCGGATTTGATGAAGTGGTTATGTGGAAGGGATTCAATACCCACTGTATCTTAATGATATACATTTGTCCTGAACAGCCTGAAGCGCTGTATTTAATTTCCAGATTCTGTCAAGCCGTGGGCTTGAATTATCCCAGTACCAGAGTCATAGTGATGTAACTCAGGCAATCACAATGGAGGGCCTGGGTATCTTCCAGTTTGTGGTGGTTCCTTTTCCTCTCGGAATTTGCAGACCCCTCAAGCTCTCTGACACTTTTGGTAATGAAAGCAGGAAAATTGGTGACAGACTCTGAAAACAGTGACAGCTACAGTTGTTCCTTCAGGTCCCCGCTAACCTTCCTGCTTTAGGGAAATCGGCACGCCTAGTTGGTGGCAGGCTGTGTGGCTCCAATGGTCAGCAGCGGGTTGCAAGATAAAGGTTGGTAGTTTGAGACCATCTAGGTATGGAGATTTGGTTGTTCCAGATCAGACGGTCGGAATACTACCCTAGCTCCATTTAAACCGGAAAATCCATGGCAAGGTTGAATTGCAGCCCAAACCATTGATGATTCTGTGTTGCCTGACCCCACACGGAGTAAGACAGGGCCAAACATTGTTCTCTCCAGACCCCCGCTGTCAACAGAAAGTGGCCACTGCAGCTCCCTGCAAAGCCCTGGGGCACAGCGTACAGAAACTGTCTCTTCATGAACGGTGGTTCCCTTGTGAAAATCTTTACATTTAATGCAGTAACGGCTGCAATCCAACCCCGGTCCCCAAAATTCAAAATTACAGGATTTTGTGATGAGAACATTGTTATGAAGTTGAAGGCCTGCCCTCCACCTTTAAAAGAGAGTGAATGCTGTTCGGAACTGAGCGCTGACAAATACATGTGATGACCAGCCAGTAGTCTCAGCGTGTACAGGAAAATTGGAAAGATGTAACGTTTGGCTGTGAAACAAACCTGAGTTGGTTGCTAATTTGGAAACAATTCCTATTTTACCAATCAATTGAAATTATGCCTCAGAATACTGAAAACCAATAGCGCTTTAATGTAGTGTTTTGAAACATTGCAGAACCGAGGACTTCCATAATGTTGCCGCCACTGACCACGCCCCCTGAAACATGCCCAGGTCCTCAGTTGAGGATTTTTGGGGGAAGCTTTGCTCCTTGGCTTTGAACCGGGCCGCCTGCTCAATAAAAGCAAATGCTTTTAGTGGAAGGATCAGAACACGGTAACCCCACTCTGAAACAGAATGGCCATCAGCGCTGTTCATATCTGTGCATATTCACAACCAGGTTGGAGAAAACTGTAACAATGTTTCACCCAGTTAGGAAACAGGATTACATTCCTTTTCGCCACTCGAACAGATATGAGTGAACAAATTCAAAGCCAGGTTTGCTGATGTGAACAGCAAGTTACAAAGCTCTGCTCAAGTCAGTCTGAAAGTCTGCCATCGGGAATAAGGCCACTCTTGCAGGATTTTGACGCGGGAAGTTTTTGTGTATGAGGTGACTCCATTAACCAGTACACGACAGAAAGCATCCCAGCAAGTAACTGGTGTTCAGCGTCGTCTAGCGCTGAAATTTACGGCCGTTCAACGCTTCACCTTTCCGTTACCAGGAGCTGCTTGCTCTCCAGCGTAACTGGCATCATTGCAAAATTAAGAAAATCACGTGAAATTACTCACAAAATATAATTGTCAGAGGTGTACAGTTTGGAATGTAGGGTGAGTCTGAACATGCTGGGACAGCTTTCCCTTCATCGTCGGGCATGACCTTAAGGAAGGTTTGTCAACGGAATACTTAAGTTGTTCTTTTCGGCAATGTAGGGTGAGTTAAAAACTGGAGAGCATAGGTTTAAGGTGAGATGGGTAAAATATAAAAGGGATTTGAGCACCTTTCCCACACAGAAGGTTGTGCGGGTATGGAATCAGCTATCAGAGGAAGTGGCAGAGGCTAGTACATTCAGAAGATTTCAAAGGGAGCTGAATGACTTTATGAATAGTAAGGGTTTAGTGGGATAGGGGCCAAATGCTGGGAAATAATTTTTCCATTCACGAGAACACCAAATAATGAGAAGTAAAGTCACTGCAGGATTTTGTTTCTCACCAGCGATGAAATCCCAATCTCCGTTCGGTTTCAGCAAAAGCAGTGAATAACACAATTTGGCCGGAACATGATGCAGCAGGGGAACCGCTTGAGCCCCTGGCTTTTTGTGTGGGAGCGAATGCGATCACTACAGCATGGACACTGGCACGTTGGAGAGGGTGAAGCCTCCCAAATCAGATATATTTCCATTAAGCGACGTAAACTGATAGTGTTGGAATCTAAACACTGAGCATTAACACGCTGCAGTAAAACCAGCCAAGCACACAAATGGTGGGATTCGAACACACGCCTCAATAGAGATTCACACACAGCACAGCGCCTCTGATCACTCGGCTAGAAGACCAGCCACTGCAATCGCATATTTTCGTACACTATCAATGGTGCACCTGCAAAACAACAGAAGCAAGGTCACAGGGAAAGAGTTCCACCATCCCTGCTCTGCTTGCACTGCTGCTGGGATCGGTCCAGCTACAATATCAATTTTTAAGCAGATAATGATAACCCTTCAATCCACACAAAAACCAATGGGAAGCTGATCCTACCTTCTGAGACTCGTTTGAGCCACAAATGTAATGTCGGTGTGAGAGAATGGAAATTCGATTCTGATTCAAGAAAGAAATCAAGAGCTGCTTGACATGACTGCAATTTCGATTCTTGCCTTGCTAAATGATTTCACCCATGACTCGAAACAGAACAACTTTCACGTTTACATGGAACATGAAACATACCAGACTACAGGGAAAATGTACAAAGCTGAGCAGGCCGTGTTCCACATCATACCGTGCAGCATAGTTTCAGTCATGATGTCTGTTTTGCAGAATAAGAGTCCCAAATAATGTTCTCCACCTGAAAACCGGAGGTAGCATTACAATCCGAGAATGACAGATCACATTGTGAGAGTGCTCTGACTTCGGTGCCAGTACGAGTTGCCGCTTTCCTTGTCTTTTACCTTAACCATGCGGCTTGCTGAAGAGATGTCACCATCTGGACTTGAGCGACATGGCTCCCAGCTGAGTTGGAACCCAGTGTGGGAATCGATGAGAAGCGACTCAGTAAAGTTTACTAAATTCCATTGTGCTTATTAGAGATGCAGTTTCTGTTCAGATCAATCTAAAAGACAGTTTCTGAACGTATTTACAGAAGTCAAAAGGTGATTACCCCACCCCGCCCCAGAAGATATCAGAGGTGCTAACTGTACGTGAGTGCTCTTTGTTCTCGATGTGGAGAGCTCTCCCGCCCGAGTCACCTTCATGTCTCTGGTTGCTGAGTGAATCACAAAGAAGAAGTTTCACCAGACCTGCACTTTGTTATCCCCACTCCCCCCTTCCCGTTTGCATTTGACTGCTTATGTGATTTAAAGAAAACCAAATGGATGCAATGCCATTCGATAGCCTGTCTGTTATTTTCGCAGTCTCAGTTCCAACATGGTTTAGATCTGGGGGCGCACCTTAATATTAGTGATGTTATGACAGCACAAGTCCAGCAGTTCGTCTGAAAGTGTAAATTCATTCATTGCTGTTGCTGATTGAATGAGCCACTAATGTGCGAATTGCTCCAATACATGATTCGGGACTTCTGGCGCCAATTCTCGCACGTTGAATAACGACAGACAGTTTTCAACAGAGGCCTTTAAGAGATGACTTTGGGAAAAGTTTGACAGAGAGAGGAGCACTGGTAACCTTCCTGCTAAACAGTGTCCAGCACTGACATTTGCAGCCGTTCTACTCTTCACCTTTCCTTTTCCAATAGCTCGTTACTGTCTAGCGTAATTGGCATCATCGAAAAGATTAGAAAATTACGTGAAATTGCTTACAAAATATAAACAAGGATGTTGTCAGGGTCACAATGTTTGGACTGAAGGGCTTATGCCCGAAATATCGATTCTCCTGCTCCTTGGATGTTGCTTGACCTGCTGCACTGTTCCAGCAACAGATTTGACAACTTTTCCTGCAGCCTAGCGGCTGGGGCATGATCTTATGGGAAGTTTGTAAACTGGGTGTTCTAAGTTTTTTTTTACCCCAGGTGCGGCGAGTTGAGAACGACAGAGCATAGGTTTAAGGTGAAAGGGCTAAAATTTAAAGAGAGACCTTAGGCACATTTCACACACAGAAGGTTGTGTGTTCATAGAATAAGCTACCAGAGGAAGTAGAGAGGCTAATGCACTCACAAGATTTCAAAGGCAACCGGATGAGTTTCTGGATAGAAAGGGTTTAGAGGGATCGGGGACAAAATTAGACAGGACTTGAACAATTGTTAGATATTAGCAACAATTACCTTGTAAACGGTTCATAGCAAACTTGAAAATGATTAGAAGTCTCATATTGCTATCCATAATGTGTAGAAATGAACAGTAGTTATTGGAATGCAAAACGTTCAGCGGTCTCTTAGTTTATAAGGCCAAATATTAAGCCAATGAGTATTGTGAACATTTAAATGAGAAACAATCAGATGTTTGGTATGAGTGCCTGATGGGAAACGATTGGTTGATTTGTGAGTGTGTTGACCTGGAATAAAAGATGCATCTCTCATTGTAATACTGGCACTAAGAAATAATGGATTAAACTATTATGTGATGCTCATGATGCTTGAGACGAAACGTAAACTGAATTACTACATGTCTGTTGGAATGACAATGAATTGACAATTAATTTTAGAATTCTGGCAAAGTAAATGACACAATATTACCCAACGAGTTTGCTCTGCTGTCGATTAGATATTTAGTAAGATCAGTGAATTGAGAATTAAAATTCTGGCATGACGAGTTCGAGAAAAACTGACACGTGCAGCAAGTATTGATCAGAATTGTTTTGTCATTCAAAATTCTCAGATATTGAAGACTTCTAAGCTTCGTGTTGCAGCTATTCTTCTGTAGAAATACAACATATAATTCATGCGATTTTTTGTGTCATCAATATTTTGACATTTATGACAGAATACCAACGAAAATAAGTAGATAAAGAACATAGGTATCACAAAAATACAGTCAATGGCATTTATAGAAAAATTGCTTTCAAAATTGTCTCTGGGGAGAAAAGCAGCTGAGTAAGTTTAATGAGGATCTGATCAAAATGTTTATAGTGACTTATGTACTGAGTCACAGTTACACTTTTGTGTGGGAGATTGGACTGGAAACTTGTCAATATTCAGGACTTGCTTCATCTCAATGCAGGATTAGATTAGATTCCCAACAGTGTGCAAACAGTCCCTTTGTCACAGCAAGTCCAACCCGGCCCACCAAAGAGTAACCCACTAGTCCTATTTCCTTTTTACTAATGCAGCTCACACTATGGGCAACTTGGAATGTTCAATGCACCTGACCTGAACATCTTATGCACTGTCACACTCTCTCTCATTCACATACTCTCTCTGATGTACACTGTTTCTCTCACACTCAGACACCCTCTCTGATGTATACAGTCTCTCTGTCTCCCTCACTCTCACACTCTCTCTGATGTGCACTGTCACTCTATCTCTAACTCACACACACTATCTCTGTCTCTCTGTCACACACAGTCTATCTGATATGCACTATCTATCTGACTCTGTCACTGACACACTCTCTCTGATGTACACTGTCTCTCACTCTCCCGCACTCAACCACTCTCTTTCTGATATAGTTTGCCTCTCTCTCTCTCTCTCCCTCTCCCTCTCTCATCCTCCATCACACTCTCACTCTGATATACACTGTCTGTCTCTCTCTCTTGCTCTCTCTGTCTGTAAACTGTTTCTCTCACTCTCACTCTCTTTTTAATGTACACTGCAGTTCTAACACTCGCTTACACACTCTCTGATGTAGATTCTCTCTCTCTCTCTCTCTTTCCCTGTCTCTGACACACACACTGTGTTGCACACTGTCCATCCCTCTTTCTCTCCCTCACACTATCTCTCTGATATACACTGTCTAACTCTCTCTCAGTCACAAACTCTCTCTGATTACACTGTCTCTCTCCCTCTCACTCGCACAATTGTTCTGATGTACACTGTATGTCTGTCTCTCTCTCTCTCGCTCTCACGCTCTCTCTGATGTACACTGTCTCTCTCCCTCTTACACACTCTCTCCGATTTATACTGTTTCTCACTGTCACTCACGCTCTCTGATGTACATTGTCTCTCTCTATATCTTACGCACACTCTCTCTAATGTGCACTGTCTATCCGTCTCTCTCTCTCGCTCAAACCCTCTCTCATATACACGGTAGCTCTCAATGTCACTCACACAATCACTGATGTAAATTCTCTCTCTCACACACTCTCTCTGATATACAAACTCTCTCCCCCACACACTCCCACTCGGATGTACACTGTCTCAATCTCTCACTCACACACACTGCTCTTTCTGATATACACAGTTTCTCTCAGTCTCTCTGTCTCGAATTTACATTCTTTCTCTCGATCTCTCTGCCTCACACACTCTGTCTGATGTGCACTGTCTCTCACTCACTCACACATTCTCTCTAATTTACACCCTCTGTCTCTATCTTTCACTCACACAATCTCTCTGATGTACATTGTCTCTCTCTCACACACACACACTCGCACACACTCTCTTTGTTGAACGTCGTCTCTCTCCCTCACACACGCTCACACACACTCTCTTTGGTGTACATAGTCTCTCTCTCACAGACACACACAGCCTCACACACACTCTCTGATGTAAACTGTCTCTTTCTCTCTCTCATTCACACACTGTCTCTGATGTATGCTGTCTCTCCCTTCACACTCACACACACTCTCTGATGTATCTGTCACTCTCTCTCTATAGCTCACACATTCTCTCTGACTTGCACTGTCTCTCTCTTTCTCTCACTCACACATTCAGTCTGATGTACACTGTCACGCTCTCTCTCTCTCTCTCTCTCTTTCTCACTCACACACACTCTCTCTGGTGTACAGTGTCTCTCTCTGTCACTCACACACCCTCTCTGATGTACACTGTCTCTTTCTCTCTCACACAAACTCACTCGCTCTTTTGTACACTGTCTCTCTCTTTCTCTCTCTCACTGTCACATTCTCTCTGATGTGCACACTCTCTCTCTCTCTCAGTCACACGCACACTGTGATGTACTCTCTCTCTCTCTCGCTCAGTCACACACTCTCTCTGATGTACACTGTCTCTCTCTGAATGTTTCACTCATGCACTCGCTCTGAGATACAATGTCTCTCTCTCTCAATCACTCCCACACTCTGTCTGATGTACACTATCTATCTCTTTCTCTCACTCACACACTCTCTTATGTACTCTCTCTCTCTCTCTCTCTCTCTCTCTCTCTCTATCTCTCTCTCAGTCACACACTCTCTGATGTACACACTCTCTCTCGGTCACACTCTTTCTCTGATGTATGCTCTCTCTCTCTCTTTCAGTCACACACAATCTGATGGAAACTGTCTCTCTCTTTCTCTCTCGCTCTCACTCTCACACACTCTTTGATGTAACTGTCTATCTCTCTCTATCGCTCACATACACTCTCTGAAGTGTCTCTCTCTTTCTCTCTCTCTCTCTCTCAGTCACACACGCTCTCTGATGTACATTGTCTCGCTCACTCACTCTCTCTGATATTCACTGTCTCTCTCTCTCTCTTTTTCGCTCTCACACTGTCTGATGTACACTGCCTCTCTCTGTCTCGCTCTCACACTGTCTCTGATGTTCGCTGTCTCTGTATAGCTCTCATTGTCACTCACACACTCACTGATTTAATTTGTCCATCTCTCTCTCTCACACACACACACATAGGCACACACACACAGAGTGATGTACACTGTCCCTCTCTCTCCCTCACGCAGTCTCTCTGATGTACACTATCTCTTTCGCTCACACACTCTCTGATGTCACACTCTCTCTCTCACACTCTAGCTCTCATTCAAACACTCTCTCTGATTTACAGTGTCTGTCTCCCTCTCACTCAAAAAATTGCTCTGATAAACACTCTCTCTCTCTCTCTGTCTGTCTCGCTCAGTCATCCACTCTCTCTGTTGTACACTGTATCTCTCTCCCTCTGTCTGTCAGTCAACAACTCTCTCTGATGTACACTGTCTGTCTCTCTCACTCACACTCTTTCTGATGTATAGAGTTTCTCTCTCTCTCGCTCTCTCTTACTCACACACTCTGATGTAACCTCTCTCTTTCTCTTTCTCAGTCACACGCTGTCTCTGATGTACACTGTCAGGTCTTGCCCTCTTGACTATCTCTCTCTCTCTCTCTCTCTCTCTTCCTCACACATCCTCTGATGTATACTGTGTCTGTTCTTTTTTTCTCTCTCTCACTCTCACCCTCTCTGATGGACACTGTGTCTCTCTCTTCCTCACACTCACAGACCCTCTGATGTAACTGTCTATATCTCTCCTTCACTCACACATTCCCTTTGGCGTGCACTGTCTCTCTCTTTCACTCACGTAGTCTGTCTGTTGTACTCTCTCTCTCTCACTCACACACTCACACTGATGTACACTGTCTCTCTTTGTCTGTTTCACTGATGCACTCGCTCTGATGAACACTGTCACTCGCTCTCTCTCACTCATAGTCTCTCTGATGTGCACTATCACTTTTTCTCTCAATCACTCACTCTCTGATATACGCTCTCTCTCTCTCCCCCTCACACACTCTCTCACTGATGTACACGTACTCTCTCTCTCTAACTCTCCTGACACTCTTTTTCTGATGTACACGGTCTTTCCCTCTCTCCTTCTGTCTGTCTGTCTCTCTCTCGCTATCTCTCTCTCTCTCTCAGTCACACACACTCTCTGATGTACACTTTCTCTCTCTCTCTCTCTCTCTGTCACAATCTATCTCTGATGTACACTATTTTTCTCTCTCTCTCTCACTGTCTCTCTCAGACACCAAGTCTCTTTGATGTACAGTCTTTCTCTCTCACTCACATTCATTCTGATGTATACAGTCTCTTTCACTCTCGCTCACCTTTACTCACACACACTCTCTGATGTACACTCTCTTTCTCTCTCTCAGTCACACGCTCTTTCCGATGTATACTGTCACTCTCTCGCTCGCTCTGTCTCTATGTCTCTCTCTCCCTCACACTATCTCTGGTGTACACTGTGACTGTTTGTCTCTCTCTCACTCTCACTCTCTCTCTGATGTACTCTCTCTCTCTCCCTCTCTCTCTTGCTCACATACTCTCTCTGATGTACGCACTCTCTCAGTCACACTCTCTCCCCCCCCCCCCCCCCCCCCCCCCCCCCCCCCCCACTCTCAACCACTCTCTCTCGGATGTACAGTCTGTCTCTCTTTGTATCTCTCACACACTCTCTGGTGTACACTGTCTCACTCCATCTAACGCTCTTATGTACGCTGTCTGTCTCCCTCTCTCAGTCACACGCTCGCTCTGATGTGCACTCTCTCTCTCTCTCTCTCTCTCTCTCACACACACACACACACAATTGCCCTGATGTAAACTGTATGTCTGTCTCTGTCACTCTCTCACTCAGTCACACACTGTCCCTGATGTATACAGTCTATCTCACTCTCGCTCTCTCTTATTCTCACAAACTCTGTGATGACTCTCTCTTTCTCTCACAAAGTCACACGCTCTCCCTGATGTACACTGTCTCTCTCTTTCACTCACGCAATCTCTCATATGCACACCCTCTCTCTTTCTCTTTCTCTCTTTCACACACTCTCTTATGTACACTGTCTCTCTCTCTCTCTCTCTCTCTCGGTCGCACACTCTCTCCGATGTATTCTCTCTCTCGCTCTCTCTTCTTCTCTCTCTCTCACTCACACACGCTCGCAGTCTGTCTGATAAGCACCGTCTATTTATCTCTCTCACTCACCCACTCTCTCTGATATAGTGTCTCTTCCTCTCTCACTCTCACACATGCTCTGATGTAACTGTCCATCACTCTCTATCGCTCACACACTCTTCATGATGTGCACTGTCACTCTCTGTCACTCACTCATGTAGTATGTCTGATGTACACACTCTCTCTCTCACTCACACACTCACTCTGATGTACGCTGCCTCTCTCTGTCTGTTTCACTCATGCACTTGCTCTGATGCACACTGTCTCCCTCTCACTCACTCCCACACTCTATTTGATGAACACTGTCACTCGCTCTCTCACTCACACTCTCTCGCTGATATACACGGTCTCTCTCCCTGTCACTCACACACACTCTCTGATGTACACTGCCTCTGTCTATCGCTTATGCAGACCCTCTTTCCTGTACACTGTAGCTCTCATTGTCACTCACACACTCACTGATGTAAATTCTCTCTCTCTCTCTCTCTCTCTTTCTCTCTCACACACACATTCTCCCTGATGTACACTGTCTCTCCCTCTCTCTCCCGCACTCAAACAGTCATTCTGATGTACAGTCTGCCACTCTCTCTATCTCTCACACTGTCTCTAACGTACACTGTCTCTCTTAATCTAACTCAGATAATTGCTCTTATGTACACTGTCTGTCCGGATCGCTCTCTCTCACTCTCACACACCCTCTGATGTACTATCTCTCTCACAGACGCACACACTCGCTCTGTTGTACACTGTCTCTCTCTTTGCATCTCTCTTTCTCTGTCACACACTCTCTAATGTACACTGTCTCTCTCTCTCTCAGACACACATGCTCTCTGATGTACACTATCTCTCCCTCTCTCACTCTCACACACCCTCTGATGTACACTCTCTCTCACACACACACTCACACATTCGCTTTGATGTACACTGTCTCTCTCTGTCCGTTGCACTCATTCACTGTCTCTGATGCACACTGTCTCCCTCTCACTCACTCCCACACTCTATCTGATGAACACTGTCACTCGCTCTCTCTCTCAATCACTCACTCTCTGATATACTCTCTCCCTCTAACTCTCTCTCTCCCCCTCACTCTCTTTCCGCACTCAAGCACTCATTCTGATGTACAGCCTGCCTCTCTCTCTATCTCTCATAATCTCTCTGATGTACAATGTCTGTCTCCATCTAACTCACACAATTGCTGTTATGTACAGTGTGTATCTGTCCGTATCTCTCTCTCGGTCACACACATTCTCTGATGTGCACAGACTCTCTCTCTCTCTCTCTCTCTCTCTCTCTCTCTCTCTCTCTCTCTCTCTCTCTCTCTCTCTGTCTGTCTCTCTCTCTCTCTCTCTCTCTCTCTCAGTCACACACGCTCTCGGATGTACACTGTCACTCTCTGTTTCGTTCACATTATTGCTCTGATGTACACCGTGTCTCTCTCTGCCTCTCTCTCTCTATTTCAGTCACACACTCTCTGATGGACATTGTCTCTCTCTCTCTCTCTATCAGTCACAAACTCTTTCTGATGTGCACTGCCTCCCTCTCACTCACTCACACACAATTGCTCTGATGTACACTCCCTTTCTCTCTCTGTCACGCACTCTCTGATATACACACTTACTCTCGCAGTCACCACCTCTCTCTGATGTACACTGTCTGTCTCTCTCACTCACACTCTCTCTGATGTATTCAGACTCTCTCTCGCTCTCTCTTACTCACACACTCTCTTTCTCTCTCAGTCACACACTCTCTCTATTGTACACTGTCACACTCTCGCTTCTCTCTCTCTCTCTCTCGCACCCTATTTTGATGTACACTGTCTCTCTTTCTGTCTCAGTCACGCACTCTCTCTGATTTACACTGTCTCTCTCTCTCCCTCCCAGTCAAACACTCGTTCTGATGCACACCTGTCTCTCTCTCTCACTCACTCCCACACTCTGTCTGATGAACACTGTCACTCGCTGACTATCACTCACACAGTCTCTCTGTTGTGCAATGTCACTCTCTCTCTCACACACGCACTCTCTGATGTAGACTGCCTCTGTCTATCTCTTACTCAGACCCTCTGTCCTGTACATGTAGCTCTCATTGTCACTCACACACTTACTGATGTAAATTCTCTCTCTCTCCCTCTTTCTCTTTCCCTCTCTCACACACACATTCTGTGATGTACACTGTCCCTCTCTCTCTCTTCCTCACACACTCTTTCTGACGTATACTGTCTCTCTTTCTCACTCCCGCACTCAAACATTCTGACTGACGTGAAGTCTGCCTCTTTCTCTATCTCTCTCACTATCTCAGATGCATACTGTCTCGATCCATCTAACTCACGCAATTGCTCTCCCTCCGATGTATCGTCTCTCTCTCTCTCTCTCTCTCTCTCACACACACACACACACTCACTCACTCTCTCAGACACTCTTTCTGACGTACATTTTCTCTCTCTCTCACGCTCGCTCACTCTCTCTCTCTGATGCCCTCACTCCATCCCCTCCTTCCCAGAACAATGATAGATCTCCCCTTGTCCTCACTTCCTACATTGTACATTGTCTGTCCGTATCTCTCTCAGTCACACACGCTCTCTGTCTCTCTCTCTCTCTCTCTCTCAGTCACACACGCTCTCTGATGTACACTGTCTCTCTCCCTCTCACACAATTTCTCTGATGTACACAGTCAATATCTCGCTTCTCTGTCTCTGTGTGCGTGTCTCTCTCTCTCCCTCACACTCTCTCTGATGTACACTGTCGCTCTCTCTCTCTCACTTACACACACTCACGCAGTCTGCCTGACATGCACCGTCCATCTACCTCTCTCACTCACACACTCTCTCTGATATACAGTGTCTCTCCCTCTCTCACTCACTCTCACACACCCTCTGATGTAACTGTCTATATCTCTCTATCGATCACACACTGTCTCTGAAGTGCAATGTCTCTCTTTCTCAATCTCACGTAGTCTGTCTGATGTACACACACTCTCTCTCAGACTCACACACTCGCTCTGATATACGATGTCTCTGTCTGTTTCACTCATGCACTCGCTCTGATGCACACTGTCTCTCTCTCTCTCTCACTCACTCCCACACTCTGTCGGATGAATACTGTCACTCGCTCTCTCTCTCGTTAACAGTCCCTCTGATGTGCAAAGTCCCTCTCCCTCTCTCTCTCACTCTCACTCTCTCTTTTGTGCACTGTCTCTCTCCCTCTCATTCCCACACTCCCTCCGATGTATGCTCTCTCTCTCTCTCTCACTCACTCTGCCACACACTCTTTCTGACGTACATTGTCTCTCTCTCACGCTCGCTCGCTCACACTCTCTGATGCCCTCACTCCATCCCCTCCTTCCAAGAACAATGATAGATCTCCCCTTGTCCTCACTTCCTACTGCACTAGAATCTGCATTCACAGAATCATCCTCCGCCACTTCCATCACCTCCATCAGCATAGCACTATCAAACACATCTTCCCCTCCCGTCCACTTTCAGTATTTCACAGGGACTATTCCTTCTGTGGCACGCTCCATCACTCCGAACATTTCCCCCCATCCCCATGGCACCTTCCTATGTAAATGCAGAAGCTGCAACATTTGCCCATTCACCTCTTCCCTCCTCACTGTCCAAGGCTCTAAACACACCTTTCAGGTGAAGCAGCATTTCAGTTGTACTCTTTCAATTCAGTCTCCTCTCATTGCTGCTCACAATGCAGTCTCCTTTACATTAGTGAGCCAAACAGAAACAGCTTTGACAAACATCTCCACTTTGTCTGCACGAATGACCCTTTCCTTCTGATTGCTCCCCATTTCAATAACCTACATTGCTCTCTGGATAATGAGAATTCTTTGAGGAGGTAAAGACACGTTGAACCAGAGGAACTTACCTAACTGACCTTCCAGAAGACCTCTGACATGGTACCACACAGGAGGCTGCAGAGTAAGATAAGGACCCATGTTGTCAGAGGGCAGATACTAGCATGGATAAAAGGTTGGCTGTCTGGCAGTAAGCGTAGTGAGGATAAAATTGTCCCTGTCAGGATAGCAGCCGGTGATTAGCAGTGTTCCACAAGAGCCAGTGTTGGGACCACGGCATTTCACTTTATAGGTTACTGATCTGAGTGGCGGGACAGAAGGCATTCTAGCTACGTTTGCAGATGATGCAAAGATAGGTGGAGGGGCATATTGTATTGAGGAGGCAGGGAGCCTGTAGAAAGATTTCGACAGGTTAGGAGAGTGAGAAAAGGAATAGGAGATGGAATACAATGTGGGAGAGTGTGAGGTCATGCAATTTGGTATGAAAAAATACAGGCATGGACTATTTACTAAATGGGAAAACAATTCAGAAATCTGAGTAACAAAGGGGCTTTACACCTAGACCATCGGGAAACCTTTTGGGTAAGGTGGGACCTTTATGTGAAGGACGGGTTGCACCTGATCTGGAGTGGCACAAATGTCCTGTTTGAGAGGTTTGTTCATGTGATTCTGGCGAGTTTAAACTATATTGGCAGGGGGGTAGGAATAAGACCACATGTCTGAGACGGGGTTAGTTGTATACGGGACAGTGACAGGATATATTGAATCTATCAGGAAGGTTTCTCACGCGATGAAACAAAGGGATCAGTTTAAGTGCGTCTGCTTTAATGCAAGGAATGTCGAAATAAGAGAGACGTAGGTTTCACAGAGGCAGGAATGGTTGCTTGATGTTTCAGGGTTCAGAACGTTTAAAACTGTTTCGGGGCAGCACGGTGGAACAATCGTTCGCACTGCTGCGTCACAGCACCAGAGACACGGATTCAATTCCCACGACAGGGAACTAACTGTGTGGAGTTTGCAAATTTTCCCCGTGGGTTTCCTCCGGCTGCTCCAGTTTCCTCCCATGAGCCAAAGATGTGCAGGTTAGGTGAATTGGTTATGCTACCTTGTCCGTAGTGTTAGTTGAAGTGGTAAATGTAGGGGAATGGTTTTAGGTGGGTTGCCCTATGGAGGGTTGGTGTGGACTTGTTGGGCCGAAGGGGCTGTTTCTACAGTGTAAGTAATTTAGTTTAATCTAAAAAAGAACAGGGTGGGTGGAAATGGGGAGGGGGTGTAGAATTGCTAATCAGAGAGTTTGTCACAGCTACAAAAATGAAGGTTGTTGAGGAAGGTTTGTCTCATGAGTCAGTCTGGATGGAAGTCAGGAACAGCAAGGGAACAGTCACTGCATTTCGGGATTTTCTACAGATAACCTAATAACAGTAGAGAGACGGAAGATCTCATAGGCGGGCAGATTCTGGAAAAATGCAAAAGTGGCAGAATTATAGTTATGGGTGATTTCAAATTTTCCAATATCGATTGGAACCTCCTAAGTGCAGATGGTGTGAATGAAGCCATTTTTGTCAGGTGTGTTCAAGAGGGTTTCCTTGCTCAGTATGTAGACCGACCATCGAGGGGAGAGGGTATTTTGGATTTGGTGCTCGGCAACGAGCCAGGACAGGTGTCAGAACTCACGGTGGGAGATCACTTTGGTGAAAGTGGTCACAACTGCCTCAAATGTTGCATATTCTGCGAGAGTGAAAGGAGCAGTTTCTGAGGGAAGATATTCAATTGTGGAAAAGAAAATTATGATGCTATCAGACAGGATACGGGAAGTACTGACTGGGAGCAATTGTTCGACAGAAAGAGCACAGGAGACCTGTGGAGACTGTTTAAGGAGTAGTTGTTGCGAGTGATACACAAATTTGTTCCTCTGAGACAGGTAAGAAGGGATAAGATTAAAGAATCTTGGACGACGAGAACAGAGGAATGTCTCGTAAAAACGAAACAGGCAGCTTACGTAAGATGGAGGAAGCAAGAATCTAGCACAGTTGTAGAGGATTACAGGTTTGCAAGAAAGGAGCTCACAAGTGGACTGAGGCGAGCCATGATGGGGCACGAAAAAGGCTTGGCAGGAAGGATTAGGGAGAATCCAAAGGCATTTTTTCTCATACGTGAGGAAAAAGAGAATAATCAGGGAGAAGTTAGGGCCGACCAGGATTAGCGTAGGGAACTTATGCGTGGAGTCTGAGCAGAAAGTGAAGGCCCTAAATGAGTTTTATTGCTTCGATTTTCACCAAGTAAAGAGAAGTTTTGGAAATGAAATTTAGAGGAGCTAGGCCAGATCAGTCTTGACCAGATCAAGATTGATGAAGTAGATGTGCTCGCAATTTTGGAAAGCATTAAGATGGATACGTCCCCATGACCAGACCAGATTTATCCAAGAGTGCACAAGGAAGCAAGAAAGGAGGTTGCTAAGCCGCTGGTGAGGATATTTGCCTCCTCACTCTACATAACAGTCTTCCTGGAGGATTGGAAGGAGGCGAATGTTGTTCCTTATTTCAAGAAGGGTAATTGGGAAATCCCTGGCAATTAGAGACCAGTTAGTCTTACGTCTGTGGTCAGCAAAGTTTGGAAAAAATTCTGAGGGATAGGATTTGTGACTATTGGGAAAAGCATTATGTGATTGAGGACAGTCAGCATGGGTTTGTGAGCAACAGGTCATGCCTCATAAATCTTATTGATTTCTTTGAGGAGGTGTCAAGACAGGTCGACGACGGTCGAGCAGTGGATGTGGTGTATACGGACTTCAGCAAGGTATTTGAAAGGGTTCCTCATGGAAGGTTCATTCATAAAGTCAGGACGTATGGGATACATGGAGATTTGGTTATCTGGATTAGAATTGGCTGGTTGACAAAAGGCAGACCGTGGTTGTAGATGGAAAGCGTTCTGCTTGGAGGACAGTCTTGAGAGGGAACTCACAGGGCTGTGTTCTTGGGCCTCTGCTCTTTGTAGTTTTATAAATGACTTGGATGAGGAGGTTATGGTGTGGCTTATTAACTTTGCTGATGACACAAATGTTGGAGGTGAAGTCGATAGTATAGAGGGCAATTGTAGGCTGCAGCGCGACATAGACAGAATGCAGAGCTGGGCTGAGAAATGGCAAATGGAGGTCAACTTGAATAAAAGCAAATTAATGCATTTTGGAAAGTCAAATTCGAATGCTGAATATAGTATTAAAGACAGGATTCTTGACAGGAACAGAAGGAACTGGGTGCGCAAGTGCATGGATCCCTCAAAGCTGCCACCCAATTGGATAGTATGTCAAGAAAGCATATGGAGTTTTGGCTTTCGTTAATAGGGGGATCGAGTTTAAGAGCCGTGAGGTTTTGCTGCAGCTTTACCAGTCCTGGTGAGACCACACTTGGAATATTGTGTCCAGTTGTGGACGCCTTACTATTGGGAAGCTCAGAGGCTTTGGAGAGAGTGCAAAGAATGTTTATCAGGATGCTGCCTGTATTGGAGGGTTTGTTTTATGAAGAAAGTTTGAACGAGCTTGGGCCTTTCTCTCTGGAGACAAGGAGGAGAGGGGACACCTGATCGAGGCGTACAAAATAATGAGAGGAATCGATAGAGTCAATACAAAGAGATTTTTCCCAGGGCAGGATTGACTAGTCCAAGAAGTCATAGTTTGAATATATTAGGAGGAAGGTAATAGGGAGACGTCAGAGGTAGGTTCTTTACGCAGGGAGTTGTGAATGCATGGAATGCATTGCCAGCTCTGATGGTGGAAGCAAAGTCATTGGGGGCATTTAAGCGACTGTTGATCAGGCGCATGAATGGCAGTGAGTTGAGGGGTGTGCAGGTCAAATTACTACAATTTACATTAGGATTAAATCTCGGGACAACATCGTGGTCCAACTGGCCTGTTCTGTGTTGTACTGTTTTATGTTCTATGGTCTATTTAGTATATTTAAAACAGACACAGATAAGTTTCGATTGACAAGGGGATCAAAGATAACTGAGAGGAAGCAGGAAAATGGGGTTGAAAATCTGACAGTCGGGATCAAATGGCGGAGAAGACTTGATGGTCCCAATGGCTTCATTTTTGCTCGTATAGAGTTGTGGCCTTATAATATTTCTGTCGTGGATGGCACGGTGGCTCAGTGGTTTGCACTACTGCCTCATAACATCAGGCAACTAGGGTCGATTTCCTCTGGGTGTTTCCGTTTCATGTCACAGTTCATAGTTGTGCAGGTTATGGGAACTGGCCATTCTGAATTGCTGATTGTGTTCTGGGATGTTGATGTTAGATGCAATAGTCAAGGGTCTATGTATAGTATTATGGTAGAGAATGGGATTGCTTCGCATACTCTTTGGAGAGTCAGTATAAACCTTTTGGACTGAAGGGTCTGTTTCTACACTGTAGGCATTCTAAGAAAATGCAGGCTGCTGCAATGTTCCAATGAAGCACAACCCAAGCTCGTATAATACCTCGCTTTACACATTGGTACATTACAATCTGTAGGAGTTAATATTCAATTCCATAAATTCACAGCCTGAACCTATTATGGCTGTTCTCCATTTTCAGTACACGCTCCCTCCTGGACTCCCTAAGTTCGTGTCTTGTTTATGTTGCATTCAACTGAAAAAAATCAATTTCTAATATTTACAAATTGATTTACACCCATTATGTACCTGTGTCTCTTTCACCACAATTTAAAGCCCAATTGTCTTTCACACTGGGTCTCTAAGCATTCTTTCCCACATCTGCCAAGATACTAAAACGCTCACTTTCCAATCCTTTACAATTCTGAAGAAGATATACACTGGACTTGAAACATTAACATTGTTTCTCTGTCTCTGCAGATATTGCCACACCCACTGAGTTCCTTCTAAAATGGAAAGTTACAGAATACATTTTTAATATAGTTTACTGGGTGCTTTGAGGAACAGTTAGAGGACCTAAAGATTACCTCTGCTTTCACTCCACAGATGCTGTCAGAATTGTCAGTGTCTTCAACAATTTATGTTTTTGAACAAGTTTCAAACATGTGTGTCAAAGCTGCTCACACGCCCCTGTCCACCAGGGAGCGCCATACACCGGGAAGGGAATGATAACACAAGGTACACAAATTCATTTGTTCTGGATCTACATAAGGATGTCATCACCGACACTACAGAGCTCTTAATCATGGTCATGGAGAGAAACAGAGGGAAATGCATTCGCTTTAAACAGAAGATGGCATTACTGGAGGGGAAAATATTCAGGTGAAAACGTTAAATGCTTTTGAGGAATGCGACAAATTGGAGGCATGGCATCATGAAGATGTCCTAACAGAATGAGACTTTTTACAAATGGAAACGTTCCCACATCAGAAACCAGGATAGGGCACTGTGTTCAGGGGAGAAGGGTGACCGGGTCCCCGTGCGAATTGAGGACAGGCAGCAGAATTGGATTGCAGATATTGCAGCTCAAACTGGGCATTCATGTGATGCTGCAAATCATAGCAGCTGTAGTAGCAGTAGCAGCAGAAATATATTCAACCACGATATAATCTCTCAGTCTACAATTACCATGAAGCCGAACTCCAGTTCGTGATGAGTGTCGGTGAACATGCCACTATCAGAACCATGTGTACCTGAACCTGATGACAATCCATTCAAGCTACCGCACTTACTGCTTACATTAACAAACGGCAGAACTAACATCTGATAGAGAGGGCGTCATGACCCCAAGACTGTGGCCATTTATTTTAAAATGAATTATCAGCTATGAATTACTGCTGGCCTGTCTACTCTTCATCTTATCTGTTAGAATAATACTCGTTCCTTTTGTTAGAGACAGTTCAAGAACTTCCCTCCTATTACCATTTTGTTTACATCATTGAAGCACTATCTGTGCCTTCCCCTGTGAGGAAAGATATAAAATACGGATGTAAATTATCTGTCTTCTTCCTGTCGCCATTTTTTCAATCACACCTTCCAATTAGCCTCAGTATACTTTCCTGACTTAATTTCACCTAAGGTCACACACCCATCTTGAACATATTTTTTATATGCACTGAAAAGCTCGTGCTGCTTGTTTTTTTGTATTTCTTGCCAATTTACTACATCATGTGTTTTCTCCCCTTTTCTTCTCTTTCTAGACTCATACAGTCATATCGCGCACAACCAGACTCTTTGGTCCAACTTGTCCATGCTGACCAGGTTTTCCAAACTAAACTAGTCCCATCTGATTGCATTTTGTCCATATGCCTCTAAACTTCTCCCATTCATATGTTTGTACTAATGAATTTTAAATGTTGTGGCTGTACTTGCATCTTCCACTCTTGCTCTAACAGCTCATTCCACATACACACATCACCCTCTGTGTGAAAACATTGACGCTTCGTCCATTACAAATCTTCTCTCTTTCACCGTAAACCTACACCTTCTATGATTGAACTCCCCCATTCTCGTGGAAAAGACCTTGGCTGGTCACTCTATTCATACCTCTCATGATTTTATGAACATTTACAATGTCATCCCTCAAACTCCTACACGTTATCTGACACTAACTTTACGAAAAAGCATTTAAAGATAAACACTGCAAATCTGAAACAGTATTCAAATGACAAGAAAATAACCCTCAGCCCAAGCTTTATACTGTGATTTGTTTTTCTCCATGTTACAATTCTAAGGCAGCAGGAAACTGTTACGAGTACCAATAAGAGGTCAAACACCTGAAATGCTTTGTCCAAATGGGGTGATGATCTCTACAGTGAGAGCGCATCTCTGGCCTGAACCATATAAGAAGGGGAATTCTTGTACCACGCAGTCAGTGTGCAGTTCCCTTTCGCAGAGTGAGATGAAGGCTATGTATACTTTTAGAAGTTTGGATCACAGTGTGAATTCAGTGCAAAAGAGGAGAGGTGTTTTCAATAAGGTTTACTCCAAGAAAGAAACATTCCGGAGTGAGTTGTGAGTGGGTGGTTTAAAACAACATGAATGGAGAGACCGAGCCAGACTGAGACCAGAGCAAAGTGGCAGCACATAACTCATCTTGATGCTACTGCAGAGTACGGAGGTTTGATTAAAGAGTTTCAGGTGAAGTTAGTAGGGGCCATAATGTGAGAGAATGTACTCTTTAATTTGAGAGGAAGAACCTGGAATCAGGAAGGGGAGACGAGCAGGGAAAAGGATGGAGCAACAATGGCAGGGTTTTCTTGGAGGTAAATCAGGAAGCACAGCTGAAATTCATGGTACCTGAAATAAACATTATAAATCAGGCCCTCCACTCTTGCTCATCAATAGCATCCTTGAGACCTTTTGTCAACCATGGGTGGTTCACCTTCTAATCGAGTTCTTCTTTTTGAACAGAAACAATAATTACTGAGCGGTTTGGGATATCTGCTTGAATGTCTGCTCATGTATACTCACTGGCCTTCCTCTGGGTCTATTTTCACATTCCACTTCAGACCGGATGTGAGGCCGAGATTCTCAATTTAGATGCCTGATTCTTTTCAATCATTCAGGGGGAAACTGCTGCATGTGGCTGAGCACATGATCAGTGGAGGCTGACTCCATTCTCCCAGTTTCTCCATCTATGCTATTTCTGTTTGATGATGCCACATTCTTTTGAGCTGCATCTAACGTGGCCTACTTTTCCTTCAAACCAGAAATCCCCTAACTCTGGTGTACAGGGCCTTCAGCTGTCACTGTCCCATCCCCCACAGTGTTGCCCTCAATCTGTCCCCTCCATGCCAGACAGATGATAGATACCTCCTTGTCTACACTTCCTCCTGCACTAGAATCCACATTCACATAATCATCTTACGCCATTTCCACTATTTCCAGCAGGACAGCACTATCAAACAAGTTCTCCCCTCCCGCCCACTTTCAGTATTTCACAGGGACCGTTCCCTCTGTGTCACCCTTCATCACCCCGAAAACTTCCCCACTCCCTCATGGCATCTTCCCATGCAATTCCAGAAACTGCAACACTTGTCCATTTACCTCTTCCCTCCTCACTGCCCAAGGCCCCAAACATACCTTCCAAGTGAAGCAGCATTTCACTTGTAAACTTGCAATCTGTGTCCTGTCATTGCTGCTCACAATGCAGTCTCTCCATATTGGCGAGACCAAACAGAGATTGCTTTGAGGAACACTCCACGCTATCTGTAGAAATAACCCTGATCCTCTCATTGCTTCCCATTTTAATACCCTACATTGCTCTCATTGTAACATTTCGGCCCTGGACAGCTGCAATGTTCCAAGGAAGCACACCCCAAGCTCGACTAACACCTCACTTTACCCTTTCGTATGTTACATCCTGTAGGAGTTAATATACAATTTCATAACTTCACGGTCTGACCCCGTTTTTACTGTTCTCCAGTTTCTGTACATGCTCCCTCCTGGTCTCCCTATGACCTTGTGTGGTGGAATCTTCTTTATCTTTCACTGAATAGAGAGAATCCCTTTTCCCCATTCACAGCTTAATTTAAAGCTGTTTCACGTGATCTTCTCGTTCACTACTACTAAAAGCATGTTTCTCTTTTGCCGCACCCCCTTTTACCAGTCAACCCATTCCCCACATCTGTCACGGGATTATAAAGCCCATTTTCCAATCCATTTCAGTTCTGAATAAGTGTCACACTGGACTTGAAACGCTAACTCTATTTCTCTGTCTCTGCAGATGATGCCAGACCTGTTGAGTTTCTCTAGAAATGAATAGGCTCAGAACAAGTTATCAATTATACAAATAACTATGCATACTAGAAATGAAAATGCAAAAATTTCTGGACAAAATGGAAGCTTTGTAGAAGGGTAACTGGCCCTGAAAAATTAACTCTGCTTTCACTCCACAAGATGCTTCCAGACCTGCCGAGTTTCGTCAGAATTTTCTGTTTATAATCAGGTTTTATAGACGTATGTTAAAGCTGCTCTAACACCCTGTCTAACACCGAACGCCATGCATTGGGAAGTGACCGATAATGCACGGTGCACAAATTCCTTGATCTGAAACTGTATGAGGCTGGCATCACTGACACTGCAGAGCTCTTAATCATGGCCAGGGAGAGAAACAGAACGAAACACATTCACATCAAACACAGAAAATGGTATTGGGGGAATGGAAAAGATTCAGATGCATATGTTAAGGGGTTTGAGTAAAGTATCAAATTGGAGGCGCGACACCAGGGAGAGACCCCTCAGCAGAATGAGAATAGGAAAATTGAAGTGTTACCACATCAGAAACCAGGTTAAGACACTGAGTACAGGGCTGATGGGTGAATGGGTCTTCGTGTGAACAAGGGGATAATCAGTAGAATTGGATTGAACATATTGGAGCTCAAAGTGGGCATTCATGTGTTGTGGTAGAATCACAGCAGCAGCAGAACTGTATTCAACTCTGTAACATTTTTCCCAGGATAATCCCTCAGCCTGCCATTACCATCAAGCCGATTTTTGGTTCAGTGACGAGTGTGAGTGAACATAATAGGGTCGGAACCATGTGTAACTAAACCTGATGATAATCTATGAAAGCTACCGCACTTGACTGGTTACATTCGAAACAGCAGGACTGACATCTGATACAGAGGGCGAAATGATCCTAAGACTAACAGATCAGATCGAAGTTCTGCAGTACTGCCACATCCAGATATAAATGTTGATGGACTATTAATCAACTCACTGGAGGAGAGGACTTCATGAATATCATCATGCTAAATAACGGGACAGCCCTGTACATCAGTGGAAAAGACATGGTTGTATTATCTGCACCGTCCTCAGCCAGACGTGATGAGTTGATGATCCACCTCACCCTCGTCATGCTGCCCGCAGAATCACAGATGCCAGTCTTTAATCGATCTGATTCACTGCACTTGACATGAAGAAACAGCTGAACACAGTAGATACGACAAAGGCAATGAGTCCTGACCCCATTCCTGCAATAGGACTGAAGACTTGTGCTGGGGAAGCTATTTCATTCCAGATCCAACTCTTACATCTCCTTGGCAATATGGAAATTTAGTCAGCTATGTCCAGTTCCATAACAAGGGAATAACTACAATCTGACCATTTACCACGCCCTGAGTCCCATCGCAGTCGCCACATTGGTGGGAGTTCTTTTTGACAGATCTGTCAAGCAGCACAGAAATAACCTGCTCAGTGTGGTTTCCGATAGGTCCCCATGTGGAGATGATGCCGTTGTGGAAATATCATTGGACTACTAATCCAGACAGGCTAATGCTCTGGCAGCTGGTGGAAGTTATATTTAATAAAATATCGAGATGTAAAACCTGGAGTCATTAACAGTGATCTTGAAGCCAATGTCGATTGTAAATACCAATTTCCTTCCTCAATGTACTTTCAGGAAGCGAATCTCCCGTGCTCTCCTGGTCTGGCCTAAAAGTGACTCCAGACACACAGATATGTAAAAAACTCTTAAATGGTCTCGGAAACGGCCAATCAAGACACTCTATTGTATCAAACTGCTCCGAGGTCTTAAAGAATAAAACCGTACTGATCACCCGGCAGCAGCCTCTGTATTGGAACGGGAAACACGATCCGATTGACCCTGCAGAAACCTCCTTCCTAACATCTGAGAGCTGGTGGCAACATTCACAGAGCTTTCCCACAGACTGCACAGAAACATTGGGAATGGAGTAGGTCATTCAACACACTGAGCATCCTCCGTTCTAGTTCATGGTGAAAATCTCCTCAATTCAGTTTTCCCCACACAGTGTTCATATTCTTTTGTATGTTTAAACTTCGGAACGCATAAAATAGGAACTAGTGTATTCCCTTCGGTCGATAAATTTTGATCCTCCATTCAATATACAGGCAGTTATCCAATAAAGGTGTGTTTATGAAACGCAATTTCGCTGCAACACAATTAGTGAATCGCGCCCCTTACTTTATAAAGCGAGCTCCCGTTCACTGTTATGGGAGACCGTCTCTGGCACCAGCTGAACAGCAAATACCAGCCTCAGGATCCCTCTGTCTGCCAAATGCACCCTCAGTGTGTTCAGATAAAGCAGGAATATAATCCGCTCTAAAAGCCTTGAAAGTGAGCCTGAATATGGGATTTGTAGTCTACATTTAGAAGGAACTTCATTTCAAACCGGGAGGGGAATGTCTTGGAAAGAACTGGAATTCCACATGGGCATCACTTGGTCAGTCAGCCCGCGCGCTTTCTGGTGAAGATCTTGGTGAAAGGTACAGAGCTCTACTCAGTGGCTGTAGTGTTAAAATGTGACATTTACTGCACTAACTCATTACAATATACAGTTTAAAGATTTATGTAACCTGTGCTATTGTTTGCATTTGGCTGACTATTATCTTTCTTTGAATTTTTACTGGTAATTTTGGGGATTCGCACCAAAAGCGTCTTTTTCCCATTGGCCCTATTATTTATATTGCACCGTTTCCTGTAATACGGTGTTCCACAGGAATACAGCTGCTACATTATTGGATAACTGCCTGTAATGATTGCTGATTCTATACCTCCACACCAAACTCCTGCACTCTCCCCATCCCTTCTGTGTCTTGAAATCCTGATTAATATTCAGTACCTTAGCTTTCAAAGCCTGATCAGGGAGAATTTCCCAGGTTCACCAGTCTCTGAGTGCAGACATTTAGTCTCATCTCAACGCACTTTGGCCTGTCTGTACCTCACACTGTGACCCCGTGTTTTCGATATCCCACCCAGGGGGATTATCATCCCTGCTTCCAATCTGTCTAACCATGTCAGCGTTTTATATAGTTCACCCATTTTCCAAAATTCATGGAATACCGGCACAGTCGCCCTAAACTCTGTTCCCACAACAAGCTTGTCATCCCAGAGATCAGTCTGGTCATCCTTCACTGCCCTCCCTCAATGTCAGGTTTGTCCTTTATTAGGTAAGGAGACCAAAACTGCACACAATACTGCACAATGCTCAAGATGGGGTCTCACCAAGGGCCTATACAGCTGCAGTATGATGCCCTTACTCCTGGACTCAAGTCATCCTGAAATGAAGGTCAGCACACCATTCATTGTCAGCAATGTTGTGTATTCCCGTGACAGCTGTGCCTGCTCTAACCTGAGTGTAAACCTAACGGCAGGCTGGTAAAGAATGGCTGCTGCTGTACAGGGTCTTAGTGAGATCACATCTGGAGTAATGTGCACAGATTTAATCTCCTCACTAAGAAAAGGTATTGGATTTAACTCAGATATTATTCTCTCAACTGATTTCTGCAATGAAGGTGTTAATCAAAGAATCCCTACAGTGCGGAGGCAGACCATTTGACCTATCGACTCCACGCTGATCCTCTGAAGGCTATCCCATACAAACCCCACTCCCTAACAGCCTTCCCAACCCAATCTCTGCAACCTAACATTTTCCATGACTAATGCAGCTAACTGGCACATCTTGGGACTATGGGGGGAAACTGCAGTACACGACAGACACCCTTGAATGCACAGGGAGAATGTGCAAACTCCACACAAACAGTGACCCGAGGCTGAAATTGAACCCGGATATCTGGTGCTGGGAGGCAGCCATGCTAACCACTGAGCTACCCACTCTCGGCAACGCAACATGCCTGCACAATTCAATACTCGAAATGTGGCAAAACAGCAGGGAGATTCCATAAGTCCCCAAAATTGTCATTGTGCAACAGGATGACGACAATTGGAATGTCAGGATGATAGCGATGGAGTCAGGGTGAGGGGGTCAGGGTGAGAGTGACGCAGTTGTATATGGAGTGAGTGTGAGCGGATCAGTGACACTGTGATGAGTGAGTGTGAGGTGGTCAAGGTGACGGTGATGGAGAGAGTGTGAGGGTGTCAGGGTGATGGTGATGGAATGTGTGTGAGGGGGTCAGTGTGACGGTGATGGAGTGAGTGTGCCTGGGTCAGGGTGACAGTGCTGGAGTGAGTGTGAGGATGACAGGATGACTGTGATGGAGGGGGTGTGAGGATGACGGTGACGGAGTGAGTGTTGTGGGTCGGGGTGTCGATGATGGAGAGAGTGTGCGAAGGTCAGGGTGTTGGTGATGGAGTCAGTGTGAAGGGGTCAGGGTGATAATGACGGAACAAGTGTGAGATGGTCAGGTAACGGGTATGGAGTGAATGTGAATGGGTCAAGGTGACAATGATGGAGTGAGTGTGAGGGTGTCAGGGTGACGGTGATGGAGTGGGTGTGAGGGGGTCTGGATGATAGTGATGGAGTGAGTGTGAGTGGGTCATGGTGATGGTGAAGAAGTGAGTGTGAGGGTGTCAGGTTGACGGTGATGGAGTGAGTGTGAGGGGGTCGGGTGTTGCTGATGGAGTGAGTGTGAGGGGATCAGGGTGACGGTGATGAAATTAGTGTGAGGGGTTCAGGATGATGGTGATGGAGCGAGTGTGAGGGGGTGAGGGTTGCAGTGATTAAGTGAGAGTGAGGAGGTCAAGGTGACGGTGATGGAGTGAGTGTGATGGGTCAGGGTGACGGTGATGGAGTGAGTGTGAGGGGATGAGGGTGACGATCATGGAGTGAGTGTGAGGGGTCACTGCTATGGAGTAATTGTGAGAGGGTCAGCGTACTGGTGATGGAGTGAGTTTGAGGGGGTCAGTGTAATGGTGATGGAGGGAGTGCGAGGGCGTCATTGTGATCGTGACAGTGAGTATGTGAGGAGGTTCAATGTGATTGCAATGGAGTGAGTGTGAGAGGCTTAGGGTGAAGGTTATGGAGTTAGTATGAGAGGGTCTGAGTGACAATGATGGAGTGAGTGTGACAGCGACATATTGACGGTGATGGAGTGAGTGTGAGGGGATCAGATGACGGTTCTGGACTGAGAGTGAGTGTGTTTGGTTGAGGATGATAGAGTGAGTGTAAGGGGATCAGTGTGATGTTGATGGAGTGGGTGTGAGGGGGTCAGGGTGATGGTGATGAAGTGAGTGTTAGGAGGTCAGAGTGACATTGTTGGAGTGAGAGTGACTGGGACGGGGGACAGTGATGGAGTAGTGTGAGGGTGTCAGGGTAATGGTGATGGAGTGGGTGTGAGGGTGTCAGGGTAATGGTGATGGAGTGGGTGTGAGGGTGTCAGGGTAATGGTGATGGAGTGGGTGTGAGGGTGTCAGGGTAATGGTGATGGAGTGGGTGTGAGGGTGTCAGGGTAATGGTGATGGAGTAGTGTGAGGGTGTCAGTGTAATGGTGATGGAGTGAGTGTGAGGGGGTCACGGTCACTGTGATTGAGTGAGTGTGAGGGGGTC
Source organism: Hemiscyllium ocellatum (assembly GCF_020745735.1). NCBI lineage: Eukaryota > Metazoa > Chordata > Chondrichthyes > Orectolobiformes > Hemiscylliidae > Hemiscyllium > Hemiscyllium ocellatum. The sequence continues at coordinate 29,299,786 of NC_083446.1, forward strand.
AGTGTGATGGTAATGGAGTGAGTGTGAGGGTGTCAGGGCAGCGGTGATGGTGTGGGTGTGAGTCTGTCAGCGTGGCGAGGAATGAGTGAGTGTGAGGGGTCAAGGTAACGGTGATGGAGTGAGTGTGAGCGGTCAGGATGATAGAGTGAGTGTGACGGGGTCAGGGTGACTTTGATGGAATGATTGTGGGTCCATCAGGGTGACGGTGAAGGAGTGAGTTTGAGGGGTTACAGATGAAGTTAGTGGAGTGAGTGTGTGGGGTCAAGATGATGTTGTTGGAGTCAGTGGGAGGCAGTGAGGGTGATAGTGATGGGGCAAGTGTGAAAGGGTAGGGTTGACGGGTATGGAGTGAATGTGAGTGAGTCAAGGTAACAATGATGGAGTGAGTATGAGGGTGTCAGGGTGACAGTGATGGAGTGAGTGTGAGGGGATCAGGGTGACGGTGATGGAGTGAGTGTGAGGGGGTCCGGTTGATGGAGATGGAGTGAGTGTGAGGGGGTGAAGGTTACAGTGATGGAGTGAGTGTGAGGGGGTGAAGGTTACAGTGATGGAGTGAGTGTGAGGGTGTCAGGGTAATGGTGATGGAGTGAGTGTCAGGACGTCAAGGTGACGATGATGGAGTGAGTGTGAGGGCGTCAGGGTGATGGTGATGAAGTGAGTGTGTGGAGGTCAGGGTGATGATGATGGAGTGAGAGTGAGGGATAATGGTGAACGTGATGTAGTGAGTGTGAGTGGTTCAGGGTGAGGGGGATGGAGTGAGTGTGCATGCGTCAGGGTGTCGATGATGGAGTGAGTGTGCGGGGGTCAAGGTGATGGTGATGGAGTGAGTGTGAGGGGGTTCAGGGTGCCAGTGGCCAGAGGGAGTTTGAGAGTGTCTGTATGACGGTGATGGAGTGAGTTGCGGGATTCAGGGCGGCTGTGGGTGTGAAGGTGTCAGGGTGAAAGTGAAGGAATGAGTGTTGGGGGTCAGGGTGACAGTGATGGAGTGAGTATGACGGGGTCAGGGTGTTGGTGATGGAATGTGTGTGAGGGGGTCAGCGTGATGGAGTGAGTGTGAGGGGATCAGAGTGACGATGATGGAGTGAGTGTGAGGGGTCAGGGTCACGGAGATGGTGTGAGAGCAAGGGGTCCGCGTGAACTGTGATGGAGTAAGTGTGAGGGGTTCAGGGTGAAGGTGATGGAGTGAGTGTGAGAGGGTCAGGGTGACGGTGATGGAGTGAGTGTGAGGTTTTCAGGGTGCCAGTGGCAGAGAGAGTGTGAGAGTATCAGTGTGACGGTGATGGATCGGGTGTGAGGGGATCATTGTGAAGGTAATGAATTGAGGAGATCTGGGTGACTATGATGGAGTGAGTATAAGGGGTCATGGCGACGGTAATGGAATGAGTGTGAGCGGGTCAGGGTGACAGTGACGGCATGAGTGTAAGTGCATCAGTGTGTCAGAGATGGAGTGCATTTGAGGGGGTCTGGGTGACGCTGATGGAGTGGGTGTGAGGGGTTCAGTGTGATGATGTTGGAGTGAGTGTGAATGGTTCAGAGTGACGGTGATTCAGTGAGTGTGACAGGTTCAGTGTCACGGTGATGGAGTGAGTGTGAGGGGGTCAGGGTGACGGGTGATGGAGTGAGTGTGAGGGGGTCAGGTTGACGGTGATGCAGTGAGTGTGAGAGGTTCAGTGCGACGGAGATGGCGTGAGTGTAAGCAGACCACTGTGACAGTGATGCACTGAGTCTGAGGGGGTCAGGGTGACGATGATGGAGTGAGTGTGAGGATGTCAGGGTGATGGTGGAGGAGTGGGTGTGAGGGGATCAGTGTGACGGTGATGAAGCGAGTGTGAGCTGGTCAGGGTGACAGGGCTGGAGGGAGTGTGAGAGAATCAGTGTGACGGAGATGGAGTGAGTGTGAGGGGGTCAGTGTGACGTTGATTGAGTGAGTGTGAGGTGGTCAGGGTGACAGTGTCGGAGGGAGTGTGAGAGGATCAGTGTGACAGTGATGGAGTGAGTGTGAGGTTGTGCGGGTAATGGTAATGAAGTGATTGTGAAGTGGTCACGATGACTATGATGGAGTGAGCGTGAGCGGCTCTGGGCGATGGTGAAGGAGTGAGTGTGAATGGGTCAATGTGATGGTGCCAGGGTGAATTTGTGGTTGATGGAGTGATGCTGATGGAGTCAGTGTGAGGTTGACCATGCAATGTGACGGAGTGTGTGTGAGCTGATCAGTGAAACAATGATGGAGTGAGTGTGAGGGGCTCAGGGTGACGCTGATAGACTAATTGCGAGTGGGTCAGTGCGATGGTGATGGAGTCAGTGTGAGTGGTTCAGGGTGACGGTGATGGAGTGGGTGTGGTGGACAGTGAGACGGGTATGGCGTGAGTGTGTGGGCTTCAGGGTGATGGAGATGGAGTGAGTGTGAGGCGTACAAGGTGACGGTGATGGAGTGAGTGTAAGGTTGTGTGGGTGATGGTAATGGAGTGATTGTGAGCAGGTCAAGATGACTGTGATGGAGTGAGGTTGAGGTGCTCTGTGCTACGGTGATGGAGTGAGTGTGAGTGGGTCACTGCGATGGTGCCGGAGTGATTGTGAGGTTGATGGAGTGACGCTGATGGAGTGAGTGTGAGGGGTTCGGCGTGACAGTGATGGAATGAGTTTGAGGGGATCAGTACGTTGGTGATGGGGTGAGTGTGAGATTGTCAGGGTGACATTGATGGATTGAGTGTGAATGGGTCAGTGCGATGGAGATGGAGTGAGTGTGAGGGCTTCAGGGTGACGGAGATGGAGTGAGTGTGAGGGGTTCATAGTGACGGTAATGGAGTGAGTGTGAGGGGGTCAGGGTGACAGTGATGGAGTGAGTGTGCGGGTTTGGGGGTGACTCGATGGAGTGAGTGTGAGGGAGTCAGGGAGAAGCTGATGGAGTGAGTGTCACGGGATCAGAATGATAGGTAATGGAGTGAGAGTGAGGGGGTCAGGGTGACGGTGATGCAATGAGTGTGAGAGGGTCAGTGTGACGGAGATGGTGTGAGTGTAAGCAGTTTACAGTGACAGTGATGGGCTGAGTCTGAGAGGGTCAGGATGATATTGATGGAGTGAGCGTGAGGAGGTCTGGGTGACGGTGAAGAAGTGGGTGTGAGGGGCGTCAGGGTGACGGTGATTGAGTGAGTGTGAAAGGATCAGTATGACGGTGATGGAGTGAGTGTGCGCGAGTCAGGGTGGCTCGGATGGAGTGATTGTGAGGGAGTCAGGGAGACGCTGATGGACTGAGTGTGAGGGGTCAGGGTGATGGTTAATGGAGTGAGTGTGAGGGGGTCAGGTTGATGGTGATGCAGTGAGTGAGAGAGGGTCAGTGTGACGGAGATGGCGTGAGTGTAAGCAGAACACAATGGCAGTGATGCACTGAGTCTGAGGGGGTCAGGGTGACGTTGATGGAATGAGTGTGAGGATGTCAGGGTGATGGTGAAGGAGTGGGTGTGAGGGGATCACGGTGACGGTGATGAAGCCAGTGTGAGCTGGTCAGGGTGACAGGGTTGGAGGGAGTGTGAGAGGGTCAGTGTGACGGTGATGGAGTGAGTGTGAGGGAGTCAGGATGACAGTGATGCAGTGAGTGTGAGAGTTCAGGGTGACGGTGATGGAGTGAGTGTGTGAGGGTCAGGGTGACGGAGGTGCAGTGAGTGTGATGGGGTCAGGGTGACAGTGTTGGAGTGGGTGTGAGGGGTCAGGGTGACGGTGATGGAGTGATTGTGTGGGGGTCAGGTTGAAGGTGATGCAGTGAGTGTGAGTGGTCAGGGTGACGGTGATGGACTGAGTGTGAGGAAGTCAGTGTGATGTTGATAGAGTGAGTGTGAGCTGGTCAGGGTGACAGTGCCGGAGGGAGTGTGAGAGGATCTGTGTGACTGTGATGGAGTGAATGTGAGGTTGTGCGGATGATGGACTAATTGCGAGTGGGTCAGTGCGATGGTGATGGAGTCAGTGTGAGTGATTCAGGGTGACGGTGATGGAGTGGGTGTGGCGGACAGTGAGACGGATATGGCGTGAGTGTGTGGGCTTCAGGGCGATGGAGATGGAGTGAGTGTGAGTCGTTCGGGGTGACGGTGATGGAGTGAGTGTGAGTGGATCGGTATGACAGTGATGTAGTCAGTGTGAGGGGGTCAGTGTCATGTTGATGGAGTGAGTGTGAGGTGGTCAGGGTGACAGTGCCGGAGGGAGTGTGAGGGGTTCAGGGTGACGGTGATGGAGTGAGTGTGAGCGGTCAGGGTGATGGAGTGAGTGTGAGGGTGTCAGCGTGATGGAGTGAGTCTGAGGGGATCAGAGTGACGATGAAGGAGTGAGTGTGAGGGGTCAGGGTCACGGTGATGGAGTGAGAGCGAGGGGTCAGCGTGAACGGTGATGGAGTGAGTGTGAGGGGTTCAGAGTGAAGGTGATGGGGTGAGTGTGAGGGGGTCAGTGCCACGGTGATGCAGTGAGTGTGAGGGGTCAGGGTGACAGTGATGGATTGAGTGTGAGGGTGTCAGTGCGATGGTGACAGAGAGTATGTGAGGAGGTTCAGTGTGACTGTGACTGAGTGAGTGTGAGAGGGTAAGGGTGAAGTTGATGGAGTGAGAGTGACAGGGTCAGGGTAATGGTGATGGAGTGAGTGTGAGGTGGTCAGGGTGCCAGTGGCAGAGGGAGTGTGAGAGTATCAGTGTGACGGTGATGGATTGGGTGTGAGGGGATCATTGTGAAGGTAATGAATTGAGGAGATCTGGCTGACTATGATGGAGTGAGTATAAGGGGGTCAGGGCGACTGTAATGGATTGAGTGTGAGTGGGTCAGGGTGACAGTGACGGCATCAGTGTATCGGTGATGGAGCGTATTTGAGGGGGTCTGGGTGACGCTGATGGAGTGAGTGTGAATGGTTCAGAGTGACGGTGATGAAGTGAGTGTGAGGGCTTCAGGGTGATGGAGATGGAGTTAGTGCGAGGGGTTCATGGTGACGGTAATGGAGTGAGTTTGAGGGGGTCAGGGCGTCAGTGATGGACTTGTTTGAGGTTGACCAAGTGATGGTGACGGAGTGAGTGTGGTTCAGAGTGACAGTGATGGAGTGAGTGTGAGTGGTTCAGGGTGACGGTGATGGAGTGAGTGTGAGGGGTTCAGAGTGACAGTGATGGAGTGAGTGTGAGTGGTTCAGGGTGACGGTGATGGAGTGAGTGTGAGGGGTTCAGGGTGACAGTGATGGAGTGATGTGAGGGGATCTGTATGACGGTGATGGAGTGAGTGTGCGAGGGTCAGTATGAGGGTGTTGGAGTGAGTGTGAGTGGTTCAGAGTGATGGTGATGGAGTGGGTGTGGCAGACAGTGAGACGGATATGGCGTGAGTGTGTGGGCTTCAGGGTGATGGAGATGGAGTGAGTGTGAGGTGTTCGGGGTGACGGTGATGGAATGAGTGTGAGGGGATCAGTATGACGGGGATGGAGTGAGTGTGAGGGGCTCAGGGTGACAGTGATGGATGATGTGAGGGGATGGGTATGAACGTGATGGAGTGAGTGTGCAGGAGTCAGAGTGACTTGGATGGAGTGAGTGTGAGGGAGTCAGGAGGATGGTGAAGGAGTGAGTGTGAGGTGATCAGTGTGATGATGATGGAGTAAGTGTGAGGTAGTCAGGATGACAGTACCGGAGAGAGTTGAGAGGATCAATGTGATGGTGATGACGTGAGTGTGTGGGCTCCAGGGTGACGGTGATGGAGTGAGTGTGACGGAGTCAGGGTGACGGTGATGCAGTGAATGAGAGAGGATCAGTGTGACGGTGATGCAGGAAGTATGACGGGGTTAGGGTATCGGTGATGGAGTGAGTGTGAGGGAGTCAGGGTTATGGTGAAGGACTGAGTGTGAGAGGGTCTGGATTCGCTGATAGAGGGACCGTGAGGGAGTCACGCTGACGGTGATGAAGTGATTGTGAGGGGTCAAGGTGATGCTGATGGAGAGAGTGTGATGGTGTCAGTGTGACGGAGTGAGTGTGAGTGTGAGGGGCTCAGGGTGACAGTGATGGAGTGATGTGAGGGGATGGGTATGAACGTGATGGAGTGAGTGTGCAGGAGTCAGAGTGACTTGGATGGAGTGAGTGTGAGGGAGTCAGGACGATGGTGAAGGAGTGAGTGTGAGGTGATCAGTGTGATGATGATGGAGTAAGTGTGAGGTAGTCAGGATGACAGTACCGGAGGGAGTTGAGAGGATCAATGTGATGGTGATGACGTGAGTGTGTGGGCTCCAGGGTGACGGTGATGGAGTGAGTGTGACGGAGTCAGGGTGACGGTGATGCAGTGAATGAGAGAGGATCAGTGTGACGGTGATGCAGGAAGTATGACGGGGTTAGGGTATCGGTGATGGAGTGAGTGTGAGGGGGTCAGGGTGATGGTGAAGGACTGAGTGTGAGAGGGTCTGGGATTCGCTGATAGAGGGACCGTGAGGGAGTCACGCTGACGGTGATGAAGTGATTGTGAGGGGTCAAGGTGATGCTGATGGAGAGACTGTGATGGTGGCAGTGTGACGGAGTGAGTGTGAGTGTGAGGGGGTCAGGGTGATGGAGATGGAGTGAGTGTGAGGGGATCAGTGTGACGGTGATGGACTGAGTGTGAGGTGATCAGGGTGACAGTGACGGAGTGAGTGTGAGTGTGTCAGTGTGACGGTGATGGAGTGAGTGTGAGGGGATTAGTGTTACGGTAATGGAGTGAGCGTGGGGGGGGTCAGGGTGACTGTGATTGAGTGAGTGTGAGTGGGTCAAGGTGAAGGTGATGGAGTGAGTATGACTGGATCAGAGCGACAGTGATGGAGTGAGTGTGAGGGTGTCAGTGTGACGGTGATGGAGTGAGTGTGAGGGTTTCAGGGTGACGGAGTTGGAGTGAGTGTGAGGGGTTGATGGTGACAGTGATGGAGTGAGAGTGAGGGGGTCAGGGTGATTCAGATGGAGTGAGTGTGAGGGAGTCAGAGTGACGCTGATGCAGTGAGTGTGAGTAGGTCAAGGTGACAGTGATGGAGTGAGTGTGAAGGAATCAGTATGACCGTGATGGAGTGAGTGTGCGGGAGTCAGGATAACTCGGATAGAGTGAGTGTGAGGGAGCCAGCATGACGCTGATGGAGTGAGTGTGAGCAGGTCAGGGTGACGGTGTTGGAGTGAGTGTGAGGGGGTCAAGGTGATGCTGATGGGCTAATTGCGAGGGGGGCAGTGCGACCGTGATAGAGTGAGTGTGATTGGTTCTGGGTGACGGTGATAGAGTGAGTGTGAGGCGGTTAGCGTGATGGTGATGGCGTGAATGTGTAGGCGTTTGGTTGACGGTGATGGAGTGACTGTGAGAGGGTCAGGATGACTCGAATGGAGTGAATGTGAGGGAGTCAGAGTGACGCTGATGGAATGAGTGTGAGGAGGTCAGGGTGACGGTGATGGTGTGAGTGTGAGGGGGTCAGGGTGACGCTGATGGACTAATAGCGAGGGGGTCAGTGTTTGGGGTGGTGGTGATGGAGTGAGTGTGAGGCAGTCAGTGTGACGGTGTTTGCGTGAAGATAATGGCTTCAGGGTGACGGAAATGGAGTAGTGTGAGGCGGTCAGTATGACGGTGATGGCGAGAGTGTGTGGGCGTCAGGCTGACGAAGATGGAGTGAGTGTGAGGTGTTCAGGGTGACGGTGATGGAGTCAGTGTGAGGGGATCAGTATGACGCTGATGGAGTGAGTTTAACGGGGTCAGGGTAATGGTGATGGAGTGAGTGAGAGGGTCAGTGTGACGGAGATGGCGGGTGTGTGAGCAGATCACTGTGACAGTGATGGAATGAGTGTGAGTGTGTCCTGGTTGACGTTGATGGAGTGAGTGTGAGAGGGTCAGGGTGACAGTGTCGGAGTGAGTGTGAAGGGATCAATGAGACGGTGATGGAGTGATTGTGAGGGGCTCAGGGTGATAGTGACCAGTAATTGTGAGGGGGCAGGATGATACAGCCGCAGTAACTGCAGGGGTTTTAGGGTGATAGTAACGCAGTCAATGTGGGTGTGTTAGGGTGACAGTGACGTTCTAATTGTGAGGGGGTAGTATTGTATTGATGCAGTAAGTGTGAAGGGGCCAGGGTGATAGTGGCACAGTAAGTGTGAGGGGGTCAGGGTGATAGTGATACAGTAAGCATATGAGTGTCCGGATGATAGTGACGCAGTCAGTGTGGATGTGTAACGGTGACAGTGACGTAGTAATTGTGAAGAGGCAGAATGATATTGATACAGTAAGTATGAGGGGGTCAGGGTGATAGTGATGCAGTAACTCTGATGGATCAGGCTGACACTGAAGCAATAAGTATGAGGGGTTCAGGGTGATATTGATACAGTTAGTGTGAGGGGGGTCCTATTGATTGTGAAGCAGTAACTCTGAGGTTTCTCTCTCACTGAATCTCTCTCCCTCCTGTACCTCTCTCCCTCTCTCTGACACACTCTGTCTCCCTGGTCCTTCCCTCTCCCTCTGACCCAGAGTCTCGGGGTGGGGCGTCGTTTGTGGTGAGGCTGCATGTTGGGTGGGGGGCTGGGGTGAGATATGAGAGGAAGAGAAAATGGGATAGAGACTGATTTATGGGAGGGAGACCGCGACGGCAGGATAGTGAGAGTGAGACTGAGCGGGAGGGGGAGAGGAAAGTGTGGAGGCACATGGAGAAACCAAGGTTGGGTGTGTGTGTGTGTGTGTGAGAGAGAGAGAAGTGGGGACAAGTGCAAGTGAAAGGGAGACGTGGTGAGAAAGCGTGAGTGTGAAGAGAGAGTGAGGGGGGGATAAATGTGGAGTAAGAGTAGGGGAGAGGAAAGGGGAGGCCAGGCTGCAGTGAGGGGAGGTGGGCAGACGGAACTAAATGCAGCTCCTGTGCTCAGGGCGCGATGCCCTCCCCTTCCCTGAGGACCAGGACTTGGGGCTGAGTCTGTCTCTCTCGAACTCAGCTTCTCCAACACAAAGACACACAACAACATCGGCCACTCTGCTGCTCGGCACGCTTTAATCAACATTTTTATTGGTTACAAATGGAAGTGATGGATACAGTCAGTGGGATGGTGCCTTTTCTCACTGGCCCCTGAGTTGTGAGAAACATTGAAATGCTTCCCTGTAACCCTCCTGTGGGATAAGGATGGACAAACCAGCGCTACCCTCAACCTGTTACCATAGCGACAGGCTGCTCCATCGCTGAAATATTGAACTGAAATGAGAAAATCTCGGATGGATTGATTAATGAGGGAATTTGATGGATGGATGGATTTGGATGAAGGGATATTTCAGCACATTCTTCAGCTGCTGCCTGAACTTAGTCTGGGTCACAGCATAAATCGCGGTGTTTGTGCAGCAACTGAGGAGCTGTAGCATGAAGCCTAATTCCTGCACAGAAAGATGGAGAAACACAGACCAATCCCAAATCCACTCCATCCGTCTCCATATAGAATACAGCATTAACATTGACCATAATAGGATGAAATTAGCCGAGATCACAAACAGTAAAATGATGGATTTTTTTCGGTTTCTCATTTCTGTGTCAGACTGAACATCCCCATTGGTGTGAGCGCGGAGTCTCCTGCGGGCTCTGCTGGTCACTAAAATGTGTCTGACAGTGAGAACATTGAGCAGCAGAATCAGGAGAAATGGGACACACGGAGTTAGAATGTGGTGGAGGAACTCGATTGCGACCCAGACAGGTGAGTATGCAACACCGTCTGATGTATAACAAAACCAGGGGGTGTTCCCTGACCTATACCGAGCCGTGAACATAAAATACCAGAAAATGTTCTTTAAACAGCTCAGCACAGTCACTGCTCCCAGAACCACAGTCGCCGTTCTCTCACTGCAATATTTACATTTCAGCTTCTGGCAGCAAATGGCAACAAACCGATCAAAGGTGAAAGTGACGGTGAACCAGACAGAGCAGTCAGTGGCTGCATAAAGCAGGACGGCGTGGATATTACACACAGGGACGGAGTTCCTCAGGAAATAAAATTGTCCCCGATAAACAATGGGAATGTGTCTCATAATCAGGTCGAGGATAATGATCAGGAGATCCGCCGCTGTCATGGCCCCCAGGTAACGTCTGACACATGGAGACAATCCACAATCTTTATAAAGCAGGATGTAGATGGTCACTACGTTAACTGTGAGGAAGGAAAACAAACCCATTATCCATCAGCCTGGAGGAAAAGGGACCCCCATTTGATTGGGGAGCCAGTAGGATTTTCAAATGTGTCCCTGTATTCTGGGAATTATTAAAATAATTGGAGCTGGAATAACAAATGGGAATGTCGAAATTACTGATAAAAATGTGACATAAACCACAAGACACTCCCCCTCCCCAAACACAGAGAGACACATCCATAAGGACAGATGGTTTCTCGAATTTTCCCACACACTCGATCACTCGAGAGCAGGCACAGGCCACTCCTCCCCAGTTCGTAATACGGAGGGTATAAAAGTTGCTGTCCTGAAGGATTCTCTCCCAGTTTCCTGAAGACAAACGGAGTTTGGGAATTTCTGTATTTTGGTCTAAATTTTAGTCGATCCTGTGTCGTGGAGAAATGAAAACGCAGGGAAAACAGATTCACCCCTTTAACTGCCTGAGGAGCCTTCGGAACAGTGTCTCCTTTCCCAGGAACGGGATCTCTTCCCTCAGGATCTTATCGTTTGTTCAATTCACTGACGTCCTGACGTTCATAAACAATGTCCGGGACACAACGTTCCTGGGAATGTCAGTTACAGAATGTTGGGGACAGTACTTTCCGGGGAATGTCTGTTGTAGAATGTTGGAAACAGAACGTTCCGGGGAATGTCAGTTATAGAATGTTGGGGCCAGAACGCTCCGGGGAATTCAGTTATAGAATGTTGGGGCCAGAACGCTCCGGGGAACTCCTTGAACTGTCCATCACCTTTCCGCCTTATTCGCCCCACCAACATGATGTACTGTGCCTGGACACACTGTAACACCAATGGGGTGAGAGACGGAGTGTCCAATCACAGGAATGGGAACTAAAGGCATTACCAGTTCAGCTGAAATTGTTAGATATACCACATTCTCAACCCATCTCATAGAACCAGCCCAGACACCGTAAACCTAGAGGAGATATCTGTTCACTGTGGAACCTGTCCAGACCAGGACAGTGTACTGCTCATTACAACCCAGAAATCTGTCCAAAGTGTAACAATTTGCAGATCAGATCGAACATTGATCTATAAACCAGGAATAGATATCCGTCCAGCGCAGGGAGCAGTGCAGACCACAGCCGTGCATTGATCTATAAAACACAACCAGATAGTCTGACCAGCACAAGGACCTGTGCAGTGATCACACGTGAATTAATCTGCAACCCCAGATCAGTTACACTCGCAGCATGTAGGACTTTGTACAACACCCCAGTGAATTGATCTGTGACTCAGGAGCGAGTTACCCTCCCATCATGTAATACTGTGTACCCCACCCCAGTGCATTGATCTGTTACCCTGGAGCAGTTACCCTCCCAGCATGTAAGACTTTGTACACCATTCCAGTGCATTGATCTGTAACCAAGGAGCAGTTACCCTCCCAGAATGTAGAGCTCTGTAACTCACCCCAGTGCATTCTCTGTAATCCAGGAGCAGTTACCCTCCCAGCCTGCAGAACTGTGTGCACCACCCCAGTGCATATATCTGTAACTCGGTGTTAGATCCCTGCCCAATGTGGGCAAACTTGCAGCCAATGCTGGAAGTGACAGGAAGTGCAGCTCCCATCCATTTACAATTCCATATCTCCATTGTGCCATGACAAGGGGGTGCTGTGGGTGTGAACCTCACTGCCAGAGAGATATAGCGGGGGTATCAGTTTAAATGTCACCACATGGGAGGGTTTTGGGAAGTAGCCACAGAGGGGTAACTGAGAGGCAGTGTCATGGAAGGATGTGTTCCCAGGTTTCAAAAGCTGAAATGTAGACACTTCAATATCATCCTATAACATGAGCCAGTATTCACTGACTGCCACAGAGGGCTCATCCACACGATGCTGAGATAGTTTCCTGGTGCTGTCTTATCGAACTCACCTCAGTAATTACACACCTCCCCGCATGCTGTCCCTCTCGTTCAATGCCATGTTACTCACTACACGATCTCTCTCTCTTTTTCTTTCTTTCCTCCCAGGAAAGATAGGTAAAAGGGAGATTGGTGTGGAATCAGATGAGTATTTGTTCTGCAGCTTTGCAATTGGAAATAGTTTCAACAGAATCTATGACTCATTGGGCAGATTCGAACAATAATTTACCTTTGTTTGATTTTCCTTGAGTGTGACAGAGAGATTATCTGCCCGAGGCTGAGGTAGTTTCCTGGTGCTACCTTATCGAGCTCACTTCATTAACTATCCACCCTACCCCATGGTGTCCCTCTCATTCAGTGCCAGCCCGCTTCTCCCACCCATCATGTCTGGAGGGACTTTCCTTCACCCGGGTGCCCTGGATATTCCGTGATCCCTGGCACTGGTGCCATTTTAAAAGGCCAGTGGGCACACGGTTGAGTTTCTCAGATTGAAGCTGCCCTGCACAGTTTACCCCGAGCAAGGCAGATAAGCGGCAATTGCACCACGGTTTGTCTACAGGGGCACGGAGGGCTTGGTGGATGGGCTTGTACAAAGGGGGACCATTCGTTTGCCAGAAGGCCACACGACCAGACCCACCAAGCACGGTCTGAGCTCAACACCCAGCTCAGTGTAGTCTCCGCGGTCTGAAGAAATGCCCAGCAATACAGGACAAGCATCAATAACATTCCCCACTCTGTCAGGATAAGGGTCACTGTATATTCTCTGCTCCCTCACACTCACTGTATATCTGTCATAGCACCGACCCCGAACAAGGCTCATGGTCCACCATGCAGCACCTTCCCTCCCTCTCTATCTCTCTCTCTCTGTCACGCCTTCCACTACACCTCCCATGCTATTAAGACTGCATGGACACAACACTGTGGAATGACCCTCACCAGAGCCCTCACCATGTCCCCTCACCTGCACCAGCACTAACTGCATGGTCACCGACTCCCACCCTCCCTCCCTCCCTACATTCCTCCCATTCCAGGAGAAACAGCCTGGAATAGGACATAAAGGGCCAAGCCGGGTGGTGAAGTGCCCGATATCCGTTCCCCCACCCTCCCCGCCGCCATGTGGGGAGCACCCTGGTAGCGCTGGTAAGGTCCAGGATGCCTCGTGTGGAGATTCTGAAATATTCACGTCCCAACAACCGAGAAAGGAGCAATGTTCAGTGAAGGGTAATTCTCACTTTAAATCCACTGGCAGTTCCATTTCCCCCAGCACAACTTAGAAGCTGTGCCCTGATGTAATCTCCCTTTTGTGTCGAGCTGGTACAAATGGAATCCCCACGATCTCGGTGGGCAGGAGGGTGGGCTCACAACACATCGTCGCCACAATCTCCCAGGAAGGGAGCTCAAGAGGCTCCCTCCTACACCTCCTCCTGTAAATAATTCAGAAACTGAAACTAATCTGTGATATTTACTGGTCTCCCCACTTGTCCTGACATCTTCAATAATCTGTGCTCATACACACGCAGGACCCTCTGCTCCTGTACTCCTTTTATAACGGTATGGCCTGTGTCAAAATGCATTTCATTGTCCTTCCTACCACAGTACATCACCTCACTGCTCTGCATTGATCCCCATCTGCCTCACACCTGGACACTACACCAATAAATCACTGTCCTGTTTGATCCATACTGTCCTCCATAGACTATACAATTCTTTCAGGTTTGGTTCCATCTACAAACATTCAGATTGTCGTAGTGCCACAGTCCCCAAGAAATAGCTGAAATCCTGCCACACTCACTGGTATGAGCAAGTAAAATACTGCTACATTCCCGTGAAGAGTCGAATAATGATATGCGGTCAATGGAGCAACAAAAAATCCTCACACACATGAAAATGTGTGGATGCCATATTGACGAACCACAGAACAAGAAAAATCTGGATAGGCTCTACGTATCTTCATTGACATCAGGGTATTAATGTTATGAAGTTGAAAATGTGTACTGTACCGTTAAGAGAGAGGGAATGCATTGTGAACTGAAAGCTTACAAGCACCTGTGATATGAGAGGATGGCACACCCGGGCTATCAAGGACAAATGAAAATGTGGAACATTTGGATGTGAAATAGATCCCTGAGTTGGTTTCTCTTTAGACAACAAATCGAATTTTAACAGCCAGTTTCATTTATGCCCCAGGAAATTAAAACCAAATCAAATACTGGTTTTCCGAAATTGAACCAATGAGATAATCCGATGTTGTGGATATTAATAATACAGGCATTTGAAAATTGCAGACAGAGCAAATGCCATCAACACAGATCCAAGGGATTAGGGAACACTCTATCAAAGGTACCTTTTCATATGAAACATATCCGCAGTAAAAAGTGCGAAGATGGTCAAGGAAATCTTCTCACAGAAGAAGAGACAAAAACAACAGGTGCTGTGTGATTTTGAAATTAAGTTGATGTAATTTTAATAAGCATCTTATTGAAAGAGTATATCGTTATAGAGTTGGAGTGGGGTAATAAGCAATTAAGAGAAAGTGGGTCTCAGAGTTGTGAACTGCTGATGTAAAATGTTCGCTTTCAGAGTTAAAAAATAAATTGATGAGTTTATTTAAATAGTGTAATTTTGGAGTTTTCTGTCACTCAAATTTTAACAGTTTCCGAGGCGAATTGAGTATTTCTTCATGCTTCGTTTAAATTACCAGATGAGCTCAATATTGTGTCATAATAATTGCTGTGCTTGTTTATCTGTCAGTCTCTGTGTGGGGCAGGTCTGGCAGTCTCTGTAGTGTTTAAAGTGATGCCTATGGAATGAGCGGGCAGGGTGACCATGCAGGACACAGTATTCCAGAAGAGGCCTCAGCAATGTTCTGTACAACCTCAACGTGACATCCCAATTCCGATATTCAAAGGTCTGACCAATGAAGACAAGTGTGCTAAACACCTTCTTAAGGCATTATCTACAAGAGACGCAAACTTTAAAGAATTGTACCTGACGGCCTACGTCTCTGTCCTACAATGCTTCCAGAGACGCTACTTTTAATTGCATACGCCCTGCTCTTGTTTGCTTTACTAAACCCATTACCACGCATTAAACCAAACTAAACTCCATTGCTTTCCCAAATATTGTAGAGTACAGATAATAGCAATTAAAGTTGTTCATAGTTATTTTTGATGGCACAGCACATGCACTTAAAATCCTACAGTTGAGACAAACGTCTTGCACTCGTTTAACAAAACAAAGTGTTTTGTGTAGATCAGTCATGGTAACCTGATTATAATAATTCCACAATGAGCTGAAAGTTGGCACTTAACATATTACCCAAAATCTGGGTATGGTCGTGTAGTGGGTAGTGACACTGCCTCTGAGCCAGAGCTCCCGATTTGATTCCATTTCCTGAACTTGTGTGGTAGTATTCCTAGCTCTGAACTAGAAGGCCTGGATTCAAGTCCTGCTTGTTGCAGAGGTATGTCACAGCGTGTCAGAACAAGTTGATGAGCAAACACACAGGAGAATAATGTTACAGCTTTATGGGTATTGCCTAGTGGTGCTCATGTCCTTACCTCTAGGCACAGCAGTATAGGTGTAAAGCCCACAGAAGTGTCTCATGATACATCTGAACAAAATGATTAAAATGATTTCAGAATTGTGATCTGATGGAGAAAGAAGAGCTGTCAGTGTTACATTTGAGAATTTAGGCCCGGCATGACTGAAAACACAGCCATTCGTGTTGATTGCAGTCACATTTCATAGCAGTAGAGGTTTATAAAATCAGAACGTCATAGATAGGGTGAGTAGTCAGGGCTTCCCCCCACGTTAGGAGCGTCCAAAACCAGAGGGCACTGGTTGAAAGTGAGAGGGGAAAAATTTTGAAGAGGCCTAAGGGGCATGTTTTCACGCAGAGGGTGGTGTGCATATGGAATGAACTGCCAGAAGAATAATGGAGGCTGGAACAGCATGTAAAAGGCATCTGGATGCTGACGGATCTGCCGAGCTTTTCCAGCAATTTCTGTATTTGTTACAAAATTCATTCATTTTAACACAGGTATTCTGAATACATTAAATATTTTAATTTTTAATGATGCAGAGATATCTAAATATATCTTCAAACTGGTCGAGACCATTTTCGCTGAGGGTATGGCTCTGTGTATGACAACAGCAATGATGCACCTACATGGAGCAGGGAACGTGATGGGGGCATAGTTTGGACAATGTACAATGAGACCTCACATGGTCCACTTTGGGAGAGGATGACATTACTGTGTGATTCACCTCAGAGAGGGAGAAAATGTAATCTGCCCGAGAAAGAACGGACTATTGCACTCTCTCTCCTTCATTGTTCCTCATCACAGCAATGTATGCAAGCTATAAAAGAGCTCTACTGTCATCGTTACCATTCTTATTTTTGTAGAATTCCTGAAGTGTTAAAACATGCCCTTCATCCTAACAAGTCCATACCAACCTTCCAAAGAGTAACTTTCCCAGACCCGTTCCCTTACATTTACCTCTGACTAATGCACCTAACCTAGAAATCCCTGAACACTATGGACAATTTAGTATGAACACTTCACCTAACCTGCACAGCTTTGGACTGTGGGAGGAAACGAAAGCACCATTAGAGGCTCACACAGACAAGGGGAGAATATGCAAACCCCACACAGAGAGTCACTTGAGGCTGCAATCGAACCCAAGTCCCTGGTGCTGTGAGGCATCAATGCTAACCACTGAGCCACTGTGCTACCCTTTGGGCAATCCCTGACCAGAATTCATAGGAATATCCTCACTGTCTAATGCGAAGGGAATTCAGACAACTCCAACTGTTCCAGGATGAAATCACATTATTCGCAGTTTGTGTGAGTAGAATATCGTCAGAAGCAAAATAACATTTGGGACAATCTCTCAATTTTTCCTTTCTTCATGAGTTAGACTAATATGTGGACAAAGTGGAAATTGCAGAGATTTTGTTTATCAGTTTTGTGTGTGTGTGTGTGCGCGCACGTGTGTGTGTGTGTGTGTCAGTATTTTTAGAAAGGGAAGTACCGATTATATATTTGCAATATCCAAACAGTTTGCCATTCATCTTTCCCTCGTAGTTTGAGTAACATTGCTCTAGATCATAAACGTGCTATTTTAGCAGATGAAAGAAATTAGCCTGACGTGTTCCTAAAACTGACACTGACCTAGTCTGAGACTGATATCACCAACCTGGTTACCTTTAACATTTGTTGTGAGCAGTGGAGGAGTGGGACTAGAAAGGAAACAGTGACCCAAAAAGTCGGGGAACTGTAGGCCGATGAGCCTGATGTCAGCGTTGGGTAAGTTGTTGGAGGGGATTCTGAGGATTTACATACATTTGGGAAGGCAAGGGCTGAGCGGGGTAGACAACGTGGCTATCTGCATGGCAAAATAATGTCTCATTAATTTGATTGAGTTTTATAAAGAGGTGACAAAGAAGATTGATGAAGGTAGTTTGGTAGACATTGTCTATATGGACTTCAGAAAGGTGTTCATAACATTCCGATTGGTAGACAGATTAGTAAGTTTCAGACACATGGGATACAGAAGACGCTAGTCACAATTGGCTCGAAGGAAGAGGGGTATTTTTCAGACTGGAGGCTTGTGAGCAGCAGTGTGCTGCAAGAATCAGTGCTGAGTTTATTGCATTTCATCATCTATGTAAAAGATATAGATGTGAATATTGGGGTCGTAGTTAGTAAGTTTACAGATTACGTCAGAAAGGTGGTGTAGATTATCTCAGAGTACAACGAGACCACAAATAGATGGGACAAAGGGGCAAGGGGTGACAGATTAAATTTTATTTAGATAAATACGAGTCTTTGCATTTTAGGAATGCAAATGAGGGCAGAAGTTATGCACTTAATGGTAAGGTCCTGGGGAATGCTGTGGAACAAAGGGACTGAGGGCTGCAATTACATTTTTCTTTGAAGTGGCGTCGCAGGTAGACAGTGTGGGACATAACACATTTGGCACATTTGCCTTAATCAGTCAGAGCATTGCGTATAAGAGTCGTGTTGGTACGTTGCATCTGTACAGGATGTTGGTGAGGCTACTTTAAGAATACTTCGTACAACGGAGTTTTCTACAGAAAATATTTACATGGATGTTCCAGGACTGAAGGTTTGAGCTTTATGGAAAGGTTGATTAGGTTAAAGTGCTTTCTCCTCAGAGGCTGAGGGGTGACAGAATAGAGGCTTATAAAATCATCAGGGGTATGGATATTCTGAATAGCCACTTTCTGATCCCAGGATAGGGGAGTCCAGAACAAGTGGGCATATCTTGAAGGCGAGAGGGCGAATGATTTAGAAGGGACGTGAAGATAAACGTTTCACACGGAGAGGGTTGTGTGTACAGAAATTTCTGTTAGAGGAAGTGGTCAAGGAGAGCACAACCACACATTTAAAAAGTGTCTGAAAAAGGAGGGATATTCGACAAATGGCGGCAAATGGGACTAAATCAGATTTGATATCTGATCGGAGTAAACAGATTGGACTAACGGGTCTGTTTCCTTACTGCATGAATCTCTTATTCTATAAGAGGGATGATGAAAAATTCTGAAAGGACCTTTCACGTCGGAATTCTCTTCACTGGAAGTTTTAATCGTGCCTCTATGTTCACATGGATTCAAGGTTGCGTTAGTTAATTATTTGATAGGGATGTGAAGGACAGATAATTGGACACAGACAGGAAAGTGGGGCTGAGACCTTAACTTGAACAGCCACAATTTTAGTGCCTGGTGGAGAAGGCTCAAAATATCTAATGACCCGCTCCTGCTCCTCAGTCCCATGTTTCTGTGTTCCATTCATCCCCTCAAACCTGCTAGGCAGGAGCAGTTGGATGCGACTTACACCTATAACCTAGTGTACAGAAACAGAGGAGACCATTCAGCCCTTCAAGGCTGTCACACACACTTTGAAGTGATTTGGGACATGTAATTCGAAAAACCAGCTTGGGTACGAAAGAGGCTCCTCATCTCTCTTTACAGAGATTCCCGTCTCTGAAACTTGTGTTTCATTTGTTATTCATGTTGTAGACCCAGATTCACTGTGAAAGCAGCCCCCCTACCTCCCCCAGCGATGGCTCACAGAATCCTCTGGCCTCCTGTCTGCAATATGCAGTAATTGCACATTCATGAAAATTACACCCACTAACTTTCCAATAACAGAATGTGAGGACATGAGAAACAGGAGCAGGTCTTTCCCTCCCCAAGCCTGCCTTGTCCTTTACTAAGATCGTGGCTGATCTGCACTTGGTCTCAAATTCTCTTTCATACTCAATTATTTATAGCCCTCAATTCTGACAGGTCAATATCCATCTACCTCCTCTTCAAATACTTTCAGTCATCTTGCTCCCCGAACACTCTTGAGAAGAGGAATCCTGACATTCAATCCCACCTGTTTGAAAGAAACTCTTGTGCTCCTATATCATGGCTTATTGATTTGAACAAAGTAGGTTGAGACAAGGGTCCAGGTAAAAATGACTGGCCCTGATACCAAGGCAGTGGTTGACTTCTGTTGACATCAAGGAGCTGAACAAAACTGGATTTAATGGGGATCAGAGAAAACTCTCCAGTATTTGGAGTCAAACATGTCACAAAGGTAGATGTTCATCATCTCAGTCCAGAGCCACCTCTGTGGGAGATTCTGAGGGTAGCTTCCACTTCACAAACATCTTCAGCTGCTTCATCAATGTCTCCGCGCCCCCACCCTCCCCACCATAAAATCAGAAGTGAGGATGGTCACTGAGGATTACACAATGTTCAGAATAATTTGATGCCCCCGTTAGCTCCTGAAGTGGTCTGTGTCCATGTGCGTCAAGAGCCAGACTCTATTGAGACTTGTGCTTTCAAAAAGTCCGTAACATTCAGGTAAAAAGACTACTTGACACTGCACATTTCCACAGTAGAATAAGAGTTAATTCCGCACCTCACGCTGGTTTCACAGGAATATGAGGAAGTCATTCGGCCCATTGACATTATTGGAGAAGAACAGGGACAGCCCATTCAGTGCCTCCAGCCTATTACTCAGGAAGAGAAGGTGTCTAATGTGATGGACCACACCAAAGCTCCTCGACAATATTTGAAGACGTAGCCGAAACTCTAATGTTTTCTTATTTTAAAGGAAATGTAAAGTGTCTGTTCCAGATGCAATGTGACTGGTCCAACTACTCGCTGTGATCAAAACAACATTTATCTAAACACGAAGATGAAATAAAACCAAAGAAAGAGGAATTTAGAATAATGTAATTCTATTGGACAAGTTAACAGAATAACAGATCTAGGAAATATTACAAATGAAATGTTCCAATATAGAGAAATCCAATATAGAGAACCCCCTGGCAGAAAGTAAAATTCAGACATAGAATGTCACAATTATTTCTCCTATTCAGGAATAAAAAACTGCATCAAGAGAAATTTCATCAAGGTAGCAGCCAGGAGACAGTCACTGAATCTTCCTACTCTGGAGACCCCAATAGTTTCTGATGTTGCCGAGAAACTAAACTCAGAGATCCTAATCTGTGAGAGCTGGCCACACATATTAAGGCTGCATTAAAATAAGCCCAAGGCCTCCCTAGCTGTTACTCAAGTTGTCTTAACTAGCCATCTTGGTAACGATCGTTTAATCTTCGAGGAGAAAGTGAGGTCTGCAGATGCTGAAGATTAGAGCTGAAGATGTGTTGCTGGAAAAGTGCAACAGGTCAGGCAGCATCCAATGAACAGGAAATTCGACGTTTCGGGCATAAGCCCTTCATCAGGAATGAGGAAACTGTGTCCAGCAGGCGAAGATAAAAGGTAGGGAGGAGGGACTTGGGGGAGAGGCGATGGAGATGTGATAGGTGGATGGAGGTCAAGGTGAGGGTGATAGGCCCCAGTGGGGTGGGGGCAGAGAGGTAAGGAAGAAGATTGCAGGTTAGGAAGGCGGTGCTAGGTTCGAGGGATTCGAGTGAGACAAGGTGGGGGAGGGGAAATGAGGAAACTGGAGAAATCTGAGTTCATCCCTTGTGGTTGAAGGGTTCCCAGGCGGAAGATGAGGCGCTATTCCTCCAACCGTCGTGTTGTTATGGTCTGGCGATGGAGGAGTCCAAGGACCTGCATGTCATTGGTGGAGTGGGAGGGGGAGATGAAGTGTTGAGCCACGGGGTGGTTGGGTTGGTTAGTCCGGGTGTTCCAGAGGTGCACTCTGAAACGTTCCGCAAGGGCTTAAGCCCGAAACGTCGAATTTCCTGTTCCTTGGATGGTGTCTGACCTGCTGCGCTTTTTCAGCAACACTTTTTCAGCAACGATCGTTCAATCTCTCTCTTAAAATAAACCAGCACAAAATAACCTCTTAAAGCTGCAGCATCATCACACTTGTCAGTACATCGAGCTGTCAAACAGCATCCCGGGATAACCCAATCATGCCTTTGGCCCTTGTTCATGTTGATCTTGTCGAATGCACGTCCTGTGCGATGTAACCTGTTTGCCTTACTCTGTTCAAGTCTATTTCCACCTTATGTTCTGCCTGTCCAGGCTGACTATAATCTGCCTCCACTGCTCATAAATAAAGTGTTTCCCTGTACTGAGGTACACGTGACAATATACCAAAACGATCAATCCTGGGTAAAGTATGGAATTTCTCACCCTGTCAATGTCTCTTTTGGAAGTAAATGATCGCTGCCACTCCTCGTGTTTGGCGTCACCAGTTCTTCTTCTCTCACAGCTCTATTGATGAAACACTCAGCTTCTTCACTCTATCCTCGTGATACCATCACGCATGTCTGTGGTAAGGAGATCATTCCTTACAAAGGAGATCAAATCTGTAGAGAGTGTCCCGACCATTCTCCCAGTAAGGATCGACAACAGCAGGAAGATGGCATTACTTACGAAATTGAATCACCATACCATTGACTGAACCCATTACTTACACAGATTTTGATTCAGAGCGGTCAGCAGAGACTTGTGAGTTGGAGATCATTGTCCCGCAATTTGTTAGAATCGTTGATGAAGTGACCAAGTAGGTTGTTGAGGGCCGAAAGGTAAACTAGTGTCTATGGGTTTCAGTAAGGCCTTTGATAAGATTCCACATGCTCTGGAAGGTTCCATCACGTGGATTGTTGGAGGAACTGGCCAATTGGATGCACAGTTGGCTTGATGGCAGGAAGCAGAGGGTTTAGTGTTAGAATGATTGTCAGACCAGAGGCTGGGTCTATTGCTGTTTATTATCTATGAATTTGTTGAGAATGTAGAAGGCATGATTAGTCAGTTTTCAGACGACACTGATATAATTGGTAGCGTGATCAGTGGGGATATTTATCAGAAATTGCAGCAGGACATCAAGTGGGGAAGTGGGCCGAGAAATGGCAAATGGAATTTCATATAGATGCATGATGTCTTGCATTTTGGAAACTCAACTCAAGGTAGGGGTTTCATGGCGAATGGAAGGGCCTAAAGGGGTGTAGTGGACAGAGAGCCCTTGGCGTTCAGGTGTACGGTTCTCTGAGAGTGGAGTCACAGCTAGACAGAGCAGTGAAGAAGGCATTTGACACATTGACCTTCATCAGGCCAGACATTGAGTATGCAAGTTGGGAATTTATGTTGCAGTTATACGGAACCTAGGTAAGGTAGCACTTGGATATTCTGTTCAGTTTTTGTCACTTTGTTATCGGAAACATTTTATGAAATTAGAAAGAATGCAGAAGAAATTCCCATGAATGTTGTCAGGACCCAATGGTGAGAGTTATAGGGAGAGGTTGGACAAGCTAGGACCTTTTCTATATAGTGTAGGAGACTGAGGGGGGACCTTATCGAGATGTATAAGATCATGAGGGATATGGATATGGCGAATGCTCTCAGTGTTTTTCTAAGGTGTAGAGAATCGAGGACTAGAGAGGATTAGTTTAAGTTCAGAGGGGGAAGGAATAAAAGGGAATCTGAGGGACCACTTCTCTACACAGAGGGCTGGTACGTGGATGAGCTGCCAGCAGATGAGGTTGAGTGAGGTACATTAAGAACATTTCAAAAACATTTGGATAAATATGTGATGCGAAAGGGCGAGATGGATATGAGCCAACTGCAAGGAAATGCGGATGGCATGGATGGACATTTACAAGGTGGAGTCGAACATCTCTGTTAATTCAAACTAAACACCCAAAAAGGCTCACCTCACCTCGTAATCTGTTAAAATATGAGTAATACAGATCTCCTACATTCCACTATTTGAACAAAAAAATCACCAATTAGTTTGTTAACTTTAATAATGAATACTAAAAAAAACAGCTGTTCACAAGTACAAGGCCCTGCTTTACGTAGCGACTTACTATCTGTTTCCAACTCTGTAAAAATATGCGATTCTACCAACCCACATATTAAACCTTACAATCTCAATACCACACAGTCTCCATCTTCCCTGCTGTGTTCACTCTTACAGCTGATGATCTCCCTGGGTTACGTTTTATTTTTCTGCAATTAGGTTTGACATGAACATATATATTTGATAGAAAGTGTTTGAGATGGCCAGTTAGCACTCCTGGTCTACAGCAGTTATTCTGCTGTTGGATGGCAGTGGCTCTCCCTCTAGTGTTCAAAATACTAGGTTTATATACTCCCCATGGTACAATAATTCTCGGAATTTGATTGCTTCCCAGGTATCCAAACAATAGTATTCAAATTCAGTTGGCTTCTAATATCCTGAGCATTATTTAAACTACTAATACGTCATCCCCAACTGCTTCACTCTTTGCTGTGCCCTCTTCAGGTGCTGTTTAGTTCAATTATCTACTCCATCTAATCTCTCCCTCACCTCACATGCATAATCCAAGTGTGAGATCTCAGACTTCGGTCCTTTCAATTTAGACTTAATTCAATTCAAAGGACTTCACTTCATGTACGAACATTAACTCAAAGGAAGTAAACTGAATAGATTTATTTGGGGCATCTTCGATGATAAGCAATTTAATGGGTCACCTTTATCCCAATCATTTGGCCAACCCTGACAGTAGATTGTTAACATAGTCTTCAATGTCTGATGCTAACTTTTCAATGCTCCCTGGGATTCAGGATGGGACCCACCTGATTTGAAGTGCTGTATGCATAAACTATCCATGACTTCCGAAAACAGCAGAGTGGTAAAATGAGACTCTTGGTCTGACTGAACCTCTCTGCGGAGCCCACAGCTACCAAGTCCTCACCTCCCTTTCTGCCTTAACACTCCATAATGTAATTGCCTCTGGAAATCTGGGAGACACATACATTATGATCAGCAAATATTGGTTTCCACTTTTATTTTAGAAAGGGGAGGTACACAATTAATCATAAACAACGTGAAAGGTACTTCGAATGCAGGAATTTGCAACAAAAGTGCTGGTTTTATTACTCTCTGTGACCTATCTACCATGTGGCATGTGTTACGTGTACAACTAAAATTAACCACGTCCGTGTGCATTCGAGGCCACTATAAATGCTTATGTTCCTTATCCTGAGTCTTCCGTACACTTAAATGACCACCTGCAGTTAGTTCATGTGCTATCCGGAACACTGTATGCTGCCAGTAACACACTCTAGTGCAATTCGGCCCATTTTCCTTGTGCACTAACCAACCACTATTCTCCACGTTCAGGTTTTTTTCCTGCACCGTTACATCAAATAGGGTGTCAGTTAAATGAAGATCAACTCCTTTGTCTTTTTCTTTCGTTTACCCTTTCTGCTGTAACTTATGACAGTGGGATGGTGATACTACATGGTCTGGAAAATTCCTGGGTATACTTCCTTTAACTCCTTAATTCCCTAGTTTTCATTTGACTTCTCCATCACAAGGGGTGACTTTCCCACCTTGGATCCAATTCGATCATTCACAAGAACAAACTGCATTCCTGGGTCTGACACTCTGTAACTCACTCTTACTGTTACTTCCCCAATCCTGATTTGGCACTCCAATGTGATGTTTCTTTCCGCAATCTTAATTCTGTCCCAATTCCACAAATTATCATGCTCTTGTGTAACATGTCAGAAAGAGTGAAAATACAAATGGTTCGATTGCCAGGCCTCTAGGAATTCTCTGACATGTCTTTACTTAGCCTGTCCCAGGATAGATCCAACCACAACGCCATAAACAAGCACATGGATCTAGATACCATTTATCAACCTCTCAGAGAATTAATAGGAAATGACATCACCACAAACTCCAGGAACCCCATTCAGGACAAACATATAAATAGAAAGCAGGAGACATATAAATAGAACGCTTCGCTTCACTTGGAGGTCACCACTGATGATGTTACCTAGACAGGTAATGAAACGTCTGGATATCAAACTTACGGCTCAGCGGTCACACCTACACCCTAAATCTCAACCTGAACTACAAACGTTCACAAACCTTGCATTTGCAATTTAAGTTTTTTTTTAACTCTACTGCCGTTGCCTGTTTCTCTGACACAACAAAGTGCTTTACCATCTCCATTATAATTTCAGCTTTCCTTTTGTCCCTGGTTAAACCCAATTATAACCTAAGTGTTAATTCTAAAAATATTCCATCTTCTGCCTTTCTAAACTTCCTTGGCAAATTTGGGAAACTCTTTAGTCATGTTAAAAGCCATTTCTTTCAGTTTTAGTCGAACCGGCCACAAGTTAACAGAATTAAATGAATTTTCCCACCGGTTTTATTTGAAGATCTAGGTTACTAATTGCTAGGTGTTGGAATCCGCTGGGACCTTTTCTACCCTAAATCTGTTCAAATCTGTCCCAATCCCATATGGCAAGGCCTCAAATTGTTCTGACATCAATGTTGAACCCGTCTGTTAATTGAAACCACACACCCAGAAACACTAATCTCACATTATAATCTTTTGAAATGTGGGTGACAGAGAACTCCTAAATTCCACTAATTAATGAAAAATAACAATTTATATGTATGCAAGTTAGCTCGATCAACTTGAAGGTTGGTTTTCAGCCGTTTCGTCACCATGACTAGGTGACATCATCAGTGAGCGTCTCTGATGAAGTGCTGCTGGTATGTCCCGTCTCCCTATTTATAGGTCTTGGTTTCTTAAGGTGGGTGATGTTATTCCCGATATTGTTTATTACAAGAGAAGTCAGATAGGATCCAAATTGATGTGTTTATTGATAGACTTCTGGTTAGAATGCCATTCCTCTAAGAATGTCCTTGTGTGTCTTGGTATATACGTATGTTGTCCCAGTCAAACTGGTGCCCTTCTTTGTCTGTATGTATGGAACACAGTGATAGTGGGTCATGTCTTTTGATGATCAGTTGGTGTTCATGTATCCTGGTAACACGACGATAGGACCATTTCAATGTCGGAAAATGATTTTGTGTACATATTTGATGCTCATCTAAAGTGTTATCATCCCCTTCAATCAATGTTCCCTCCTTTTCTGGAATTCTCTAATCTCTCACTCTCATCAGGATGTGTGTTATCAATTCTTGTTTCTGGTATCCCAACTTATTTCAGTTAATCCCCTTTCTACCGGGATTTCAATGTTCAAAGTTTGTGAGAAGATTTGTAGCTCGGGTGCTCGTTGTTGTGGTTCTGTTCGCCGAGCTGGGAATTTGTGTTGCAGACGTTTCGTCCCCTGTCTAGGGGACATACTCAGTGCGTGGGAGCCTCCTGTGAAGCGCTTCTGTGATCTTTCCTCCGGCATTTGTAATGGTTTGAATCTGCCGCTTCCAGTAGTCAGTTCTAGCTGTCCGCTGCAGTGGTTGGAATATTGGGTCCAGGTCGATGTGTTTATTGACTTCAATATATTGGCCTGCTGGGTTTTTTCCAAAGCTAGTGTCTGTCATATTATTGGAGAGAAAAATTCTGGCATCAGACCCAACACTTGAACATATTACTCTGCTGAACGTGCACTGTACAAAGGACCACAGCACACCGGAATTGACAAAACATTGAGGGATGTGCACCTTCTTCTTTCAAAAATCTATTTTACTCATTTTTCACATTTCCTCATCTATATCCTCTCTCCCGTTCTGTCTTTGTATCTAGTTAAGAAATCTGCCAATTATTCTTTGGGTCCCATCTCTTAAAACTCCTTCTTTCGGTTTATATCTAGGGCTGTATTGTTGATGTAATGTGATTATAATTCAGCAATCTAACTACAAAGACATGCGGGAGGAGCTGGCCAGAGTTAATTGGAAGCGGAGCCGAGCAGGGAAGACGATGGATCAGCAAAGGCAGGAATTTATGCTGGATAATTCTGAGGATATCAGAAATTTTCCCCCCACAAATGAAACATACTCATGGGAGGACAAGGCTGCCATGAATAATAAGGCATCAAACCAGAAGAGGGAACATACAATGTGGTGAAGATGATTGGTAATCCAGAGAAATAATTGGCTTTTAAACTACATAAGGCTGACATCACTGACACTAGAGAGCTCTTGATCATGATCAGGGAGAGAAACAGAGGGAAACACATTCAATTTAAACACAGAGGATGGTATTACTCAAGTAAAAAGATTCAGGTAATTAAACAATTGAATTAAAATCAGTTAAATGCTTTTATGGAATGTGTCAGATTGGAAGCATGACCTCAACAGAATGAGAATATGAAAATGAAAATGTTACCACATCAGAAACCAGAGCAGGTCACTGAGTACAGAGTTAATGGGCGAAAGGGTTTCGATGTGAACTAGGTGACAGGCAGCAGATTTGCATTACAGATATTGCAGCTCAAAACTGCATATTCATGTAGTGCTCCAGACCACAGCAGTAGGAGAAGTAGAACACCATTCAAATACCACCTGTAACATTTTTCCCAGGGATATTCTCCTTAGTCTGCCATTACCATCAAAATATCTATGTTTCAGTAATGACTGTGGGTGAATATCTCAGGGTCAGAAGCCTGTGAACCTAAACCTGATGCTAACCCATTAATGTTACGGCACTTGACCAACAGATGTGATCGAAGCTCCGCAGTCCTGCCACATTCAGTCATAAATGGCGATCGATGATTAAACAAATGACTGGAGGAAAGGGATCCACAAACATCCCCATCCTAAATAGTCGAACAGGCCTACACATCAGAGTAAAAGAGAAGGATCTAGTATCTGCACCGTCCTCAGCCAGAAGTATTGAATGGATGATCCACCTCATCCTCTCCATGATGCCCACAGAATCACAGATGGCAGTCTTCAACCAATTTGATTCACTCCACGTGACATGAAGAGACAGCTGAACACAGTAGATACGACAAAGGCAACGGATCCTGACCCCATTCCTGCAACAGGACTGAAGACTTGTGCTGCACAACAAGCCGTGTCCCTGGGGAAGCTGTTTCATCCAGCTCCAAGTCTGACATCTCCCTAGTAATGTGGAAAATTACTCAGCTATGTCCAGTCCCCTAAGAGGAGAATAATTGCAACCTGAACATTTTCCATTCCCTCAGTACAATCACGACAGTCAAATTGGTGGGAGTTCTCTTTGATAGAGCTGTGAAGCAGCACAGGAATAACCTGCTCCGTGTAGGTTCTGATAGGTCTTCATATGGAGATGTGCTGTTGTGGAGATATAACTGGATTATTAATCCAGACCAGGCTAATGCTCTGGAAGCTGGTGGAAGTTAAAAATAATTAATAAAATATTAAGGTGCATAATCTGGTGTCAGCAACAGTGACCTTGAAGCCAATGTCGAGTGTAAACACCAATTTGCTTCCCAAATGGACTTTCAGGAAGTGAGTCACCCGTGCTTTCCTGGTCTGGCCTAAAAGTGACTCCAGACGCACAGACATGTGATAAACTCTTCAATAGTCCCTGAAAGAGCGAAGCAAGATACTCAATTGTATCAAACTGTTCCGAGGTCTTAAATGATAAAACAGGCAGAACACGCGGCACCAGTCTTGGTATCGGAAAAGGGAATGGAAAGCACAGTCCTGCCGACCCTGCACAGACCGCCTTCCTGAAATCTGAGAGTTTGAGACAATATTCCCACAGACTACACAGAAACACTTGGAAAGGAGGAGGTCATACAGCACATTGATCCTCCCCGATTCTAGATTATATTAAAACATCTCCTCAATGCACTTATCCCAAACAATGAATATACCTGTTAATGTGATTAACCTTGGAAACCTATAAAATAGGAAGTACAGTAATCCCTTTGGTCCATCGAGTTTGCTACCCGATTCAGCTTAATGATGGCTATCTTTTTATTTCCACACCGTACTCTTACTCTCCCCTCATCACTTCAGTGCCTTTAAATCCTTATTGATACTCAGTGCCTTGGCGTGCAGGCGTGAGCGAATTCCCCAGGCTCACCAGTGTCGGAGTGCAGACATTTATTCTCACCTCAATGCAGAGTGCCATACCTGTATCTCATACTGTGGGCCCTTGTTTAGACATCACAGCCTGGGGAATTATCATCCCTGCTTCCAATCTGTCTCACCCTGTCCGAGTGTATATATCTCACTGAGATCTCCACTCATTTTCCTAAAGCCCATGGGATACAGGCCCCCTCGCCCCAAACTCGGCTCCCACAACAAGCCTGTTATCCCAGAGATCAGTTTATCATCCTTCACTCCTCTCTCTCAATGCCAGTTTTGTCCTTTATAAGGTAAGGAGACCAAATCTGCACACAACGCTGTGCAGTGTTCGAGATTGGGTCTCTCCAAGGGCCTGTACAACTGCAGTTATACACCCTTACTCCTGGACTCAAATCCTTCTGAAATGAAAGTTAACACACCATTTATCTCCTTAACTGCTTTTCATTCCTATAAAATTGCTTTCAGTGACTGGTGTACATGGAAATCCAGATCTTTCTCAATGTTATGGCTCCCCCTCGCCCCCCCCCCCCCCCCTTGGGGATCTATATACACTGGGCAGCGTGACAATGCCATTCCCAGTATTGACCTCTAGGTTGAGAACTCACTGCGCTGCAGGGAACTCGGAGAGCTACTCAGAAGGAAACAACAAAAAAGGAGCATACATCGCTTAGTAGATCAACATGGTTCAAACATAGGCTGCTAATCTCTTGTTCTCATCAAAGGGACACACCGGCACCTCTCACTCCGTGCTCTCCATCTGCCACGCATTTGCCCATTCACTCCGCTTGTCTCAGTCACCTTTGAGCTTTTTTACAACCTCCCCGCCCACTCACATTCCCACAGCCTTTTGTGCTGTTAGCAGCCTGGGATATATTGTATTTGCTTCTCACAACCAAATGTTTAATGGGTATTGTGAATAGCTGCGGACCAAGCACCGATCCCTGCGATACCTCAGCAACCTTCCTCTGTTAATATTATTTCCAATTTCTTAGTTTCGCGAATCTGTGTGTCTCTGGCTGGGCCAGCATTTGTTGCCTGTTCCTTGTTGCTCTTGAGAAGGTTTTGGTGAGCTACCTTGTTGTACCGCTGTAGTCCACCTGCTGTGGTTGACCCACAATGCCATTACGGAGGGAATCCCCGGATTCTGACCCAGTGACTGTTAAGGAACGGTGATATATTTCCAAATCAGGATGGTGAATGGCTTGGAGGGGAACTTTAAGATAGTGGTGTTCCCATACATCTGTTGCCCTTGTCCTTCTGGATAGACGTGGTCGTGTGCTGGGAAGATGGTATCTGAGGATCTTTGGTGAACCATTTCAGTGCAAATTGTAGATATTAAAAAAAACCTGCTGCTGCTAAGCGTTGATGGTGGAGCATTGTGGATGATACGACACTCAAACTCAATGCATTGTCCTTGTATCAAGCTTCTTGAGTGTTACGAGGGATGCAATCATCCAGGAAAATGGAGGGTAATCGATTACACTTCTGACTTATGCATTGCAGATAATGGATAGGCTTTTGCAAGTCAGGAGGTGAGTCACTCGCCGCAGTATTCCTTGGTTCTGACCTGCTCTTGTAGTTACTGTGTTTATACGGCGAGTCCAGTGAGTTTCTGAGCAATGATTACGCCCCAGGATTTTAATACTGGGGCGATTCAGTGATGGTAACATCATTGAATGCCAAGGGGCACTGATTAGCTTGTATTTTAATGGAGATGGTCATGGTCTGGTATTTGTGTGGCGTCAGTATTACTTGCCACGCGTCAGCCTGGATACTGTCCAGAAATTTTCCCATTTGGATATGGACTGTTTCAGTATCTGAGGAGCCACAAATGTTGCTGAGCATTTTGCAATTATCGACGAACATCCCCACGTCTGACCATATAATCGAGGGAAGGTCATTGATGAAGCAGCCCTGAAGATGTTTGGGCCGAGGCTACTGCCCGAGGGATTCCTACAGACTTGTCCTGGAGCTGGGTTGATTGACCTTTATCAATCATAACAATCTTCCTACGTGTCAGGTATGCTTCTAACCAGCGGGGTGTTTGCCCCGATACCCATTGATTCCAGGTTTGTTAAGGCCCCTTGAGGCCACACTTGGTCGAAGGCAGTCTTGTTTAAAGGGCTGTCACTCTCACCCCACCTCTGGAATTCAACTCTTTTGTCCATGTTTGAACCAAAGTAATGATGTCAGGAGCTGAGTGACCCTGGTGGTGCCAAAACTGAACGTCATTGAACTGGTTATTGCTGAGCAGGTGCGGCTTGAAAGCACTGACACCTTCCACCACTTTACTGCTGATCGAGAGTGGACTGATGGATTGGTAATTGGCCAGATTGGATTTGTTCTACTTTTTATGTACAGGAGATACTTGGGTAATTTTCCACATAATTCCATAAATGTTGTCGTAATGGCATTGGAACAGCTTTGCTAGGGCAGTGACAAGGTCTGATGCACGAGTTTTCAGTACCATTGCCAGAATATTGTCAGCATGTGTGCCCTTTGGAGTATCCAGCGTCTCCAACTGAATCTGCATATCACGTGGAGTGAATCAAATTGGCTGATGACTGGTAACTGAATTGCTGAGGACCACTTGAGGAGGCTGAGATGGATCATCCACTCAGCATTTCTGACTGAAGATTGTTGCGAATGCTTCAGCCTTATCTTACAAACTGAAGTGCTGGGCTCTTCCATCATGGAGGAAACGGTTATTTGTGGAATTTCTTCCTCAAGTGAATTGTTTAAATGTCCCCAGCGTTTCTCGACGAGAAGTGGAAGGACTGCAGAGCTCATATCTGATCCGTTGCTTTTGGGGTCACTTAGCTTTGTCCATCATTTAATGTTTCTGCTGTTTGGCACACATGTAGTCCTGTTTGATGGATCCATCAGGCTGACATCTCAATATCAAGTGTGCCTGGTGCTGCTCCTGCCCTCCTGAACAATGCATTGAACCAAGTTTGATCCTCTGCCTTGATGGTAATTGTTGCGAGGGGGATAAGCCAGGCCACGAGGTTGCGCTGGAATACAATTCTGTTGTTATTGCTCACCCACGACACCTTCTGGAAACCCAGACTTGAGCTGCCAGAACTGTTCGGAGTCTGTCTTAATTAGCACGTGGATAGTGCCACTCATAATGGTGGAAGTTATTCTCAATGTGAAGGTGTGACTTGCATTC
The DNA here is from genome assembly GCF_020745735.1 of Hemiscyllium ocellatum. Taxonomy (NCBI): domain Eukaryota; kingdom Metazoa; phylum Chordata; class Chondrichthyes; order Orectolobiformes; family Hemiscylliidae; genus Hemiscyllium; species Hemiscyllium ocellatum. The sequence goes on from NC_083446.1 coordinate 29,332,237, forward strand.
ACAATGACTATGCTGTCGTCACTCTTACCAATATTGTCATGGGCAGATACTTCTGCAATTGGCAGAATAGTAAGGCTGTGGTCAAGTATGTATTTTCCACTAGTTGCTTCCTTCACTGCCTGCCACAGACCCAGTCTAGCTGTTATATCCTTTAGGAACCGGCCAGCTCGATCAGTAATACTGCTGCAGAACCACTCTTGGTGGTGGACATTGAAATCTCACACCCAGAGTTCATTTTGCGTCCTTACCACCGTCAGTGTTTCCTAGAAATGTTGTTCAGCATGGAGGAGTACTGATTCATCAGTTGAGAGAGGCTGGTGCATGGTTATCATCAGGACGTTTCCTTTCCCATGTCTAAACTAACGCCATGAGACTGAATGGGGTACAGAGTAACTGTTGAGCACTCCCAGAGCAATTCCCTTACAACTGTATCCCGCTGAGCCGTCACATCTGCTGTGTATGTACTGCTGGTTAGACAGGAGATATCTGGGGAAGGTGATGGGGTGTCTGGGACATAGTCATACTCACAGAATCATACCTTACAGACAATGTCAGGCTGTTGCATAACGAGTCTGTTTATTTCTATTCACTGTTTCCTGCCAGCTGTCCCATTCCCACAAAATGATAATGTATTAGCCTCAATCCACTAAGATTTTATTTTGCAAATTAGATTTGGTGCTTTACCGAAGCTTTTTACTGAAAATCTAAACGTATTACATCCATCGTTTCTCTTTCATTTTGCTCCGAGTCTGCTTCTCAATCATAATTTCCTTTTCTTAAGTCTATATTAATGTTGTCTATGACTATTATTTTCAGCCCCAATAATTTCTCGTCAACCATTTACTTACAAAGTTCTATGTTCCGCGTACTATATCATTTTCCCACACCGGACTTGGTTTTCCTAATATTGTTGGAAAGTTCCGTGAAGACAGAACTCAAGTCGTGACTTCATCGTCCCGCCATTTCCCTGTTTCTCATTGTCCACTCTCTGTTTTCAGATTGTAAGGCAGCTGCAGTTACTTTCTCGTACTTCACACATTGACATTATTTAACAAGCTATTGCAGTTCACTTTTATAACCCTTGTGAACATACTCTTCAGACACGATCAATTCGTGCATTCAGCTGCTCAATGATTAACTTTCCACACCATACACTCACATGAGTATAGATTATGTACCAACAGAAATACAGCACGATCTACATTAGTTCAACTTTCCAACACCAGGCCCATATCCGGGAATGCTATGATACTTCCAAGTGCTCGTCCAAGCAATTTTTAATGGTTGTGAGGTTACCCAGGATAACTCCCCTCTCAGCAAGTGCGTTCCAGACCACAACACCCAATGGGTGAAAAACAATTTATCCTCACTGTACCTCAACCCCTTCACTGATAAAGTGTGCTCCCTTGTTTTTGACGCTCTGACTAGAAGGAACAGCTGTTGTCTATCCACGCTGTCCATGTCCCTCATTAATTATCCGTCTGAATCACATCCCCCTAAGCCTTCTCTGCTCCAACGTAAACAACCCTACCTTATCTAGCCTCTCTCCATAACTGAGAAGCTCCATGCTAGGGGACATCCTGGTGAATCACCTCTGCACACTCTCCAGTATAATTACATCCTTCCTGTAATGTGGCTCCCAGAACTCCATACAGTATTCCATCTTGGCATAAACAAAGCCCTGTATAGCTCTTCTCATCTACTCATTGATTAATAAACGCAGCACTCAAAGTCCGATTCTTAACTAGCCCATTACCCTGTTCAGTTACATTCAGGGATGTGTGGAGGAGCACACTCTGAGCTACCTCGCGTGCGGCCAATCATTGAGTACTCTCCTGTCTGGTTCCTTCTTCCAAAGTGCATCACCTCATATTTATCAGGTTTACATTTCGTCTGCCATTGATCTACCCGTCTGACTATTCCTTCTGTATCTTCCTGCAACATAAGGCCTTCCTCCTCACTGCCAACCACCCGGCCAATCATTGTATCAAAGGCAAACTTACTTATTCCAACTCACACCTCCTCTACCCACCTCCCTGCAGATTCTCATCTACACCATTTATCAATAAACATAAACAATAAGGGACACAGCACTGATCCCTGTAATACACCAGGGATCACTAGTCTCCAGTCACGCAAACAGCCTTCGCCCACCACCCTCTGTATCCTGACACTAAGGCAACCTTTGTTATAACTTGTCAAGTTATTCTTGATACTGTGAGAATACTTTATTTTTCAGTTCCTGTGTGAAACTTCGTCAAAGGCCTTGCTGCAAAACTGAATAAGCGACTTTCTCAAACTAAATCAATTAAACTCATTAAATGTGACTTCCCTCTGATAAAGTCATGATGATTATCTCTGATCAAACCTTGCCACTCTGATTGGAGTTCAATTTTCTCCTTCCCTATTTTCTTCAGTACTTTCCCTAACAATGATCCAACACTCGCTTGTCTCTATAGTTCCCTGATCTATCTCTACCACCCTTATTGAGAAGTGGAATCGTATTAGCTGTTATCCAGCCCTCTGGCACCTCGCCGATGGTCAGATTCTAATTAAAATTTTCAGTCACGGTCTTTCCTCTTTTGACCCCGACAGCAGCATATGATACAACTCATCCAGACCGAAGCAAAGCCAGATCTACATCATGATCACTCGCCATTGGAGGTGGTTGGAAATGCTGAGGAGGCAATGGCCTAGGGTGTATTTTCTCCGGATATTAACCCAGGGACGCAAGCAATGACCCAGACTCCGCATTTGAATTACACCTCAGCAAATGTTGGAATTTGAATTCAATAAAACGTGAGGAATTAAGAATCAAATAAAACGATGACGCCATTGTTGATTTACGGCCTGGCACCTTTATGACCTTCAGGGAGACCTACCATCTTCACCTGGTCGGGCTGCCGTGTGACTCCAGACCTACAGCAATGCGGTTAACTCTCAGTTGAAGTTTGCATTGGCCAAGCCAGGCACTCAGTTATATCACTCACTACAAAGTCTCAAAGAAATGAAACTGGATGGACCTCAGCACTGACTATTTACAACCCATGGACTGCATTGGGTCAGAAAGGCAGCTCACCAACACCTGCTCAAGGACAATGAAAAAGGGGAATTTAATATTGACTCAACGTCCAATTATTGAATAAAAGTAGATGGTCACACTTTACCAAAGAGAGACAAAGGGACATAACTCACTTTAAGCAGGGACTTTGATGTATACCCTAAATGGGTATGATTTTCAGTAAAATTGGAACAGGGTAAAATAGATAAAGTTAATTTCGTTTATATTTCCATTCCAGCTGATCATCAACAATTCCTTTGTTTGCTTCATTCTGTCTATCTCTCTCTTTCTACATCTATTCAACTCACCCCTTCCCCTTTTCAGAACAGACGTCCCTATCACCAACATCAATTACACTATTTCCCAGTGACGTTCAGTTCTGATGTATGTTCAGTGAATTCGAAGTGCCAATTCTGTTTTTCTCTCGACCCGAAGCTGCCAATGCTGCTCAGTTTCTCTGGCAATTTCTTGTTGTTTTTGTTTCTGATCTCGAGCATCATGCTTTGTTTTATTTAATGTTGTTATTACATGGGAGGCCTGCATCACTGGCAAGGGCAGCATTTGTTGACCATCACCAAATGCCCTTTATTGTGATGAAATTCTTTCAGGCAATATAGAGCCAAGCAAATTGCTGTGGCACTGAGTCAGACCAGATAATAATGCTATATTTTTTCCCAAAGGGTACCAGTAAAATAGATAAAATTATAGATAAAATGTTGGTGATGTTATGGTTGTTATTTGTGAAACTGTCTTTTATTTTCAATTCCTATTGAATATATGTTCTGATATCATCTGTGGTCGCATGTGAATCAGTGTCTTTATGTGTCATAACCTCTACCTCTGAATTACAATTCTTGCGACATTACTACTCTGACACAGTGTCCCTCTCATGAAGTTACGTTAGAGATAAGAACAAGGCTGTAAACGAAATATTTGCAACTGAAAGAGTGCTCACAGGAGAGTTGGAACCATAAAGTAAGAATTTTACCAAGGCATAGATAATGGTTTATGAAACATCATCATTTACGCTAAGGTGGAGACTGGGAGTATAATCGAACTGGTTGTGGATAGGTTTAGTGATGGACATAATACTGAGACATAAATGAATTCAGGACAAAACGGTACATTGGGATTGTGAGCAGTCTTGTCCGGCGATGTTTGTGAGGCTGGAGGTGTGGGTGGTTCTAAAATTTGTGGGAAATGAATAGAATTTACATTTGAAACTGAAGACAATAGTTTTCGTCTTTGCCAGATATAGATAACAAAATAGAAATGAGTTTCACCATAGCTTATGGGCTTAATAAATGGATAGAAATGGGGGCACTTACCAGGAACACAAACAATAGCGAGGAAGGGATAGTAAACAAACTGGATAATCAACAGTACAAAGAGTATCCGATGTGGTAATGCCAGCCAAGACCAGGAAAGATACACAAGAACATCGGATAAACCCCTGTCCATTGTTACAGCATTCCAGTCTACTGTTCTCAGATTCTGATCCGTTAGTGGAACATTCCAGACTATTCGCAGATGTTTATCTCTCCTCTTCCGGTCTCTGTAGCTGTTGATCCCAGTTAATGTGGAGGTGATGAATCTGCTGGTACAATGGGACAAAACTTTGCAAGAAGCCCCTTACTAATAGAAGAAGAAAACCATCCAGTGACACAATTAGGATCCATGGAGACTGACATCAAATACAGTCACTGAACAAACAGATCCAGTTAACTCCTTTCAGTGTGGTTCCTCAATATCGCAACAACAACTGGACTGGATTGAATACTGGTATGGCTTGGATATTGGTCGCATCTTCCATCACCAATTGCTCTCGTGAATTTCGTTGTGAAGGAGAATGATGGATGTTTTCTTATTGCAGACAAGATGATTATGCTGTGTTGTCTGTTTGCAATGTTGTAACCGCCTGAACCTCCCACAACCACCATCCCCATAAAACACAATCTAGATGTAGTTAACATGCTGACCCTTCCTCGACTAGAAAAGATGCCAACCAGTAGATGTACAGTGGACATATTTACCCTGACCATAGGCAGGACGTGTGGATCTGTCTGGACTTTCCTCTCATTGATCTTATAAGGCAATGTTGTTTCTTCAACACAGAATGTGCGTCAGCACTGTTTTATATAAACTCACAAACCCTTTAAAACACTTTATTGGCTTCAAAGGAGTAAGACTGACATTTTTTGCATTCAGTGCAAATCTGAATATGGCATGTTGTCACAAAGCTGGTCCATTTACAAGGTCATGTTGTCCTTGATCTGTTTGTTTTTTGTCAGAGGGGGTTTGAACGATCCAATATTCCAATATGTATGAATTTTGAAATGTTCATTGGGTCCCTTTTATTTATACCTAGCTGGTAATGCCTCAGGCAGTAGACATTCAAGTCTTTAAAAAAAGTCTTGTATAATCAAAATGATGTGGCCACCTCTCCAGCTCGGCAGATTCGTTCAGTTTGGGGGTTAGTTGAGACAGGGTTATTGTTGAAACTGGTTGCCCTTTCCCTTCTTCTGCCCTTCTGATCGCATAACCTGTAAGCTTTTTGCATCGGATTTACTCCTTGTGCTAAGAGGCTTGTTTATTGGGATTACACAAGTATTTAGAACAGCATCCTTAAGTCGGGATATCCTGTCGAGTTTGGACAGGACAAGTTATTCAGGAATTCCATTTTCATTCCTTGTGTTTCAAACGGTAATTTGGTAAATACATTCTGTTTGTTTAAAACTCAGCATTCTGTCCAGTTAATTCACTCCAGGAATATTTTGATACACTAAACGTTAACAAATAGCAAACTTACTGTCTGGGAAACCTGCTTAAAAATGTTTTGGGGGGCCGGGCCTGGTCCATAACAGATTGGGGGTCATTTGTGGGATTTAGTCGGCGAGTGGCAGGTGTTAGTGTCTCTTACTTCTGTGTTGATTTGGGCGACTAAACAGAGCTTCGGAAAGCAATGGCTCTTGCAGTCATCAAATATGTTTTGTAGGTGGAAGAATTAATTTTGGGGTTTTTGCAAAATGGACATGAAGTCCAAGCTACGGGAATTAGTGGACGAATTGAAGGTGAAGCTACAACTAATGTGAGGAAAGATGAGATGCTTGCAACAGTGGTTCCCCATTCCAATTTGCTGGACCGCCAGCAGGATCTGTAGAGATGTCTTAACTTCAATCGCAAATGAAGCAGTTTATGTAATGACTCATATCAGAAGAGAAAGAAAGAGAATGAATAGGTTTAGCAGAGGAAAGAGAAAAAATAACAAAAAACCTTAGCAGGAGAAAAAGGCTAAGCGGGAGCATTTGAGCTTCAGAGATGGACACTTAGAATGCAAAGTCAGCTTAAAAGAACGGAGATGATGGCTGAACGTAAGCTCAGTGAGGAACACCGTGAGGATGAGCAAACCTATGGTGGTCGAAAGCCTGGTCGGAAATGTTTTAGCTATATTCACGGAAAAGCACCGCTGGAGACAGAGCAGGATGTACAAAATATAGGATACACATGGTACATTCATGGAAACCTTTTTCATTTCACTTGGAAAAAGTAGCTAAACAATTGCAGTGGCCAGTGAGCATGTGGGTTGTGTTGATCCAAAACAGAACTTGTGGATAGAGCTCGTGAGGTATTTGCAACACTATTCGAGGTGAGATCTCGGGATTATGAGGAGGGGGGAAAGTGCATGTGAGCTTGTGCCAGAAGCCGACAGACAACGTTTCAGGAATCTAAGGCCGAATCTTGTCAAACCCATATTGAATTTGAAAGGATCAAAAAAGGAATTTTGATAGATGGATAAGAGCTTTAAAAAGAGAGCAAGGTTATGATGCTCTTCGAGAGACATTAATTTTGAGGAGTTCATAACTTCACTGCCTGACATAATGTAAACTAATTTGGAAGAGCAGCGAGTTAAAATGGCAAGGCATGTATATGAAGTTGGTTATGAATGTGAGTATTTCTAGGGATTACTCATTACAAAACTTAGTTTAGCTTCCAGAATCAGTTTCAGTCCTTGAGGGATAGATACTGTGGCAAAGAGAAATGTTCATGTGGGAAGGGAAAGGGAGATCTCCGTGAAGGTTATAAATTACCACAGTATAAAAAGGAAATACTTGAAGGAGACGAAGAAGTTAAAAGCTCTGGTGTTTTCACTGCAAGAGATTAGCTCATATGAAATCACTGTGTTGGTCGGTTCAGGAAAAAAAAAACAGATGCAGGAAAAGAGGATAAGCTTAGGAGTTTTGTTGGAGCGGTAACAAAAGTCACAGTGGAAGCTAGAAAGCTGCATCATAGTGTACAAGCTGAATGTTAAGTTGGAAATGCCGGATCTGCGTTGGCAATATGCCTACAAAGGGAAAGTTTATTCACAGAGGGCAGGTAAAGAGAATGCAATATTAAGAGACATGATATCCTCTCAGACTGTCATGATGAAGGATAAGGAGATATGTACTCCTGAAGGACTACTTCCAGAAAAATGTACTACTAAAGGCAATTCACTGAGACAAAAAGTGGAAAATTATGTAAAGCGAACATCGGGTTTCCAGAAAGGGGTGGAGAAATTGTGGGAGGAAAAGTGGACAATCCCTCAGCTCCAGGAATAGAATTAGTCCTTGCGAAACATATAGCTGATTCACCGGTATGAGTGCTGCCTACTCGGGTTCAAAAGCCAGTGGAGTCAGAGGCAACTGAAGCAAAGCAGGCGTTTTAGAATGGAAGCTTTCCTGATTGTGGGGTAACAAAGTCCCAATGTCACCAGTTTAAACAGGAGAGAACAGAAATGTATAGATAAGAAAGCTTAAGTGGCATTAACAGAAACTTGTTCCATCAGATAGTTGAGAAAAAACCAGGAGCAAGTAGGTGATCATGCAAATGTTTTTTTTTTAGCTCAGCTAAGCTAATTGATTACAGGAGAAAGATAAAATGTTAAAGCAGTTGTATCAAAAAGTACATGCGTTAGGAATTTTGAATGTATCCTCGAGGGTTATTACCTTAAAAATGGTGTACGAATCAGGAAATGGAGACGATCATATATTCAAGGAAATGATGCTTCGGCAGAGGTTCATCAAATCGTATTGCCCATGGGGTACAGAAAGGAGGTGATGCGGATGGGACATGAGCTACTACCGAGAGGTCACTCAGGTGTGAGGAAAACACAGGCTGAATTAAGAGACATTTTTACTGGCCTGGACTGCAACAGAAAATAATAGACTTTTGCCAGTCTTGTCATACATGTCAGGTAATTAGAAAAACGCAAGCGATAATAAAACATGCACCTTTCTTAACTATTCCAGCATTTGAGGAACCTTTTACAAGAGTCTTAATTGACTGTCTAGGTCTCCAACCTCAAACCAAAAAATGTGGGCACCAGGATTTGTTAACATTAATGGATGCACCAACTACATTTCCAGACGCCATCCCGACATGCAATATCATACCTAAAAAAATTGCAGAAGAATTAATCTTTTTAAAGAGATACAAATTGCCAATAGAGATACAATGAGATCAAGGTTCAAACGTCACATCCAAATTACTCACTATAATGTCATAAGAATAAAGCAATTCAATTCGACTGTGTACCACACAAAATTGCAGGGTCCACTAGAAAGGGGACATTAATCATTAAAGACCATGTTGAGGGTTTGTGGTCAGGGTTATCTTGATGATTAGGGGAAGGAACACCATTTATGCTTTAATTAACCCAGAGCAAATTTAATCCATTTCGTATTTGTTTCTTGGCATTAAGTGAGAGGAGAATTATAAATGTTTAAGGAGAAAATACTAAATCAGAATTCAAAGACCACACATTTAGACTAGGTCTGAAATTTTAGAGAACTGTTAATATCGCCGGGGAGTTGGCAAGACAACATTTAAAAGTAACGCAGCATGCAATAAAACACGAAGCAGACAGGAAATCAACATTTTGCACTTTTACTATCGGGGATAAGGTATTACTGTTACTTCCAGGGATAGGTGAAACCTGAAGGGTAAGATTTAGGGGACCTTACCAAATAAAAAGGATATTGAGTGAGAGCAACTACTTGATAATGACTCCAGACAGAAAGAAATCTCACAGTGCATGTCAGATGAATAGACTCAAAATGTACTTTGATGGGGGAGGATTGCAATAGGACAAGGTGTGAATGATTATGTCACAGAAGGAAGAACCAGATTCAGAGGATTATGAATCGGATATTCCTCAAGCTAAAGTGAACAATGAGGCTCTTGTCTAAAATTGGGATAAATTATTGAATTGCCTTCCTGAGAAAAAATGAAATGACCAGAAAGAGTTATTACTATCACATGAGGATATATGCAGACATTAACTTGGAAGTACTAACCTAATTGTGCACAATGTAGCTGTAAGAGTTGCAGTTATGTTTCAACAACATCCTTACAGGTATAATTCTCTAAAGGTGGCACCGATTCAGCAGGCGATTCCTAGCAACGTATTTGAGATTGTTTTGGAGAAATTTAAGGGCAAAAATGCTGAACTGTTAAGCTGGAGCCTGTTGTAACAGCCATGCAATTAGAAAATTGTGCACGGGGCAGGTCTTGAAAACATGATTGCCAATGCATTGTTGAGACTTGAGTGACAAATGGAGGCACTCAATGATGGAAGTACCACACACTGAAGCTGGATGTAGTTGTGCATATTTGCATGTTTATAGTAAACGAATGTACATGCGCATTTTAAAGTACAAACCACTATTTTGGGGAGTTTTGAAAACCGAAGCCATCTTTGGATATTGATGATTCAATTATATGTCTGGGGAGCTGTCACCCAGGCTGTCTCTTTACAAGTTTATGTTGTCCTAGAATTCATTTCAGAGAGGTTCTAAACGACCCAAGGTTCCAACATGTCTCAATTTTGAATGCATCATTGGGGTCCTTTTTTTAACCAACAGATAATGCCTCAGAAAGAAGGCTTTCAAGTTATTTTCTTTTAAAAAACACTGGTGTTATCAAGAGGCCAGCTCGCCAGCTACACGTGTCAGTTCAGTTCGAAGGTTAGTGGAGTCAGGGCCCCTGTTGAAACTGAACGCTCTCCCCCTATTTCAGCCCTCTGACTTCATAACCTATATCCTTTTTAGTGTAATTTTTACTCTTGCGGTCAGGGGTTTATTTATTGGGATTGTTGTGAGTAATTTGGATCAGCATCATTAGTTGGAGATTGTCTGTCAGTTTTGGATCAGACAAATTATTCTGGTACAGTATTTTCAGTTCGTTGTGTTCCATTCCTTATTTTTGTAAATACATTCTATTTATTTAAAAGTCAGCAGTCGGACCAGCTAACTTACTCTGGGAATATCCACTATACACTTAATTTCAACAAATGGCGACATTATGGTCTGGGCAACGTGCTTAAGAGTGTTTTGAGGGGTCGGGCCTGGTGCATACAATGTACAATAACCTTGATAATTAACAGACATAAATTAATGAGTCAGTGACAGAATGAATATGATACTGGCTATGAGACAGAAAGGGCTGCGGCCAGTGACCAGGAGACCTGAGGGGAGTACAGTAATATCTCCTAATCACGAGTATTCAGTCATCACTGTTTCTGACAAATGGAATGAAATGCAATGCCGAGCAAGATAACGGATGAACTTTGTTACATGGAATGCTGAACAACAGTGTGAATAGAACATAATAAGTTTAAATCACGGGTGATACAGGTTGTTAACATTGTTTAGATCTGGACGGGATATTCAGAAATAAAACAGACCGTGATAACACAATGTGTTAGGTTACTGTGAGTTACAACAGAGTAATAATTAGGATACAGCTCATACCGAGCTGGGACAGAGATGACGGGCTGCATGGCAACCATCTTTGCTGAAATTATTCCGAGAAATGTAGTAAATATGTTCAGAGACTGAGGAGACAAGTCTTCTGAGACATTTTAGACATAACACGCACAGACAATGTCATAATTAATAAACTATTCCTATTTTTATATCAAGTGTAGCTGTCTCTAAAAGGCCCTTTACATCAAAATCACTTTGGAGAGATCTGCGCATTTAGTTTCAGAATTTAAAGGAGAAACAGACTCCAGTCTAATACATGTGTCACTGGCACAAGTGATGGGAACAGGAATGGAGCATGTTGTCCAAATATAACTGGGGTAACATCTAGACCAATCAAGAAAAAGCAAAATATTAGATAAAATGGAAATCATAAATGCAAATGCAAAATGATGGCGAAATGCAATAGATGACGCAGATCTGGGCAGAGATACTGAGTTAACGTATCAAGTCTTAGATGAACAAGTTATGCTGGATTCAAAAAGGGTTAATTCCATTTTTCTCTGCTGCGATACTACCTGAACTGCTGGGTTTCTCTCCAGCACTTTCAATAGTTGCAATGGCAGAGATGGAGAGTAATGGTGGGCAGTTGTTTTTTGGACTGGATGCTTGTGCCCAGCAGTGTTCCACAGAGGTTGGTTCTGGGTTTTCATTGACATTTATGTAAATGATTTGTGGGAGAATATCGAAGGCATGGTTCTTAAGTTTGCGGATGACACCAAATCTGTTGGCATAGTGAACAATGATGAAGGGTTTCTATGAATACAAAAGGATCTTGATGAAATGCCTCAATAGACTGACAGATAGCAGATAGAGTTCAAGCTGGATGAATGTGAGGGGCAGGCAACAGTGTGTTTGCTATTGTTGGATGGCATAGGAATGAGATATTTTAATCCCCACCTTCTGGTTTCAAAACATTGATATCATTCATGATCTTTGAGAGGCCTTACCCTTTTGCTCTTAATGTAGTTGCACAATATCTTTGGATTATCCTTAGCCTTATCTGCCCATGCTATCTCATATCTCCTTCTTGCTTTCCTGATTTCTCTCGAAATAATGCCATACACTCTTTATATTGACTAAGAGATTAAATTGAATTAAGTTGTCCATATCTAACGTAACATTTTCTTTGATTCTGAATAAAAGCTCAATAACTGTACTTGACCATTGCTCCTTAAGTTAAAAACATTACCCTTAACTCTAACTGGAACGTAGCGCCTCTCAACTCCCGTCATCAGACTGTTGAACGCCTCCCACTTGTTAGACATCATTTTACCCGCTAACAGTCTACTCCAATCAAACTTGATAAGTCCTTGTGCCATGTTATTAACATTTATGGTACTCCAATTAATTAAAAAATTAATGAAAACCTTATTCTTTTCCATAACCATTATGAAACGAATAGAGTTATGATTACATACCCAAAGTATTCCCTCGTTTACTTCAGTCACTTGTCCTGCCTCTTGCACAAAAGAAGGTATGGTTTTGCTCCTTCTCTGTTAGAATCATCCGCATATTGAGGAAGTATGTTTTCGTGAACATATTTGACAATTTCTTCACCATCCAACTCTTCCTTACATTAAAATAAATGTAATTTTGTGCTTCAGAATTACAATATATTCTTGACTCTCTCATTTTTGTTTTCTAATTGACATGCTCTTCTCATATTCATAAACTTCTCCAACCATGCTACCATTTGTACAGCTCCTTGGAATATCCCCCTTGCCGTCTCTAACAATATAATGTCTCACTACACAGAATGAGCAAATCTCCGTGCTAAGATGTTCGTTACTTTACAGTTTAGGTTAGGCCAATCCATTCTGAACATGTCATTTCTATTCTAAACTAGATTCCAGTTTCGCAAAAAATCGAAATCCCTCAACAACACAGTAGCTCTTCAGCCGTTGATTTTTCTCGTTTAACCCTTTGTTCCTTCCCAGCTGAGTTTGGCATTGGGAGTAAATCAGGAAATATTGCTTTAAAAGTTTTTTTTAAATATTCAACCTCACTTCATAAATTCACTCTACACTGCTTACATCTTTCCCTAAAAAATATCATTCCTGCCAATATGTACAATAATGTTGGCTACTCAATCTCTCCTTTGACAATGTGCTTGATATGTTTCCAGACATTCCTAATCCTCGCACAGGGAAAGCAACAAACCATCCAAAATTATTAGTGACTGCCAGAGAATCTCTTGTTGATGCACCTGATAGAAAAGTCCATTGATGCAACAATTCTACTAAATCTTCTCAAACGCTGCTAAACGTAAGAATAATTCCAAGTGTCCAATAATTGGTTGTTCTTCCAATTTCCTCAGAGAGACAATCCCCTTCTGCTGTTCTAAAAACTGAAAAAACATTTTGATAGAGGACTAGCCACTGGAGAATTTTCAACTACTTTATTATCTTTCCTGACAGCCACACATCTATATGACTGATTTGCTGGATAACATTTTTTTTCTAAATCTTCCAGCCATCCACCCTGTCCAAAATATGTGACTTAATAATATTATGCCGAAAGCAAGACATTTTTTTATGACACCTTATGTTAACTTTCATTACCGACAGACAGTAACGTTAAAACTGAAAAATATATGTACATGCGTATCAAACATAGAAACATTATCAAATATCAATCATTTAGAAAATTAAATGAATAAAAATATTCCTCTTCAATAAACTCCAAGAGGAAAATAGTCTTCTCCGGAGCTGAAAATGTGTAGGACTTTTCGGAAGGAAGATATAACTCCTTATTTTTTTAAAAAAAGAAACTGATTAATTTTACAAAACAAAGCGTTTTTTTTAAAAGAAACCATTTAAAACATACTTTGTCTATTTCATTTTTTGTAAAACAGCCCTAAAAAGTTATTAAAAAAATATTCATTTGAAAGAAAATCGTGAATTTGTTTTGCTTTATTGATTGGTTTTGAATGTAAATAAAACAAAATAGAAAAAATAATGTTAAATTAATAAACTATAATATCAACTGCAAAAAGGACGACAGTAAATATTTAATTGCCTGCAATCCCAGGAGCAGCTGAAAGATCCATGCTGCTCCAAGAACATTTTTTGAAACTATTTTTACAATATGAAGAATACTGGGCACATGTTTTAATAAAGTGTTTCCAACTCAAGGTGGATTTGCCGATATGATTTGAACCCCTGCCGTGAGTCTATATGTAGAATTTGTTTGAATCGCATTACTCCAGCTCTTACATACAAAATTATGAATTTGTGCCTGTCGTAGATGGAACGTTTCTTCAACTCTGCCTCTTACTCATACAATGAAAATTATCCAGGACCACGTAGAACACAAATGTTGCAGTGAAACCCACCAAAACCTAATGCAATGCTAATTGCGTACAAGCTTAATTAATAAAACACACAGAGGCAAATAGTATAAAAGGAGAATTCAGCTCCATATCCAAAATAAAAATTGTGGCTCCCTTCTAAAATAAAACCCAACTGCATCATGCTGCTAATTCTCCAAAATAGCAAAAGCAAGAGAATGGAATTCTCAAAGCTTTCCCTGTGAACAACATCTGAAGAACTGGATAAAATTAAGGCTTAGTTGTGAACTTCATAAACGATGACGATGAGAATGGGAGGGATGGAGTCTGGGGGGAATGATAAATAATGTTATGGATGACACAAAGATGAGCTGGTGGGTTCACAGTGAGGAGGAACCTGTGATGGTACAGGAGGGAACAAACCGATTGTTCAGGTGGACAGACAAATCGCTGATGAAATTTAACCCTGAAAAATGTGATACCTTTCTGGAGTAACAAACAAGAGTGTACTCAAACTGAAGAAAGGCCAGATTTACTTGCTTTCACTTTTAAGCAAAGAAGGTTGAGAGGTGCTCCTTACGGAGGTGTTTAACAGCATGAGGGGTCTTGACAGGGTGAACAAAGAACAGAACTTCCCCTTACTCAAAGCTTCAATAATAACGAGACACACTTTTAAAGTGAAAGTGGCCTCAGCATTAATCTGTAAAATGTTGAAAAACTTTCCTATTTCTAAATATATTTGGTTTAAAAATATTTCAAGATTAATATTGCCTCCTGAAAGAATGTCAGGTTGAAGCAGAAGTTTTGTTTTGTGATCCTGTTCCTTTTGCCTCAGTTTTCCAATCGATTCATTGAAATAATACACTGTTTTTCCATTCAACTCGCCAATGTAATCAAACACAGACACATTTTCCCAACTATGATCCACAAATCAATATTTGCCCGTTTCCTTGACATGCCCAGACCTTTTCAAAGATTTATATCCGCTTCACATTTTCCTTTTCTGACCTTTTCAATGTTTGTATTCGCCTACAATACATTCAAAACACTTTCCATAACATATAAATTGTGGACACTTTCGAACAGAATTGATAATGTAATATTTTTACTCAATATTGAAATTACAAAGTTGCAACAATTCTGATGTATTTGGTAGTCCCATCACCCAGTTCCAGCCTGCAATTGCACCAAATGGTCATTACATCTCAAAAGAATTGCCAAGTCTTTACTTCTGATCTAAATGGTCATTTGTACCTGTATTACGAAATGGGCATGTTAATTCCGGACTGTCTGTCTGACTGCAGCATTTTGATGCGGTTGACCTAAGGCAATTAAACATCAGGAGGGAAGAACAGGGACAGGCCATCTGGTTGCCAGACCTGCCGTCTTAATCAACAAGGCCTGACTGTGCTATTTTGTCCACACTGATATCATGTTCCATACACACAGAGCAACCTGCATCTCCCTCAACCAAAGCCCTCGACCCCTGTTACCGCAGCCACCAACTGAGAATAAAATCAAATGAATTGTAGATGAACCAAACAAGAAAATAGAAATTAGGAGTGGCGGTTGGAAATGCAAATGTGCAATTATCCACATTAAACACTGTCTACCAGATACAGCAATCTGCCCCATTTTCTAAGTCTATCAGTATTCACCTGTAAACTTTTTAGCTCCTCATTACAGCTTGTTTGAAAACCTAGTTGAATGCCATCTGTGAATTTAGTTACTACACTCTGTCTCTCCTTCCAGGTCATTTGGGCAGATTGCAAACAGTTGAGGTTTGATAACTGAATCTTCACTAGTTTCTGTTCGCCAGAGAAAGACCATTTATCCTAATTCTCTGCGTTCTGTTAGTCAGCAAATCCTCCATACAATTCAATACTCTACTCTTATCCCCTCCGATTTACCCAGCTAGATCAGTCCTTTACGCAGCACCTTATCAAATGCCTTCTGAAATTCAGATGTACAACATTTGCTGCATCCTCATTATCCAGCTTGTTGGTTGCATTTTCAAAGAACTCCAGCAGGTATGTTAAGCACAAGCTGCCCACCATGAAACCGTGCTGACATGGTGAATTCATCTTTGTTTTTCCAAGTGTTCAATTATTTCCGACTTTATTGTTGACTGAAGAAACCTCCCCACTACAGAGGTTAAACTCAAAGGTCTATGGTTTGTGGAAGTTTGCCTATTTGCACGTTATTACTTTTCCAATACTTCATACCGTTCCAGAATCCAAGGATTTTTTGAATATCCTAACTAATACATCCACTATCTCTGCTGTTACCTCCTTTAATATGATAGACTGCAGGCCGAGGGTCTGACCTGCCTATAATACCACTACTGTATTTATTATCTTCTTCCTCATCATCGTACTTCCATCATGATCCTTTGCTGTTTGAAATTTTGGGAATAAATTATCTTGAACTGTGAAAACAGGAAGTGTTGGTTTACCTCTGCCATTTCTAAGTTTCCCATTATTACCTCGTCACTTTCATCCTCTCAAAGTTCAACATTTACTTTCACCATTCTGTTACTTTTTGTTTCAACTCGGAGAAGTGCTCTTTATTATTTCTTAAGTTTTCTACTTTTTTTCCATCGAAGCCATTTTGATTTTCTTTTTAGTAGCCGTTTGCTGACAAGTAATGTATTTTTATTTAATTCATTAAAAGATGAGCATGTCGCTGGTTAGACAGCACTCATTGTCTGTCCCTAATTGCCCAGAGGGCAGTTAAGCGTTAACCAAATTTGTATGGGTTGGAAGTCACATGTAGGTCGGACCAGGTAAGGATGGTGGTTTCTGGTCCTAAAGGACATTCGTGAAACATATGGGTGTTTCCAACAATGAGAAATGGATTCATTACCACCAATAGACTCTTAATTCCTGGTTCATATTGGATTTAAATTCCACCATCTGTCGTGGCGGCATTTGAACCCATGTCCCCAGAACATTATCTGGATTAGCAGTCAGCGATATACCACCAGACAAGAATCTTCATGTTTTGTTGACTTCCTTGTTAAGACATGGAATGCTTTTCACCTTTTTACAATTCCTCTTCCAATCAGGATTACATTTTATTTGACGGGTTTGACTATCTTTCTAAGTAGTTTCCACTGTTCTTCAAATATCTTGCACTTTAATCATTTTGACATGTCCACTCAGGCCAAGCCCTTCCTCAGGCCAGTAAAATTATCATTGTCCAACACTAAACGTCTCCTATGTGACTCTATCTTCTCTGTTACAGTCCAGATATGAAACTCAAACATGTTGTGGTCACTCTTTCTGAGATGATCCTGTACACAATATGATTTATCACTCCTTCCTCATTTCGTAATACCAAAGCACTTCTCAGGTTGGTTCCATTACATGCCAATCAAAGAAATAATCCATCATATAATAGACGGATCGCTCTTTGAGGCTCCCGTTGCCAAATTGATTAATCCAGTCAATTTGCATGCTCATATTCGCATAATCACTCTTGTGCTCTTGTCTCAAGCCATCGCTATTTCCTGGTTCATGCTATTCCCTACTTTGAAAGTAATTTGTCTTGGGCTGGGGTTGGGGAGTAGTTTGTGGGCTGGAAATGCTCCTACCAATAGGTTTCTTTCAATGAGTTTTATTTCAAACCAGACTGATTCATCAGTTTTGTCCCACGTGCTAATATCTTTTCTTAATACAGCTTTGACATTATCCTTAACGAACACAGGCACTCCACCTGCTGCTCCTTCTTGTCTGAATACTGAGTAGCCTTGGACATTTAACACCCCAGTCCTGACCTTCATGTACCACATTTCAGTCATGCCCATCATGCCGTATATATTTATACCTATTTGCGCTATCAGCTCATTCATTTTATTCCAAATACTGCACACATTTAGTTAGAAAACGTTTTAACGTATGTTCTATCGATTTATCTTACTCTTTTAATACTTGTGCGCACAGGCGCTCCCAACCTTATTTATTGATCCCTGATAATAGTGAGCTGATCATTTACTCCAACTTTCAACTCACATTTTTAAAATTGTTGTGATTAGTTCCCTCAGCATGGTCATTAAAATGGCTCTGCATGTTTATTTGACAAACTTTTATTTTCTGCTCAGTTTCTGACTTGCTGCTTTGGTTCCCAGCCTCCTGCACCATTAGCTAAAATCTGCACGATCGCACCTCCCTTCCAGGATGTTGCGGCCCCTCCATTTAAAATGCACACTTCCGTTTTTGCACAGTTCTGACCTGCCCTGGACGCGATCTGAATCATCCAAAAGTCAGAAACCCTCCTCCCAAACGAGCTTTTACCATATATTCAACTCGACTATCTTCCTCTTCCCTGTCTCACTTCCAGTTGCTCAGGTAGTAATCCCAAGAATACAATCCTGGAGATCCTGCTTTTATACGCACTCTTAACTCCCTGAACTTCTTTTGCAGGACGTTTCAACCTTTCACTCTTCTTAACTATGTCATTGATATCAATGAGTACCATGACCGCTGTCTGTTCATCTTCCCACCTCTGTATGTCCTGAACATGCTCGGAGACATCTTGATCCAGGTACCAACCACCCTTTTTATGAAGAAATCGAAGAATTATAGAATCCCTACAGTGGGGAAGTAGGCCATTTCACACAGCATGTCGACGCTGACACTTTGAAGAGTAACCCATTCCGACCAATTCCCCTACTCTATTATTCTACATTTACCCCTGAGTAATGCACCTGACCGACACTTCGCCGAACTCTATAGGCAAAACATAAACAACCGAGACCCATTCCTCTATATTATGTTCAGTTTGCTTTCTCACATAAGATACTGACAGAACTATTGAGCATTTCCAGCAACTTCTGGTTGTGTCACCGATGATGATTGTATATTCATAAAAACTTATGCAACACAGAATTGCAAATGAAGCTGAATTTAAACTCTCAAAAGAAAACTAAACATTTGGCCGTTCAATGATCCCAGTAAAGGTTCATGACATGACTAGTGTTCGGTCCATGAGCGTCAGTTTTTCATTTTCCCAATCCATGAATAAAGGAGGTTCGCTAACTTCCAATTATCTCAATGATCTATCTCCCCAAACTCTCTGGGATACAGAAGTCCCAATGGTCACTCCCCTCCGTGAGAAGGAAACACACCGCACACACACACACTACGACGTTTTGACATCAATAAAATATATGAACACCAGGTAAGAGTGACTGGCAATGATAACAAGAGAGTATTTGGCTGATGATGGTACCAAGTAACCTGAAGTAAATGGAACATAATGGAGATTAGCAGGAATCTCCTCACTGATTTTTTTTGAGTGGGAGCAGCAGCAATGGTAAGGCGAACCACGAAGGTTACAGCTAAGGAGCAGGAGATTTGGAAAATTGCCTACCGATAGTGACCAATGGTGTTTTTCCTCCAGGGTATGAATGGGAGCAGCGGCGGAAGTGACGCGGACCAGAGGACTTGACGGGTAGCAAAGTAAGTGACCATATATATTAGCAAGGCCCTGTGGCCCAGAAGGAAAGGGGGCAGGATAGAAAAGCGCTCGTGGTAGGAGACTCGATTGTTAGTAGAATTGACAGGAGATTTTGTGGTCAGGATCTGGATTCCCGGATGGTATGTTGCCTCCCTGGGGCCAGGGTCAGGGATGTCTCCGATCGGATGCATAAATTTCTGAAAGGGGAGGGCGAACAGCCAGAAATCTTGTTACATATTGGCACCAATGATATAGCCAGGAAAAGGATTAAGGATAAAAGAAGTGATTTCAGGGAGTTAGGGTGGAAGCTGCAGAGGAGGACGAACAGAATAGTGTTCTCAGGTTTAATACCAGTGCCACGAGATAGCGAGGCGAGGAACAGGGAGCAGGCGCAGCTTAACACGCGGCTGCGCAGCTTCTACAGGAGGGAGTGCTTCAGATATGTGGATAATTGGGATGCCTTCTGGGGAAGATGGGACCTGTACATGAAGGACGAGTTGCACCTGAACTGGAAGGGAACCAATGTCCTGTGCAGAAGGTTTGGTCGAGTGGTTCAGGAGGGTTTAAATTGTTTGGCAGGGTGTTGGGAACATGAGCTGTATACCGGAGGTGAGAGTTGATGGAGATGAGGCAATAGCAAGAGGTAGTGCAGCCAGTGGGAAGGAATTTCCTGGGAAAGAACCAAGGGATTAGTTAAAGTGTGTTTGCTTTAATGCAAGGAGGATCAGGAATATAAGTGAACAGCTTAGAGCATGGATCAGTACCTGGTATATAATATTGTGGCGATAACGGAGACGTGGGTTTCTAAGGGCCAGGAATGGTTACTGGATGTTCCAGAGTTTAGACCATTTAAAAAAAGGGAGAGGGGAAAAAGAGGAGGGGGCGCAGCACTGCTAATCAGAGAGGGTATCACAGCTGCAGAGGTTACCATTGTCATGGAGGGTCTGCCTACTGAGTCACTATGGGTGGAAATTAGGAACAGTAAGGGAGCAGTCACCTCATTAGGGGTTTACTACAGGCCCCCAATACCAACAGGGAGATTGAAGACTGCATAGGTCGGCAGATTTTGGAAACGTGTGAATGGAGTAGGGTAGTTGTAATGGGTGACTTCAACTATCCCAATATTGATTGGAACCTCTTTCGCAAAAATGGTTTTGGAAGGAGCTGTTTTTATAGGTGTTATAAGGAGGGTTTTCCTAACTTAGTACGTTGACAGGTCAACGAGGGGAGAGGTCATTTTGGATTTGGTGCTCGGCAATGAGCCGGGACAGCTGTCAGATCTTGCGTGGGAGAGCATTTTGTTGATAGTGACCACAACTGCCTCACATTCTACATAGCTATGGAGAAGGAGAGAAGCAGGCTCAATGGGAGGATATTTTATTGGGGAAAAGGAAACTATGATGCTATCAGACGTGAGTTGGGAAGCATGGATCGGGAGCAATTGTTCCATGGAAAGGGCACGATAGACATGTGGAGACTATTGAAGGAGCAGTTGTTGCAGGTGATGCATAAACGTGTTCCACTGAGACAAGCAAGAAGTTGTAAGATAAAGGAACGTTGGATGATGAGAGCGGAAGAGCTTCTCGTCAAAAGAAAGAAGGCAGCTTATGTAAGGTGGAGGAAGCAAGGGTCTTGCTCAGCTCTATAGAATTGCAGGCAGGCGAGGAAGGAGCTCAATAATGGTCTGAGAAGAACCAGGTAAGGGCACAAAACGGCTTGGCAGGAAGAATAATGGAGAATCCAAAGGCATGTTATACGTATGTGAGGAATAAGAGAATGATCAAAGAACGAGTAGGACTGATCGGGAATAGCATAGGGAACTTGTGTGTAGAGTCTGCGTAGGTAGGGGAAGCCCGAAATGAGTTTTTTTGCTTCTGTCTTTACTAAAGAAAAGGACCTTGTAGTGAATGAAACCATTGAGGAGCAGATAAACATGCTGAAACGGATAGAGACTGAGGAAGCTGATGTGCTGAAAATTTTGTCAAACACAAAGATTGAAAAGTCGCCAGGGCCAGACCTGGTTTGTCCTCGGCTGCTTTGGGAAGCCAGAAATGTGACTACTTCCCCGCTTGCGAAGATCTTTGCATCCTCGCTTTCCATCGGAGTCGTACCTAAGGACTGGAGGGAGGCAAATGTAATTCCTCTCTTCATGAAATGAAATAAGTAAATCCCCAGCAATTAAAAACCAGTCAGTCTCACGCCTGTCGTCTGCAAGGTGTAAGAAAGGATTCTGAGGGATAGGATTTTTGACCATCTGAAGGAGCATGGCTTCATTAAATGCAGTCAGCACGGCTTTTTGAGGGGCAGGTCATGCCTCACAAATCTTATTGAGTTCTTTGAGAATGTTACTAGACAAGTTGATGAGGGTCGAGCGGTGAATGCGGTGTATGTGGACTTCAGCAAGGCATTTGATAAGGTTCCTCCGGTAGGCTCGTTCAGAATGTCAGGAGGAATGGGATACAGGGAACTTTAGCTGCCTGGATACAGAATTGGCTGGTCGACAGAAGACTGCGAGTGTTAGTGGAACGAAAGTATTCTGCCTGGAAGTCAGTGGTGAGTGGTGTTCCACAGGGATCTGTACTTGGGACTGTACTGTTTTTAATTTTTATTAATGACTTGGATGAGGAGATTGAAAAATGGGTCAGCAAGTTTGCAGACGACACAAGGGTTAGAGGTGTCGTTGACAGTATAGAGGACTGTTGTAGGCTGCAGCGTGACATTGACAGGATACAGTGATGGGTTGAGAGGTGGTAGATGGAGTTCAACCTGGATAAATGCGAGTGATGCATTTTGGAAGGTCGTACTTGGAAATTGAATACAGGATTAAAGACAGGATTCTTGGCAGTGTGGAGGAACAGAGGGATCTTGGTGTGCAGGTACATAGATCCCTTAAAATGGCCACCCAAGTGACAAGAAAGCGTATGGTGTTTTGGCTTTTATTAACAGGGGGATTGAGTTTAAGAGCCGTGAGATCCTGTTGCAGCCATATGAAACTTTGGTTAGACCGCACTTGGAATCCTGTATCCAGTTCTGATCGCCCTATTATAGGAAATATGTGGATGTTTTGGAGACGGTTCAGAGGAGATTTTCCAGGATGCTGCCTGGAATGGAGGGCTTATCTTACGAAGATAGGTTGACTGAGCTCGGTCTTTTTTCATTGGAAAAAAGGAAGAGAGGGGACCTAATTGAGGTGTAGAAGATAATGAGAGGCATAGATAGAGTTGATGGCCAGAAACCTTTTTCCCAGGGCAGAAATTGTTATCACAAGGGGTCATAGATTTAAGCTGTTTGGCGAAAAGTATAGAGGGGATGTCAGAGGCGGGTTCTTTACTCAGAGAGATGTGAGTGCATTGAATGCATTGCCAACAGCAGTTGTGGAAGCAAGGTCATTGGGGATATTTAAGAGACTGCTGAACATGCATATGGTCACAGACATTTGAGGGTTCGTCCATTAGGTTTACCTTACATGAGGATCAATGGTCAGCACAACATCGTGGGCTGAAGGGCCTGTTCCGTGCTGTAGTGTTCTATGTTCTATGGATGGAGTGATTCAACACAAAGAAGATGGCTGTGGTTCTAGGACATCCACCACCTCAGTCCCCGAACATCTCTGCGGAGTTCCACAGCACAAGCATCTTCAGTTGCTACTCAATGTCTTTCCTCCCATCATAAGTTCAGAAGTGGGGGAACATAAATGAAGATCACACAATGTTCTGAATAATGTGTCCTCCCTCAGCTGCTGTAGCCGTGTGTGTCCATGTGCTGCAAGACCCGGGCAGCATTCAGGCCTAAGCTGTTATAATGTCGGTAACATTCATGCAACAGTATTGCTGGGCACAGAGCATTACCACAGTAAAGGGAGGAGTTCATTCAGCACTTCAACCTCACTTCACTGGAAGTTGAGTAGGTCATTCAGTGCATCAACACTATTGGATATGAATAGGGATAGCTCATTCAATCCCTCCTGCCTATTACACAGGAAAAGATGGAGCCCAGTCAAACACATTGAGCTGTTAAACAGGAACCAGTGATTGCCCCATCAGGCCCTTACACTTCTTCCCTGACACAAGGAGGCAGCCAATTGAGCCCCTCAAGCCACTTGTACAGAAATAGGAGGATGCTATCGACGTCTCAACATGACAAACTAATGAAGCAAAGACTGCACGGATAGACTGCTCCATGTTGTTCCTCCTGGCTCCATTGCTAATGGTACACAAATGCTACATCAATGTGGCCTGCTGATGATAAAGAGGGAAAACAAATGTTTCATGTGAAATCTCAAAGAAGCATCTTCCATCTCTGAAAAGGTAGACTTGTGTTCTCTATGAAAGACAGAAGTTATTGCGAATGGCTAACTCTTTCTGAAGTAAGGTATTTTAGCTGCTACAGATTTGTGAGCAATGTGACGTTCAGTGCAGGGTCATACACCAACTGCACATTGAGGTTGTGAGAGTTCTGTCAGAGCCTGAAGCTCTCTTTCAATCAACATGGGAGCCTCACAGAGCTTCATAAACTACCAAGAAGCATGTATCATGGGGAAAATGCAATTTCTCATGCCATTCAATGGAAATAATGTGTGTTCGTCTATGACCTTCAGATTTCAATGCAGTCAACTCTTATTCTCTCACCATGCTACAAATTAAACATCCATTTCCTTCACACTCTCTTCATGTTACCATCATCCCAGAGATTATTGTGATAAAATAGCACTCCCACTGTGACGAGGAAATCATTGATTTATAAAGGAGAGAATATATGTCCACAATAACCCAAATACTGCCTCAACAACACTCCACAACACCTACACATGATTCATTTTGTAATGAAGACTGGCATTTAATTTGGTGTCCTGATTAATGGATGCCCTGCATGAATTCTGTTTATGACTTATGACCATGGACATCCAGGTCCTTTTTGCCAAAAGCAGTTCCCAACCTCTCACCTTCTAATAAATTTAACATGAAAAGGACTGTATGTGTTGCTCACATTCAAATCACTTCTTTGTGTTACAAATAGCGGTGTTCGAAGCTCTGATGCATGTGATACCAAATTAGTCGTGGCCTTCTGTCCAAAGGAAGACCCTGGTCTCTGTGTTCACTCCATCATACAATTCTCAATCCATGTAGGATATCTCCCCCTTACACAAGGACTGTAACCTTTTCACTTACCTGTGCGCAACCATGTCAACTTTCTTCTGAAAAATTCAAATACACCATTCACCCTAGTTCCCACTCTTCGATGTCACAACCAACATCCTCCATAAACTCCAGTACGTTTTTCAAAGAAGGTTTTCCTGTCATGAATCTAGGTTGACTCTGCTGAATCATATCACTGTTGTCCAATGATGTATTTATGATTAACTAATGACATCACTTATCCCTTATTTGGTTTTCTGTTTTCACCCTCAGTCCTGTTGTAAATATGCACGGTCGTAATAGCCACTTTCCAGTTTGCAGGATGCTTAACAAAATCTAAAGAGCTTTGACCAACCTCATATAATTAAAGAAAAGGCAGGAGAGAAGGACGCTATTGACCCATCGTGTCTGCACCAGCTCCAAAAAGAGTTATCTAGCAAGCTCAATTCCCAAACCCAATCGTTGTATCCCTCTAAATCCATCACTCCTCTGTTCTAGCAGCTCACCAACCTCCAACACAATGAGTTTTTCCAGTACTTCAGCTTAAAAAATTCTAAATTTCCTGAATTTCCTCGCTTTCACAGCTACCCTGTTCTCTAATATTTCCAAAAAAGATTTTCTGTTGCTTCTTCTGTTTGGACAGAACAAATGTATTCATCTCATCCGACAGAGATTGTCTCTGTCACCTCGTGAATACCTGAGAGGATGGGACTTTGGCAAAATGTATATGTCCCCCATTCCTGTCTGGCAAGTTCCAGGATAAAATTGGTTGATGGGCATTTTGAGTGCAGTCCTCTCCCTGGTGTGAGACTGCACAGCTCTGTGACCTCCTTATTGTTGAAATAAACTGGCTTCGCTCTTTGCACTTGGGAAATGTATATATCATTGGGAAATAGTTGCAGAAATCTCAGAAAGAATAGTGCAGTGCCCTGCTCCTCCCTACGCAGACTCCGCAGATACAGATACACTGTAAAATATATCCTAATACCTTGCACAGAATAGCAACACCAGGCTCTCTGGTCTCCCTGAATGAATGCAGCAGCTGACAAAATAAATCCAAGAAAACAATCCAGAGAACCTACACTGAATTCTAATGTCAGGAACAAGTCAATCCTTGCATATATGGCCGACCCACTCAGTGCTGAAAAAGCCTACCTCCTCTGTTTCTATTCCTGGCTGATAAACTGTTACATTTCAGTGCAGTCCCTGAAATAGGAATAGTTCTGCTCTCCATGGAAATACTTGACAATATAACCACACAATTTTCTGTTCCTCAGTCACGATAACAGCAACACCGCTACTGATGGTAGAAATGCTGGGGAGGTAATGGTCAAGCGGAATTTTATCTAGACTAGAAATTCTGAGATCTCCACAAATATTTCCCAATGGTATATCTTTCCCAGCTGATGACCCAAATCCAGACTTCAATCCCGCCACAGCAGATGGTTGAATTTGAATTCAGTAAAATATTTGGAATTAGTAATCTAATGAAATATTGATGGTCTGTCAAAACTAAGAACATCTGGCTCACTAGTGTCCTTCAGAGAAGGGAATTTCACTGGTCTGGCCTACATGTGATTCCAGACCGTCAGCAGTGGTAGACTCTTGCAATGGCCAAGTCTGGTATTCAGTTATACACTACAAGGTCTCAAAGAAGTGAAACCAGACAGACCTGAGTACGGCCAGTCTACAGCACGTCGAAGTGAAGTGGTTCAGAGATGCAGTTCCCCAGCACTTTCTCAAATCAACTCGGAAAGAGAAATAAATGCTGGCCCAGCCAACAACACCCATGACCCATTCATGAAGAAAAGAAACAGGGACTTGGATATATATCTGCATGAGCATGATACTCAGGAATATGGGAAAAGGTGAAAATAAATGAAAATGATCTCCCAAATCATTTCCATACCAGCTGAATATCCACAGTCCCTTTTTTTTCATATGTTTTCGATGTCTCTATTTCTCCATATATTCAACACAATTCAGCAACACATATTAGACTATTTCCCAGCTGCTTTCATTTCTGATGCATGGTGAGTGGACGCAAAATGCTAACTTTGTTTTTCTCTCAACAGACACTGCCAAACCTACTACATTTCCCCAGCACTCTGTTTCCTTTTGGTTCAGAACCCCAGTATCATTCTTTATTTGATTTAACCTTTGTTTTTGTTATTGTATGGGACATTGGGTCCATTGAGTCCACACTGACCCTCTGCAGAGCATTGCGCCCGGAACAACCTCATACCCCATTCCTGCATTTTCTATGGCTTACCTGTCTCCTACCCTGTACCTGTGTCTCCCGTAGCCTAATTGCATATGATAGGTAATTTAGCATGGTCAATCTGCTCGCCGAGCTGGAAGCTTTTATTGCAAACGTTTCGTCCCCTGGCTCGGAGACATCATCAGTGCTCTGGAGCCTCCTGCGAAGCGCTTCTTTGATGTTTCTTCCGGCATTGATAGTGGTCTGTCCTTGCCGCTTCCGGGTGTCAGTTTCAGCTGTCCGCTGTAGTGATTGGTATATTGGGTCCAGGTCGATGTGTCTGTTGATGGATTTTGTGGATGAATGCCATGCCTCGAGGAATTCCCTGGCTGTTCTCTGTCTGGCTTGCCCTATGATAGTAGTGTTTTCCCAGTCGAATTCAGGAACAATGGACTGACTGAAGAGACACAACAAACAGTGAGACAGACGGTCGTACCTATGATGATAAGAAAAAGACAAACACATAATCTCAACACCAAGGAGAGGGAAGCACTGAAAGCACTAAGAAATGATAAGAACATAATCATATTACCAGCAGATAAAGGCAGAATGACTGTCATCCTAGATAAATCAAACTACATCAAAAAAGCACAACACCTACTAGCAGACACCAACACCTACCAAATGAAGGATTCAGACCCCACACCACAATTCACCAATAGAATAAATAACACTCTAAGGAATCTACAAAAAAACGGACAGATAACCAAAGCGGACCTACGAAGAATGAAACCAGAAAGCAACAACACCCCCAGAGTCTATGGACTACCCAAAGTACACAAACCAGACATCCTACTCAGACCCATAGTATCACTACCAGGGACACCAGCATATAAATTGGCCAAAGAACTACAACAGAAACTGAAACACTTGGTCAGCGGATCCAAACACTCCATACAATCAGCACACGAATTCTTGGACGCCATCAGGAATACACACATAGACAAAGAAGAAACCATGATCTCATTCGACGTGACGGCACTGTTCACTTCGATTCACAAAACCCTAGCCAGAGAAACAACAGCCAACCTTCTGGACATACACAACAGAAAACAGGAGGCGAACCTATCAACAAAGACGGCATACTTAAACTACTGGACTTATGCCTCACTACACACTTTACATTCAACAATCAGATATACGAACAAATCAACGGAACACCCATGGGATCACCAATCTCGGGACTCATAGCAGAGGCAGTTATGCAAAGGTTAGAACAAACAGCCCTACCACAACTTCAACCCAAACTCTGGGTCAGATATGTCGATGATACTTTCGTAATCATCAAAAACACGGAAATAGAAAAAACACACCGGATCATCAAAGCCACACTCACAAGCATCCGATTCACGAGAGAAGTAGAAAAGGATAGCCAACTCCTATTCCTAGACGTGATAGTACAGAGAACACCGAACGGAGAATTCACCACAAGGGTACACAGGAAAACAACACACACAGACCAAGTCCTAAACTATGAAAGTAACCACCCCAACACACACAAACGAAGCTGCATCAGGACACTATTCAAAAGAGCTACAACACACTGCAGTACACCAGAACTGCGAAAAGAGGAAGAGGAACACCTATACAAGGTATTCGCCAAAAACGGATACCCGCGCAACTTTATCAACAGATGCCTAAGAGATAGACCACGGAACGAGGACATGCCACAACCAAAAGGACTAGCCACACTACCATACGTCAGGAGCGTTTCAGAACTGACAGCCAGACTACTGCGAACGCTAGGACTCATAACGGCACACAAACCAACAGCCACGCTCAGACAACAACTTACTAGAACAAAGGAGCCAATACCCAACATGAGCAAAACTAATGTAGTTTATAAAATACCATGCAAGGACTGCACAAAACACTATATAGGACAAACAGGAAGGCAGCTAACAATCCGCATACATGAACACCAACTAGCCACGAAACGACACGACCAGCTATCACTAGTATCCACACACTCAGGCAACAAGCAACATGAATTCGACTGGGAAAACACTGCTATCAGAGGGCAAGCCAGACAGAGAACAGCCAGGGAATTCCTCGAGGCATGGCATTCATCCACAAAATCCATCAACAGACACATCGACCTGGACCCAATATACCAATCACTACAGCGGACAGCTGAAACTGACACCCGGAAGCGGCAAGGACAGACCACTATCAATGCCGGAAGAAACATCAAAGAAGCGCTTCGCAGGAGGCTCCAGAGCACTGATGATGTCTCCTAGCCAGGGGACGAAACGTTTGCAACAAAAACTTCCAGCTCGGCGAACAGAACCACTACAACAAGCACCCGAGCTACAAATCTTCGCACAAACTTTGAATGGTCAATCTACTGAACCCGTGTGCACTGTGCAAGGAAACTGAACCTGGCAGAGTTTTATAAGGGCATGAGTGGTACGAGCAGAGTGAACAGACAGCAGCTGTTACCTTTAGTCAAAGGGTCAAAAACAAGGGGGAGCACATCTAAAATGAACGACAAGACATTAAGAGAGGATTTTTGGAATCTGTTTTGAACACAGACGATGGTTTAGAATGCACTGCCCGAGAGGGTGGATAAGAAAGGAAACCTCACAAAATTTATAAAGCACTTGTATCAGCATTGGATGGTGCTGAATCGATGGGCCTTGTCTTTAATACATGATTTCATGTGATAGCAGCCATGAAAGCTCTGATGTATTTTGAAGCAGCAACCAATGTGACTTGTTGGTTTGTTCCATCGAACTGTGGTCAGTAAGTGGCGAGATTACAAACCAGCATCATCCCATGGAGTATCAGCTCTTACTCAACCTAGGACAGCCCAGCCATCTCTGAAAACATCCAGGATAATTCACATGTTCAGTGCAAGAATCGTCCAACGACAGCATCAGCATTATTTCAGCTGTTTGACACCATTACTTTAAGGACAACAATAACATAGAAATAGACTTTGCTTCATGATTTTATAGACTTCTCATGTAAGGTTGTTATTTCTCTGAAGAATAGTAAATTCCTTCTCAGATATTCGCATTGACAAAGAGTTCATTTTCTTGCGAGCTGTTCATCACAACATGGCAGCTTGTGTAACACTCCATCCACCAACTGTAATATTTACTCTCAGCTAAACCAGCACATAAGATGAACGGCTGACACTCCCTCCCAACAGACACTTGGATGGATCAACACCAACTGGACTGGAACTTCTCAACGGCAATTAATGCTGGTCTAGCTCCATTAAAATCCCAAATGAACTAAAACAACAATTGGATTTTCTAATAATTATTGAACAATGAGGACATTTTATTGATCTCATGAGTTTGTCGCTGTCTTTGAAGTTGTGTGATCTATTTTTGTGAAACCATTTCGTGCATGTATTGACAGAGCAAAAGCTCAGGTAACAGACACAAGATAACGCAGCATTTAAACGCAAAATGCCAGGGAATAGTCGGCTATAGATCTTTAGGAAACTGGAAATAATGTAGTTTGGTGTTTTCTGGCTGGCATAGATGTATTGGGCTGAAAGGCCTGTTTGTATGCTATATGTTTCTAATACTTTAATTGTTGGAAATAGAGAATGAAGTCTCACTATTTCAATAGCTTGTGACCATCAAATAGTGAGGATTATGATCTCCAAGGGCATACAGGATTTGAAGCAATATCACTCTCCCTTCACTATAAAATTGTTAATAACCCCGTTTCTCTCTTTATAACATACCTGTTAGTGGTCCTGCACAACAAGAACCCCTAGGGTCTATCACCACATTCTGAATAGGAATGAAACACAGGCAACAGAATGCTGGCCTTGGTAATGAAACGCGCCTCACAAGAACAACTGAAAGGAGTCTGCTGTATTGAAGTTATCCATTCGACCCAATCTGATTTCTAAAGCCGTTTAAAGCTTTCCCTTTGACCTATACTCCTGACCACTCTGCAACATCATGAATCTTTCCTGAGTGCTTTTGAGTGCCGTTTAAAAGTCACATCTGGAAAGCTGTGTCCAATAATCTGAAAGGAAAAGTCTTCATGTTCAAGATAATCGTGTCATAATTTTTGCAGTACCTAAGGACAACAGAAATGTAGAAGCCAGCATCAGGAGTAAGGAATAAAAACAGCTCCATCATGCGATAAGATCGTGGATGATTTGATTGTGACCTCAATCACACATTCCTCCTTTGCCCTGACAACGTTAGTTCGTCACTCTTAGTCAAGAATCTGCCTGCCTCTGCCTCAGGAATATTCAATGACTTATTCTCCATCGCTATCTGGGAAGGGAATTGTACAAAGACACAACACTTGGAGAGAATGACACCAAATCACCATCTTCTTAACAGAGACATTTCTCAGTTTTATAATCCATTCACTCATGGTAATCTCTCACACAAGCTGATACATTGTTTCCGAGTTCAACTTGAAAGACTATTGGAATATTCTGGGGTTATTCAAGGTCACGTGTTGTTCACCTAAAGCCCAGCAGATCCAGGTCCAGTCAATTAAAGATTTCCTCCATAAATAAGCGCTCTCCCCAGGAGTCAGCTGAGTGAATCTTCTCTGAATTGCATTTCATATCATTGTGGCCATCGATCTCTCGATGTGGTTACACCATTACCTTGTAGATCTGTAGAAAATCGCCCCTACTTTTAAATGTATTGATTCAGAAAGTTTCAACATTTATCTTACCTCCATAAAAATTTGATGTACACGTAAAGTTTTTATATTGTAACCCAGATGCCTGGTTCCTCTCAAAAAGCCAATGCCTCCACTGAAATAATACACTCCGTTTCCATTCAACCCGCCAATATATTTTCCTACTATGTTCCATACATCAATATTTGCCTCTTCACTCGGCCCAACCTATATCTCTTTATAGACTCATGTCCTCTTCATACATTCCTTCTGTAACAGTTTCAACAGTTTGTATTCTTCCCTAACACAGACAGAATATTTGGCCAAAGAAACGCATTGTCGCGACATTTCAAATTAATTTAAAATGAAATAGATTTACTCCAAGTCTAAATATAAATTTGAGACAAAGTTCAAGTATTTTCAGTCCCATCACTCAGTTCCCATTACTCAATGTAGGGTCAGATGGTGTGGAATGTGTATGGGTAGAATTGAGGAACCGCAAAGGTGAAAAACCATAGTTGGAGTTATGTACAGCCATTTGAATCGTAGTCAGGAGCTGGGGCGCTGATAGACCAGGAGACAGAAAAGATATGTAGAAAAGGTAAAGTTACAGTAAGTAGGGGGATTTCTAAATGCAGGTGGATTGGGAAAATCAGACTGGTAGTGGTTTGCGAGGAAAGGAATTTGTGGATTGTCTACGAGATGGCTTTTTGGAGCAGCTTAAGGTGCAGGCAACAAGGGAACGGGCCTTTCTGGATTTCGTGTTGTGCATTGAGGTAGACTTGGGAAGGAAACTTAAGGTGAAGGAACACTTCAGAGGCAGTGATCCTAATGTGATTCAACCTAAACTTCAATTTGAGAGGGAGAAAGTAGAATCAGAGTTAATATTACAGCTGAATAAATGCACCTACAAAGACGTGAGGGAGGAGCTGGATAGAATTGACTTGGAGAGGAGACGAGCAGGAAAGACAGTGGAACAGTAAAGGCAGGAGTTTCTCGGAGCAATTTAGGAGTCACAGCAGAGATTCATCCAGAGGTAATACATTGAGGATGAGGAAGCCATGGATGACTGGGGAATGCATGGCTAGGGTAAAAACAAAAGAGAAAGCAGATAACATGGCAAATGTCAGTGGGAAACCAGAGGAGTGGGAAGCTTACAAACAGGAATAGAGGGCAACAAAATAAGAAATAAGGACGGAGACGATTAAGGAAAAGGGTAAGCTATCCGGTGATATAAAGGACGACTGTAAGAGTCTCTTTTGATAGATGAAGGGCAAAAAAAGAGAAGCAGAAGTGGATATTGGGAGCACTGGAAAATGACGCTGGTGAGATAGTAATGTGGAACAAATAATAGATGAGAAACTCAATAATTATTTTATGTCCGATTTCACAGCGGAAGACATGAGTATTATCCCAAATATTCAAGAGAGTGAGGAGGCAGTGTTGATTAGGAGAAGTTGCTCGAAAAACTAAATGGGTAAATAAGCTGGATGGAGACATTAATGGTGATATTCCAGAAATCTTTGAAATCAGGGAGGGTCCCAGAAGACGAGAAAATTGCGAACGCGTTACCCTGTTTTTTTAAAAAAAAGGTATTTTTATTGAAAAACGATTTTTGAAAGTCTTTTGCAAAATTACAAAAATAGTACAAACGAGTGTATTCTGCTTCACAATATAATAACAATCCCAGTATAGAATTTAAAAATAAAGACTAATCTATTCTCCAAACTAACAAACCATAAATTTGGATATCCTACATTACTAAAATAAACAAAAGGAGAAAAGAATATAGATAAGTAAATAAATAGCTAGATACATCTTATTAAAACTTACATTAAGTCATAACAGAACCCGTATTGAACCAGCCAGCACCATCCCCACGCCTAAGCAAAGGCCCTGAACAATGTGGCTGATATATCTGTGTCAATGCAGTTCAAAAAGGGCCGCTATGTTCTATAAAATAATTCCGCCTTTTCGTTCACCATATTCGCGAGGAAGTCAAGGGGGATTTATTCCATGACTATCCTGTGCAAATTTGAAAGTCCTGGGGGACCTTCGGATATCCAATTCACTATTTGCTTCCCTCGGACAAAAGGAAAGGATAATGAATAATTTCCTCCCGTATACATCGAAAGAAGGGAAATTTGGGGAGCCCAAATGTAGAGGCACTGGGTCCAACCCCATCTCCGTACCGAAAACCTTTGTCAAGGCATTTGCTACACTGTCCTAATACATGCGGATCTTATGGCATGTCCACAGGCAATGCGTGAGAGTACTAACTTCTATTTTGCATATAGGACACATTGGAGATGCTCTTGCCTTGAAATTTGCAAGTCACTCAGGTACTATGCGACCCAATGAAGTATCCTGAATCGGATAGCCTGAGTTCTGTTACAAATAGACATCTTCCTGGCATTTTCCCAGACGTTTTCCCACATCTCTAAGGAGATTTCCGTCCCCAATTCTTGACACTAGGTTTTATATAGTGTTCCATGTCCACCGATACCTTCTTAAATAGTAAATGGTAGAGAGTACTGACCGTGGGCGGACACATCTGCCGAAATACTCTCCTTTCCCTATCTGATTTATATGGATTAATTATCAATGTGGTCTTCTTTTGTATAAAGTCTCGTATTTGAAAATATTGAAAACGATCTTTCCTAGACAGCCCAAATTCCCGATGCAGCTGTTTGAAGGACATCATGACCTCCCCATCGAACAGGCCTCTCAAACAGGAGATAGTTCTGGACTCCCAGGTTCTGAATACAGCAACAGTCAGCCCTGGCAGGACTCCCAACGTTCCAACTGTAGTGGTATAGGGGAATGATTTTTGTAGGTTACCCTCATCCTGTCGCATTATCCTCCAGACTTTGAGTATATTTAATGAAGAAGAATTTTTATAATGATCGTAATAACTGTCAACATAAATAGTAGATTGATGAAAGGATGTTTTGCTTGGGAGGCCTCAGTATCTAACCAGATTGATTATGGGTCACAAGAGGCCGAATCAGCTATGTAGGATAATAGAGAGCTCAATTGGTACCTCCTGAAATCCGGAAAATCCAGCCCACCCCTTACTTGTGGAAGCTGCAGCTTTTCTCATTTAATAAGGAGCCGTCTATGACTCCAAATAAAGGAGACGAGCCAACCATAATGCTTACATAGCCCCTGTCTCGGTACATCAAGGGGAGCATTTTCATAGGGTATAAAAGGCCTGGTAGGATATTCATTTTGACCTATGCTAGTCTACCTAACCAGGATATTGGGAGATCTTCCCAGCGTTGAAGGTCCTATATTATTTTCTCCAACAAATGTGCTTATTGACTTTATTTAGCTGTCCAAATGCCGGAGTATTAAAAATACCTAAGTAAAGAATACCTCCTCGTGACCACCAAAAGGGAAAACGGAATTCATCCAGAAAATTGGCTATACTGGCAAGACGTCCCACTGGCATGGTCTCCGATTTCATAAAATTGAGTTTATAACCTGAGAACACGCCAAGTAAGTTACCCACTTGAATTAAGCGGGTCACAGATATCAATGGATCATTTAAGAAAAGGAGGACATCAACTGCAGAGAGAGTAATTTTGTGCTTACCCGATACAATGTCCGGTGCCATTATATTAGGGTCAGCTTGTATAGCTTCCGCCAGCATCTCAATCACTAGCACAAATAATAGAGAGGGCATCCCTGACGACAACCTCTGCCAATGCGAAAGCTCTCTCAACTTCAACTGTTGGTGGCCGTCGCTGTTTTTGGATCATCATATAACACTGTAACCCATTTAGTAAAGACTTCTCCAACAGCAAAACGTTCCAGCGTCTCAAAGAGATATGGTCATTCTCCCCGATCCCTCGAGGGAGACAACTAATCCCAGTATTGCTACCTACCAGCAGGCTTGTACCATATTTAAGACTCTTCTAATGTTATTAGTTGACTTGCGACCCTTTATAAACCCCATCTATTCTTCTTTAATAATGAATGGTAAAACACTCTCCAGTCTTAATGCCAACATTTTTGAGAGAATTTTAACATCCACATTCAATAAGGATATAGGACTATAAGAAGATCAGTCATCTGGGTCCTTTGCCTTCTCAAGAATGAGAGAAACATTTACTTTTCTCATAGAAGGTGGGAGGCAGCCCTGACTATGTGAATAATTAAACATATTTATAAGTGGCCCCACCAATTCCCCAATAAATTCTTTATGGAACTCAACTTGGAATCCATCTGGTCCGGGCGCTTAGCCACTCTGGAGTTGCCTCACCTCCTCCTGTACATCCTGGGTTGCCAAGGGGGCATTCAGGAACAACACCTGCTCCGAGGTTAGACCCGGGAGGGCCAGATTAAAAAAAACCTCTATCTTCCTCGTTCTCTCCTCACAGCTCTATGACCTATACAGTTTCAAATAGAACGTTTTAAAGGCTGCATTGTTCTTTTTACGATCACAAGTCAGGTGCCAGCACTCTTTCTAAAGACATAATGGCTTGGGAAGCCTTTTTCTTTCTGGCAAGGTATGCTAGTTACCTTCCAGGCTTGTCACCGAATTCAAATAATCTCAGTTTCGCAAGTAATAGCTCCCTCTTTACTTTTTGAGTAAGTGTGGTATTCCAAGTTGAACCTAAGGGCTGTGATCCGCTGTAGTTTAGTAATGGAGCGTCTATGAACATATGTTGTCGCAACCGCCTTCAGGGGAGCCTCGAGCAGACCCTGTTGTTCTCCCTTTTGTCTTTTCCGTGTCGCAGAATATGAAATAACAAAGCCTCACGCTTATGGCTGAGCAGTCTCCCACATCACCGAAGGGTTACTGGCCATGCGTGAGTTGATATCCCAGAAGGTTTTAAATTCCTGCGAGAAATATTTTATGAACTTATGATCCTTCAATAGGAAAGGGCCCATATGCCAATGTCGGGAACCTATCTCATCATCACTAGTCTTATCCTTCATCTATACAGCGGCATGGTCGAAAATGGTTATATTACCTATTTTACAAAACAATATTGAGTTCAATAGCGTCGAGGGGACAGAAGCATATCGATTCTGGTGTGGCACTTGTGTAGATTAGAATAAAAAGTAAAGTCTCTACCCTCAGGGTGAAGACACCTCCACACATCTATCAGCCCCAGCTCCCTCCTCAGATCCGCCAACTGCCTAGATCTCATGGATTGCCCACAGAGGTCTTCGGTATTCTGTCCAGCCCTGGGTTGATGGTACAATTACAATCTCCCCCTATAATTGTGTGGTGCACTCTGAGAGCAATCAACTTGGCGAATGCTTCCATCACAAATTTAAAAGGGTGTGCCGGGGGGCAATAGAGATTCAAAATCCCATATTTCTCTCCATATGTTAGGGTTTTAATTAATATATACCATTCAGACTCTTCTTTTATTGGCTTAGCATTTGGAAGGGTGGATTCGTCTGAATAAGAATGGCTACTCCCCTAGTTTTGAGCTGAAAGATGAAAAGAACATCTGGCCAAATCCATGCTATTCCAGCCTCGAATGCTCCTTTTCAAGTAAATGTGTCTCCTGTAGAAAGGCTGCATCCACCCTTTCTTTTTTAAGACTTGATAATATCTTTTTCATTTTGATTGGTGAGTGGCTCTCCTTGACATGCCCGGTGCACCACCTAAAAGAATGGCTAGCCCTAATCGTCCAAGCAAGCCCGAGATCCCACAGGAGGAAGAACCCCACCCATAAGACATAGATTAAAAAAACAATAATGATTCACAGATAAAAAAACTCTTTAAACAGCTAAATCAAAACAACTGAGAACTACTCCTAAAAACAAATATCATAAATCGTATTTAAAAAGGAGACTTCCACCCTTGTTCACAAGGGGCACTACTGACTTCCAATAATCCCGCCATACCATCTCCCAGCCAGATACATGCCCTCGGTCCAGGCATTACAAAGTAGAGTAAATAAATTCCAATATCTCATAAGACAGACGTTAAAATTGTGAGCTGAACACTCCCCCCGCCACACACACACCATCACCTAGATGCACATAGCAAAACAACACAAAATGAATATATGTATAGTTACAAAATTACAATCCCAGCAAGTAATAAACAACCAAATTTAAAACAAAACACTCAGAAATGCCCTCTAACAATCAAATAAACTGCACGAGCTATAGATAAGTGTCTATGGAAAGGATAAGGAATGAGACCCACACACCACATCCCCCCACCAAGGAAAGATGGAGAAGGGAAAGAGGAAGAAAGAAGGAAGAAAAAAATAAAAGTTTGGTGCAAAATAAACTCATTATCCATAAAGTTCAAGTCCCGCAGAGAATCTGAGAGCATCGAGGATTTATTTTTTTTTCTGGTGATCCGAAGTTATATATAGATTCTCCATGACTGCAGCACATAGAATATTAAATATTTAAATGGCTCAGATGCTTCTTCGCCTCATCAAATGCCTTGCTCTTGCCAACCACAGCTGAAGAGAAGTCCTGGAAGAGCATTATCCTGAAGCCCTTCCATATCCTGGCATGAGAATCCTTCCCCAAGACTCTTGAGGCCTCGAGCAGCATCTGTTTTTCTCTATAATGTTGAAGTTGAACTAGGACTGGGCGGGGGCGCTGGTCCGACCCAGGCCAGCGCACAGCAACCCGATTGGCCCGCTCAGCCCCCACCTGGCCCAGTCCGAATTCAATTTCAGCAGACGTGTGAGCCATTGCTCCAGGAAATCAACAAGCTGGCCTTCCTCCTCCCGGTCGTGAAGGCCCAGAAACCGAATAATTTTCGGATGAGCTCGATTTTCGTGGTCGTCAATATATTCCTCTCAGGTCGGGACTCGATCTGGCAAGGCCCAGACCTGACCCATGGATGACTCAGCAGTGGTCTCGGAGGCCACTCCTCCGACATGCTGCCTGGGTTTCTCGATCTCTCCGTCACGTTTCTGCAGCATGACCGAGATCGACTCCCAACTGAACTGGGTCTCTTCAATTGAAGCATCAATCTCTCGGAGTTTAACAAGCTCCGACATCAGTCTCGCCTCTGCAGGTGAGTGCCCCACGGCGGCTGCAGACGTCTGTCTCGCTGCAGTGGTGGGGGTGGGGTGTGGTGGGGTCCCCAACTGTTGTGAACTACGAGAGCCGTTTAAAAAGGGTGAAATTCTAAAGTTTGATGTAGAATGGCCAAGGCCGCTGGGCACAATCTATTTTAAACATTTCAACAGGTGAGGTGAGGGTGGGACCCAATTTTGCCTGAGTCTTGGGCAGAGCTCTGCGGACTCATACCTCTGGGTCCCCACCAATTTGGATCTCCCTGACACCCTGTTTCAAAAGGGAATAAGGCAAAAGACAGAAAATTTTAAAATGATTCGCCCAACCTTGGTCATGGGTAAGTTTCTAGAATTCATTGTGAAGGATGAGATTTCTGAATACTTGCCAGTGCATGGTAAAGTAGGGCGAAGTCAGTATGGTTTCAGCAAGGGGAGGTCATGCTGATGAATCTGTTAGAATTCCTTGAGGATGTAACAAGCAGGTTAGACCAAGGAGAGCCAATGGATACTATCTATCTTGACTTCAAGAAGGACGTTGAGAAGGTGCCTTGCAAGAGGCTGCTGAGTGAGATAAGGTCCCATGGTGTCAGAGACAAGGTACTAGCCTGTACGGAAGCTTGGCTGTCTGGCAGAAAGTAGAGAGTGGGAATAAAAAGGTACTTTTCAGGTTAGCAGCCGATGACAACTGGTGTTCTGCACGGAACCACAACTTTTTACTTTGTACATGAAGGATCTAGATTAAAGGAACTGAGGGCACTCCGGCGAGGTTTGTAGATGATGCAAAGGGAGATGAAGGGACAGGTATCTTTGAGATGGCAGGGAGGCTGCAGAAGAATTTAGACAGGTTACGAGAGCGGGCAAAGAATTGGCACATGGAGTACAACTTGGGAAAGTGCGAGCTAGAAGAGAGGCATGGACTATTTTATACGTGGGGAGAAAATTCAGAAGTCTGAAATACAAAGAGTTTTGTGAGTTCCAGCCCAGAATTGTCTTAAGGTAAACGTGCAAGTTGATTTAATCGTTAGGGAGGTGTTGCATCTGCCACTGAGTGTCTTTGAAATCTTATATTCAGCAAAAGAACTGAGTCAACTCTTAAAGACAATAATATTTGTTTATTGAACACAATTAATATTAGAACAATGAATTGTATTATAACGCAATGAAAAACACTGCAAACTATCTTACGGTTTAACTTAACTTCGGGTGATCTCATACCACCCCGCTGGAAGTTGACCGGTTCCACATGAAGTCTTCTTGTTCTTCTGAGGGTCTTGCAGGTGTCTTCTCTTTCAGTGGTTATTCTCGAGTAACCGCTCCCTAAGGGGTTTTGTGGTGATTCTTATCCTTCCAAGTCCTCACTTCTTTTTGGGAGGGTATGGAGGATCTGCCAATGGAGTGATCAGGTTCATTTATCCTGATCAATCAGTCCCAACCTGGGGTTGTCACGTTAATGGCCCCAGGGCGACATTCCGTTGTCCCAGGCAGGTCCAACTTCATATTAGTACTACAGGGTCCGGAGCTGTCAGGTTTGTGTGTAAACCATCTCTGGGTAGTTGCAGCCTGTCTGCATTCTGCAGCATGTGGATTAGCACAGAGACTTTGCTCAAGGCTGGGATCCATTTCCCAGCATGCTTTAAACATTGTTTATTTTTGTAACTCCATGGTAAATTTATTATTGTCCATCATGAGATTACTTTTTCAGGTAGCTCGTCCGGTCAGAAAGGCAAATACAGTGATGGCATTTCTTTTGAGAGGACATGAATATTACAGCAGGGATGGATTTCTGATGCTCTCTAAGACTCTCGTCAGACAACATTTGGAGTATTGTGTACCGTTTTCGAGTATTGTGTCCCGCCCCGGAATGTGTTCAGAGGGGCTTCATAATAATGGTCCTAGGAATGAAAAGCTTAACATATGATGTATCTGGTACTATACTCGCTAGAGTTTATAAAGATGAAGGGAGATCTAATTGAAGTATACAGAATACTGGTTGGTTGATCAGAGTCGATGTTGGGAAGATGCTTGAACTGTGAGGAGAGAAACGACTCAAGGATATAAACTGAGAGCCAAGAAAATATATTTTAGAACGGAGATAAGGAGAAATGCCTTCAGTCTGAGAGTGGTGAGTCTATAGTAGGGATGGCAGTTTCTTTCCCAAAAGGACATTTGTAAACTACGTGAGTTTTTCTTGGCAATCGATTCATAACCACCATCAGTCTCTTACTTCCAGATTTGAAGTCAACCTCTGCCATTTGCTGCAGCAGGATTTGAACCCTGGTCACTCGAACATTATCTGGGTTTATCACATAAGAATTCAGCCATAACACCAAGAGGCCACTGTGTTGCTAACTTGGGCAGTAATAAATGCCCTGGGATTTGCCTTCATGTTATCCTTGACTTCCTTTTCAAGATATGGATGGTTGACTCTGTTATGCAATTCCTCTTCAGTCTTTAGTATCTCCCTAAATGTTTTGCCAAATTTCTTAAGCTGTCCTGTCTTTGACTGTTCTTTTTTACCCCAGTCCACCCAGGCCAAACCCTTCCTTCGGCTAGTATAATTATCATTCCCTAACACAAAAACTCTCATTTATGACCCAGTCTTCACTCTTTCAACCTGAATGTGCAACTCCAGCATGTTGTTTTCACTGTTTCCAAGGCAAAGCTCATCCGCCAATCCTTCCTTGTTACATAATATCAAACCTAAATTAGCCCGTTCTCTGTTTGGTTGCATGATGTCCTGCTCTCAGAAATCATCTCTCAAACCCTCCATGAATCTTTATTCGAGAATATCATTGTGAAGTTGATTAATTGAGTCAATTTGCATGTTCAAACCACCCATAGTTACTGTTGTGCCCTTATTCAAAACCCTCATTCTTTTCTAACTCAGAAGTATTTTTTTTGGGGGGGGGGGACAGTGTCTGAAAACTACTCTCTCCAAGCGGTTTCTTCTCTTGCTTTTTATTTGCATTGAGACAGATTTCAAATATGTTTTGGCACAAGACACTTTGTAAAGATCTGAGTTCCTACTTGAACGAACAAATGTTGGTGTTCTTTTCACAAACCACATTTTACAATAAATATCGAGGAATTAAGAGGACAAAAAGTGGTCATGAGATATATTTAGCAAACAGGGTTGAGGAAAATCCCAAAAACTTTTATTCAAATGTAAGGAGAAAGAGGGCAAATAGAGAAATGTTTGGTCGACACAAGGACAAAGGAAGAAAATTATTCGTGGAGTCAGAGAAATTGGGTGAGGTTCTTAAAGAGTATCTTGCATCTGTACTCACCAAGGAGAGGGACATGACAGATGTTAAGGTTTGGGATAGATCTTTGAGTACTCTGGGCCAAGTCGACATAAATAGGGAGGACGTTTTGCATATTTTAAAAGGTATTAAGTTAGACAAGCCCCAGGACCGGGTGGGATCTACCACAGGTTACTGAGGGATGTGAGTGAGGAAATAACTGGATTATTAACATGCATCTTTGCAGGATCCTTGAACATGGTTGAGATCCCAGAGGACGGGAGAATTGCTAATGTTAACCCCTTTTTTTATGAAGGATAGCGGGGATAATCCAGGTAATTATAGACCGGTGAGACTGATATTAGTGGTAGGGAAGTTGTTGGAGAAGATACTCAGGGACTTGGGTAAGGCGTTTTATTAGGTTTCCCATGGTAGGCTGATGGAGAAGGTGAAGTTGCATCGGGTCCAGATTGTTCTATCTAAATGGATAGAGAACTGGCTGGCCAACAGGAGACAGAGAGTAATAATAGAATGGGATTTCTCAATATGGAGACCTATGAGCAGTGGTGTGCAACAGCGATGCGTGCTGGGACCACAGTAGTTTGTGATATATATCAATGATTTGGAAGAAGGTATCGGTTGCCTGATTAGCATGTTTGCAGATGACACTAAGATTGGTGGAGTAGCAGATAGTGAAGGGGACTGTCAGAGAATACAGCAGAATATACATAGATTGGAGAGATGTTCACTGAAATGATAGATGGAGTTCAATCTGTGCAAATGCGAGGTGCTGCATTTGGAATATCCAACTTAAGAGCGAACTATACAGTGATGGGAAAAGTCTGGGGAAAATTGATGTACAGAGAGATTTCGGTGTTCAGGTCCCTTGTTCCATGAAGTTGGCAACGCAGGTCAGTAAAGTCGTCAAGAAGGCATATGGCATACATTCCTTCATTGGAAAAGGTGTTGAGTACAAGCATTGGCAGGTCATGTTAAAGTTGCATAGGACTTCGATTTGGCCGCATTTGCAATACTGTTTATAGTTCTGGTCACCACATTACCAAAAGAATGTGGACGCTTTGAATAAGGTCCAGAGGAGGTTCACCAGGGTGTTGCCTGGTATTGTGTTGCTCGTTATGAAGAAAGATTGAGTAGATTAAGATTACTTCCATGATAAAGACGAAGGTTGAGGTGAAACCTGATTGAGGTCTAAAAAATCAAGAGAAAAATAGACAGGATGGATAGCAAGAAGCTTTTTCCCCAGATTGTGAAACTGAAATACTAGGGTCATGAGTTCAAAGCGAGAGTGGAAAGGTGTAGGTGAAGTTTTTTTCTTCAGGCCCCGATTTTTCGTAATCTGTGTTTGTCATTGTTTGGTGTTTATGGCTCGTTCTAGTGCATCTGTCCATTCTTGATGTGTTGCTTGTTTGAATAACGGTTTTTGGCGTGCAATTTCCCCCTTGTATTTTCGGAGTCTCTGGCGGGCGTCATTGATTAGTTCTCGGAGCATTTTGCAGCCTTTTTTTCTGTTATACTTCTGACTTGAGGTGTTTTTAATCGGCGGTTTGTTTTGGAGACATTTTGGCAATACCTGTTTTCTCAAACATTCACGCTGGAACTACAGCAGTTTGCAGGTGGAACTCTCGCGGATGGCATTCCTTTCCCATCTTTGGGCAAGTTGTAGCGTGTTGCATTTTTTGAGCTAAGCATTAACGTCGCCACTCGTAAAGTCAATCCCCCATAATGAAAGCCAACACACCATACACTTTCTTAACAACCCTATCAACTTAGGTGACAACACTGAGGAAACTATGGACATGGACCCCAAGATCCCACTGTTGCTCCGCACTGTCAAGAATTCTGCCTTT
The DNA here is from genome assembly GCF_020745735.1 of Hemiscyllium ocellatum. NCBI lineage: Eukaryota > Metazoa > Chordata > Chondrichthyes > Orectolobiformes > Hemiscylliidae > Hemiscyllium > Hemiscyllium ocellatum. The sequence goes on from NC_083446.1 coordinate 29,375,984, forward strand.
AAACCTGTATTCTGTGTGCAAATGCAACCTTCCAAAATAAATCAATTCACACTTTTTAAACTTAAGCTCTATCTGCCACATTTCAGCCCAGCTCTGTATCCTGTCAATGTCTAGTTGCAAACTACAACAACCCTCCACACTATCCACAACTCCATCAACTTTCATGTTATCGGCAAACTTTGTAACCCACCGTTCCACGTCCTCATCAAAGTCATTTATAAAAATCACAAAGAGCACAGAACCGATCCCTGTGGAACACCACTGCTCACTGAACTCCAAGCTGAATACTTTCCATCTGCTACAACCAAGTCAGCGACACCCGTATCCAGAGAGCCAAATTTCCCTGCGTCCCATGCTTCCTTACCTTCTGAATGAGCCCACAACAGGGAACCTTATCAAACGCCTTCGATAATTCGTGTTCACCACATCTACTTGTCTATCTTCATCAATATTTCTTTCACATCTTCAAAGAATTCAATAAGGTTTAGATTAGATTAGACTTACAGTGTGGAAACAGGCCCTTCGGCCCAACAAGTCCACACCGACCCGCCGAAGCGAAACCCACCCATACCCCTACATTACCCCTTACCTAACACTACGGGCAATTTAGCATGGCCAATTCACCTGACCCGCACATCTTTTGGACTGTGGGAGGAAACCGGAGCACCCGGAGGAAACCCACGCAGACACGGGGAGAACGTGCAAACTCCACACAGTCAGTCGCCTGAGTCGGGAATTGAACCCGGGTCTTCAGGCGCTGTGAGGCAGCAGTGCTAACCACTGTGCCACCGTGCCGCCCACTTTGTGAGGCATGACCTGCTCCACATAAAGCCATGTTGACCATCTTTTATCAAACTATGTTTTTTTTAAGTAATTGTAAATCCTGTCTCTCAGAATTGTCTCCCATACTTTGCCCACCATTGGTGTAAGACTGACTGTTCTATCATTCCCAGAGTTATCCCTATTCCCTTCCCTGAACAGGGGAATAACATTTGTCACTCTCCAATCATCTGGCACAGTGAAGATGCAAAGATCATCAAAAAAAAAGGTTACTCCAATCTCTTCCATCACCTCCTGGAGTAACCATCTGGCCCAGGATATTTATCTATCCTTATGATTGTACATAAATCAGTCTGTGTGTCCCCTCAACTTGTCTACACCGTGTCCAACGAATTGATTGACTACTTTCCATTTCAGTGCAATATACAGTGCTGCCTTCCTGAGCAAGTATGATTCCCAACATCCTGCGAATCACTGAATCAAAGGAAAAGGAATGCACTAATGCCTTCCTGATAAAGAGCTCATTCCCGAACTATCGACTCTCCTGATCCTCGGATGCTGCCTGACCTGCTGTGCTTTTCCAGCACCCCACTTTTCGACTATGATCTCCATCAACTGCAGTCCTCAGTTTCTCCATTACTGAGGGCTGTCCCCTCTGCACACTGAGTAGGGAATCAACCATCAGAAACTCGTTGTATATGGAGCTGATTGCTCAGCTCTGGAAAGTTGCACTTGATGAATACATTTTGTTAAAAAAAGAAATTACAATTCAACAAATATTCATTCAGTCAAAGAGTTACAATTTTGGTTCATGATTTGGTCAGCCTGATAACAAAAAGTGAATTATTGAAGAGCTCCGAGGTACAGAGTATTCCAGGTGTTATATTCCAGCTTACGTGAATACTGGCAGTATTATCTGACAGAACGATGTGACAATGGCATGAGTTGACATGTGGAGGTGGAATATTTTTGCCATCACAGAGACGTGTTTGAGGGAGGTCAAGACTAACAACTCAATATTCTGCTGTACTTGAACTATCAGCAGGGCAGGAGAGAGTTAAAGAGGAGGTGGTGTTGCATTATTAATTAAGGAACAGTTACTGCAGAAAGTAGGGACGATATCTTGAACATGTCTTCAAATTAGTTTACAAGAATCGAGGTTAGGGGCCAAACGATGGCAGACACACTGCTGGGGATATTTTGCAGACCTCGAGGAACATGAAAATACAGGAGCCGATATATAACCAATTCACTGAGGGGTGAAGGGAAGCAAGGCTGGAGATGTTACAGAAAAAGGAAAGCATGGCCGGAGATGCTACAGAGAGGTAGGGAAGCAAAGCTGGAGAGGTTAAAGGGAGAGAGGAAAGCAAGGCTAGAGATGTTACAGAGGGAGGAAAGCAAGGCTGGAGATGTTACAGAGAGAGGAAAGCAAGGCTGGAAGTGTTACAGAGAGAGGAAGGTAAGGTAGGTGTTGTTAAAGGGAGAGAGGAAAGCAAGGCAGAAGATGTTACAGAGAGAGGAAAGCAAGGCAGAAGATGTTACAGAGAAAGGAAAGCAAGGCCGGAGATGTCACAGAGAGTGGAAAGCAAGGAAATAGGTGTTACAGAGATAGGAAGCTAGGCTGGAGATGTTACAGAGAGAGGCAAACAAGGAAATAGGTGTTACAGAGATAGGAAGCTAGGCTGGAGATGTTACAGAGAGAGGAAAACAAGGAAATAGGTGTAACAGAGATAGGAAAGCAAGGCTGGAGATGATACAGGGAGAGAGGAAAGCAAGGCGAGAGATGTAACTGAGAGATAGGAAAGCAATGTTGGAGATGTTACAGGGAGAGAGGAAAACAAGGCTGGAGATATACAGAGAAAGGAAATCAAGGCATGAGGTATTTCAGAGACATAGGAAAGCAAGGCTGGAGGTGTTACAGGGAGAGAGGAAAGCAATATTGGAGACGTTACAGGGAGAGAGGAAAGCAAGGCTTGAGATGTTACAGAGGGAGAGGATAGCAAGGCAGGAGATGTTACAGAGAGAGGAAAACCAAAGCTGGATATTTTACAGGGAGAGCAGAAAGCAAGAGTGGAGATGTTTCAGAGAATGGAAAACGAGGCTAGAGATGTTTCAGAGAGAGAGGAACGCAAGGCGGGACATGTTACAGAGACAGGAAAGCAAGACTGGAGATGTTACAAAGAGAGGAAGGTAAGGCAGGAGATGTTACAGAGAGAGGAAGGTAAGGCTGGAGATGTTAAAGAGATAGGAAAACAATGCAGGAGGTTTTACAGAGAGAAGAAAGCAAGGCAGGAGATGTTGCAGGGAGAGAGGAAAGCAAGCCTAGAGATGTTACAGAGATAGTAAATCATGACTGGAGATGTAACAGAGAGAGAGGAAAGCAAGGCTGGAGATGTCAAAGGGAGAGAGGAAAGCAAGGCAGGAGGTGTTTTCGAGATATAGGAAAGCAAGACTGAAGATATTGAAGGGAGATAGGAAAGTAAGGCTGGAGATGAAACAGGGAGAGAGGAAAGCAAGGCTAGAGACGTTACAGAGTGATAGGAAAGCAATGTTGGAGATGTTACAGAGAGAGAGGAAAACAAGGAAGCAGGTGTTTCGGAGAGATAGGAAACCAAGGCTTGAGATATTACAGAGAGATAGGAAAGCAAGGGTGGAGATGTTACAGGGAGAGAGGATAGCAAGGCTGGAGATGTTACAAAGAAAGGAAAGCAAGGCCGGAGGTGTTACAGAGAGAGCAAAACAAGGCAGGAGGTGTTACAGAGATAGGAAAGCAAGACTGGGAATGTTACAAAGAGAGGAAAGCAAGACTAGAGATGTTAGAGAGAGAGAGGAAAACAAGGCAGGAGATATTAAAGGGAGAGAGAAAAGCAAGCCAGGAAATGTTACAGAGAGAGGAAAGCAAGACTGGAAATGTTACAGAGAGAGGAACGCAAGACTAGAAATGTTAGTGAGAGAGGAAAGCAAGGATGGAGATGTTAAACGGAGAGAGGTAATCACAGCAGGAGATGTTACAGAGAGTGGAAAGCAAGGTTGGAGATGTTAGAGAGAGGAAAGCAAGGCTGGGGATGTTACAGGGATAGAGGAAAGCAAGGCACGAGTTTCAAAAAGATAGGAGAGGAAGACTGGAGATGTTGCAGAGAGAGGAAAACAAGGCAGCAGGTGTTACAGAGATAGGAAAGCAAGGCTGGAGATTTTACAGGGAGAGCGGAAATCAAGAGTGGAGATGTTACAGGGAGAGAGGAAAGCAAGGCTTGAGATATTACAGAGAGAATGGAAAACGAGGCTAGAGATGTTAGAGAGAGAGGAAAGCAAGGCTGAAGATGTGACAGAGATAGGAAAGCAAGGATGGAGATGTTACATAGAGAGGAAGGTAAGGCTGGAGATGTTACTGAGATAGGAAAGCCAGGCTGGAGATGATACACGGAGAGAGGACACCAACGCTAGAGATTTTACAGAGAGATAGGAAAGAAATGTTGGAGATTTTACAGGGAGAGCGGAAAAAAGGCTGGAGATGTTATAGAGAAAGGAAAACAAAGCAGGAGGTGTTACAGAGAGAAGAAAGCAAGACTGGAGATGTTACAGTGAGATAAAAGCAAGGCTGGAGATGTTAAAGGGAGAGAGGAAAGCAAGCAGGAGGTGTTACAGAGATAGGAAAGTAAGGCTGGAGATGATACAGATTTGAGAGGAAAGCAAGGCTAGAGATGTTGCAGAGAAAGGAAAGCAAGGCCGGAGATGTTCCAGAGAGAGGAAAACAAGGCAGGAGGTGTTACAGAAATAGCAAATCAAGAAATGGAGATGTTACAGAGAGATAAACGCAAGGCTGGAGATGTTAAAGGGAGAGAGGAAAGCAATCAGGAGGTGTTATAGAGATAGGAAAGTAAGGCTGTAGACGATACAGGGGGAGAGGAAAGCAAGGCGACAGATGTTACAGAGAGAGGAAATCAAGGCATGAGGTATTTCAGAGAGATAGGAAAGCAAGGCTGGAGGTGTTACAGGGAGAGAGGAAAGCAATATTGGAGACGTTACAGGGAGAGAGGAAAGCAAGGCTTGAGATGTTACAGAGAGAGAGGATAGCAAGTCTGGAGATGTTACAGAGAGAAGAAAAGCAAAGCTGGAGATTTTACAGGGAGAGCAGAAGGCAAGAGTGGAGATGTTACAGAGAGTGGAAAACGAGGCTAGAGATGTTTCAGAGAGAGAGGAACGCAAGGTGGGACATGTTACAGAGATAGGAAAGCAAGACTGGAGATGTTACAAAGAGAGGAATGTAAGGCTGGAGATGTTAAAGAGATAGGAAAACAAGGCAGGAGGTTTTACAGAGAGAAGGAAGCAAGGCAGGAGATGTTGCAGGGAGAGAGGAAAGCAAGCCTAGAGATGTTACAGAGATAGGAAATCATGACTAGAGATGTTACAGAGAGAGAGGAAAGCAAGGCTGGAGATGTCAAAGCGAGAGAGGAAAGCAAGGCAGGAGGTGTTTTCGAGACATAGGAAAGCAAGACTGAAGATGTTGAAGGGAGATAGGAAAGTAAGGCTGGAGATGAAACAGGGAGAGAGGAAAGCAAGGCTAGAGGCGTTACAGAGTGATAGGAAAGCAATGTTGGAGATGTTACAGAGAGAGAGGAAAACAAGGCAGCAGGTGTTTCGGAAAGATAGGAAACCAAAGCTTGAGATATTACAGAGATATAGGAAAGCAAGGGTGGAGATGATACAGGGAGAGAGGATGACAATGCTGGAGGTGTTACAAAGAAAGGAAAGCAAGGCCGGAGATGTTACAGAGAGAGGAAAACAAGGCAGGAGGTGTTACAGAGTTAGGAAAGCAAGGCTGGCGATGTTACAGAGATAGGAAAGCAAGACTGGAAATGTTACAGAGAGAGGAAAGCAAGATTAGAAATGTTAGAGAGAGAGGAAAGCAAGGATGGAGATGTTAAACGGAGAGATGAAATCACGGCTGGATATGTTACAGAGAATGGAAAGCAAGACTAGAGATGTTAGAGAGAGGAAAGCAAGGCTGGGGATGTTACAGGGATAGAGGAAAGCAAGGCACGAGGTGTTTCAGAAAGATAGAAAGGAAGACTGGAGATGTTGCAGAGAGAGGAAAACAAGGCAGCAGGTGTTACAGAGATAGGAAAGCAATGCTGGATATTTTACAGGAAGAGCAGAAATCAAGAGTGGAGATATTACAGGGAGAGAGGAAAGCAAGGCTTGAGATATTACAGAGAGAATGGAAAACGAGGCTAGAGGTGTCACAGAGAGAGGAAAGCAAGGCTGAAGATGTGGCAGAGGTATGAAAGCAAGGATGGAGATGTTACATAGAGAGGAAGGTAAGGCTGGAGATGTTAGAGAGTGGAAAGTAAGGCAGGAGATGTTACTGAGTTAGGAAAGCAAGGCTGGAGATGATACAGGGAGAGAGGATACCAACGCGAGAAGTGTTACAGAGATATAGGAAAGAAATGTTGGATATTTTACAGGGAGAGCGGAAAAAAGGCTGGAGATGTTACTGAAGTAGGAAAGCCAGGCTGGAGATGATACAGGGAGAGAGGACACCAACGCTAGAGATTTTATGGAGAGATAGGAAAGAAATGTTGGAGATTTTACAGGGAGAGCGGAAAAAGGCTGGAGATGTTATAGAGAAAGGAAAAGAAAGCAGGAGGTGTTACAGAGAGAAGAAAGCAAGACTGGAGATGTTAAAGGGAGAGAGGAAAGCAAGCAGGAGGTGTTACAGAGGTAGGAAAGTAAGGCTGGAGATAATACAGATTTGAGAGGAAAGCAAGGCTAGAGATGTTGCAGAGTGATAGGGCAGCAATGTTGGAGATGTCACAGGGAGAGAGGAAAGCAAGGCTAGTTATGTTACAGAGAAAGGAAAGCAAGGCTGGAGATGTTCCAGAGAGAGGGAAACAAGGCAGGAGGTGTTACAGAGATAGCAAATCAAGACTGGAGATTTTACAGAGAGATTAAAGCAAGGCTGGAGATGTTGCAGAGATATGAAAGCAAGGATGGAGATGTTACATAGAGAGGAAGGTAAGGCTGGAAATGTTACAGAGATAGGAAAGCAAGGCTGGAGATGATACAGGGAGAGAGGAAACCAACGCTAGAGACGTTACAGAGATATAGGAAAAAAGTGTTGGAGATTTTACAGGGAGAGCGGAAAAAAGGCCGGAGATGTTACAGAGAAAGGAAAACAAAGCAGGAGGTGTTACAGAGATAGCAAATCAAGACTGGACATGTTACAGAGACATAAAAGCCAGACTGGAGATGGTAACGGGAGAGAGGAAAGCAAGCAGGAGGTGTTACAGAAATAGGAAATTAAGGCTGGAGATGATACAGATTTGAGAGGAAAGCAAGGCTAGAGATGTTGCAGAGTGATAGGGAAGCAATGTTGGAGATGTCACAGGGAGAGAGAAAAGCAAGGCTGGAGATGTTACAGAGAAAGGAAAGCAAGGCCAGAGATGTTCCAGAGAGAGGGAAACAAGACAGGAGGTTTTACAGAAATAGCAAATCAAGACTGGAGATGTTACAGAGAGATAAAATCAAGGCTGCGGGTGTTAAAGGGAGAGAGGAAAGCAAGCAGGAGGTGTTACAGAGATAGGAAAGTAAGGCTGGAGATGATACAGATTTGAGAGGAAAGCAAGGCTAGAGATGTTGTAGAGTGATAGGGAAGCAATTTTGGAGATGTTACAGGGAGAGAGGAAAGCAAGGCTAGTTATGTTACAGAGAAAAGAAAGCAAGGCCGGAGATGTTCCAGAGAGAGGAAAACAAGGCAGGAGGTGTTACAGAGATGGCAAATCAAGACTGGAAATGTTACAGGGAGAGAAAGCAAGACTAGAAATGTAAGAGAGAGAAGAAAAATATAATGGAGATGTTAAAGGGAGAGAGGAAAGCAAGGCTGGAGATGATACAGAGAGAGGAAAGCAAGACTTGAGATGTTAAACGGAGAGAGGAAATCATGGTTGGAGATGTTACAGAGAGCGGAAAGCAAGGCTAGAGATGTTAGAGAGAGGAAAGCAAGGCTGGGGATGTTACAGGGATAGAGGAAAGCAAGGCTAGTTATGTTACAGAGAAAGGAAAGCAAGGCCAGAGATGTTCCAGAGAGAGGAAAACCAGGCAGGAGGTGTTACAGAGATAGCAAATCAAGACTGGAGATGTTAAAGGGAGAGAGGGAAGCAAGGCTGGAGATGTTAAAGGGAGAGAGGGAAGCAAGGCTGGAGATGTTGCAGAGAGAGGAAAGCAATACTGGAGATGTTACAGAGATTGGAAAGCAAGGCTAGAGATGTTAGAGAGTGAGCAAAACAAAGCTGGAGATGTTACAGAGATAGGAAAGCAAGTCCGAAGATGCTACAGAGAGACAGGAAAGCAATGTTGGAGATGTTACAGAGAGAGGAAATCAAGGTTGGAAATGTTATGGAGAGAGAGAGAGGGAAGCAATGCAAGGGATGTTACGGAGAGAGGAAAGCGAGTTTGGAGATGTTACAGTGATAGGAAAGCAATGCTGGAGACATAACAGAAAAAGGAATGCAAGGCTGGATATGCTAGAGAGAGAGAACGTAAGGCTGGAGATGTTACAGCGATAGGAAAGCAAAGCTGGAGGTGTTACAGAGAGTGGAAAACAAGGCTAGAGATGTTACAGAGAGAGAGGAACGCAATGCAAGAGTTGTTACGGACATAGGAAAGCAAGACTGGAGATATTACAGAGAGAAAAGCAAGGTTGGAGGTGTTACAAAGAGAGGAAAGCAAGATTGGAGATGTTACAGAGAGAGAAAAACAAGGCTGGTGATGTAACAGAGAGAGAAAAACAAGGCTGGTGATGTTACATAGATAGGAAAGCAAAGTTGGAGATGTTACGGAGATAGGAAAACAAGGCTGGTGATTTTATAGAGAGAGGAAAGCAAGGCTGGAGATGTCCGTGAGATAGCGTGGGCTGTGCATGCTAGAATATGTTAGTGAGATATTTTTAATTAATTCACACGATATAAGGAGAGGTGTAGCAGCTGGAAATTAGAGAGATAATGAGGGGTGTAGGGGCTGGCGGAACTTACAGTGATAGATGGGGCTGTACCATGAGATAAAGATGTGGAGTTACGGAGGGATACTGAGATACAGATGGATGTTACGGCAGGAGATGACAGGAAAAGATACAGAGATACACATAGATAGTTTATAAACGGAATTATGCAATGTCTTAATAGAGAAAATATTGTAGAAATCTGTGGAACAGCCAAGGTACTTGGAGGAACTGCAGGAGTGAGACCTTGGACTGTCCAATCACAAGAGTCATAGAGTGAGTGTAATACGGTACACAAGAGTCCATTCGATTGATAGTGCAAAAAACAAGCACTGCAGACACTGGAAATCCCTCCTTCCTAACGTCTAGGGACGAGGGCGAGATGTGGGAGAGGCACCAACAGACTCCTCAAGCAACAATGTGACATAACGAAACCTCACGGTGTCTGATCAAACACTGACACGGAAACCTCTTGCTGACTCCCTTCCCTCAGCTGATGGATCAGTTTCCCTCTACATTGAACAACACTTGGAGGACGCACTGACAGAGTGAATGAGCTGTAGGATGTATACTGGGTGGGCTATTTCAAACTCACCACCAAGAGGGGCTCAGCAGCAGCATTATTGATCGAAAAGTTCGGGTCCAAAAGGACATAGCTGCTGGACGGGGGCTGCACCGGATCGAATTGATACGACTGGCATGCAGAAAAATACTTGACCACATCCTCAGAGCTACCAGCTGCAGACACGTTGATCGAGGACCATATTTGGAATGGTGACAGGGCATAAAGTATTTCTATAGAGAAAGTCCCATTTTTACAATGTAAATGGTGTGTGTGTGTGTGTGTGTTTGTGTCTGTACGCACACGCATGACGGCACATGTGAGAGATACTATCGCCATGCGAAATGGGACAGATTTCAAAGAGATCGAGAACTCAGAATTGGCCTGTGTGAGGTGATTCAGATCATTACCAACAACAGCAGAATTGTACACTAGCACAATTTTTACTGTCACTGTCTGGCATATGCTCCACTTTACCCTGACCATCAGGCTAAGGAATAAACCTTTGTTCAATGAGAAACAGCGTAGGACGGTCAAGAGCAGTACCAGGTAGACCTCACAATGAGGTGACGTGACAATACAGGACCACTTACTCATCAGTCACACACAGATCTAACGAACAAATTAGACCTAATTTCTGCAATCCTGTCGCATGCAGTCAGCGTGAATTATGTGGTCAATCAAAGAACTCACTGGAGGAGTAGGATCCACAAATACCACCTTACACAACGATGAAAGGGCCCAGTTCAACAATAGAAATGCTCAGGCTGAAACGGCCAGAACAATGCTCAGACGAAGTGTCGATGGTCTGATCTATTTTAGTCTTCTCCAGATGGTAGTCATCAGCTAATTCAATTCACTGTGTGTGGTAACTCCAAACGGCTGGAGGGATGGGGGATGCAAAGACTGTCGGCCCTGAGAACATTCAATTCAGGCTGTTCCTGCTGGGATACAGCACTGTCACCGACCTGACAATATGGAAAACTATCAGGGTGTGTCCTGTACACATACAGACAAAACATCAGACAATCAATGACTGCTCCATTGCTCTAATTCCCAACATTAATAAAGTGAAGAAAGATGTCATCTACAGTGGGATCAAGCAGCCCTTCCTCAGCACAAACCTGCTCACTGAAGCTCAGTTTGGGCTCTCATGCCTTGGGCTCTTTGAAGCCTTGGTTTAGCGACGTAAAATAAAATGAATTCTAGAGGTGAGGTGACGGTGACTGCACTTAACATCATCATTACTGCATATGACCAAGCGTCATATCCTGGATTATCAGCAAAACTGGAGCAAATAGGAATCGTCTGCACAGGCTGAAGTTGTACCTGGTACAAAGGAAGGTGGCTGGTGTTGGAGGGGAGCAGCCATCCCCCAGGGGAGGGTTTCTTAGTAAACCTGTAAACCAGAAATTGACAGGCAGGGCACCATATCCCAACAGAATGATAGGGTTGTTCTCTTGTTAGATAGATGCGACTAGTGGTAGTTTAACTGGACAGTCATCGTGCCTCAAGCAAGGGAGAGGTTGAGTAAGGCTGCCCGTTTGAGACACATCATTCAGTGCAGGAACTGAACCCACTCTGTTGGCATTAATCTACACTACAAACTAGCCGTCCAACTGATTGAACTAACCAAGTCCTCACTCAGCTCCTTGGGGAGGATACTGTAACGTTATTCGATTCAGATATGTTGTTTGACAACGCTGGAGCAGGTGGAATTAGAAGCCAGCTTCCTAGCTCAGAGAGAGGGACAGCGTCAGTGAGCTGTAAGAGCGCTCTCTGTCCTAAGCCCAATAATTTTCAGCTCCTTCATAAATGAACATCCCTACACTGTAACTTCACAAGTGAGGATATTTGCCAATGACTGGACAATGTTCAACACCATTCGTGATTTACTCAGATACTGAAGCAGTCCTTGTCCAAATGTACCAGGACCTGGAAATATGCAGGTGTGTGCTGAACAGTGACAAGTACTATTTCCATTACACACGCGCTAGACAACAATTACCTCTAACAATAGAAATGTGTCCAATATCCTTTAATGTTCAATGCCAACACCACAGGGAACACCCACATAGCAATATCCTGGGGATTACCACTAACCAGAACTGGAGTGACCATACAATTTCATTACCCAGTCCTGTGAAGGATTTATGCTAAAACATTGACTCTCCTGTACCTCAGATGCTGCTTGACCTGTTGTGTTTTCCAGCGCCACACTTTGACACATATTAATTCATTGGCTACAAGAATATGTCAGGAGCAAGAAATCCTACAAGATTGACGCACCTCAAAATTTTGGAAAGCCTGTCTCCCATCAAAAAGGCTCATGTTGAAAGTGTGTGTGATTAAATACCTCTATTTGCCTGTGTGAGTGCAGCTTCACCCCTCATCCACTGACACTCAGGAGCAGCAATGCCTGCCATCTACACGGTGCTCTGCAGATATTTACCAAGGTTCCTTTCAACGTACCTCTGAAACCATGACCATCAAGAAGGACAAGTGAAACAAATACATGGGACCACCATGTTGGCGTTCCAATCCAAGCCATCTACCGAACTGATTGGAAAGTATATTGCCGTTCTTTTAGTGTCACTGTTTCATGTTCCCTCCCTAATGGCATTGTAAGTTTAACTCCAGCACATGGGCAGCAGTGGGTCAATGTGACAGCTCACCCCCACTTTCTCAAGAGCAACAAGGGACAGGCAATACATACTGGCTTTATCATATTCCATGAATAAATTAACATAAAAATATTGTCCTGACCTGCCCAATTCTGGACACTGTGCTTTGGGTTTTGTGAGCTCTGGGTGGTTTTGTGAGCTCTGTCAGTAAACTACTTGTTGTAAACAGCTGAAGGATTATGCTGTTTGAAACAATCGCATAGTCTCTCGGAGGCATGGCCTGCATACCGCGCATCACACAGACACTGACATTCACATCCCACATTACAGAGCTCTGAGATAGACAGAGGCAATTGAAAATATACTCATATCTGACTGTAATATGTTTAAACACAGTGATATTGTTGCCACGAAAATGATTATGAGTGAATATTAGGAGGGGGAAAGTGAGGATTGCAGATGCTGGAGATCTGATTCAAAAAGTGTGGTTCTGAAAAAGCACAGCCGTTCAAGCACCATCTGAGGAGCAAGAGAGTCGACTATTAGATCACAATATTAATACAAGGGAAAATAATTTCATATTTTCAAAGTTCTTGTACGTAATAATAATAACTTGGTTTTGGGAGTGGGAGTGAGACTCATCATTTCAATGCTCTTTACTGTCAGTTGGACTCTGTTTTCATCATATTGTTGTTATTAAAGTGAACTGAATAAAGGGGAGATATAATGCTTATTGGACAATCTAAAAGTTGGTATTATGAAAGGATGTCAGACCTTCAGTAAAGAGACTTTGCTGTTAATGGTTAGAACAATGCTGCAAACACTTACACAGAAATTTCCAGCTCAAGTCACACACAAGGGCGTTGGGCTGGGATCACGCTGGCCATCAATTCTGTTTGGATATTGACATTGTGGGGCTAACATACACTGGATATGATTTATGAGGGAAACATTGTAAGATTCAATGTGCTGCAGGAGCCCATTACCTTATAACACCTTCATTCAGGATTGGGTCTTTCCTAGGTACAGAATTACAGAGTTTCGGTCCCATACCAGAAGAGATAAACTTGCAAGACATGGCTGTTTACAGGTCATTGTAACAAATGTTGAACTGCGTCTGGATCAGACCATGTGCTAGTCCATTGAACAGCCTGCCCCACACACATCTCCCGTTGTTCGATTATGTCTCTGACCAGTCTCTTGTGAGGGATTATGTCAGTAATTGCACAGCTGCAGTTTGGAAACTCACTGGACTGATTCTGGAGATGGCCACTGTTTTGGAGATCATGGTGAGGCCCAGTAACTGAATTCAGGCTTTTCTTTAAAGTCATTTTCAACAGCTATGCTGCATGCAAGATGGTGTGTTCATTCATCTGAACAACAATCCGCTGTTTACTACAGTCACTGAATTGTGTAATAGTTACCTGTGCGCTTTGGTAATTCAATTATTGTTAACTTCGATTGTTTTCAATTGAAAAATAATGATGTTTGGTTTACTTTAAAATATGCAAGAAACAAAGTGATATTAACTCTTCATTATACAAAATGTGAAAGTGACCTGATGTTATACCACGGACTAATTAAGCAACAGTCAGATATTATCTGTCAAGCAGGATTCTGTGAAGAGGACGAATACCAGGCAACAGCACCACCCTCTCTGTTAGGGTCTGTCCAACTGACAGGACAAGCCAGGCAGAGGGGGACAGCTATGAGTTATATAGTCAGTATCGTGCTCAGCATTGATGCTGGATCCTGTGGCTGCTGGACTGCTCTCCGGCAGGTTATGGTGGAATCAATAAAAGGAAAACATATAATTGACCACTTCATCACCAATCTGCCTCCTGCAGAGAGACCTCTATATTCCATACATCGGTATGAATGGAGACTTGCGTTCCTTATGGGGAACAAGGGCTACCTTCACTTTTTTTCAGGCTCCCCTCAACATGATATGGTGTTCCCTGGGCAGTGAATGTTACAGACTTTAAACAGATTCAGAAACTAATGATGATGTATCCATGAGGTGCAGTGGGCCATCGGCAGGAGCAGAATCATACTCTGTACAACTCATACAGTCTGCAACTACAAAGCCCAACATACCTCACCATGAACAATAATCATCACGGCCCAGCACACAACACATTGTCCAGCAAATATCACGGCCGACATACCTCCTACTGTACAGTAACCATCACAGACCGATAAACCTCACACTGTACAGTAACAGCCATGGCACGACATACCTCCCACTGTACAGTAACCATCACGGACCGATACACCTCGCACTGTACAGTAACAGCCATGGCACGACATACCTCCCACTGTACAGTAACCATCACAGCCAGACATATCTCCTACTGCACTGTAAGCGTCACAGCCATACATACCATCCACCGTAGAATAGCCATCACGGCATACATACCTCCCACCATAGAATAGCCATCACGGCCCAACATACCTCCCACCGTAGAATAGCCATCACAGCCCGACATACCTCCCACTGTACAGTAACCATCACAGCCCAACATACATCCCACTGTTCAGTAACCATCACAGCCCGAAAGACCGCCCACTGTACAGTAACCGTCACGGCTCGAAATACCTCCCAATGTACAGTAACTGTAACGGCCCGACATACCTCCCACTGTACAGTAACCATCAGGGTCCGAAATACCTCCCACTGTACAGTAACCATCACACCCCGACATACCTCCCATTGTACAGTAACCATCATGGTCCGAAATACCTCCCACTGTACAGTAACCGTCACGGCCCGACATACCTCCCACTGTACAGTAACCATCATATCCCAACATACCTCCACTGTACGGGAACCATCACGGCCCTACATGCCTCCCATTGTACAGTAAACATCACATCCCGACATACATCCCACTGTAACAGTAACCGTCACAGCCCGACATACCTCTCACCATAGAGATACCATCACTGCCTGAAATATCTCCCACTGTACAGTAAATATAAAACCCGACATACCTCCCACTGTACAGTAACCATCACAACCCGACATACCTCCCACTGTACAGTAACCATCACGGCTGGACATACCTCCCACTATATAGTAACCGTCACAGCCTGACATACCTCTCACCATAGAGATACCATCACTGCCTGACATACCTCCCACTGTACAGTAACCATCACGGCCCGACATACCTCCCACTGTACAGTAACCATCACGGCCCAACATACCTCCTACTGTACAGTAACCATCACGGCCCGACATACCTCCCACTGTACAGTAACCGTCACGGCCTCACATACCTCCCACTGTACAGTAACCATAACGACCCGACATACCTCCCACTGTACAGTAAACATCACGGACCGACAGACCTCCCACTGTACAGTAACCATCACGGACCAACATACCTCCCACTGTACAGTAACCATCACGGCCAGACATACCTCCCACTGTACAGTAACCATCACGGCCAGACATACCTCTGACTGTAAAGTAACCATCACGGACCGACATACCTCCCACTGTACAGTAACCATCACGGACCGACATACCTCCCACTGTACAGAAACATCACATCACGACATATATCCCACCGTACAGTAACTGTCACAGCCCGACATACCTCTTACCATAGAGATACCATCACGGCCTGACATACCTCCCACTGTACAGTAACCATCACGGCCCGACATACCTCCTACTGTACAGTAACCATCACGGCCCGACATACCTCCCACTGTACAGTAACCATCACGACCCGAATACCTCCCACTGTACAGTAACCATCACGGCCCGACCTACCTCCCACTGTACAGTAGCCGTCACAGCCCGACATACCTCTCACCATAGAGATACCATCACTGCCTGACATACCTCCCACTGTACAGTAACCGTCACGGCCCGACATACCTCCCACTGTACAGCAAAAGTCACGGTCCGACATACCTCTCACCGTAGAATAACCATCACGACCTGACATACCTCCCACTGTACAGTAACCATCACGGCCCGAAATACCTTCCACTGTACAGTAACCATCACGACCCGACATACCTCCCACTGTACAGTAACCGTCACGGCCCGACATACCTCGCACTGTACAGTAACCATCACGGCCCGACATACCTCCCACTGTACAGTAACCATCACGGCTGGACATACCTCCCACTGTACATTAACCGTCACAGCCCGACATACCTCTCACCATAGAGATACCATCACGGCCTGACATACCTCCCACTGTACAGTAGACATTGTGGGCAGCACGGTGGCACAGTGGTTAGCACTGCTGTCTCACAGCGTCTGAGACCCGGGTTCAATTCCCGACTCAGGCGACTGACTGTGTGGAGTTTGCACATTCTCCCCGTGTCTGCGTGGGTTTCCTCCGGGTGCTCCGGTTTCGTCCCACAGTCCAAAGATGTGCAGACTAGGTGAATTGGCCATGCTAAATTGCCCGTAGTGTTAGGTAAGGGGTAAATGTAGGGGAATGGGTCTGGGTGGGTTGCGCTTCGGCGGGTCGGTGTGGACTTGTTGGGCCGAAGGGCCTGTTTTCACACTGTAAGTAATCTAATCTTAATAAAACCCGACATACCTCCCACTGTACAGTAACCATCATGACCCGACATACCTCCCACTGTACAGTAACCGTCATGGCCTGACATACCTCCCTCTGTACAGTAACCATCACGGCCCAACATACCTCTTACTGTACAGTAACCATCACGGCCCGACATACCTCCTACTGTACAGTAACCATCACGGCCCGACATACCTCTGAGTGTACAATAACCGTCACAGCTCGACATACCTCCCACTGTACAGTAACCGTCATGACCCGACATACCTCCCACTGTACAGTAAACATCACGGCCCGACATACCTCTCACCATAGAATAACCATCACGACCCGACTTACCTCACACTGTACAGTAACCATCATGGCCCGAAATACCTCTCACCGTAGAATAACCATCCCGAACCGACATACCTCCCACGGTACAGTAACCATCACGGCCCGACAGACCTCACACTGTACAGTAACCATCATGGCCCGAAATACCTTCCACCATACAGTAACCGTCAACCGCAGCACTGTGGCTGAGTTGTTAATACTGCTGCCTCACAGCGCCAATGTCTGAGGTTTGTTTCCGGCCTCATGTAACAGCCTGTGTGGAGTTTGCACATTCCCCACATATCTGTGTGGATTTCCTCCATGTGCTCCGATTTCCTCCCACTGTCCAAGGGTGGATTGGCCATGCCTAAATTGCCAATAGTGTTAGGTGCTTTAGTCAGAGGAAAACGGGACTGGGTAAGTTACTCTTCGGAGGGTTGGTGTGGACTGGTTGGGCCAAACGGCGTGTTTCCGCGCTGTAAGGGATCTAATCTAATCTCCAAGGTTCATGTCATGGATATAATTGAATAATCAATTGTCTGAATGAGTGCAGCTCCAACAGTACTCTCGTATGGACTTACGAACAACAGGCAACACAGTTGTGTGGGGAAGATCTTGTCTCACAAACTTGATTGATTCTTTTGAAGAATGACAAAATTGATTGATGAGAGCACCGGGCTGGGTGCCGGTCGTCTGGAACTTAGCAAGGCCTTTGATATGGTTCCTTATGGCAGGTTCATACGGATGGTGAAGTGAAATGGGATCAGCGGTCAGTTCGTAAGATGGATAGAGAACTGCTTGGTCAAGAAGACAGAGTAGTGGTGGAAGAGTGTTCTTGTGACTGGAGATCTGGAAATAGATTGGCGGAGTTGCAGATTGTGAGGATGATTGTCAGTGAATACAGTAGGATATAGTTCAGCTGCAGACTTGGACAGAGAAAACACAAATGCAACTTTATCTGGACAATTGTGACGTGATGCATTTTAGAAGGTCTAATGCAGGAGAGATGTATACAGTAGATGGAAAAACTACTGATTGAATCAACATCCGAAGGGATCTAGGTGTACAGCTCCACAGTTCCCTGGAAGTGGTAACACAGGTGGATAGGGTGATCAAGGAGACTGATGGCAAACTTGCAGACAGGCATCAGAACATGCAGTATGAAAATTAGCAGGTCATATTGCAGCTGTAGAGAAACTTAGTTCTGGCACATTTGGAATATTGTGTACAGTACTGGTTGCCACACGATGTGGAAGTGTTGGAGAGGGTATGGAAAAGGTTCACCAGTATGCTGTCTGGTTTGGACAGTGTTCGCCAGAAGGAGAAATTGAACAAACATGGTTTGTTTGCACCTGGGCATCATTGGCTATGGGGCAACCGGATAGATGTTTACAAAACTGTCAGGGGCATAGATAAAAGGACAGTTAGAGACTTTTTCACAGAGTAGAAATATCAAGTACCAGGGACCATAGATTTAGTTAAAAAGGAGAAAGTTCAGTGGATATGATGGGTAAGTTTTTTTATTGCTTTTCCAGACAGAATGTGCAAGTGCCTGGAATGCACTGATTAAGGGGAAAAGCTAATATAGCAAGGTATAAGAGGGATCTTGGCACAGAGAATAGTATGACATACAATTTGTAGAAGCAAAAACTTTCATTTTAACTTTCGCAGGGCATCATGTGTCTGTGCGGGCTCGCTGGGCTGAAGGGCCTGTTCCTGTGCCGGGTTGTTATTTAAGAGAAGATTTGAGCGCCACAGTGGCGAGATGCTGAATGAATGAATGAATGAATGATTCCTGACGATTAACGAGCACATCCATGGAGATCGCCCTCCACCAATTTTCAGTTTCCAATTCTCCCTTCCACTCTTGGGAAACTCAATATGGAGAATTCGACATGAATGTCGGAGCTGGTAACTGGTGACCCCATCTCGCCCCTCGCTCCTGTAGCTTTCTATCTTGGACAACAATGTCTTGGGGAACACTGCACTGACAGAAACTGCATGTTCTCCACACACACCAATGCTGGCAACTGACACATGCCAGCCTCACCATGTCATCCCAGCACATCTCCAACCCATTACAGTGCACGTCTGTACTTCAATGCTGCAGCTCAGCGTGCACTGACAACTCTCATTGCAATGCTCCTGCAAGGACACTGTGCTCAGGGGCACGCCCAGGTAATGGCCTGTCCCTCTGGCCTGTTCAATCTGTGTTTGTACACACTCAATGCTGCTGCGAGAACACTGTGGTCAGGGACACAAACACAGCTCATGCACTGTCTCTCCGGGCTGCTCATTCCGTGTTTGTACACATTCAATGCTGCTGCAAGGACACTGTGCTCAGGGACACACACCCAGCTTACGGACTCTCCCTCTGAGCTGCTCACTCCGTGGTTGTACACTCTCACTTTGATATGCCTTGAGTGCTCACAGAATTATTGCTTTGACTTACCCTGCCTTCAGCAGTATTTATCCTCAGCCAGAGCTACTAGGCTCACCCACCTGCTGTCGTGTCTTTGTGTTTAGCACAGACACAAACCCAGGAAGCTGAATATCATTGTCCACAGTCAATCACGGTGCCCAGTAGTGAGACAAGAGGACTCTCAGATCACAGTCCGGGAGCTTGGACACGGTCAAAAAGCCGCTTGTGGTTGTTCGGGTTAGAATTTTTCTCATGTGAGGGAGAGAGGAGGTGAATGTTGGGGAGATCCACGCCTCTCTTGGCACTTTCTCCCCAATTGTGGGATGGTTCCTTCTGGGATGTGAAAATTAGCAAGAGGTATTAAGGGAGATGGAAACGGTTGGTGCAGCTGTTAGAGCTGGCACAGCTGGGGTAAAAGTGGCAAAGTGTCCTGAGTGAGAGAGTGTGCAGCACAGACACCAGGCAGAGTTGTGTAGAGTGGCAGTGATGAGGTTGGAGAGACTGGGAGAAGCTGCTGCATTCAGTGAGCGTGGGTAAGTTCACATGCAGTTACAGGGTTGAGGGTGAGGGTGGGAGAACATGAGCCTTGGTAGGAGGTGGGTGCAGTAACAGAGAGAGAGTAAGGGTGAGGTCACAAAGTGCTGGGCATTCACCCAGAAGGCGGACACCTCACTGATGCAGGGGTCACCGTCGGACCAAGCTGGCAGGGTCTGGGTTCATGGCCTCCCCTGCCAGTCCTGGAGGAAGATAATGTCCCTCTTGTGCACCATGTCATCCACCAGAACCTCAGGGGCTAGGTCTCAAAGTGAATACCCACTTTTACCCCCCGCTGCCATGTCCAGGGTAGTTTTGGAGTTGCAATCCTAGAGTATAATGACTTTTTAAAGACGGCCCCTGTAACAGGGAGGCCGGTTCATTCTGGAATATCCTGGCAGCGGGCGGTTGTTATGATGAAGGGGAAAATCATCCCGATAGTGTCAGATGAGAGGAAGACCACATGGGCAGGGACGGTCGTTAATGAGGCAGAGTGCGAATGGTGTCATGAGAAAATGCACTTCACCTTGTGGAGAGAAACGCTCCATGATACTCGTCTAAAATGTGACTTGACCAAATCAAAAGATTGTTGAGGCCTCTGTCTGTCCGAATCAAAATGGGAATGCAGTGTGAAATATTGGGAGCAACAATCTTGGAGCAGAGAATTATACAGAAGATGCAAATCCTGAAAAAGGGGTAACACAATGTTCCAGACCGTTAAAAGGAGCTGGGGAAACTCCCCTGCCTTATAGTTACCTACATTATCCAATCCTCTCTGGTTGCAGGGATGGTGCCAGAGACCAGGAGAACGACGAACACCGCAACTTTGTTTAATGTGGAGCAAGCGGTTGACTGAATAGGTCGCGGCTGGAATTCTGAGACAGTGGATAAACGGTCACTGAGAAAGTCGCAGGGACTCCAGGACAGTCCGTCTGGATTTGGTCAAGGAAGATCGTGTGTAATTAATCTGACTGTGTCGGTTTGAGGCAGTAACTTGTAACTGCACGTGACTTACTTGCATTTGACGAGAGATCCCATGGCCAACAGTTTACAAACAGAAACTATGGGGTCCAGGTGAATGGACCAAACAATCCAGAGAAGTGCAAGGCAAGGCATTTGGGGACATCAGCAATAGAGAGGAATGTACAATAAATGAGAGGATGGTCAATGTGGGCAGGTAAATGAAGGAAGTTGGAAACATCAAGAATCTCGTTAATGTCACAAATGGCATCATTTTCCCTATCAGCCAAAGGGCAGAATTTAGAGCAGGAAGTTTATGCTGTAACTGTGTTAATAATGAGCGCAGTCGCAGATTGGGGAATGTGTGCAGTTCTGGTCACCCCAAGACATGGAAGGATGGAATTGGACTGGAGAGGGTGTAGAAGAGATTCGTTACCCTGTGACAGTGGAAGTGCAGTTATGAGAAAAGACTGCAACGGAGGATGCTAGGAGGAAATTTGGTCGGGCTGTACATATTGTCAGGGACCTGAGTAGAGTGGAAGTCTGGTAAGAAATTGAAAAGCAGGTGCTCAAGGTTAGTGATCTCCAGATTATTCCCAGTGCAAGGTGGCAGTGAGGATAGAAATACAAAGAGAGTCGAGATGGATGTGTGACTGAGAAACGGTAGTTTCCTCCACTATTCTGTTTGGTTACCATAGCCCTGCCAAATCAGTTTAAATCCCTCGCAACAGCATTAGCCAAACACTGCACAAGGAAATCAGTCCCAGTTCTGTCATATGTTTCCCATTCCAGCTTGTACAGTTGCTGCCTTCCCCAGAACCAATGTACCAGGAATCTGAAGCCTTTCCTGCTACACTATTTCCCACCCAAATCACTGAGACCAACACGGACCATGACCTCTGGCTGCTAACCACCTCCCAGAACAATACGCTGCAGACACAGTGCCATTATTGAGCCCACAATCCTGGAATTATATTGACAATCAAAGAAATGCTTGTGATTTCCTCAACTTCCTGACTCCCCTGTGACTACTGCTCCTGCTTCCTTCTCCCTTCCCTCCAGTACAGTCAGGCTGCTTGTGGAGCCACAGACATGGCTCTGACCGCCCTCACCTGAGCAGCTAATACCGTCGTCAGTTCCAAACTTGGAAACTGAATAGGGAGGGAGACATCAGGCTATTCCTGGATTCCATGACTGTTTATCTTCGATTGCGTAGTACCACATTCCCTTCACTCTTCCAGGCTGCAGGGTGATCGGCTCTATGTGTGTGCGGTCCCCATCTCAGCATCACAGATGTCCCATAGAATTTCTAGCCACTGTCAGAGCTCCAAGACCCAATGTTCATGAGAGACACGAGCTCTATGGCTTCTCAATGTAACAAAACACATTTTCCATTTGACAAACATGTCTTGTTATGTCTAGAGTAACTTAATTAATTACTTCGAATGACGTTAACATCAGGGAAATAACAAAGTGGTTAAGTCCCTTATTCAACTGTGGCTTAGCGAGGATGATTTGTTATAGTGGCTTAGAATTTCACTTCTGCCTCTTATTTCTAAGTTCAACCCTTATTTCAGAAGTTGAAAAAATAAATTTGCTAACTAATAGCAATTTCGAGACAGTCACTAATAACGGTGCATTATCAGCCAATGAACTTACAGCCTTTTCTGTGAAGGGTCTTGCACTTCTTTCAAACTCGGTGCAGGCAAGTCCCAGCAGCAGAAAGTTATCTCTGTGACTCCAAGGTACGTGTAATCCTCCAGCCCCCAATCCACTCTGCTCTCTCATAGGCTCACCGTCCCTGTGACTCCCAGGTACGTGTAATACTCCAGTTTCCCACTCCAATTTACTCCCTCATAGGGTCACCGCCTCTGTGACTCCGAGGTATGACTAGGCCTAGATCCTCAGTGCTGATTTATTTCATCTCATTTTGCTGCCTCTGTAACTCCCAGATGTGAATGAACCTCATGCTCCTGATTCAAGTTCCTCCATCACATGGTCACTCCCTCTGTGACTCGGTGCTGATTTAGAGCCTCCTGCTCTGCTGTTTCTCCAATGCCAAGTCCTGCTAGGCCTTGATCCTCGCTGCTGATTTATATTCTCCCGCTTTGTGCTGCTCACTGTCAGGTTCTCTCCCTTTGTGACTCTCAGGTAATGATAGGCCTCAAGCCTCAGCTGGGATGAGTAACATTCCATTCCACACTGCTCCCTCATAGGATCGCTGCTGTGCCTGGAAGTGAGTGGAAAAGAGGAGCATGAGCACATGCAGAGGATGTTACAGTGATTGAACGATCTGTTGGGGATGGAAGTGTTTATCTGCAGAGATAGGCAGACCTGCATTGTCTAAAGCAGGTTTATGGAAGATAGAGGGAGAGTTGCAGGCACTGAGGGAGGCAAGGGAAATAGGGGGACGGTGGCTTGTTGGTGACGGAGCCTTGTAGAGTTTAAAGGGCTTTTTGTGAGCTGCTTCCTGAGGTGTGAAAACTTCAACAAATGCAAATCGACAGCTAGGAAGTGTTGAGTGGTACTGGAGACTGTTGGATATTACAGAGTTAGAAGACTCACAGTAACTGGGAGATTACAGATGTTTGAAGTACTCGTGGTGTTCAAGGACCTTCAGAACATAAGGAGGTACAGAGAATGGAAACATTGCAAATTAGTGGGATTGCAGGGGCTGGAAGAGCTAAGGAGGCTAAGGACAATGAAAAATACCAATTTAGCACAACCAGCCGCTGTAATTCACAGAGAGTTAAGGAAGGGGGCCTGTGCTGTCATTGAATACAGATATATGGAGAGTTACAGATACTGAGGGGTTACAAATTTAGAATGGAAGTGGTTATAGATAATCAGATATGTAAACAAGAGTAAAGAAATTTCAGAGATCACTAGCACAGGTGGGAATGGAGGTGGTGAGACATCCTGATAAACAGTAAGTGTTGTTGGCAGAGAAGGATGCCACATATACAAGAAGAGCTGCACTGTCTGTATGCATTTACAGACATGAGTGTTGAAGCGCCTGCTGGAGGGGACACAGATAACAACAATTCCAATGGCTGGTGCAGTGGCTCAGGAAGGCAGCTCAACACCACCTTCTCAGGGACAACTCCAAATCAACTATACGTCCAGTAATGCTCATGATCACGAGTGAATAAATAAATTAAAAACCTACAAGCACCACTGAGGTCACTCAGGAAGGCTCTTTCAGCACACTTCACAAACCCGAAGCAACTATACCCTGAAAGCGCAGGAATTCCAGCTGCACGGGAACACCAGCATTTCCAAGGTGCCCCCCAAGAGACGCTCCATCCTCCCTGCACTGTGTCTGTCCCTTCATCCAAAGGATTACAGTGGGTGAGGAAGGCCGCTCACCACCACCTTCTCCAGAGAATTACAGAAGGGACGGTAATGATGGCCAAGCAAGTGATGGCCACATCCCATCAGTGAATTTGTACAAAGGAGACTCAGGGACTGTTCATGTCTCCTTTGCTTCCTCCACACAACCCACATTCCCATCTCGTTCTGTGTTAACAACAAACATGGGAGCAGTAGATGTACATCCGTCAAATGTATCAAATCTCTTTGTGAATAGTTAGAGGTCAAGCACTCATCCATTTATTCCCGCTGAGTTTTCTGTTAAAGAATTCCCAATCCATGGCAGTACATTCCCTCCAATCCCACATTTGCCAATATTGCTCATCCACCTCTTGAGTGGGACCTTGTTGAAAGGTTTCTGAAAATTCTAGCATACCATTGCTTCCTTTTATCTACTTTGCTTGTTCACAGCCAGACAGGAAAGCAAATCCAACAGGGTTTGTGAAATGAAATTTCAGTTTCAGAACAACATGCTCGTGTGGGTAGGGGATTGGCTGATTAGTAGAAGACAGAGTAGGTACAAAGGGGTCATTTTCACGATGGGAACTGGTGACGAGGGGAACTCAGCTGGGGTCAGTGTTGGGGCCACGCTGTACACGTTATATATTAACAGTCTGGACAAAGGATGTGAGGAGGTACAAGGACTAGTTTTACAAGAAAGAGTCCAGGATGAAATGTTTGCCGTATGAGGAGCAGGTGAAGTCTCTCGGTCTGTACTTGATGAAGTTTCAGAGGCGGCGGTGGCAGGATCTCATTCAAACATACAGAATACTGAGGGGTCTGGATGGATTGGAAGTGTGTGTCTGGGTGGAAGGTGTTTCCTCTATGCGGAGAGACTAGGGGCCAAGGGCACAGCTTCAGAGTGAAGGAACAACACTTTAGAATGGAGATCTGAAGGAATTTATTCAATCAGAGGGTGATGAATCTGTGGAACAGTTCCTGCCGTAGGGAGGGTTGTAGATGAGGGTGACATTTACTCAGATAGGGCTACAAGAGCTGGAGAAGGTTATGGAGATGATTAGATGGATGGAGATACTGGAGGATCTGACAATAACAGGGCGGGTGACAGTGAGGGGAGAACGTTACACAGATGGTGACTTTTGTAGGAACTGGTATGGGAGAGTCACAGACATTGGACTGGGTTCTACAGATCGGGAGTATTGCAGTGACCTGAGAGGATTACACAGTTAGGGAGGATTGTGGAGTCTCCACATTTTGAGACGGTTTCAGGAAGAGATTACACCGATAAGGAGGGATAGAACATAGAACATAGAAAAATACAGCGCAGTACAGGCCCTACTGCCCTCGATGTTGCGCCGACCAAAGCCTACCTAACCTACACTAGCCCAATAACCTCCATATGCTTATCCAATGCCCGCTGAAATGACCATCAAGAGGGAGAGTCCACCACTGCGACTGGCAGGGCATTCCATAAACTCACAGCCCGCTGAGTAAAGAATCTACCCCTAACATCTGTCCTATACCTACCACCCCTTAATTTAAAACTGTGTCCCAAAGTAACAGCTGACTCCATTAGCGGAAAAAGGTTCTCACTGTCAACCCGATCTAAACCCCTAATCATCTTGTTCACCTCTATCAAATCTCCGCTAAACCTTCTTTTCTCCAAGTGCTTCAGCCTTTCCTCATACGATCTTCCTACCATGCCAGGCAACATCCAGGTAAACCTCCTCTGCATTAGTTCCAATGCCTCCACGTCCTTCCTATAGTATGGCGACCAAAACTTCACACAATACTCCAGATGAGGCCGCACCAGAGTCTTATACAACTGCAACATGACCTCAGGACTCCGGAACTCAATTCCTCTACCAATAAAGCCCAGTACACCATATGCCTTCTTCACAGCACTATTTATCTCGGTGGCAACTTTGAGAGATCTGTGTATATGGACACCAAGATCCCAATGCTCATCTACACTACCAAGTAGCCTACCATTAGCCCAGGAATCCATCTTCTTGTTACTCCTACCAAAGTGAATGACTTCACACTTAGCTACATTGAACTCCATTTGCCACCTTTCTGCCCAGCTCTGCAACTTATCTATATCCCGCTGTAACCTGCCACATCCTTCTTCGCTGTCCACAACACCACCGACTTTCGTGTCATCCGCAAACTTGCTCACCCAGCTTTCAAGCCCCTCCTCTAGGTCATTTATAAAAATGACAAACAGCAATGGCCCCAAAACAGATCCTTGTGGAACATCGCTAGTAACTGCACTCCAAGAAGAACCTATACCATCAACTCCTACCTTCTGTCTCCTTTCAGACAGCCAATTCCTAATCCAAACCTCTAATGCAACCTCAATGCCATAGCTCCGTAGTTTTTGCATTAGCCTACAATGGGTTACCTTATCGAACGTCTTGCTAAAATCCATATACACCACATCTACTGCTTTACCCTCGTCCACTTCCTTGGTCACCTTCTCAAAGAACTCAATAAGGTTTGTGAGGCACGACCTGCCCTTCACAAAACCATATTGACTATTCTTGATCACATTATTCTTGTCCAGATGTTCACAAATCTTATCCCTTACAATTCTCTCCAAGACTTTGCCCTCAACAGAAGTGAGACTCA
Organism: Hemiscyllium ocellatum; assembly: GCF_020745735.1. Classification (NCBI taxonomy): domain Eukaryota; kingdom Metazoa; phylum Chordata; class Chondrichthyes; order Orectolobiformes; family Hemiscylliidae; genus Hemiscyllium; species Hemiscyllium ocellatum. The sequence goes on from NC_083446.1 coordinate 29,402,700, forward strand.
CTGGCCTATGGTTACTAGGGCTGCCCCTATTCCCCTTCTTGAACAAGGGGACCACATTTGCTATCCTCCAGTCTGCTGGCACTATTCCTGTAGATAACGACGACATAAAAATCAAGGCCAATGGTTCCGCTATCTCCTCCCTAGCTTCCCAGAGGATCCTAGGATAAATGCCATCAGGCCCAGGGGACTTATCTATTTTCATCCTTTCCATTATTCCCCAGACCTCTTCCCTACATACCTCAAGGCCATCCATTCTAATCATTTGTGACTCAATATTCACATCAGCAAGTGTCCTGTTCCAGAGTGAATACTGATGAAAAGTATTGATTTAGTGTTTCTCCAATCGCCTCCGCCTCCACGCACAACTTCCCACTACTATCCTTGACTGGACCGATACCTACCCTAGTCATCCTTTTATTCCTGACTTACCTATAGAAAGCCTTTGGGTTTTCCCTAATCCTACTAACAATGGACTTTTCATTTCCCCTTCTTACTGCTCTTAAGGTGTCTCTTTAGATTCTTCCTGGCTACCTTATAACTCTCAATCGCCCCAACTGAACCTTCACGCCTCATCTTTACATAGGCCGCCCTCTTCCCTTTCACAAGGTATTCCAATTCCTTATTAAACCACGGCTCCCTCACAAGACCCTTTATTCCCTGCCTGACTGGTACATACTTATCAAGGACACCCAATAGCTGCTCCTTGAACAAGCTCCACATATAATTTGTGTCCTTCCCTTGCAGCCTATTTTTCCAATCCACGATATTGGAGCTGTCGTCGTTTACAGAGATTGGGAGGTTTGGAGCTGTTTAATTGTTAGAGGGATATTTTTAGGGACAGTAATATGGAACGCAGCGGGGGAGTTTAGATTTTATTATATTCCCTATAGTATGGAACGGCACTTCAGCCCAACAAGTCCACACTAACTCTCCAAAGAGTAATCCACCGAGACCCATTTCCCTCTGACTAATACACCTTACGCTCTGGGCAGTTTCGAATGCCAATTCGCCTGAGCTGTACGTCGTTGGACTGGGGAGGAAAATGGAGCACCTGGGGGAAACCCATGCAGACACAGGGACAATGTGCCAACTCCATGCAGACAGTCTCACAAGACTGGAATCGATCCTGGGTCTCTAGCGCTGTGAGACAGTATTGATCACCACTGAACCGCCATGCCACCCAAAACTGCAGAACTGCACAAAGAGAGGGAAGAGAGTGTGTTTGAGGTGCATGGAGGAGCGCACAGAGATGGGGAGTGCTACTGCCGCTGGAAAATAGTCGGGAGGTGTTTACACAGATAGGAAAGTCGGTAGGCATGGGAGATGTTTCCAGAGGTTGCGTGGTGATGGCGGCAAGGAGGCAGGAATGTGATCGGGTTACAGTGATATCATGTTCTCTTGGGGCTTGAGGAAGATACATAGGTGGTTATTTTGGTCTGGCCTGGAGGATTTTACAGAGACAGTATGGACTGCACTTATTGTGGAAAACTACAGAAAGATAGATTATTGTACTAAGTGCAGGATGGGATTATTGAGATGGACAAGTTGTCAAGACTGGAGCAAATTACAAATAGCGAGAGTCGTCAGCATTGAAGTAGGTTCCAAATATACAGCAGGATAATGGGAAGGGTGGAGTTTACAGAAATAGGAACTTTTCTGGCAATTACAAACATTCAAGACACTGGTGCAGGTGAGATGGATAAAAAAGGTGAGTTTCCTTGCTGTATGACTCTAACACATTACAAGAGACCGTGTAAGAGAGGGAATAGGGAACAGAAAGAAACCAGGTTTCAATACCATCTCCTGAAGGGAGGCCTCCTTTACTATATGTTGTCCTGATGCTCACTAAGGCAGCACAGGCTTGGATTGATAACTGTGGCCTTCCTATATTGTCATAGGAAGGCTCAGAACTGCAGTGATGAAAGATAACAAGAGAGTGGAGATGGAGCCTAGGACCATCATGCTCTGTGTTCACCCTTCAGCACTGTATCTGTGTTAGGTCTTCCAGACCAAACTTCGATCACTTAAATTCGCTCTGCTCTGTTCATTCTGAGTGATTTTACCTCGCCACAGGATTTATTAAAGACTCCATATCTCCCTGCCCTCTGGCTGACCAACTGTGTTCAATGAGATGCTGGATGAAACACCCAGCAGTTGGGAAGTTTATTGAGTCAGGAAAGTCCTGAATACGTGCAGGAGACAGAGAAATAGACAGAATAGGATATTAGACTGATGCAGTGAGGGTTACACATGGAGAATGGCACTGAGTCGCACAGAGATCTGGAAAATCCCTGTCTCCATCCCTGGCCTGCGCTGTCTCGTCTGCTTGGAGTGCAGAATTCTGTTGGCTCAGGATTCGATTAGATTAATTACATTGTGGAAACAGGCCCTTTACCCAACAAGTCCTCACCGACCCGCCAAAGCGCAACCCACCCATACCCCTACATTTAACCCTTACCTAACACTACGGGCAATTTAGCGTGGCCAATTCACCTGACCCACACATCTTTGGACTGTGGGAGGAAACCGGAGCACCCGGAGGAAACCCACGCAGACACGGGGAGAACGTGCAAACTCCACACAGTCAGTCGCCTGAGGCGGGAATTGAACCCGGGTTGCGGGAATTGAACCCGGGTCTCTGGCGCTGTGAGGCAGCAGTGCTAACCACTGTGCCACCGTGCCGCCCACTAAGTCGGATCCTATGGAGGATCTGGAGTAACTACAAAAGCTGCAGTTACTGGTAGCAATGAGACCCTCATAGTGACAGGTATCTCATGGAGAGATACTGAGTGATGTCACCTGAGTACTGGAAGGTGTCAGTATCAAACCACTGTCTAGAAGAAGGGGTTTGATTCATGCTGCAAAGAGATCAATGCTCAGGGATGAGGGATCTATCCGAGGGCCAGGCGATGGCTTAACATTGCTCTCACTAGCCTGTTCATCCAGAATTTAATGCCGGTGGCAGGGAAAAGCATCTGAATGTTCAATATCCGTTTAGGAAGGAAATCAGTGGAAGGCAGCTGGTCTGACTTACACATGACTCCAGACCCAGAGAAATGGAGTTAACTTAAAATGCTCTCTGTAATAGTCTAGCAAGGCACTCAGCTCAAGGGCAGCCAGAGACAGCAAGATCCCACAAGTGAATTAAAAACAACATCGTTAGGACCAGTGTCCTGGCCAATTAAGTCTGTAGGTTTATGACAGAGCTTTAAGATAACATAGAGTATGCAGGGACAGGTTTCAGGTGAAAGGAGCTTTCCAACCCCAAAGAGAAAAGGTGACGCATTGGAACAGCATGGGAATGCGGCTGAAGAAAAGCAGAAAGGAACAGGAAGGGACAGAGTGTAACTAAAACTGTACATCAGTGAATCGGTTTTGACAGGACATTGCGAGAAAGAATAAATTATATATTTCTTTTTGAATTGCCAAAGTATCTGCAATAAGATATTAGACTTGCGGCACTGCGATAAATGGGATTTAGTCAGCAGAGAGGTGGGCTTACTGGGTGAACAAAAGGTGGAACACAAATTTTCAATGGTACACAACCGAGTGGGATCTCGGGCAGACTAGGAGAGCAGGATGGGTGACCCTGACAGTATTCAATAACAAAGGCATTGCAGAGAAAGCTTTTGGTCTCAGATAATGTGGTTGAATCGGCCTGAATGTGAAATCTGGGTCCAATGTGTCACAAACACAAGCAGAAGAACTTTTGTTTTAGGCTGCCGAGCAGCATTTCATTGTTCCTCCCTGTATTAAACAGGAATTCATTGGAATTTGTAACAAAGGTAAAATGATAACTTTGGGTGACTTCAATCTTTGCATGATCTGGGACAGTCACACTGACAAGAGTGATATTATCAGAGCTCCTCTTTGAATGTGTTTTGTCAGTCTTATTTTTAATAGCATATTGTGCAGATAGCTGGGGTATCATGATCTCAGATCGACCGTTGAGTGATGAAGCTGAGTGAAGGTGTGATGCAACACACTGATCCTCCAGGAGATTGCAAGATAGTTGAATTCAAAAAGATTATCAAGTTTTCAAGAGACCGTAGAGCACATCCGACCATCAGAAACAAAGCCAATTACATGAGTTTGAGAAGAGAACTGACCAAGATAACAGGGGAAACAGACTGAAATGTTAGGCTGTAAATGAACAGTGGAAAACAATTACAGTCATAGAGTGATAGAGATGTACAGCAGAGAAACAGACCTCTCGGTCTAATTCGTCCACGCCGACCAGACATCATAGCCATTCTTGTTCCATTTACCCATACTTATCCCACTAAACCCTTCCTATTCATATACCCATCCAGACGTCTTTTAAATGTTGTAATTTTACTAGCCTCCATCACTTCCTCTGGCAGTTGATTCCGTACACACAACACACTTGGCATGAAAACGTTCCCCCTTCAGTCCCTTTCAAATCTTTCACCTCTCCGCCCTGAAATTATGCCCTCTAGTTCTGGACCCCCCCATCCCAGGGAAACGACCTTGTCTGTTTAGCCTATCCATGCCACTCCTGACTTTATAAATCTCTATAAGGTCTCCCCTAAGCCTCTGACGCTCCAGGGAAAACAGCCACAGCCTGTTGAGCCTCTCGCTGTAGCTCAAATCCTCCAAACCTGGCAACATCCTTGTAAATCTTTTCTGAGCCCTTTGAAGTTTCACGACATCCTTCAAATAAGAATGAGACCAGAATTGCATGCAATATTCCAACAGTGGCCTAACCAATGTCCTGTACAGCCGCAGATGACCTCCCAACTCTATACTCAATACTCTGACCAATAAAGGAAAGCATACCAAACGGATTCTTCACTATCCTTTTGACCTGCGACTCCACTGTCAAGGAACTATGTACCTGCACTCCAAGGTCTATTGCTCAGCAACATTCCATAAGACCTTACCATTAAGTGTATAAGTCCTGTGAGGATTTGCTTTTCCAGAATGAAGTACCTCACATTTATCTAAATTAAATTCCAGCTGCCAGTCCTCACTCCATTGAATCATCTGATAAAGAGGAGGCAGTGAGGTCCGCAGCTGCTGGCGATCCAGGATGAGAGTGTAGATTTGGAAAAGCACAGCAGGTCAGGCAGCATCTGAGCAGCAGGAAAGCCGTCGGTTCGGGCTGGAGCCCTGCATCAGGGAATGAGGCTGGGATTCTCAGGGGTGGAGACATAAATGGGAGGAAGTTGGATTGGGGTGAAGGAATCTGGTAGTGCAATAGGTGATTGAAAATGGGGGTAAGAGTGTTAGGTCAGAGAGCAGGGTGGAGCAGATTGGTGGGAACAGGTCATGAGGGTGGTGCTGAGCTGGAAGGTTGGAACTGCGGTAATTGGGGAAGGCGAAATGAGGAAAATGAAGTCCACATTGATGCCATGTGGTTGAAGGGTCCCAGGGCAAAAGAAAAGGCGTTCTTTCTCCAGGCGTGGGGTGGTGAGGGAGTGGCGGTTGGAGGAGGCCCAGAACCTGAATGTTCTCGGCAGAGTGGGGGGGAGGGTGTTGAAATGTTTGTCAGCAGGTCGTTGGGTTGATTTTCAGGTGTCCTGGAGACTTTTTGTGAAGTGCGCTGTGAGAAGGCGCCAAGTCTCCTCATCGCCTCTACATTGGGGATATGGGACACCTTCTCGCAGAGCTCGTTGGAGAACATCTCCGGAGACCGGCACCAGTGAACCCCACCGCCCTGTAGGGCAGGATTCGAACCTGTGTGGGCAAGCTCCAATGGTTTTTTAACTCATCGCCTAAACCTCATGACTACAACTACATGCTTACAGCAGGTTATAGAGATAAGGAGGATTGGAAGGACTGGAAGAGGTTTCACAGTTTAAGAGTGTAGTGGGGACTGGAGGAAAACAACAAATTAGGGAGGATTTACGACTGACGGATTCTGCAAAAAAATTTTACAAGGTTAATGCAGGATTCTTGACAGTGAGGAGTAGCAGAAAAATATTGGGTCAATGTCCAGAGATCCTTTACAGTTGCGAATCAAGTTGTTAGGGTGTTAAGAAAGCCAATGACGTGTCGGCTTTCATTTGCAGGGTGCTTGAGCTTAAGAGCTGTGAGGTCATGTTGCAGCTCGATGCATCCTGTGGTTAGACCACAATTAGAATATTGTGTTCAGTTCTGGTTGCCTCATTACAGGAAAAATATGGTAATTTTGGAGAGGGTGCAGAGGAGATTTATCAGGATGTTGCCCGGTCTGGAGGGGAGGTCTTACAAAGAAAGCTTTATGGATCCAGTGCTTTTCTGTTTGGAATGAAAAAGGATGAGAAGTGACTTGGTAGAGTTAAATGAGATGATGAGAGGCAGACATAGGGTGGGTCGCCTGAGATTTTTCCCAATGCGAAAATAGCTATAACTAGGAGGCAACATTGTAAGATATTTGGAGGAAGGTTGAGGGGAGATGACAGAGGTAGCTTCTTTGCAAATAGTGTGGTGGATGATTGGAACATATTGCCAGTGTGGGTGGTAGAGTCAGATACGTTAGGGACATATAAATAACTTTTGGTTAGACACATGAATGATAGCAAAATGAATTTCTCAAAATGGAGACCTGTGACCAGTGGTGGTCCACAGGGATCCGTGCTGGCATCACTGTTGCTTGTGATACATATCAATGATTTGGAGCAAAGTATTGGTTCCTTGATTAGCAAGTGTGTAGATGATACTAAGATTGGTGGAGTAGCAGATAGAGAAGGGGACTGTCAGAGAATACAGCAGAATATAGATAGATTGGAGAGGCGTGCTCGGAAATGGCAGATGGAGTTCAATCCGGGCAAATTCGAGGTGATGCATTTCGGGTGATCTAATTGGAAAGTGAACAATACAGTAAATGGAAAAGTCCTCGGCAAAATTGATGCACAGAGAGATGTGGGTATTCAGGCCCATTGATCCTTAAATGTGGCAACGCAGGACAGCTCATTGGTCATGGCGGCATACAGCATGCATTCCTTTATTGGAAGGAATACCGAGTACAAAAGTTGGCAGGTCACATTACAGTTGTAAAAGACTTTGATTCTGTCACATTTAGAATATTATATACAGTTCGGGTCGCCACATTACCAAAAGGAGGGGCATGCTTTGGAGAGGGTGCAGAGGATGTTCACCAGGCCGTTGTCTGGTATAGAGGGCGCTAGCAATGAAGAGAGATTCAACAGATTCGGATTACTTTCATTATAACGATGAAGGTTGACTGGGGACCTGATTGAGGTCTGAAAAATCATGGGATGAATAGACAAGGTGGATAGCAAGAAGCTTTTTTATTCCCCCAGAGTGTGGATCTCAATTACTAGGGGTCACGAGTTCAAAGTGAGAGGGGCAAGGTTTAGGTCAGATACGCTGGAAAGATCTTTATGCAGAGGGTGGTGGAGACCTGGAATGTGTGGCCAGCGGAGGTGGTACAGGCGGGAACGATAACGTCACTTAAGATGTATCCAGACAGATGCATGAATGGGCAGGGAGCAAAGGGGTACAGACCCTCACAAAATAGGCGACGTGTTTCGACAGAGGATCTGGATCGGCGGACGTTTAGAGGACTGAAGAGCCTGTTCCTGCGCTGTGATTTTCTTTGTTCCTTGAATAATCTGCAGGTTAGATTGATCTCAGTGCAGGATAAAAGATGGGCACAACATTGAGGGCTGAAGGGCCTGTGCTGTGCTGTACTGTTCTGTGTTCTAAATAGGGAGGGTTACAATGGCGGGAAAAGGTTTCGGGAGGCTAGAGAGGATGGGATCTGAATGAATAAGTACATTAGGGAGGTTTACTAGGATTGTCCGAGGTAACAGAGAAAGCAATGGTCTGATATGGAGCAGACTACCCAGACTGGGAGGGTTATGGGGATTGGAGGTGGTTTCACTGGGAGGGAGGAAAAGAGAGCATCAAGGTATTACAGAAATGTGGAGATCTGTCGGGTCGACTGGAGTTTATGAAGATAGGGATTTGAGGAGGGATGGAGCAGTTTACAGGGAGAAGCAAATTGGTAGGATGGAGCAGTTTACACAGACAGGGAGGGTTTCCGGTGAATGGAGCAGATGAGAGAGATTAAGTGGGTTGTATAGACTGGAGGAACAAACAAAGATATGGATGGTAGTCATGACTGAATATGTTTATAGATATAGGAATGTTTCCTTCTGCAGATTATTTAGAGGTGGAGGATGTGGAGTCTGATAGATTTTCCAGTAGGGCAGTATTTTTTCTTCGAGACAGTTCCACAGATAAGGGAGCACTAGTAACTTCCTCGAGTTTGGTCAAAGTGGGAACGTTTGTAGGGGAGGGTGACATTTACACAGATAGTGATGTAAGAGCTGGAGAAGATTATGGAGATGAGTGGATGGATGGAGAAACTGAAGGAGCTTACATTGACAGGGTGGGTGTTAGCATTTAATGATGTTACATAGATAGTGAGTCTCGTCGGAACTTGATTGGGAGAGTCACAGGCTTTCAGTAAGTTTTACAGATCGGGAATGCTGCACGGACCTGAGAGGACTGTCGAGTCTCCAACGAGCGATCGTGTCTTTAGGACTGGAAGAGGTTACATAGATACGGAAATATTAAAGATAGTGTGTACCGTTTCTTTTTCTTGAACAGAGTTTCAATATCACTCATCAGCCAATGATCCCTCAACCTGTCAGGTTTTCCCTTCAACCTAACAGAGACATACTAGATTCTTGAGATCACACTTTTAAAAACCTCCCATTTGTCAGCCATTCCTTGTCCTTTAAACAGAATCATCCAGTTGATGGGAGCATGGTGTGGAGGAGCCTGTGTTGGACTGTGATGGACAACTTTAAAAATCACACAACACCAGCTTACAGTGCAACAGGTTTATTTGGAAGCACTAGGTTTCGGAGCACTGTTCCTTCATCAGGTGGTTGTGGAGCACAATCATAAGGCACACAATTAATAGCAATGGGATTGCAGTGTCATGGAATGTAATACCAAACAAATTTAATTTATGCCTTTCATCTTGTAGAATTATCACCTGCGCTTTGAAAGCTAGTGTTTCGAAATAAACCTGTTGGTCTATAACCTGGTGTTGTGGGATTTTTAATTCACCCAATCGACCTCTGCTATTTCCTACTTAATGGCCCCAAATCTGGCTCTGCTCTAGTTTCACAGCTTAATCTGTGATCTGTCTGACGTTTTGCTATAATTATATTAAAACGAAGACTGTTGTGGTCACGAGACCCAAAGTGCTCTCCGACTGACACTTCAGTCACTTGCCCGACCTCGTTTTCTGAGGGGAGCTCCAGTGTTGCACCTGTCGGAGTAGAATGGGGCCGTCTACATATTGATCTCGGAAACTTTCTTGGACACATTTGACAAATTCCACCCCGTACAGGCCTTTTACGTTCTGGGTGGCCAAGTCAATTCAGGGAAAGTTAAAATCTCCAACAAATACTATTCTATTATTCCTATAGATACCTGCAATATCTCTTCACATCTGCTCCTCTCGTATCCACTGGCTATATGGGGGTCCAGAACACCAGCAGACTGACCATCCCCTTTTTGTTTCTAACTTCTAACCATATGACCTCATTTGATCACCCAAAAGAGTGTCGTCTCGAATCACTGTTGTTATATCTTCCTATCTGTCATTCTGTCATGCCTGTAGCTTGTGTATCCTGGAACACTGAGCTGCCAGACTTGCCCTTCTCTCTGCCATGTTTCTGTTTTGGCTATAATACCCCAAGCCATGCTCTGAGCCTGTCTACCTTACCAGTCAGCCCTCGTACTTTGAAATTAGTACCCTTTAAACCAGAAGTCCTTTCCCTCTTTTGACTGTGCCCCTGGATATCCTGGATAGGACACTTCCTCTCAATGGCTGATGCATTTTTCCCTTGACTGGTCAATGGTGCCTCTCTTATTCAGAGTCCAAACCCCTACCAAACCAGTTTAAACTCTTCGGGGTAACACAAGCAAATCTCCCCTCAGGATACTGGTGACCCTCTGGTTCAAGTCCAACCCTCCCCCTTGTTCAGGTCACTTCTACCCCAGAAGAGATCCCAAAGACACAAGAAATCAAAACCCTACCCCCTCCATCAGTTCCTCAGCCACGTGTCCATCTGGCCGATCTTTCTATTTCTATCCTCACTGGCATGTGGCACTGGGAGTAATCTAAAGATCACAGCTCTTAAGGTCCTGGTTTTTAACTTCTTTCGTGACTCCCTGTGCGTATTTTACAGAATCTCATCCACTTGACTAGCTGTGTCATGTGGTCCGATGTGCACGATGACCTCTGGGTATTTACCCTGTCACTTCAGAGTGTTCCGTAACCGCTCAGAGACACCCATTACCTGGTACCCGGGAGCAGCACACCATCCTGGAATCTATTATGCAGCCACACAATCTCCTGTCTGTCCCCCTTAAAACTGAGTCTCCTATCAGTATCACTATCATTCGAGAGGATCTGACAAACAGAGATTGGGAGGACTATCTGCAGTTTCGTCTATATTTGGGAAGTGGGAGTATGTTAAAGTGATACAGTGATAATTCAGGGTCAGTGTATTCATGACGAGAGAATAGTAAAGGCAGTAAGTCCAGTGAGTACTGGCCAAGCGATATAGTGAGTTTGATAAAGAAAATACAGTGTAATAAACACAGGTGAAGCCATTCGGAAGTATGGGGAGTGCAAGGGGGCTTCTGAAAAATGAAGGACAAACAATTCTCATTAAATATCTTTGGCAAATAGTGTTAAGGAAAAGCCACACGGTATTTCAGCAGTATAGTAAGATAAGAGAATTACCGGGGAAAGAGTGGGACCTGTTAGAAAATAAAGGGAAAATCTGTGTAGGGATCCACAGGACGTAAGTGCGGTCTTCAATATATTCTTCCCATCTGTTCCCACAGGACAAAGGCATTGTCGCCAGGGATTCCAGTTGGAATGGTGAGGTTCTCGAACATATATCAAAAACGTGGACGTATTCTCTTTTTCACATGCATAAAGGCGGAGAAATCCCCAGTTCCCAATAAAATTTATTCCAGGCTGCTATGGGAGGTAAGCGAAGAGATTGCTAGGGCCCTGTTGGACATATTTAATACTTTGCTGGCCACAGGTGAATTGTTGAATGATTGGTGGATCGCTAATGTTCCTTTTTTATTTTATTAAACAAATTACAGAAGTTTACAAAAAAACATTTACAGCTATACGCAAGAGACAGCGATTTTACAAGGGAGAGGAGCAGCAAAGCTAGGCCCCAAACCCTACCGTTCAACCATATTACAGGGAGATAAAGACAAACCTCAAATCCCATTTCCACATATGACAAGACAGTGACAATGACATTGGTACATTAGACAATACAGTTACATACAGAAGTGCAGAAAATACAGACCCAGCAAGCCCACATCCCTCCCACCTTCCGACCACACTAATGCAGCCCGCCCCTACCCACCTTCCGGCTCTCGGTTCACCCCATGCCCCTTCCAGTTCTCGGTCCACCCTGACACACCTTTCGACCATCTCTAGGACTGCCCACCCCGGTACCCGCCAGGGTCGCTAATGTTCCTTTGTTCAAGTAGAACAGCAGGGATAGGCCAGGTAATTACCAAACAGATAGACTATCAGCAGGGGGAGGGAAATTATTGGACACAATTCTGAGGAACGGAATGAGTCCACATTTGGAAAGGCAGAGATTGATTAGTGATGCTCATCACGGATTTGATAGAGTAAGATCCTCTCCCGAATTCAGCTTAGATTTTTGTTTGAAATTACGATTGAGGATTTTGATGAGGGCAGTGCAGAAGATGTGGGTTACATGGAGTTCATTAAGGCGCTTGACAAGGTCCCTCATGGAATGCTGGCCCAACAGATTCATGGGATCCAAACCAATTAGGCAACCTGGATCCACGATGGTGGAGGGTTAGTTTTGTGTTTCAAATTCTTTCACCAGCGGGTGTACCACAGGGATCTGTGCAGCAACCATTGCTGTTAATTGTAGAACATAGAACATAGAAAGGTACTGCACAGAACAGGCCCTTTGGCTGACGATGTTGTGCCAAGACTTAATTCTCATGTAAAATATAGTAACTTAACCTACGCATCCCTCAACTCACTGCTATCCATGTGCATGTCCAGCAGTCGCTTAAATGTCCACAATGACTTTGCTTCCACCACCTCAGCTGGCAACGCATTCCATGCATTCACAACTGTCAGCTTAAAAAACCTACCGCTGATGTATCCTTTATACCTTCCTCCTAATATCTTCAAATGATGAGGTCTCATACCAGTCAATCCTGCCCTGTAGAAAAGTCTCTGTCTATTGACTCTATCTATTCCTCTAAGTATTTTGTACAATATTAAGTACATAACTTAGATGTGACAGCGGAAGGTATCATTAGTAAACTTGCAGATGACATGAAAGGTGTGGGTGTTGTCCATAGTGAGGGGAATGGTCTCAGGCTACAATCTGAATTCTGAGGCTGGCACAGAATGTTAAGGCAGGAATTTAAATAGAAAACGCAGGCAAGAGCGCAGCAGACAATGTGGGAAAACTGATCAATTAAAGTGCACTTATTTCAAAGTAAAAAACCTAACTGTTAAGGCAGATGAACTCAGTGCATGGATGGGAACATGGGACTGGAATACCATAGTTGTACAAAAACATAGCTGAGGGAGGGACAGGGCTGGGAGCTCAACGTTCCAGTGTACAGATTATACAGGAAGGAGAGAACAGAAGGTGAGTGAGGAGAGGTATTGTAGTTCCCATCAACCTGTTCAGCGCTGTCTCCACTCATTTCATATCCCTGTTTCTTAAACCTTCGCACCCAGAACTATGTGAACATCCAGATGGTGGATTAATTCAGATTTCAATCTCAAACTTATTTCAAAGAGACCAACCTCATGAAGGGCATCTGTTTTTTTTTAAATGAAATCAAACGACCAAGGCTTGATGGCGACTTGAAGCAAGACTCTCTCACATGCAAGTTTAACACAATCTCGGGAAGTGTCATGCCCAAAAACAAACGAGCCAGTGACACTCCTGCATTTCCAACACCAAACCACCTGAGAGCCTCTCAGAACCAACTACATCCCACCTTGCTTCAGGAATTCTAAGCAGCAAAGCGTTTCAATGACATCGCCTTCTCATTCTGTCTCCGTGCAGACGGGACAGTGCTTTTTCTACCTTCCTCTTGGACTGAGCTGTATGCATTGGTGGAGTATTCAGCCATTTCCCACCATTTGCAGGCAGTGTGAGGGGAGGCAAGCGCGGATATGCTCTGAAGCTCTCTCTCACCGGCACGGCCAGTTCACTCAGGGGCTGGAAGAGAGTAAATTTGATTGCGAATTTCCTCGAAATATCATTTATCTGAGACAGAGAGAAAGATGCTGAATTGGTGGGAAAGAGAGAAATGTACTCCGGAGTGTATGTTTGTCCAGCCTGTTTGGTGTTCAGAATCCATCTTCACACAGTAATCCTGCACAAAGTTTTTTTTAACAGGAGCATTGGATTCTTGACTACAACCGGCTAGCAGTTAATATCTGAGCTCCGACTGTCCCTAAACGGAGAGAATCCACATCAAACCCTCACTCACTGAGAGCCATCCACACAGGCCCTGAGCTGCGGGGCTGCTAACAGTCAAACGCAGACGAGAGGGTTAAAAATAAGCCATTGTTTTTCCCTCAGCCTCTCTGTCCCAGAGACATGGAGAGGAACGGTACCAACGAGAGGTGTCATTCCCACGCTGACCGAAGCTGAACAACCCATCGTGTTCATGGCGAATCACTGTCACTGGTATCTCTCTGAGGTTATTCATAATCATTGATATCTGCCCAAATAATAGGGATCGGAGTTTGTGCCATAATGCTGTCTCCAACATGCGGATCCATTTGTAATTCATGGCTTTTCATTTCACTGGGAGGACAGTACTGTGTGAAACAACATGGGGACTAACGGTAGGGCGTCATGCGCATGGCACATACCACAACTGATATCTCTCACCTGCAGCAGTTTTTTTTTTCCCCAGCTCAGGCAAGTGACGTTGCGAAGCAGATCATAGCAGACCGACAGAGAACAGGAAAAGAGCTTCCAGACCTTCAGAAGTGTGTTTCCTCAGCTGTGTTAACTTGGCGGGTGTATCAATACGAGATATTCATTTCAGATACATTGAGTGAAAGAAAGCGGGAGGTGAATCAATATGCAATGCATAGAATGTAGTTCGGTTATAGATTAACATTGGCGGGGGTAGTATACACATGCTGAAACGTGGAACTGTCAACGAGCAAGGGCTGTTTTCAATCCATGAATTTCTTGATTATGGGCCAAGCACGCTCACCCTGGGCCACTCTGTTAGTGCTGACTACAGCACTTGCCCGCAGTCTTCAGCTTTTCATCTGGCGTATGGCATGTACCTTAGAGCATGATGATGAAAAATCTTCGCTGTTCTTGATTGATAGTCTGTGTCCCGTCTTTGTCAATATAGCGTCTATGTTACTTCCCACATTCTGTTGGTTTAACTGTGATTTCACTCAGAATCACAAAATGTTGTCACAATACGGACTGTTCGTTGGATGCTGCCTAACCTGCTGTGCTTTAACCAGCAACACATTTTCAGCACAATACGGACTGAGGCCGGTAGGCCCCTTCACTGTGCTCCACACAATGAGGAAATAAATGTATCGATCAATTGCTGGATTTTATACGATTGATTGATTGATTTTCATCTGTGCCTAAATACAGGGAAAAAGCTTTGTTAGCGTTTGGTAAAGGCAGATCATAGTAATCAAGGACATGCCGATCACAACGTGGGTAAAACAAACTTTGGACAGACGAAGGCATTCAGGTTACTCCGCACAGGATGTGCTCTCAAAAATATCTGCATTAACAGGTTCAGCATCATTTGAAGTTAGAGAATTTATTTATCAGACTAGTCAAGGCCTAGAATAGTAAAGAGCGGGTTTAATGGGATGGTGGAGTAGATGAAGAATCACACCGAAGAAAATAGGAAAGACTGAGTTGTGTCCTAATGGAGGGGTTCCACCTGGTGTGAGGCTGGTAAGAATACATAGGAGGGGAATTCCCTCCTTCAGGTGAGTGCATAAGCAGAGGTGAGAATTGTTTGCTTTAGCTCGGCATTAAATGCAAACCAATTAGCTCAGTCCGCTGGCTAACTGGATTTTGGTATAGAGTGAGACCAACAACATGGAATTAATTGTTGCACTGTCTCAAGTTGCCATTAGGATCATTCTCTCCCCCGTTCAGCCTGATCTGTAATACTATGGTGACTCTAATGAGTAAGATTTTGTCCGTCGATGTAAAACATGATTATCATTGCCATCTGTTGCCTTGAACATTTGGTCACAATCACAAGAAATAGGACTGAGTCCATTTAATACTCCTTGATCTCCGCCGGAATAATCCAGCAACAAGACTCACCCTTATTCATGCTTGAATGCTCTGTTCCGCACAGCAGCAAAACGACTTCTCATGACGTTACCAGATTTGCTGACAACACTCAAACTACCCAAAGAGATAAATCTAGTTCTTTCCGAATGGTTTAATGGACTGTGCGAGTTTACAGCAAATGAAATAACATGAAATGAGCTAAATAGTCTTGCCCAGAATGTAATCTAGTGCACGGTCAGCGATATGAGAAGGCTCATCAGACTAAAACTTCCCTTCTGTTTCTTTATGCACAGATAGATATTCACCTGAGGACTACTTGCAGCTTTTTTGTTAATAGTTGACACCTTTCCCAAAGACAGAACAATCATCCAAATCAGAAACTGGAGTTTGAGGATACATTTTGCCTTACTCAACATTGTTTTTCAATTGCGCTTCAGTCTTATGATCCAATAACCCTTGGTCAATGTCATTAAAAGCAGTTTAAAATCAGGACTGAACTTATAAACTCGGCATTTTACGCACCTTTAAGTACCAAGCGCTGAACAATCGCGCCACAGGAGCCGCGGTAGCCAGCCTCTAACTTGTCCTATTCGTACCTCTGGGACTTTCCACCCAATAGCTCGACTTTTGCTGTTGTTCTGAAATGAAAACGAACGCTGAGAAAGTTATATTGAAATGGACCTGCGATTATTGGAGCATCAGATTCAGAAGATGTCCTAGAAACATGTTGTGAATAACAGACTTCTTTGACAATTAGGTTTCCATGGGTTCGTCCGTTGTTGACAGATATTACTACATTGCTGCTGTCACAGGGCTTTTTATTCAATCGGCTTTAACTCGGCACAGAACTCGATTCAGTGAAACGTCACCATCTTCCTTCTGAACGTTTATACAGACAACATGAAACATTCTGCACTGAAAACCAATCTTCAAAGACACGTTGAACGGTTTTCATGAATATTGAAGATACAACATGGTTATGCAAGATTTAGTTGAATTTCAGTTTAAATTGTAAAGTGGTGAGATTCCAGGGTGTTTCAGAATGTCCGACATTCGTGTTTACTTGTGGCAAGAATACCATCCCAGCAAAGGGGAAATCTGTTCCTGAAACCCAAAATCCACATGGTCCCTTGCTACATGTGCCCATTTGGACCCCTATCTGAAGGAGCACACAGCCTGACAGAGGGTCTGTGAAAATCCTCCACACACTGAGCTAACGCTGGAAAAAGAGCTGTCTATTCCCGCTGTGAGAGCGGCGGGATAAAGGGAAGGACCTTGATATTCCATGGTTTAGATTCACATTGTCCTCATGGTGTAATTGTTTAAAACTCTTTACCAGAAACAGAACAGACAGAGAGCAACAAGAGGATGCTATTGAACCTCTCGGTCCTACCCCGCAATCTGGTCTCATCATGGCTGATGGAACACTGTAATGTCTTTTCCCAGCCAATCCACATCCACCTATGGCCCCCCTGGGAAACAGATATCTTAGAAACAGAAAAAGTCAGTGCGATTCTGTGTGTGTGTGTGTGTGTGTGGGGGTGGGGGGGGCAGGCAAAACCCACCACTAATGAGGTGAGGAATTTCCTCTGATCAGCTGTAGGAACGCGAATTCCAGATGACAGGAATTGACGATGAATCAGCAGAACAATAATTGATTCTGAATAAACACCGACACAAACCCAACAAATTTTGAATAACAAAGCTGTAGAAGTCTAATGCACTTTTCCTTACGCCACAGATGCGCGCTATCCGCCATTTTACTGCACGCAAACTTGCGGTGTTTGGGTCGTTCATCAAGCATCTGTTTATCCTCGCCACACTTTCCAGTAACTGGTGCTTATCCGTGTGTGCCCCAGCTCCTCAAGTGTTCAGTTAAATAGACCTGAAATATTCTTATCACTCTTACCTTTAACAGACTTTCAGACAGTGAATTACAGATAAACAACACTCTCAGGGTGGAAACATTCTTCCTAAATCTCCTCTAGAAGTCTACTCTCTTGTGTTTAATGTGTAGAGCTGATGATTAATCCTTCCAATAAAAAGTTTACTCTTATCACACATGCCGATCTCCTTAATGTGCATGTTCATCAGTTCCTCACTCAGCCTTCTCCGCTCTCAGACAAACAGCCCCAGCCTAACTCGTCTACCTTCATAGTGGGAATGGTTCAGCCCAGGCAATCCCTTGGTCAATCCCCTCTGAACACCGTCCCGTGCAAACACACGATTCCTGCAGTCCATCGATCAGAGCAGAACAAATTATTTGGAGGGGCCAGTGTTGACTGGGGTGTACAAAGGTAAAAATCACACTCCAGGTTATGGTCCAACAGGTTTATTTGCAGAGAACTAGCTTTTGCAGCACTGCTCTTCATCAGATAATTGTGGGGCGTAAGATCATAAGACACAGAATTTATCACAAAATTTTACAGTGTGAGGTAATTGAAATAGTTAAGTCTCTAATATTTTAGAATGAATATGTTAGTTGCTTTTCTGTCGTATGTAAATCTCAGAAGTTTTTTTAAAAGCTGCATTCTCAAGAGAACTTTAACAATAGGTGTCATATTTGCCCAAATAACGAATTGAAGGCGTGCTGTGCCCTGTGTGAGGCTGCCAGTGCCCCAATGTCCAGACTGATTCTAATCTAAAAACAAAAAGGACTGGCAGAATCTTACGCGGATGCTTGCAGTTTTTGAGCAAAATAAAACGTAATTCTGTCAGTACAAATTCACCCCAAAAATGTGTATGTGTGTGTGTGGTGGGTAAGTATGAATGTGAGAGAGTGAGTTTATGTAAATGTGCGTGAGTCGGAGTCTTAAAGGGTATGTATGTGAGAGGGTGCGTGTACGTGTGAGTGTGTGAGTGAAAGAGAGAGAGCTTGTTTTTGAGAGAGGGTCTGCCTGAGGAAATGGGTCTGTAAGAGTGTGCGTGTCTGTCTGTGTGTGTGCGCCGGAGTATGTGTGTCAGTCTGTCGGAGTGTCTGCTTGTCTCTGTGCGTGTGTCTGCATGTGTTTGTGTCTGTGTGTGTGTGTGTGCTGTGAAGTGAGGTCACCTGTGATGTGGCAAGAACTCAAGGTCCCGTTTGAAGCCATCTCCACGCTGACCAAACATGACTATCAGCCTCGGCTCGGACTCTTTGCATTGTTGACTGTCCAGAAGTCCGCCTTGGGAGATGGTCACCAGAAGGTACGAGGTCGAATGCCCCGGACTGCTGAAGTGTTCTCTGTCTGGGAGAAAATACTCCTGCCTGGTGATTGTTGTGGCATGTCCATTCATCCATTGCTGAAGCCTCTGCTCGTTGTCGCCAAAGTACGATGCCTCAGGGCATCCTTCTCACACCTGCCCCACGTGTGAGAAGGGATTTATTCGATCTTACAATCTGCTGAGGCATCAGACAGCACGCAGAGGATTGAAACCCTTCACCTGCTACATGTGTGAGAAAGGATTCATTCAAATCTCTCACCTGTGGAAACAACAGTGCATTCCCACCGGGGAGAGGCCATTCCGATGCTAAATGTGTGGGAAAGGATTCACTCAGTCCTCTGATCTGCTGAAACACCAGCGAACCTATACAAGGGAGAGGCCATTTCGATGCTGAGTGACTCAAAATGGTTTCAGTGATTCATCCTTCCTGCTGATACACCAGAGCGTTCACACTGGGTAGAGCTCTTTCCCTCTCTGTGAGCCAAGGGATTTAGCTGTGTCTTCAACATGACTGAGAGACCAGTGGGTGCACACACCTGTTCCGTGTGGACTGCAGGACTCTGAATCTGCAGTTACTGTTCATCAGAGTCAGGACTGGACCTTGTACATGATGACACTGTTGGAGTATTGATGTGGTTGTTATTAATCTCACTAACTGGGCTGGCGTTGATTGAATGTATATTGCCACTTCCTGAACCTCAGGATGTCTCTCTAGGCACAAGGCTCCACAAACAGCAACGTGACAATGTGCAGGGATCATCTGTTTTGATTTATACTTTGATTGAAGCACTGCTACTTCACAGTACCAGGTACAGGTTGGAGTCCAGCCTTGGTAGACTGCCTGTGTGGAGTTCCCACATTCTCCCCATGATAGTGTGGGTCCCCTCCAGGCGCTCTGATTTCCTCCCACAGTCCAAAGGTGTGCAGGTTAGGTGGATTGGTCGTGCTAAATTGCCCACGGTGTCCATGAAGGTGAAGACTAGGTGGATCAGCCATGGGAAATGCGGTATTACAGGGATGGAGTGCAGTGGGTGGGATGTTCTTCAGATGGTTGGTGGGATTTGATGGGCCAATGCTCTCCTTCCACGTGTCGGGATTCTATTCCACGATTGAGGATAAAGGCGACACAGCGGGGTGTCCTTGGGAGAAGGAGCATGTGGTGTGTATCAATACTGTTAATGCCTTGCGATAGAGGTGGGCACCGCAGGGGATGCAGTGCTTTATCTCCAACGCTGCCCCCTCACTCCCAACTCTACCTTGATTTAGTCCCTTCTCACTTTGTCACCTGTAATGGTTTGCTTTGCACGTAATGGGCTTGGTTGTTACATAGTCAATTGGTTACACGGGTGATTTACTGCTGGTGTTTATATGTTAACAAAAACCAAAATGGCGTAATGATGACTTTGATGATGATAAGGTTGCTCAGCTATGTGTGATAACATCTTCGAGGAGAAAGTGAGGTCTGCAGATGCTAGAGATCCCAGCTGAAACAGGAAGCCATTCCTGATGAAGGGCTTATGCCCGAAACGTCGAATTTCCTGTTACTTGGATGCTGCCTGACCTGCTGCGCTTTTCCAGCAACACATTTTCAGCTGTGTGTGATAACACTTCTGGGTCGGAGAAATGGCGGGGGCGGGGGGTGGGGGGAGAACGCTTCACAGCTCACATAACAAGGACTGAAAAGCAGTTAAATCAAACCAAAGGTTCCAAGAGGTAAGGAATATTTCCCTGGAGTTTGAGTAACTGAGAAGTGATGGCGTCCGGGAATAGATAGGACATTTTACAGGGCGTTTGAAACTTTAAAAACTGTTATATTCAGATCGTTTCCATTCGTTTACTTTTATTTATTCATAATAAGCTTTAACACAAGTTTTGCAAATTTGTTGTTTTTAATGTAAAAGAAAAATGTTAAATAAAATCCATCAAATCTTCTCTCGCTGAAAACTGATGTGGAAGTGCAATCTCCAGGAGAATCCCTGCCCTGCCCACTTCTTCCTACCTGGGCTCCATGGCTACATACATACCTGGAAGATAGCAGGAGGAGGCCATTTGGCCTTTCAATCCTGCTCTACCAATCAATGGGAAACAGCTGATCAGCTAGCTCAGTCTTCTGTTCCTGCTGTATTCTAACCCCTTAGATATAGTTATTCGAGGTAAATTCATCTGGGTTCCCATCTGGCTTCACCGCCTTTTGTTACAGTGGTTTTGTTGTGTTACTGTGTGGGTGCAGGCAGGGGTAATGTGATGGATCTGCATCCTGGAGGATGCATTCAGCATCCCTAATCATCCTGCAGTAACAACAACAGGGTTTCAGCAACTAGAGAGAGAAACCATTTCCAGGATATGGGCATCACTGGGTCAGCCAGCATTTATTCCCCATCTCTAGTTACCCGTGAGAAGATGGTAGTGAGCTGCTGTCTTGAACCATTCGCAGTCTATTTGGCGCAGATAGACCAACAATGCTGGGACGGAGTATGTTGCAGGATTTTGGCCGAGTGATTCTTCATCTTTGGTTCTTCAAATGCTGGTTAACTTAATCACAATCTGCAGATGATTTTGTGATTTCAGTGTGCGAACCTTCACCAACTAACACACTGTATAAAGAAATATGTACAGATTAGAAATTCAGAACAGACAATTCTTGTTTCTCTGGAATAGTTTTCCCCCTTTCTTCCCCTGAAGCTGTAACCCTCCAGCCCACTTACTATCTCCCACCGTTCTGACTCTGCTACCCCTAATACACAACCTCCACATTCTCATGGAGTTACAGATAAACAGATCCATACCAACGCATCCCGTCCCTGGTTAGACTCTGCACCCTTTCTGGGTTCATTTCCTTTCCCTTCAATTGCTGTAAGTCAGTAATGTAAGAGCAGAATGAAACAAAAGGAAACAGAAAGGGACGTGGCAGATCTTGGGCAGAGGAGGAACCTTCAGTCTGAGAGAATGGCTCAGATCCTTCTTTGTTTCCCATTGGTCGATTCCCAGCATTACAACGAGTTGGGGATGGAACTTGATCCCACTTGGGTGTGGTGACACTTTGACCCCCCAACTGATCAACACTTTAAGCCGATTAGTCCCTCCTCGAACTAATCACAGTGTGAAATGCTTTCCGCTAGTTAACCCAAATTGATGATCCAAAACCCGCCCACATTCTGTACAGTGCCGGGTTTCCCCTCACGCGTGTGGTCACCGCCTCAGCGAATGTGGGAGTTGTAGTCCCCATGTAGCCACTGGAGACCTCTCTCTAGAAAGTGAATGAAATTTGTGAGGTGGAGGCTGTTGTGTATTAAATCCCCATTCAGGCACACAGGACATGTGGGCTGGCACTGGGATTTACTGAGACATCCACTTATACAAAGCGATTTTTGACGTAAGGGAAAGAGATTCAGCCAACTGGGGGATAAGGAGATTAATAACGGGTCGCAAATTTTAAGCAGAGGTGGCTCAATAGTTAGAACTGCTGTCTCACAGAGTCAGGGTCCCAGGTTTGATTCCAGATTCTGGCGACAGTGTGGAGTTTACACATTCTCCCCATTTCTGCATGGGTTTCCTCTGCAGTGGTTTGGGGGGAGGGGGATGTTGAGAGGGAAGGCGATGGGATGGGGAGGGGGAGAAGGATGTTGAAAAGGAAGGTGCTGCAGTGGGGGAGAGAGATGTAGAGAGGGATGGTGGTGTGGTCGGGGATGGCATTATTGAGAGGAAGGGCGTTGAGGTGGGGGAGGAGGATATTGAGTGAGAAGGTGCTGAGGTGGGGGAGGGGAATATTTAGAGGGTTGGTGGTGGGGTGGGGGTGGGGAATGTTGAGAAGGAAGGTGCTGGGGTGGGGGGTGTGGATGTTTGGAGGGAAGGTGCTGAGGTGGGGAGGGGGTTGTTGAGAGGGAAGGTGCTGGGGTGAGGGAGGGCGTTATTGAGAGGGATAGTGCTGGGTGGGGGAGGGTGATTTTGAGGGGGATGGTTTTGATGTGGGGAGGTGTTTTTGAAGGGGAAGGTGCTGGGGTGGGGGAGGTGGGTATTGAGAGTGAAGGTGCTGGGGAGGGGGGTGTTGAGAGGGATGGGGCTGAAGTGGGGGAAGGGGATGTTGAGAGTGAAGGTGCTGGGATGGGGAGGAGAATGTTGAGAAGGAAGGTGCTGGGGTGCTTGGGTGCTGGGGTGCTGGGGTGGGGAGGGGATGTTGAGAAGGAAGGTGCTAGGATGGGGGATGGTGTGTTGAGAAGGAAGATGATCGGTTGGGGCAGGGGGATGTTGAAAGGGAAGGTACTGGGCTGCTGGGGTGGGGGAGGGGTATGTTGAGAAGGAAGGTGCTGGAGTGGGGGAGGGTGATGTTGAAAGGGAAGGTACTGTGGTGGGGAGGTGGATGATGACAGGGACAGTGCTGCGGCTGGGGAGGGGGATGTTTAAAGGGGAGGTGCTGGGGTGGGGGGATATTGAGAGGGAAGGTTCTGGGGTGGGGGAGGGCATGTTGAAAGGGAAGGTGCTGGGTTGGAGAGGGGATGTTGAGAGGGAAGATGCTGGGGTTGACAGGTGGATGATGACGGGGACGGTGTTGTGTTTGGGGAGGGGATGTTAAGAGGGAAGGTGCTGAGGTGGGGAGGGGGAGGTTAAGATGGAAGTTTTGGCGTGTGGAGGGGTAGTTTGGAGGGAAGGTACTAAGGTGGAGAAAGGGTTGCTGGGGGAAGGTGCTGGGGTGGGGAGAGGTATGTTGTGAAAAAAGGTGCTGGGTTGGGGAGGGGGATGTTGAGCGGGAAGGTGCTGGGGTGGGTAGGGGTTGTTTGGAGGGTTGGAGCTGAGGTGGGGAGGGGGCTGTTGAGATGGAAGGTGTTGGGGTGGGGAGGGGGATGTTGAGAGGGAAGGTGCTGGTGTCGTGAGTGTGATATTGGAAGTGAATATGGTGGGGAGAGGAATGTTGGGAGATAAGGTGCTGGGGTGTCGAAGGGAATGTTGAGGGGGAAGGTGCTGGGGTGGGGAGGGGGATGTTGAGAGAGAAGGTGCTGGGGTGGTCAGGGGGATGCTGAGAGGTAAGGTGCTGGGTTGGGGAGTGTGATATTGAATGTGAATATGATGGGGGAATGTTGATAGGGAAGTTTTGGGTTGGAAACAGGGATGTTGAGAGGGAAGGTGCTGGGGTGGGGAGGGAGATGTTGACAGGGAAGGTGCTGGGGTGGAGCGGGGGATGTTGAGATGGAAAGTGCTGGGGTGGTGAGGGGATGTTGAGAGCGATGGAGGAGTGGGCCATGGTGACCGAGAAAGAACAGTGCCTGTAGGAGGTGGACATGGAAGGGGAGGGGAATGTGTCTGATGGTGACATCTTGGAGTTGGCAGAAATCACGGCTGATAATCTATATTCTGCATGTAAACAGAGACCCTGAACTTCCAGTTACCTGGCACTTTACAACACTACCCTGTTCGCTGGTCAACATCTGTCTCACACTTTCTGCAGTGTTCCAGCAAATATCAGCGTAAGTTGGAAGAACAACACCTCCTTTTCCATTTGGGAACTGTGCAGCCCTCCGGACTCAATACCAAGTTCAACAATTTAAAGCCTGAACTCTCCCCATGTCCTAGCCCTCTACCCCACAAACCAGGTTTTTGTTATCACATAGCCTGCCATTACACACTACCTCTGGTAAGCCATCAAGTCTCCTTTAACAGTGATTTACACTCCCAACAACATTGTTATCCATTCCTTTATCCAAGTCTTCTTCTCACTCTATCCCTATCGATCCTTTGCACCTTACCTCCTACCCCCACTCTTCAGCATATAAACCAATATTTTCCAACTATCAGCTCCGAGCGAGGGTAACTGAATCTGAAATATTAACTCTTAACTCTCTTCACAAATGTTGCCGGACCTGCTGAAATTGTCCAGCACCTTCTAGTTGTTGTTTCTGATTTACATCATCCGCAGTTCTTTTGATTTTACTTCACCGGGAATTTCTAATTCAGGTCTAGCAGTCTACATCATGTGGTTATAAACCCTCCCAGTGCACACTAACTCCATTTCTCTCCCAGTCTGTGCTGTCTCTCCCACTCCCTTCACACTCACTGAGTAAAACAACCTTCACATTTTCACCCTGCATTATTTGCCAATGAAAGTAGTTACTAAAAATGATCACGAAGGTTTATAATTTCTCTCTCTATAAATTAAATATCCATGAAAACTATCTGCTCCTGTTCGAAATCACTGATTAACCTTCTCAGCTCCAAGGAGAATTATATGAAAATATGTTACATCTCCATAAAGGAGAAACCTATCTTAGTTTTAATTTATTAGTGTCATAGAGATATACAACACAGAAACAATCCCTCCGGTCCAACTCATGCATGCGAACCAGGATTTCTGGATTCCCATTTGCCAGGAGCTGACCCATATCCCTCGAAATCCTTCCTCTTCATGTATCCAATCAGATGTATTTTAAATGTTGTAATTGTACGAGCGTCCACCCCTTCCTCAGGCTGCTCCTTCCAAACAAGCACCACCCTTGACGTGAAGAATTGCCCCTCAGACCCCTTTTAATCTTTTTCCCTCACACCTTAAGCTGTGTCCTGTAGTTTTGGACCCATCACACGTGGGAAAATGACCCTGACTATTCACCTTATTCATGCCCATCATGACTTTATAAATATTGACAAGATTACCTCTCTGTCTCTAACACTCCATTGGAAATACTCCCAGCCCAGTTAGGCTTTCCCAATCCGTCCAACCCTGGCAACGTCCTTGCAAACTTTTCTGAACGTTTCAAGTTTCACAATATCATTCCTAGAAGAGGGAGACTGGAACGGAAAACAGAATTCCAGAAGAGCCTTAAATCAATGTCCTATGCAGCCACAATAGGACATCACAACGTCTGTATTCGTGCATTGTCCAATAGTGGAAAGTGTGCCAAACGCTGCCTTCAGTACCTTGCCTACCTGGGACCCTACTTTCAGGGAATTGTGAACCTGCACTCCAAGGTTTCTTTGTTCAACAAAGCTCTCTAGGACCATCCTATTAAGTGGATAAGTCCTGCCCTGATTTGCCATTCCAAATTGCAGCATCTTACATTTATCTAAATTATGCTGTCTGCCATTCCTCAGCCCATTGCCCCATCTGATAAATATCTCGTTCTACACTGAAGTAAATGTCTTTGCTGTCACCTACAATTTTGGTGTCTTCTGTAAACCTACTGACTATACATCATTCACATCCAAATTATTTATATAATAAGAACAGCATCGATCCTTGCAGTACACTGCTGTTCACTAGTTTCCTGTCCACAAATCAACCCTCGATTACCACCCTCTGTCCACTACTTTCAAGCCAATTTTGTACCCCAATAGCTAGTTCTGCCTGCATTCCATGTTATATAACCTTGGTAACCAGTATAATTTGTGGAACCTTGCTGAATGTCTTTCTGAAATCCATATTGACAACCTCCACAGTCTCCCTTCAATCATCTTTGTCATTCTTCAAAAGATTCAATCAAGTTAGTGTGACACAATTTCCCACACACAAAGCCGTGTTGACTATCGCCAATCTTGCCTTGCCTTTCCAAACACATGTAAATCCTATTCCTCAGAGTCCCTTCCAACTACTTGCCTGCCACTGGGATGCTCTGGAGTGGAATTTCTCCCCCTGAGTGCAGATATGGAAGACGTGGAGGAATTGAGTACAGGACTATACTCGAAGGAAATCAGAAGATCAAAAATGGGACATGAAATAACTCTAGGAAACGGTTTTCTAGGAAACTCTATGAAAAGGCTCACTGATCTCTTGTTCCCCGGCCTTTCCTTACCGCCTTTTTAAAATCATTGCAACCATCTTCCAGTACTTCACCAGTGACTATCGATGATGCAAACATCTCAAGAGGGGTCCAGCAATCACCTCACTAGCTTTCCACAAAGTTCTGAGATACATCTGAACAGTTCCCATTCATTTATCCACCTTGATGCGATTTAAGGCATCCACTAACACCTTCTCTGAAATATGGACGTTTATCAAGTTATCACTATTTATTTCTCCAAACTCTCTAGCTCCTGTTTCATTCTCCAGTTAAAAAAAATGTGAAATACTCGCATACTATCTCTCCCAGCTTCTGTGGTCCCATAGACGATCTTGTTAATCTTTAAAGGGTCCTATTCTCTGCCTCGTTATTCTTTTATCTGTGATGTATTTGCATAATCTCTTTGGACTCACCTTGAACCAACTTCTGGAGTTATTTCATGTCCCTTTTTTGCTCTCCTGATTACTCTCGAGTTTAATCCTGTACTCGTTTCCTTCACTTCTTCCATATCTGCACTGAGAAGGAGCAACTCCATTCCAGAACATCCCAGAAAGGCTTCACATTTCGAGGATTGCAATTTCCTTCACACGTGATCAACAATGCCCTCCAATGCATATCCTCCACACTAATCTCCAGGTATAGTTCATTAACCACTGCCATTTTCACTACCTACATTCAGATCCCAGCACCAGGGATATATTTCCCTCAACACCCCTATCTGAATTCCGCATAGACCATTCCCTCTTCGATTCCCTTGTTAGGTCCACACCATCCCTTAAATCCACCCTCCATACCCAGCGCCCTGCCTTGCTGCCATAGGAGATGTAAAACCTGTACCCACACCTTATCCATCACCTCTGTCAAAGGCCCCAAAGGATTTCTTCAAATCAGGCATAGATTTACCCGCAAATCTAAACACGTCATCTAATGTGTCTGGACATTATGGACACTTTACCATGGCTAAATCACCAAACCTTCATTTCTTTGGACTGTGGGAGGAAACCGGAGCACCTGGAGGAAGCCTAATCAGACTTGGGGAGAAAGTGCAAACGCTATACAGAGAGTCAATCGAGGCTGGAATCAAACCCAGGTCCCTGGTGCCGAGGAAGCAGCACTAACCACTGAACCACAGTACTGTGGGATCTTTGTGCTGACGTGCTGCCCCACTGACACCTCAGTCACTCATCCTGACTCATTTCCCAAGAGAAGAGGCAGTGATGTTCTAGTGATATTATCAAAAGACAGTTAATTCAGAGACCCAGAAACGATCTGGGGACCTGGGTTTGAACCCACCACGGTAGATGGGGAATTTGAATTTAACAAAAGATCTGGAATTAAGTATTTAATGATGACAATGAATCCATTGTTGATTGTTGGTTTTAAAAAAAACATCATCTGGTTCACTAATGACCTTTAGGTAAGGAATCTGCCATCCTTACGTGATCTGGCCTACATGGGACTCCAGACCCATCGCAAAGTGGTGGACTGTTAACTGCCCTCTGGGCCCAGCTAGTAACACCCTCATCCTGTGAATGAATAAAGAAAAAGGTCAAGTTTTGTTCCTGCTCTAGTAGGTACATCCTAGAAACTGAATCAGAATTGATCTCGTACACACTGAACAAACAGCTTTCCATCCAAGCCCTTAACACTACCGCACAAAGAGATGATGCTGGTAAAGTTAAAACCCATTCTAATTGCAACCATTTTATTCTTACAGATAACAGATACTGATCTCCTGGTAAATTTACTTCTCAATTCCCCGTTGACTATTGGGCGGGATTCTATAATACAATCCCAATGAGGTGATCATCCCTTTCTTCTTTCTCAGTTCCACCCAAATAATTTGCCTGGATTAAGGACCAGGAATGTCCTCCTGAAGCCGAGCTGTAATGTTATCCCTCATCAAACCACCACTCCTCCTGCTCTGTTGCCCCCTTTCTATCCTTGCTATAGCATCTATACCCAGGAACGTTATGGTGCTGGTCCTATTAATCCCTGATTCATGCCTCTGTAATTGCTGTAATATTACAGTCCCATGTTTAAAACCATACCCTGAGCCCATCTGCCTTCCCTGTCAGACCACTTGCATTGAAGTAAATGCAGTGTAACTGCTCAGTCTGACCTCATTCTCTGACGTGCCCTTGCCTGTCTTGACGGTATGACCTCTGAACAGTATCAGCCTCAGACTTACCTCACTATCTCTTTGGGTTCACTCCCACTCCGTCACTGGTTCAATTCCTCCTAAGTATCACTGGAATTTCTTCCCTTCCAATGCAGGTATAATCCATCCTTCTTACGCAGGTAGATTCTACCCCACAATGGATTCCAATGATTCAAAAACGTGAATCCTTCTTAGCTCCACCAGGTTCACAGGCACTCATTCATCTCCTCCATCCTGCGATTCCTCCTGTCACTAACGTGTGGCACCGGGACTAATCCAGATATTACTTTCCTTGAGGGCCTACTTTTTATACCTCCAGGCTAATTTACCATATTCTCATCAGAACAACATCCTTTCTCTTCCTATGTCATTGGTACCAATGTACAACCACATCCCACTGCTTATTCTCCCTTTTTGAGAAGATTCTACTCCCTCTCGGAGACATCCTTCACCCTGGCACAAGGGAGGCACCACCCCATTCTGATGTCTCACTGTCAGCTGCAGAAATGGCAGTCTGTGCCCTACAGCAGAGAATCCCCTGTTATCATTGATCATCTGGAATCTGACACATCTATCATTACCTTGGAGAGACTCAGTACCAGGAACTCGGCTGTCAGTACGACAGTCGCTTGAGAGTCTATTACCCCTAACTTTTCCAAACCAGTATACTTATTTGAGATGGAGACAGTCACTGGAGACTGCTGCATTACCTGCCTATCACTCCTACTTTTTGCAGAGGTTCCCTATCCACCTGACTGTATCCACAGTATCCTACCATTCTGAGACTGCCACCTGCCTTGCTCCCTGACACCACCCACCCCGTCAATTCCTAACCACCTTTAACTGCCCCGCTCCAACTGATCCTTGCAATCTAATGGGATTCGCAAACCCACTTCCTGACGACATAATGATCAGGATCATTGAAACTCTCCATGATCGCCCAAATCAGACTGGAAGGGCACATCAATCTACGCATATCCATCTCTGCACCTTAACATTTTACAGACCCAGGAAAAGGCACACTCTTACTGCTCTACAAAACACTACTATCGAATAAAGTTTTTGAGAAGATTTGTAGCTCGGGTGCTCGTTCACAGGAGGCTCCCAAGCACTGAAGATGTCACCTAGAACGGGGACGAAACGTATGCAACAAAAACTCCCAGCTCGGCGAACAGAACCACAACACACTCGAAGAACTTAATACCTATGATTCATATTTTAAAATTTAATCAAGAGACTGTAAGTCACATTAAAAAGAAACCCTCACTTTATTCACAATTGTAGATTTACGAAAATAAAACAGGCTATGATTTATGTATTAATAGCTGATCCCGAGCTGTAGTAGTTCTGAGAGTGATGTCTCTCCGGGGGCAGGTGTGGAATGTCACTGTTTCTTTCTCTTTTCTCCCAGCTGCATTTCCAGAGAGGTTTATACTTTCACAGCCAGTCAGCTGGGAGAGGTCACTGCGTGTTGCCTTTTCTGCACAGACCAGTTTTTATTGGCCATCTTGATTTGACTTGGAGAAAAGTGGTGGTAAACTGCCTTCCTGAAATACTGCGGTACATGTGCTGGCAGTGCACCACAGTGCGGTTTGATCCATAATCCCCCTCCAGCCTTCACTATACTCCCTATATGTGGTTCCTCGTCCCACCTCAGAACCCTCCCTATCTCTGTAATCCTCGTCCAGCCTCACATCCCTCACTATCTTTGTAAGCACCCTCAAGCCACACAATGCTCCCTCCCTGTCTCTGTAATTCCTCCTCCAACCTATAGCCCTCTTTATCTCTTTAATCCCTCTCCAGTTTCAGAAATTACATGTCTGTGGTGTAAGGTTTTTATTTTGATTCATTTTTAGTTCTTTTATCACAAAAATGGAAAATACAAACCCAAAAATGTGTGAATTTGTTTTTGAAACAGATTTCTGTTAACTGACTGTTTGGAGAAGCTGCCACACGGATGGGCCAGTAACGTACCTCAATTTGTTCACATAGAATGACGGACTTAAAAAAAAATCACCGCCAAATAGTGAGGCAATGTTCTAATGTTATTCTTGCTAGAGGAGTAATATGGAGACTTTTGTAATGTTGTGAGGATTGGGGTTCGAATCCCAGCATGGCTGATTGGTATTCAATAAAATTGGTATTCAATAAAATTGGTATTCAATAAAATCGTATAATGACCATGAATTCATTGTTGAATGTTGCGGGGGGCGGGGGGGAATCATCTGTTTCACTAATGTCCTTTAGAGAAGGAATCTGCCATCCTTACCTGGTCTGGCTGAGATGCGACTCCAGATGCACAGCAATGTGGTTGACTCTCAACTGCCCTCTGGACAATGCATGTTGGCCGAGCCAATGATACCTATATTCTCGAAATGAATAAACAAAAAGATTTATTTTAAATCATGGAGGAGAGCTTTTTAAGAACGTAATTGCGTTTCAAATTTAAATAAAAAGGATCACCTTAGTTGGATGGCACGATAGACGCTGCAATAATCAGAGGGAACTTGAGGGACAATTGTGCAGAGAGATCTCAGATATATGTCAGAATAATGATGTTTAAATAGTAAGCAATTTAATTTTCCAAACTTTGATTAGGATTACGATAGTGTGAAAGGTTTGGTGGGTAGGGAATTTGGTAAATTAGTATGAGAACATTTTCTTTATTGTTGTGTAAATGCCCCTGTCAGAAAAGGAGCAAAAGATGACCTTTTCTAAAGTAACAAGACAGGACAAATGACTGACGTGTAAGTAGGGGAACGCTTTGTATGAGAGGAAATTGCGGGCCACTTGTAGAAATATTTGTGCAATTGAGAATCAGGTGAGGAGCGGAAAGTGGCTAATGTTGTACCTTTATTATGGAGAAGCCTGGGAACGTTAGACCTGAGAGCCTGATCTCAATGGTGGGTAAGTTGTTGGAGATGCTTCAGAAGGATAGGATAGGATTTATATGCGTTTTAAGAGTTAAAGAAGGATGAGGGACAATCAACTGAGATAAGGTGAGGACGACCGATTCTGGAGGTCAGAGTCAAGAGTGAGGTGCGGGAAAAGCACAGCAGGACAGGCAGCATTCGAGGAGCAGGAGAATCGATGTTTCCAGTATAAGCCCTTCATCAGGAAGGGAATGATTAGGGATAGTCAGCATAACTTTATGAGAGGGTGTCTCATCAACTTGATTATTGTTTTTTTAAGTTCGTCACCAAGAAGATCGATTAGGGCAGAGCGTTAGACATTGCTTATTTAGACTTTAGTAAAGCCTTTGACAGGGTTCTGCATGGGAGACTAATTTGTAAAGTATGATCACATGGGATTCAGGGAGAATTTGCCAAGTGGATACAAGGTTAGCTTAACCCGTAGGAGACAGAGTTTCAGACTGAAGGCCTGTGCCCAGTGGTGTTCCACAGGGATCGGTGCTGGGCCCACATTTGTTTGCCAATCATCTAAATGATTTAGACCATAATATGCAAAGTATGGTTTGTACGTTTGTGGGTGACACTGAAATTGGTGTTTAAGTGTACAGTAACAAACGTTATCTGTGATTACAAAGAGATCTTGATCAATTGAGTGAATAGGCTGAAGAATGGCAGATGGAGTTTAATTTCAATAAATGCAAAGATATTAAATTTTAATAAAACAAGCAAAGGCAGGGCATACACTAATTAAAATTAGAGCCTTGAATCATGATATAGAACAAAAAAACCTAGAGGTGCTGGTCTTTGAATTTTGCATCACATGTAGACAGGATGGATAAGATGGTGAGAAAGTCTCTCGCCTTAAAACTTGTCTTTAAACATTTAGACTAAAATGTAATGCTGAATTATAGAACACATTTACTGCACACTAGAAAATACACAGGACAGAAAAATACACAGGTGGCTCAGAAAAAAGTGCGAACTCAAGGAATACAGAAGATAAAAACATCTGTCCTCTCCTGATGATAACAAGATGCTCTAAGGCAATTAAGAACATTTGTTTAACATCAGTGACACCAAGTGATAACATTCACGGCTGTTCTTTCATGAAATTAATGAAAGTGTTTGATTTAAAAGCCTTGGAATTGATTTTCAAGTCCTGTCAATTATAATGAAACCTTATTACCCCTTGCAAGCTGGGCAAACACAGAGAGAAAAACATGTTTGCCGTTACAAGACCCTGAATTGAGAGTTCAAAAGGACACTAGGGAGAGACATCATTTTAGTGCTGAGGCTGCTGAAAACAGTAGAAAATTAACTCGTCGTGTTTATTTGTTATGGATTGAATTTACTTGCATTTTTGAGACTTTTTTGGTATTATGTAGCTATTACTGGTTATTAAATACAAATTCTGTAAATGGCAATATTGATGAAGCTTTAATATAGTTGCTGTTCTTGCAGACCGCTCTACAGACCTTACAGACTGGCCCACTGTCAATTCTAACTAATCAGATCGTATGTCTTGTTTGAATTTGAATCACAACCTTGAAAAGAAAGCATGTTTACTTCAATGACTAATGGATCAGTTTAAATGCAACTTTACGGTAACATCTCAGCCTCGGATACAGAATGTTTCAGTGCTTCAAAGCAGGAGTCTGCTCCTAGCTTAGAAATTATTCTAGGCCAAACATTGAAGGGATTCTGGCACAATGTGTCAGGAAGCCATTTTATGGTCAAACGTTTGCCCTCCTTGCAAAGAAGCCATTTTGTAAAACAACCGTATCTGACATGTGAGCTGTGCAAGGTTACATCATGAACTCTCCAATTAGCTCAGACTGGCATCTCTTTATGATAGGAGTTTATCTCGCTTGCAGGTGCCTAACCCGGCTGGGTATGGTTTTTTTTCCCACCTGATGGATGTCTTCGGGCCTGTAGGAGTGATTAGTTGAGCGTACACAGACCTGCCAATTAACTTCCCTTCCTTACAAATTATCGACTTCTGCAATTATCAGTATTACTAAGAACATGCAATATTTTTGTAAACGTTTTGTATGAAAGAAGCCACTTTGTATCAGTACAGCCTGCTGGGGCACCTGAAGAGCTGTTATCCCACTCTCCTCAGTTATTAGAACCTAGTTAGTTTAGATTATGTGTATCAGTGTTATGTTGGAATAGTGATGCTGTTGACAAATAGAGGGGATGACTAAAATTAAACTAATCTGTCTATAAGAGGTTTTTATTTTGGACTTCCAAAGAGTACGATTTCCGGGACGAACCAAGAGAGAGAGGCTGCCAGGTCTGGGTCCACACGGAATCCCCTGGGCCGTCTCAAATCTGTACTTTAACAACAGTGTTTAGCATGCATGCGTTCATTGCTCAGACCTTTGAATACAGGATTTTGGACGTTATGTTGAGGCTGTACAGGATGTTGGTGAGGCCTCTTCTGGAATACTGTGTCCAGTTCTGGTCGCCCAGTTATTGGCAGGATATTATTAAATTGGAGCAGGATCGGACAAGATTTATCACAATGGTGTCATGAATGGATGGATTGTGTTATAAGAGAGGCTGGATAGGCTAGGATTTCTTTCACTGGAGCGCAGGAGGTTAAGGGGTGAACTTATTAGAGGTTAACACTATCACGAAGAGTGTAGATAAGATGAATGGCTGTGGGGCAAGGGGAATTCAAGACTCGGGTACATACATTTTGAGAAAAGATGAGAAAAGTTGTAAAATGATGATTTTTTTTATTTTTGCACTTGTGGATTGAACTTGCAGAGGAAGTGGTAGCTGTGAATATAATTACAATATTTAAAAGACATTTGGATAAGTACATAAATAGGAAATATTTGGAGGGATATGGGCCAAGCAGAGGCAGGTGCAATTAGTTTTGTTTGGAATTATGTTTGACATGGACTGGTTGAATCACAGGGACTGTTTCTGTGCTGTATAACTTTATAACTCTCACTCTCGCTTCCTCTAAATTCCTCCATTCTCACAACTCTCTCTATCCCTGTCACCTCATCCAGCATCACAACTCTTCATTATCTCTACATCTCCTCTCCACTCTCAGAACCCTCCCTATCTCTGCGATCACAAACATCTCTCGTCTCTTACAGACTCACAAATCTCTTTGATATGTGCCTTTCTCGAATTCCAGCCTTGATGACAGGCCATTTTGATTTCAGATTCTTGCACCCTGAGCTGCAAAGTTTCCTCAAAACTCTCTCTGGTTAATGTTTATGGGAGGCAAATGAGCCAATCATGTATCATCTAATCTAATATCACCCTCTGACCTTGTTTCGAAAATGGCTTATCATATTCTGATATTAGGTGTCTCAGAGGCCTCTAGGACAAAAAAAAAGGCTCAGTGGTCCATCATATCTGTGCTGTAAAGAAATCGCCCAGCTAACTATTCTAATCCAATTTTCCAGCACTTAGCCCATAGACCCGTCAGCCTTGGTATTGCAGTAATATCCCTAAATATACCTTAAATGTTTTCAGGATTTCTATGTCTCCCACCCTTATCGACAGTGAGGATTAGTGAAACTGTTGCTCGATGATGACATCACCCACAGGAACACAGAGCAGCTGGGTCAATCCAAACCAACGATCGCCCACACATTGGGAAGGTTGGCAGGCTCCCTGAGAGGAGGCACAGGAGATTTACGAGGGTGATTCAAAGACTGGGGGATTTTTGCTGCATAATTACGGTTTTATCACATTAGTTTTTCATGTGACATGGGTGTTGCAAATACACATCAAGAGAAGCCATTTACAATAGATGGACTCTCCTTCTCAACCTCTCCCCTTGCCTGTGCTGGGAAAACCTTCAGGTTAAACCATCATCAGACATCTCTCCCTAATGAGAGCAGCCACAGTACGGTCTGGTAGGACAATGATGACTTTAACTTTTACACAGTGATGCCGCTGTGACTCGGGGGTGGGAGAGGGAATGCTGAAGGTGGTGGATGGAACTCCACTCAGGCATAGTGCTTTGTCCTGTAGGATGTTGACTTTCTTCAATATTGCTGGGGGCTTCACTGATGCAGGCAAGTGGAGAATGTTCCAATACAATCCTGATGTGTACCTGAGAGATAGCGAACAGACATTGGGGAATCAGGAGTTTGGAGAAATTGAGATTGGTCTCCTAGTAGCAAAGGAAATTGAGGTTGAGCTGTGATAGAGGGGTTTACAAAAGATATATATTAGGATGGCAAACCTTACACTCATCAGCTCATCATAGAAGGATTACAGGAGACATACTGAAGATTTGAGGGCGATGTATTGAGAGAATGGGGTGATTCAAAGGAGAACTTCTATGCAGCAAATGTGAGTGAGCTGGAACTTAATACTCTCACACAATGCGAATATCCAAGGCCAGACGAATTCGGTAACTCTGTCAGAGTTTGGCGTTACAATTACTGAGATTTCCACCTGAATGTTCACTTGTCGTATCCTGTAATACAAGTTTATAAAATCCATCACTGTCAGTTCAGGTTAGAAACTCATACCGTCCCCTCTTCCTGGCCCAGGATGACTGTACACATGACCCCTTGTGGAGACCAGCAGTCAGTCAATTCAGGGGACAATCTATGTGGGTTTCTATGAGTTTCCACCTTGGGACTTCATGTGACTGAACAGGGCAGTTCTTTGACACATGGTACAGAATGTTCCAAGAATCAGTGAGATGTGGAGAGCAGGATATGCTTCCTTTTCTTTCCTTCTGTGCTGCTGCTGTGCCTCATCAATAAGACATAGGGTGGGAAAGGCTCATGCAGCTTGAAGGGCAAGTTGTCTCCATTCTGACGAAGGGGCAGCAAGCTCCTCCCAGTCATTCCAAAGAGTATCCCTAAAAAGACAGCAACTGAGCATGCTTCCCACTGCCCACTGCTCCCAGTGAACATTTAGAAGGATTTGATGGGGGAGGGGGTCTCCTAGAGAAGGCACAACAGTAAAGTTCTCAGAGGATTATAAAGAGAGTTATTGATAGGAGAAAGTGGCAACAAGTTGGCAAATGGAGGATAACTTGGGATATTGTGAAGCTGTTCATTTTGGAAGAGATAAGAAAAGAACAGAGGACTATTTAAATGGGGAAAATTGTAGAAAGCTGCACCACAAAGGCATTAGGGGGCAATTGTGCAGGAAAAACAGATAGCTAGCACACAGTTATAACAGGGTACCAGTAGAGCAAATAGAATGCTGCTCCTTATTTCAAGGGATTTGCAATATAGGAGTTTGGAGTCTATACCTTCGGGCAACTGTACAACATGTTGCTGACACCACATCTACAGGAATGAGAGCAATTTTGATTCCTTTATTTAAGGTAATATATTATTGGAGGCATTTCAGAGAAAATTCACTGAGATGATCCCTGGTTTGGAGGGCTTATGTTTGAAGCAAAGGCTGAACAAGTTGGGAATCAACTCACTGGATTTTGGAAGAATGAGAGGTGATCTCATTGAAACATTGAGGATTCTTAGGGAGTTTGAAGGCTAAATGCTAAAAGGATGTGACCCGTCATGGGGGAGTCTGGAACAAGTTTTTGGGTCAGTTGCTGAATCAAGGGTTCTGTTTCAGAATCATCATGTTTAAGGCAACACCGACACGGGAAAGGGGTTTCAGAAGCAATGGAGCTGGGGTGAGGGGGAGACAAGCAACATTTTAAGAAATTGGAATTCCTGGTGTTTGTGATTGTGTAGATGTCTGATCAGAAAGTCACCTTAAAGTCAGATATGAAAGCAACATTGCGAAGAGTGTGGTTTGCCTCAGCTAGTTCCGAGTGAGAGAGGGGGCTCAACAGTAAGGGAAAGTAATTTGTAATAGCAACTGAAGGCAATGGTTTGAGCCATTACAATGTTTCATTGGAGGAAATTCCAGATAATCGAGTCGTGGAAGCGAAGCATGGTAAGCAGTTTGATAACTGAGTAACAGTGGAGCAATGGAGAGCGATGATGGGGAGGGAGAGCTGGGCATTGACAGTGTACACGCGAAACCTAACAGTGCTTTTGGAAGATGTCACCTCCTGGTAGTATGTAAGGGAGATACAGGAGGGACCAAGAATAGATCCAAATACAAGGAATTCAGAAAGGAAAGCAAGAATGGAGATGGAGCAGGATTTTCCAACTACGATGATGTCAAATTTTGGGCTTTAACAGAATGAGTGAGAAGAACATAACCAGAAAAGGCAGACAGACAGAACAAGGAACAATATCTGTGAATTGTCAAGGGGGGAATGGGGAGGTTGTGACAAGCTGGAGAACGAGACAGAGATTTGGAATGCCCATGAATTAGCTAGAAGCGGGTAAAGGGTCAGGCTGAGCTCGAATAAGTCTTGACAAGAGACTGGAAAAAGATGTTAGTTTTGGACTAAAATGAGGAGCACGATCTGAGGCAGTTTGGCTCGGTACTCCTCACTCTTGGTGTTGGAGGGGAGGATTGAAATCCCACCTCGGTAGACGGTGATCTGAAGTTACGAAAAAAAAGACTGGAATGAAGAATCCACTAATTGCCGTGGAACCATTGGGGATTTTTTCTGCCATTGACAATGTCCTTGGGGGAAAGAAACCTGACAATGGCCAATCAAGTCACTCATTGTATTAATC
This sequence comes from Hemiscyllium ocellatum, assembly GCF_020745735.1. NCBI lineage: Eukaryota > Metazoa > Chordata > Chondrichthyes > Orectolobiformes > Hemiscylliidae > Hemiscyllium > Hemiscyllium ocellatum. Next base: position 29,440,680 of record NC_083446.1, read on the forward strand.
ACTACACTGTCTCAACAAAGGAATGAAACCGGTTGGACCACATTACATCTACCAATGCACTGGAAAATACAACCACACAATCAGCCCTCTTGACTTTGCAACTTCTGCCTCACTGTGGGCCAAAAACAGCAGCAGAACTGTTCTCCAGCCCAATCTGAAATCTCATGGCCTGGTGTATCCCCCACTCCACCAATAACATCAAGCCAGGGGAATCAACTCTGGTTCAATGAGAATCCAGATAGACATCCAAGGAGCAGTACCAGGCATATCTAAAAATGAAGTGCCAACCTGGTACAGCTACCAAACCTGCATATCAAACAACAAAAGCAACACCAAATTGAACGAAATGATTCCACAATCAATGGATTAAATGTGAACTCTGCTGTTCTGCCACACCTAGTATGAATGGTGATGGACAATTAAACAACTCACTGGTGGGAGCATCACAGATACCCCCCCTACTGACAGGGGGGTCTAACACCTCCATGCAAATGATAATACAGCAGCATTTACAGCATTCTTCAGCCAGCCATGTCAAGTGGATCTGCCTTCACTGTTGGTCACTAACATCGCAGATGTGAATCGAATTGGTTGAAAACTCATTTCCAGTAATATCAAGAAATGGGCAAGTAGTGTAATGGCTATGGGCCCTGCCAACATTCTGGCAATAGTACAGATGTATGTGCTCCATATCAATCAAGACAAGTACTGCCCCAGGATTGGCATCTAATGACATTGTGGAACATTGCCAGGGGTGTTCAACACAAAAACACTGGGCAAATCCAACCCAGGCAATTTCCCTCTATCAGTCTACACTTGATTAGCAGTGAAGTGATAGAAGGTGTCATCAAAAGTGCTGTCAAAAAGCACCTGCTCAGCAATAACATGCTCAGTGACGCCCAGTTTGGGTTCTTCCAGGGCCACTCAGCTCCTGAGCTTGCTACAGACTTGATTCACAAACTGACAAACAGTTTAATTCCAGAGGTGAGGCGAGGATGACACCCAGTCCCACTCCAAGACCACTATTTCGACTTTAGTGATATCACCTGCGGAAAATCTCATTCATTTCTTTGTTAACTCTAGATTTAATTATCTTAACTCACTCGTGGCCAACATCTTACATTCAACCTCCTATAATCTTAAGAATTTTGAAAACTCTATTGCACAAGTTCTCACTTGTACTAAAACTTGCTGATCCATCAAAAGGCTCAAATTTATCAGCAACAATTTACTTTCGCACCCTTGTTTTAATTCTTGGCTGTAATCATTCCTATCTCCCTGCACCACACACCCTTTCATATCTCAATAACTCATTTCAGTTCAGACTCCCAACGAGACATGTATTTATGAGTTCACCTGTGTGACTGTTTCTATACCTTCCAAGGCAACATGGTCTGGAATTCCCACCCTAACCCTCTAAGATCTGCTTTCTTCCTTTAAGGCATTCCTGAAACAAAATGCTTATTTGGTAATGGTTTTGGTCAGCGGACATAATATTCTCCATCTATGGCCTTATGTCAAAATCCTAAATAATATTTTTGTGAAATTAGAAACATGTCGATTTGTACAGATATCTTCCACTCTTCACTATCATTGAGTGAATAATCTGTAACATCTCTTACCCAACCACTTTGTGGGAGCACCTTCACCACACAAACAGCAGCAGTACAAGGAAGTCAAACATCACCTTCTCAACAGGCAACAGGACTTTGGCATTGTTCACTGGTGTCTGTGGAAGGAGAAATAACGTTGATGTTTGAGGGAGTGCAATATGAATTGCATGGAATGAAAATGGTGCAGAATTTGATAATCAGAAGTGGAAGGTATACCCACTTGCTTATTGGAAAAAAGAATTCTTGACTGTCAAAGATATTGTGGAAAAAAATAATCTGGTAATCGAGCAGCATGTGGTCAGGAGCCAGGCAGCAGTGGACAATCTATTAACAAAAGGTCTGTGAAAGCAATAGCAAAATACTACACCGTGCAAAAATACAGCTATGAGAGACTGAGGAAGCTAGATAATGAACAATTGGACATCAGGAACCCAGAGGTGAACCAGATCAGTGTTTACTTTTATTGACCCCAGAGTCGAGATGTCTAGCAAAGAAACAGACTTCTTCTGTCCAAACTGTCTATGACAACCAGATATCCTAACCTCATCTATTCTCATTTGCCAGCACTAGGCCGACATCCCTCTGAACACTTCCTATTCAGATGCCTGTTAAATGTTGCAATTTTACCAGCCTCCACCACTTGCTCCATGAAAGAGTTGCCCTTTAGGTCCCTTTTGAATTTTCCCCTCTCACCTTAAAACTATATCCTCAAGTTCTGTACTCCACCAACTCAGAGTAAACGCCTTGTCTATTTATGCTATCCATACCCCTCGCCATTTTATAAACCTCGGTAACATCACTCCTCAGCCTATGACACTCAGGGAAAATGGCCCCAGATTTTTATGCCTCTCCCTACTACTCAAATCCTCCAAACCTGGCAAACTTCTTGAAAATCTATTCTCAATTCCTTCATGTTTCAGTGCCTCCCTCTGATAAGAGGGAGACCAGAATTGCACACAATATTCGAAAAGTGGCCTAACCAATGTCCTGTCCAGCTCCTTTACTCAGTGCTTGCACCAATAAAGGGAAGCATACCAAATATCTTCACTATCCTATCAACCTATGACTGTACTTTCAATGAACTCTGAACCTGTACTCCAAGGTCTTTTTTGTTCAGCAAGACTCTCCAATACCTTACCATTCAGTATACGAGTGCTGCTCTGATTTGCTCTTCTAAAACGCAACACCTCACACTTATCTAAATTAAACCCTATCTGCCACTCCTCAGTCCAGTGGCCAATCTGATCAATATCACATTGTACTCTGAGATAACCGTTTTCACTGTTCACAATACCTCCAATTTTCGTGACACCTGCAAACTTACTAGCTGTACCGCCTCTATTCCAAAAAAAAATCCATTTCTCTGTGTTTGAATGTACTCTGTGTAAATCCTGCCCCATGACTGTCTACCAGGGAGAACTGCACGTACTCCCTTCTGACCCTTGCCCCCTGCAAAGCTGGCGGCCGTGCATGTGTCCAGTGAATCGTTGCCCCGAATAAAGATGGCGGTGCTTAAGAGGACCGATCACTCAATGAATCATTTTCCGGTTTGCTGCAAAACCGGGAGTGTAAGTTTCAAATTTGTGTTTTTCGATGTGCACCAAATGTTTGTAAAACCTCTCAGCCCATATCAACACCATTTCCCTCCTGCTGTTTATTTCTTTCCTGACCGACAGCTCTCTGTTTGCACGTCCCGAAGAGGATGATCACGTGAGATAGTCTAGTCCCACCCATCTTCTGCTCGGATTGGTCGGCGGACCAACTGCCCCGCCAGGTGCTTCAGCTCTGCCCCTGCTTTTCCATTGGTCCGTTGCTGACATCAATCACTGGGGCCCATTGTTAGCTGGAGCATGTGCACCGCTTCGTGGCTTTTGTTACTGTTTATTGGTTACAAGAGTGAGGGACAAAGTTAAAAATCACACAACCACCTGAGAATGAAGCAGCAAAGCTAGTGATTCCAAATAAACCTGTTAGACTAGAACCTGGTGTTCTCTAAACTTAAATTTTGTCCATCATAATCCAACACCAGCACCTCCAATTCTAGTGAGGGAGAAATGCATAACATTACAAAAGATCTCGGAACAGGAGAAGGCCGTCCTGCCCTTTGAGCCTGCTCTGCCATCCAATAAGATCATGGCTGTTCATTTCGTGGACGCAGAACCATTTACTCACGTTCTCACCGTATCCCTTAATTAATTAATTCTTTTTTTAAAAAAAATCTACCTTAGCTTTAAAAAGGTTTGCTGAACTAGAATCAATTACTTCCCTGGGTAATGAATTCCATAGAGGTCAAGAACGGGCGGCACGGTGGCACAGTGGCACAGTGGTTAGCACTGCTGCCTCACAGCGCCAGGGACCTGGGTTCAATTCCCGCCTCAGGCGACTGTCTGTGTGGAGTTTGCACGTTCTCCCCGTGTCTGCGTGGGTTTCCTCCGGGTGCTCCGGTTTCCTCCCACAGTCCAAAAATGTGCGGGTCAGGTGAATTGGCCATGCTAAATTGCCCATAGTGTTAGGTAAGGGGTATATGTAGGGGTATGGGTGGGTTGCGCTTCGGCGGGTCGGTGTGGACTTGTTGGGCCGAAGGGCCTGTTTCCACACTGTAAGTAATCTAATCTAATCAAGAAGTTCCTTCTCAATTCAGTCCTAGATTTGCTGTCTCTAATCTTGAGGTGATGCCCTCTTGTCCTAGCTTCATCTGTCAGTGGAAACATCCGCTCTACTTCTATTTTATCCATTCCATTCATTATTTTATACGTTTCCATTCTTCTAAATTCCAATGAATATAATCCCAATCTAATGTTGTTAGAAACAAAATTCAATAAAATTTAGACGAGAACACCAAAGCTGGAAACAAGACAATTTATTCTATGATCTTGCAAGAAAGGACTCCAATTGCAGAAAGCAATTGAAGTAATGATTATTCAAACTATTTTACAGTAATACTTTTGAGGTACATGAGGTCACCTCTTCCGATCCCTTCATTACCCAGTCTTTCATGCCATTCCATCTCTGCCCATCTATGCTCCACGCCCATTGCCCCTTTCTATCCAAATTGGCAAATATCCCCTTGTACGTGCTGACATAAGGATAAACTCGTATCTTTGATCTTCCCTTCTCCTATTTTGTAACATCTTTCATTGTTCATGGGTACATTTCATTCTTGAACACATATCTGAACAATGCATCTTTTAGTGCCTCACTTATTTCTTTCAGTATTCTTTGCTTTTTGCTGAAACTGTTGTTTTAAACAATATGGTTAAAGGAATTATTTTCTTTAATAATTCTACATTAAAGTTAGTACTTTTAATCCTAATTATGCAATAAATGTAAAGATACATTTTCCTAATACTTGCTTACACTCCCTTGAAAACAACACACTTTCCCATTTCTTACGCTGTTAAGCCAACTGCCTCAACTCCGGAAGCAACCTTATTAACCTCCTCCTTATCGATGGTGCGGGGCAACTATAATGTGATTCAGCAAGAGTGAGGATGCATTGAATGTGGTAGCAAAGTGCCGGGGATGCAAACTATTGAAATGTGGAGCTGGTTTAAGGAACAGATATTGTGTGTCCTTGACAGGTATGTCCCTGTCAGGCAAGGAGGAAATGATAAGGTAAGGGAACCGTGGTTTATTACAGAAATTGCATCTCTTGTTAAGAAGAAGAAGGATTATGTGTTGACGAGGCAAGATGGTACAGATGAGGCAATGGAGAGTTACAGATCAGATAGGAAGAGAGAGTTAAGAGCAAAGAGAGGACACGAGCAGTCTTCAGCGAATAGAATAAAGGAGAACCCTAACGCTTTTTACAGGTATGTGAGGAACAAAAGCAAATGGTTGGAATATGGCCAGTCAAACACAGAAGTGGGAAGTTCAGTGTGGACCCTGTGGAGATCAGAGAGGTGCTAAATGAACATTTCTCATCAGTTTTCACTCAGGAAAAGGAAAATATTGTAGAGGAGACGAATGATGTACGAGATATTAGACTAGAAAGGATCGAGGTTAGGTACAAACAGGTGTTATCAATTCCAGAAAGTAGACAAGCCCCCTGGGCTGGATGGGATTTATCCCAGGGTTCTCTGGGAAGCTAGTGAGGAAATAGTAGAGCCTTTGGCTTTGATATTGAGTCATCGTTGTCTACAGATTTGGTACCAGAGGCCTGAAGGATTGCAAATGTTGTGCCCTTGATCAAGAAGGGCAGTGGAGATTACCGAGGTAATTATAGACCAGTGAGCCTTAATTCTGTTGTAGGAAAAGTTTTGGAAAGGATTATAAGAGATAAGATTTATAATCATCTAGCAAGCAACAATTTGATTTCATATAGTCAATATAGTTTCCTCAAGGGCAGGTCATGCCTCACAAACCTCTGAGTTTTTTGAGAAGGTGACCAAGCATGTAGATGAGAGTAGGGCAGTTGATGTGGTATGCATAGAATTTAGTAAAGCCTTTGATAAGGTTCCACATGGTAGGCTGTTGGACAAAATGCAGAGACATGAAATTGAGTGATTTAGCAGTTTGAAGTAGAAACTGGCTTTCTAAAAGAAGGCAGCGAATGGTGGTTGATGGAAAATATTCAGCCTGGAGTCCCGTTAGTAGTGGTGTGACACAAGGATGTGTTTTGGCACCACTGCTGTTTGTCATTTTTATAAATGACTTAGACGCAGGCATAGATGGATGGATCAGTAAATTTGCAGACGACACTAAAGTCGGTGGAGTAGTGGACAGTGTGGAAGAATGTTGCAGAGGGACTTGGATAAACTGCAGAATTGTGCAGAAAGGTGGCAAATGGGGTTAAATGCAGCCTAATGTGAGGTGATGCACGTTGAGAAGAATTACTGGAAGGCAGAATACTGGGTTAATGAAAAGATTCTTGGTTGTGTGGGTTTGCAGAGGGATGTTGGAGTCCATGTACATAGATGCCTGAAAGTTTCCATCCAGGTGGATAGTACTGTTAAGGAAACATACTGTGTGTTAGGTTTCATTCGTAGAGGGATTGAGTTCCGGAGCTGCAATATCATGCTGCAACTGAACAAAATCCTGTGCGACCATACTTGGAATAATGTGCGCAGTCCTGGTGCCAATATTTTGGGAAGGATTTGCAAGCGTTGGAAAAGGTGCAGAGGAGATTTGTCAAGATGTTGCCTGGTCTGGATGGAAGGTCTTATGAGGAAAGGTTGAGAGACTTGAAACTTGGCAAGAAGCGACGAAGAGGGGATTTGATAAAGACTTACAAGATTAGCAGAGGATTAGATAAGGTAGACAGTGAAAGCCTTTTTCCTAGGATGATGACGTCAGCGTGTACGGGGGCGGGGTATAACTACAAATTGAGGAGTGATAGATTTAAACAGATATAAGAGGCAGGATCCTTACTGATTGTGGTTAGAGCGTGGAATGTATTACCTGATAATGTAGTTAACTCAGCCACATTAGGGAAATTTAAACAGCCCTTTAGATAAGCATATGGGTGATTTTTGGATATTCTAGGGGGACAAGCTGAGAATAGTTCACAGGTCGACGCAACATCAAGGGGCCGAAGGGCCTGTTCTATGCTGAATCGTTCTATGACTATAGTGCTACAAGAGATTTCCACGATCTTAAACAGACTGATGGATCTTTTATTGTGGACTGACAAAACGTCAGTGATCTCTGCCAAAAAGGTACGAGGTCGAGTCAGGGCAATAATAAGATGCTGGAACAGATGGGAATAGGTAACACCATACAAAACCCTACACCTTCTCACCTATTTTCACCTCCAGAATCGAAGGACTTCTAGAAAAGCACTTCCATATCCCAGCACAACACTTTCCTCCACAATCATTATATGGTTGTGCACAAGGAGAAATGCAACAATCTGGGACCCACTGGGGCCCTGAAACATTTGGTAAAGACTGAAATCTTCTGAGCATTGAGAGACCCATCACGTTGTATGTGTTTTCTATATTTTTTTTGTCTGTTCCTGACTTCCCTTATTTTTCCGAATGAACCTGTTTAAAGTTGTTATTACACACACCTGCACCAGCTGTGAATTGAACTCAAGCCTCTCGGTCCAAGATTCGGGATATTTTCACCACATCAGAAAAAATCACTCTAACTTTACTTGTCCTTTAATGTTTCTTGTACTTAGCCTGCTTAGTCACGCCTGAATCAACTCTGCAATTAAGAGGAAGGGGCGGTACTGGATGACCGAGCAGCGGCCTGTCCTCCAACCAGAGTAAGTAAGGAGCGGGACCAAAGCATTATCGGGGAGTGAACGCTTCAAGATTGGTCAGAAAGCAAACTGTTTTGCAGGATTGATCATTCTCACTAACAATGTGGAGCAGCAAACCTCTCTCATAAATCTATGTGAAATTTTAACAAATAGTTGACATGTAAATCTGATAAAGTACATATTTCCAATCGATTTGCACAACTCGAGTAAGAAAGCTCTTTTCAAACTCCCAGAACGATTGGTAATTTACATACCTGGCCGGTATGGTTAAGTTGAAGCGAACAGTCTATTCGCATGCTAGGCGTCTCCATGACTTTAAATCAACAGCAATTGTTAATGTCTAATATTTCCCCCATGATTCTGTGCAACTATGAATATTCTCTATAAACTCACCCATAACTTCAGACACACGGGCAGTTGGCTTTCTATATGGAGCATGTGCAGTGTCACATTGGTCAGGACAGAGACATGGAGCTGCTTTTTCCGGCAACGGCTGCTTTCGGCTTCAGAGAGCGGCTCTCAGATCCGGTTTGAGGGAGCCTTGCTCGGAAAAAGGAGCGGAGAGAATTCACAACTCCCGAAATAAAGTAAAAAGAACGAAAAAGACGCTCCAGGCCCGGGTAAAGACGTGGCGGTCTCTGATCACGGATGGGGCCCAGGGTCACGGCCGCCATTTGTTTGAGGAAAGTGGGAGAGCGGGCCTCAGGGCCGCCATTTTGAGAAGGTCAAGATGCAGGAGGGCCGGGCTATCGGGGTCTATAGAACAATCATAGGAAAGGGAAGACCCATTGTTCTTGATTAATTCCATGATCACAAGCTTCAATGGGCGATCCAGCAGGAATATCCTCTCTCAGTCCTGCTGTGATGTTTCACCCAATCAGAACCAGCAGCTCTCCTCCTCTCTCAGCTCCTATTCTCTCCTTCATGCAGCCTCTGTCCCCTGGAACACTGAGCTACCTGTCCTGTCCCTTAGCTGTTCTTCTGTACTATCTGTGATATCCCAGTCCCATCTTAGATTACTTCACTAAAGACATGAATGCACCCGGTGGATTTTTCTTAACATCAGCAATTGTTTAATAATCACTTAATTACATCTTTTAATTGCATTTTTTGAAGGATTTAATTCACATTCAATCATTTGCAATGGTGGGATTTGTGCAACATGAATCAAAACCCTTTCTTCCTGCACAAATATTTGATATCACTCAGTATCTCTCCATGTGCGATCCCTCACTCTGTGGGTCTAATTGCTTCCTTTGTCAGCGTCTCTTACTCTTGCAGCTACTAGAGATCCTGAGCCAACAGAATTCTCCACTCCAGAGAGATAAGGCAGCATAGGCCAGGAATGGATACTGGGATTTTCCAGATCTCTGGGGTGCTCAATGCCATTCTACATGTGTAACCCTCACAGTATCAGTCTAATTTCCCATTGTGACTTCTAGAGGTACTCAGGGAGTTCCTGACTCAATTGAGTTGCCACCTGCTGGTTGCGAAGATGATTGGTCAGCCAGAGACAAAGGCCAGGGACGTCGGGCGACTTCAGTAAATCCTGCCACCAGGTAAGATCATTCCCAGTGCACAGTGCAATGAGAGGGCTCCAAACATCAGCTAACAGGTCATGACATAGATATAGTGTTGGAGGGCGAGCACAGTATGTACACACCTCAGGGTCAATCACCACCACTTTTAAGTTTTATTGTACTGAGTCAGCATCGGGAGTTCCCAGTTTTCAATCCAGACGTGTGCTGTCCTGGTAAGCACCAGGACAACAGAGGGGAATGCAGTCCTGAAATGAGAGTGTAGTATTGCTGCCTGGATCTTTCTGTTCCCTATTCCCTCTCCAACACTATATCTACGGTTCATCTTGTGGACCTGTGTCTTCAATCATTGTAACTCCTATAACTGTTTCTATCTCTGTCATCCCCTCCCCTCTCACCAATTGCGTAACACATTTGAAACCTCCAGTCCAGACGACTATCCATGTAGCTGTAACTTTCTTCAGTCTCTACAACATGCCTTGTCTCGATAGTCTCCTTCTCCAACAACTGGAGACATCGGGTCTGCTTCTGTGCTGCATGACTCTTTGTTCGAGGATTCCTAAATGGAATGAGTTGCATTTCTCTGTGTTTGGCCTTCAAAACTTCTCCTCTCCACGGACCTGCCCAAGTGCTTTTTTTCCATGTTTTAATTGCACTTGTTTTTACCATTCCCTCTGGCAGTCCATTCCATCTATGCACCATCCTCTGTGGAAAATGTTGCCCCTCAGCTCCCTCTTTAAATCCTTGCTCTCTCACCTCAGGTTTATGCCTCTAGCTTTGGATTCACGTACCCTTGGCTATGCACCTTACTTAGGCACTGCATGGTTTCATAAATCTGTGTAAGTTCACCCCGTGGCCTCCTGTGCCCAGAAGATATATTGACGACAATTAGATTAGATTACTTACAGTGTGGAAACAGGCCCTTCGGCCCAACAAGTCCACACCGACCCGCCGAAGCGCAACCCACCCATACCCCTACACTTACCCCTTACCTAACACTACGGGCAATTTAGCATGGCCAATTCACCTGACCCGCGCATCTTTGGACTGTGGGAGGAAACCGGAGCACCCGGAGGAAACCCACGCAGACACGGGGAGAACGTGCAAACTCCACACAGTTATAATGGGAACAATGTTACAAATATCTCCAACTCATGTACTCAATGCTCTGGCCACTAATGGCAAGTGTCCCAAAAGCTGCTTTCCTCACACTGTCCTTCTGTGATGCCACTTCCAAGGAGCAATGTAACTGCACCCTTGGTCTCTCTCTGTTCGACAACACTGCCCAGAGCCCTGCCATTAACTGTATTAGTCCGCCCTGGTTTGTCGGAACTAAATTCAATTCCTGAATTAAACTCCATCTTTCATTCCTTGGCCGACTGACCCAGTTGATTAACATCCCCTTTGATAAGTATATTCCCTACCCACTCTTCCACTCATCTTGGTATCCACAAACATAATAACAGGGACTCCTATATTTTCACTCAAATCGTTTATGTAAATAATGCACAACAGTGGTCCCAGCACCAATCCTTACAGCACACTGCTGGTCAGAGGCCTCCAGTCTGAATAGTAACCCTCTCCCACCACCCTCTGTCTCCCACTGTCATCCCATTTTGTATCTGGTTGGTTAGCTGTTCCTGATTCCTTGTGATCTACCATTACTGACCAATGTATCATGCTACACCCTGACCAAGGGTTTGCTGAAGCTGAGTTTGCTGAAACAACATCTGCTGCTCTGCCTTCGTCTATCTTCTTGGTCACACCTTGAACAAACTCCATTCAAGTTTGTGAGACACATTTTCCCACGCACAAAGCCATGCTGGCTCTCCATAATCAGTTCTTGTCTTTCCAAATGCATGTTAGTCCTTCCTCTCAGAATGGCCTCCAGCAACTGACTCACCCTGATGTCTGGCTCATCAGTCTGTAGTTCCCTGGCTTTCCATTGCAGCCTTTCTTAATTAGTGACACAAAATTATAATCATAGTCGGAGAGTTATACTGCACTGTTAGGTTAATGCTAACCATACTCTCATACTAATCTGGCCTCAGCTGCCTGTTCCGTGATCATTTCCCTTCAAACTTTTCGTATTCCTGTACTGACACAAATGTCTTTTAAACATTGTATTGTCTCTATTTCACCCCTTCCTTGGGAAGTTCGTTCCACACACAACCCACCCTCTGTGTAACAATGTGCCCCTCATTTTTTTTTAAAAATGTCTCTCCTTTTCCAATTAAAAGTGTTGCTCCTCGTCTTGAAACTCCCCTGTCCTTGGGAAAAGACAACTCCCATTAACTCTATCTATCCCCCTCATGATTTTATAAACTTCTGTGAGGTCATCTGTCAACATTCAGGTTTCCATGAAAAAATACCAACCTATCCAGCCTTTCTTTATAACTGAAACCTTCCATACCCAGCCACATCCCAGAAAATCTCATCTAAACCATCTACAGATTAATAATATATTTCTGATAACTGGACGAACAGAACTAGACGCAGTATTCCAGAAGAGTTCTCACCAATGGCCTGTATAATCTCAATGCGACTTCCCAACTCCTATATCCAAAGGACTGAGTAAAGAAAGCAAGTGTGGCAAGCCCCTTTTTAACCATCCTATCTCTCTATGTTGCAATCTTCAAAGAATTATGTACCTGAACTCCGGGGTCCCTCTGTTCTACAATACTTCTATGTACAAAGCCGTGCTCAGATTGATGATAGGCTATTGACAAAACGTTGATTTTCCTGTTCCTCGGATGCTGCTTGACCTGCTGTGCTTTACTAGCACCACTCTAATCTTGCTCTTAATCACACCCTGTCTTTCCAAATGCATGCATATCTAATTTGGGAGAAGGTTTGTAGCTCGGGTGCTCGTTGTTGTGTTTCTGTTCGCCGAGCTGGGTGTTTTTGTTGCAAACGTTTCTTCCCCTTTCTAGGTGACCTCCTCAGTGCTTGGGAGCCTCCTGCGAAGCGCTTCTGACATGTTTCCTTCGGCATTTATAGTGGCTTGACTCTGCCGCTTCCGGTTGTCAGTTGCTGTCCACTGCAGTGGCCTGTATATTGGGTGGCTGGTATATCGGCCACTGCAGCGGACAGCAATTGACAACTAGAAGCGGCAGAGACAAGCCACTATAAATGCCGAAGGAAACATGTCAGAAGCGCTTCACAGGAGGCTCCCAAGCAGTGAGGATGTCAACTAGAAAGGGGACGAAATGTTTGCAGCAAAAACTCCCAGCTCGGCCAACAGAACCACAACATGTATATCCTATTTCTCAGAATCTTTTCAAGAAAGTTACCTACTACAGATTTTAGGTTTATTGGTCTATAATTCCCGGATTTTCTTTGTAGCCCTTCTTGCGTAAGGGCACAGCAATCACAACCATCCAGTCCTCCATGGCCTCACTCGTTGGCCAGCGATGATGCAAACATATCCACCACGGCTCTCGCAATTCATTCTCTGACCTCCATGGCCTCACTCGTTGGCCACCTGATGAAAAAGCAGCGCTTCGAAGCTAGCGCCTCTGAATAAACATGTTGGACTATAACCAGGTGTTGTGTCATTTTTAACCTTTATTATTTGTGGTATTCATAAATGATGCAACTGTTAATATAGACGGGGGTGGCGGGAATGTGACAACTAAATTTGTGTTTGGCACAAATATTGGCCGGGCGGTTCGCAGTGAGGAGGAAGGCCTTACGTTGCAGGAAGATCCAGATGGAATGGTCAGATGGGCAGAGCAATGGCAGATGGAATGTAACCCTGATAAATATTAGGTGATACACTTTGGAAGTAGGAGCCAGACAGGGGAGTACTCAATGAATGGCAGCACACGAGAAAGCTCAGAGTGTGCTTCTCCACACTTCCCTGAATGTGACTAAACAGTGACTACACAATTTGAGAAAGCACAGGGGACGTAAACATAACTTTTATTCATCAAGGCATCAAGGCACAGCTTATAAGAGTTTTGTGGAACTTTGGTTTAGCCAAGATGGAATACTGGTTGTAGTTCTGGGAGCCACATTACAGGAAGGATCTGATTGTAGTGGAGGTGGTTCAGTGGAGATTCACCAGGATGTTCCCTAGAATGGAGCATATCAGCTATGGAGAGAGGCTTGGTAAGTTCGGCTTGTTTAGTTTCGAGGAGAGAAGGCTGAGTGGGCTGAAATTAAAAAGGATAGGATTCCGGGTGACATGGACAAGGTGTATCGACAGCAGCTGATCATTTTAGTCAAAGGGCCAAGAACAATGGAGCAAACATTAAAGTGCAAGGTTTGAGATTTGGAGAGGAACTGAGGATTCTTTTTCATCCACATCCCGAGATAGGAGTTGTTATGGTAACTTCACAACCATTAGAAAAAACACAGCTGTGCACTTGAAATGCCATAAGATTCACGGCTACAGGCCTTCTGTCAGAAAGTGGGACTAATGTAGACCGTGCTGTATTTCTGATGGTACAACGTCTGTGCTTCTGTGTTTGTATGGCTGTGGAAGGTCAGTAATTGAGTAGTTTAATTTAGGAATTGATGGGTTTCTGAAGAGTTTATCAACAAGGGTTTAAGATTGAACTTGTAATATCTTCTGAAAATATGTCAATGGCAAAATTATGGGAGAAAAGGTGCAGCTGTCTTACAGTCTAATACTAAAGAATTGAGGACAGGGAAAAGGCAGAACTATGGAGCAAATACTTCAGTTATGTCTTCACAGAAGAAAATAAAACAAAAAAAGAAAACTTCCCAACAATGCGAGCCAACATTAGTCTGTTGAGTAAAAGGGAATAGAACGAAATTAGCAACCAAATTGTTTTAGAGGAATTACTGGAACTGAAAGTAATGAGCACAGACAGGCAACAGAGATTTATCAAATGGGAATCATATTTGAGCAAGTGACTTTGAGCATAATTATGCAGAAGCAATCAATGCAATACGAATGGATTTTCAGAAGGATTTTGATAAAGCCCCAAGCTTATTATGCAAATTCAAATCCAATGCGACTGGGACGAATATAGAATGGGAGAGCTGGCAGGAAGCAGTGAGTAGAATGAAACATTTTTATATAGCGGATATAGCAAGATTGGGGCTTGGGCCCCAGGTATTCCCAATACACATCATATATTTGGTGGAGGGTATCAAGTACAATATTTCCAAGTCTGCTGATGGTGCTAAACAATATTGGATTGTGAGTGGGTGAACAGGATGTCAAAACATTGCAAGGTTATTGAGACAAGTGGAATGTCTGGGCAAATTCGTGGCAGCTGGAGAGCAATTGGAGGGGCGCAGGGGATATGTGATGTTGTGACCATTAATAGGGAAAACAGAACGGGAGCCTATCATTTGAAAAGGGATTGGTTGAAAAATGCTGATCTATAAAGAAACTTAAGCTGCATTTTTGTTTTCTTCTGTGCAGTCCTCCGTGGTCAGTGCAGGGCAGTGAGATCTGAATCCAGACGTCAATACTGGGAATGGCATTGGCATACAGTGTATATAGACCCAACAAGTGGGGACCTGTAACATTGGAAAGGATCTGGAACTCCCTGTACACCAGTCACTGACAGCAATATTGCAGGAGCAGAAAGCAGGTAGGCAGATAAATGGTGTATTCACCTTCATTTCAGGAGGATTTGAATACAGGAGTAAGGGTGTTTTACTGCAGCTGTACAGGGCCTTAGTGAGACACCATCTGGAACATTGTACAGTATTGTGTGCAGTTTTGATCTCCTTAACCTGATACAGGACAAACCTGACATTGAGGGAGAACAGCGAAGGATGACCAGACTGATCTCTGGGATGACAGGTTTGTCCTGGAAGCTGTGTCTGGGCCGGCTGGGCCTGTATTCCATGGGCTTTGGAAATTGAGTGGAGATCTCTGTGAAATATATAAAACTCTGTCAGGATGAGACAAATTGGAAGCAGGGATGACAATTCCCCTGGCTGGGACATCAAAAACAAGGGGCTACAATATTAAATACAGGCCACTCTGCATTGAGATGAGAATAAATGTCTGCACTCAGACACTGTTGAGACTGGGGAATTATCTGCCAGATCAAGCTGTTGAAAGCAAGGCACTGAATATAAGTAAGAATTTCTATACAGTAAAGGGATAGGGAGAGAGTGGGGTATGGTATGAAGATAGAGGATCAGATATCTTTACAGGTTGTTCTCCAATATCACTGTAACTGTGTTCCTGTGCAACACTGTGTTGCAGAAAATCGTGCAATATCAATAACGGGGCCAATGTGAAAAAAAGGGGTGAGGGGTGATCCACAAAAGTATCAGTAAAAAACAAAAAACAAAGTTTGTCTAACACACACTAGCACAGTCTAAGTAAACCTTTAAATCATATATTGTAATGAAATAGTGCTGTAAATGTAACACTTTCACATTACTGTCACTGACTACAGCCCTGTACCTTTCACCAAGCTCTTCACCAGAAAGCACGCCGGGCTGACTGACCACGTGATGCTGACGCAGAATCTCTGTTTTCCCCAGGACTCTCCCCCGGTTTGAAATAAAGTTCTTTCTAAATATAGGCTAATATTCCCAGTTTCAGACTGAGTTTCAAGGCTTGCAGAGCGGATTACGTTCCTGTTTTAGCTGACCACATTGACTGTGCATTTTGCAGAAAGAGAGGTCCCTGGTGCCGGAAAAAGAATCGCATCACAGTGAATGGGAATTCCCTTGATAGGAGAATGTTGCGCAATTCACGAATGGCATTGCAGCGAAATCTGATTTAATAAACACGTGCTATCAGAGAACTGCCTGTGTTTTGAATCGAGGAGCAAAATTAATGGACCAAAGGAACTTCAGCAGTTTTTATTTTATATTTCACAATGTTTAAACATATTAAGGGATGTGAACACTGTGTCGGGAAAACTGCATGGAGGAGATTTTCTCCATGAACTAAAATGGGGACGGCTCAATTGTTGAATGGCCTACTCCTTTCCTGATGTTTCGGCGCAGTCTATGGGAAAGCTGTATAAATGTTGTCACAAGCTCTCAGATGTGAGATCTCTGCAGGGTCAACAGGTCTGTGTTTCACCTTCTCTCTTCTGGTACAGAGGCTGGGGCCGGGCATTCTGCATGTTTTTATCCTTTAAGACCTTGGAGCAGTGTGATCCAATTGAGTGTCTTGCTTGGCCGTTTCAGGGACCATTGAAGTGTTTATCACATGGCTCTGTATCTGAGGTTATTTTTCGACCAGACCAGGAAAGCACTTCCTGAAAGTACATTGGGGAAGGAGATCGAGGTATACGATCAACAATGCATGCAAGGTCACTGTTCCCATCTCCAGATTCACGATCTTGATATTTTATTATTTATTAACTTCCAGCAGCTGCCAGAGCATTATCCTGTATTGGATTAGTAATCCAGTGACAGTTCCACAACAACAACATGTTCACATAGGAACCTATCGGAAACTACATTGAGTGGGTTATGTCTGCACTGCTTGACAGCTCTGTCAAAAAGAACTCCCACCAATTTGATTAACGTGAAGGGACAGAGGGGTGTTAAATGGTGAGAATGCAATTATTCACCTATTAGGGGACGCGACATAGTTGAGTAATTTTCCACATTGCCAGGGAGATGTCAGAGTTGGAGCTGGAATGAAAGAGCTTCCCCAGGGACACGGCTTGTTGTGCAACATAGGTCTTCAGTCCTATTGCAAGAATAGGGTCAGGGTCCATTGTCTTTGTCGTATCTACTGTGTTCAGCTGTTTCTTCGTGTCACATGCAGCGAATCGAATTGGTTGAACACTGCCATCTGTGATTCTGTGGATATCATGGCGAGGATGACGTGTATCATCCATTCAACCCCTCTGGCTGAGGATAGTGCAGATACTACGTCCTTGTCTTTTTCACTAATGTGCACGGCCTTTCCATATGTTAGGATGGAGATATTTCTGGTGTCCTCTCCTCCAGTAAGTTTTTTAATAGTACACCGACATTTATGTCTGGATGTGGCAGGAATGCAGAACTTAGATCTGATCTGTTGATCTTGGGATCATTTCGTCCTCTCTATCAGATGTTTGTTCTGCTGTTTGGAATGAAACCACTCAAGCACCGTAGCTGTAATAGTTTGTCATCAGCTTTCGGTACACATGGTTCTGACCTTGGATTGTTCACCCATACTCTTCACTGAACCATCACTCGGTTTGATGGTAATGGTAGACTGATGGAATATCCTGGGGAAAATGTTACAGATTATGTTTGAATACAATCCTGCTTCTGTTGCTGCTGTTGTCTACAGCATCACATGAATGCCCAGTTTGAGCTGCAATATCTGCAATTCAATAACTGACTGTCCCCCACTTAACATCGTGGTGGTTATGCATTGTGGTTGAAATGAATGAGGATGATGTTACTGAAATGTACAAGATACAGAGGGGGCTTGACAAGGTAGATGCTGAGAAGGTGTTTCCCCTGAGTCTCGAACTCGAGGAGGTAGATACCGAGTAAGGAACATCGATTTCCATCTGAGGTGAAAGATTATGTATTCTCTCAGAAGGTAGTGAATGCCTGGAATTCCCTAACCCAGAGAGATGTGGACGGATGGAAGTGGTCGGAAAGTGAAGTTGAGCCCTAAAGTAAATCAGCTGTGTTCATATTGAATGAGAGTTCAGGCTTGAAGGGCCAAATATCCCATTCCTGTTCCTATTTCTTACATTCTTATGTTATGCTTTTGGAAAGTAATTGGTTATTTTCCTGGATGTCGTATTGAACAATGTTGCATTCAGCAGGCGACAAAATTTGCCGGAGTTAATCCTAGATGGGATATGGGGACTGTATTCACTGCAATTCCAGAGCATAGGTTACAGAGTGGGGAAGCCTGGAAAAAAGGATTGCGGCTGGGGTCACTTCCTGACCAAGCCTAGAATTTCCAATGCATTTCCGAACCTACACCTAACCATCGGCGTGGCCTCGATCTGCCCGTGGGTAGCAGGTCCGAAGGGCTGAATGGAACATCATAACATAGGGCTGAGTTACACGAATGGGCCAACCGGCCCTTTGACACTACTCCACCAGGAACTAAGGTCATGGCTCATCTCATTGTGGTCCCAGATGCACTTTTCTCTACATGCACCATTATCCATGATTTACCTGTCTATGGAAAATCAGACAAAGCCAGCCTCGATATAATATGAAGATTCAGCCATCCCAAACTTTTGGGATCGAGAATTCCCACTTGAATGAAATCCCACTTTGTGAATTTTTCCTCACTCCGACTCTGACTGAGATTGGAGGGTGTCCCTGTTTACTTTTCTAGTCCCACTCCTCCAATGCTCACAACACCTTTTAAATGTAACCAGGTTGGTGATATGACCAATGATAAAGGTCTCAGACTGGGTCAGGTTTAGTGATAGGATCAAGTCAGGCAGATTTCTTTCATCAGCCACAGATAAATGATAGGGCTAATGGAGCAGCATATTGGATTTGTGGTTTGCACTACTGCCTCATATCAGCAAGTAGCTGAGCTCAATTCTAACCTCGTCTGACCTTCTATGTGGAGTTTGAACATTTTCGCCATGTCTGTGTGGGTTTCTTCCCAATTCTCCAGTTTCCTCCCACAGTCCAAAGATACGCAGCTTAGAGTGATTGGCCATGCTGAATTACTCAGAGTGACCGGGAATGTGTAGGAAACTTGGTTAGTCATGGGAAATGCAGGGATACATGGATAGGATAGGGGGACAGGTCTGGGAGGGATACTGTTCAGTGGGTTGGTGTGGACTCGATGGGCCGAACGTCCTGCTTCCACACTGTAGGGGTTCAATGACAATGGCATCAGCTTTAGACTATACAAACTCCCAGTCTTTATATACCTGATCCACTCGCCTCAAGGCTTTGTATGTTTCAGTAAGATCAGCTCTCATTCCAAGGGTAACCTGTTAATGTCTCCACAATATCAGCCCTTCACACATGGAATAAATGAAGTGAAACAACTCTGAACTGCTTCCAGTGTTACTGTATCCTTTCTCAGATAAGAATGCAAAAATAAAACTAATCTCACACACCGATGAATCGGTTTGTTTTTGATTTCTCAGGATGCAGTGAGTCTTTGGAACACTCTTCCCCTCAGAGTATTGGAGACAGAGATATTTAATATTTTTGAGGCAAGGTTCACGAATCACAAAGGAGTCAAGGATTATCGAGGAGTGGACAGCGATGTGCAGTGTTGGGGATAATGTAGACAGTGGTACTGAATGATGTGGATCCAGAATATCCAGGAAATAAACGAAATGATAACATCGATAACGTTTTAATGGGGAAACAAAATGGCAGCGATCTGAAAGGTCTGCTTTGCTGATCCCTGCATCACAGAAATGCTCTATCCCACCCCACCACAGTCATTTACTTAATAGTCATCACGAAAAGAGCTATAGAATCCTAACTAATCTCGTTTTGTCAAGTGGAAATGACAAAACACGGTAAAGGATCGAGTAACTCCCAACACACAGGGCATCCATCAGAAGCTTTCAGCATGCCTGTGGCCGCAGTTGTAACCCCCTCTGCTCGTTTGGTGGACCCAATTTATCACCAGGACTTGATCACCGAGTTCACCAAGGTACGTGAAATGATGAAAGGCAAGATTGAAGAAAAATTCAGCAGGAGGCAAGAACCACTCTTAGCCGGGCTCCAAAAACATGAGCAGCAACTTGAAAGCCTTGGAAACAGAACGGATGAGGTCGAGTGCCACACTGCAGTGCAGACACTGTGATCGATTCCTCTAAGGTGCGGATCCTCGCCATTGAAAAACAGATCCGTACCTTAACAGAACAAGGTGATGACCACGCGAACCGGGGCAGAATGAAGAATATTCATGTCATCGGTCTGCTGGAGGTATAAGGTGTTCAGCCAGTGAGGATTTTGTGAGAAATGGCTGCCGCGATGCCTTCACTTCGGTGCTGATGAGGGGCGGCTGAAGAGTGAGACAGCTCATTGGGTTGCAGCACAGAGGTCAGGCTCGGACCAACGCCTTCGCCCTGTCCTTGTGCGATTACATAGTTGCAGGGACAAACAAATATTATGGAAGCTTCCAGAATACAGGGAAAAGATCCGACGAGGGCTCTGGAATTATGCTCTTCCAGGTCTTCTCATTGGCAGTGATTCATAAAAGAAAATCTTTTGATGATATCAAGAGAAGACTAATTGAATTTGAGATTCAGTATTCCTTAATGAACTCAGCGGTGCTCCGTATGTTATCAATAGATTCAAGCACTCGTGGATCTTTCAATAGATCCACTGACTCTCCAGAAGAAGCAAAAACTTTGTGGACACTTTAAAGTAGGCTGGATGCTGCAATAGATATCAATAATCATGTTTCGCTTTTTAAAAAGAAATTTGTTAAATATTTCTGGTGTTACATTATAATCAGGGATGGGTAGAGTACACACTTTTAACTTATTCATTAATATTACTACTCGTTTTTCTCTTGCTTAGTTTTAGATTACTTACAGCGTGGAAATAGGCCCTTTGGGCCAACAAGTCCACACCGATCCGCTGAAGCGCAACCCACCCATACCCCTTACCTCACACTACGTGCAACTTAGCATGGCCAATTCACCTGACCTGCACATGTTTCCGACTGTGGGAGAAAACCGGAGCACCCACAGGAAACCCACGCAGACACGGGGAGATCGTGCAATTTCCACACAGTCAGTCGCCTGAGGCAGGAATTGAACACGGGCTCTGGCGCTGTGCGGCATCCGTGCTTACCACTGCACCACCGTGCCGCCCAGTTTGCGTGCCGGGTTCGGCTCAAGCTGGAGGGAGTTATGAAGGTGATCATGATGACTGAATGCCTACCTAAGGGCAGTTCAATCCCGATGTTTGTGATTAATTGCCTTGGATGCAGTATTGGTAATCGGGCAGAAGATAAAGATTTGTGACATGCAAATGCACCCAGTGGGTGGGGGGTAAATGCCCTTCCTCAGTGCCATTGGCACTTTGTATCCTTTTTTTTGTTGTTGTATGTGTTTTGTTTGGGAACACTTTGAGAGCTTGTCAGTTGTAGTAGTTGTAGTTTATATGTTTTCTGAGTCTCGAAGAGTCTTTGTTCATTGATGCTCAGCGCTTTATATGTCAAGTTCTTCCTCTCTGGAGTTCAAACATTGTTTCAGTGTGTTATGGCTAATGTCGTTCTTAAATGGTATATCTGGAATGGGGAGCCATTCGCTAGTTAAGAGGGAAAAGGTACTTTCTAGCGTTAAAAAGAAGAGTGTAGATATTGTCCTATTGCAGGACATGCAACTTGATGATAAGGAGGGTGGGTTTGATCGGGTTTATTTCTCCTCTTTTAATAGTAGGTGTAGGGAGAAGCCATGTTGGTGAGGAAGAAGTTACCATTTAAATTACTAGATTGCATTAGACATCCAGGGGCGGATCATAATCCTCAAAGGTATATGGAGAAGAAAACGGTATTTTGAATGTTTATTGGCCCCTGGTGCACAGTCTTATATTCCTGATATATGCATTTTCCAAATTAACTAATCTTTCTTCACAACGCATTCTTGTAGGAGGAGATTTCAACTGTCTTTTGACAGCATGCCCAAAGACCCCCGGCACCATCTTTCCAATCTAAACATTTAGTGGATTTTTGTGTGGAACTGGGGCTGGTGGATGTATGGAGGCAGATCCACCTCATAGATAGGGATTTCACTTTCTTCTTTAACCCACAGAAATGCCTCACTAGTGTTGATCTCTTCCTCACCTTGCAGCAATCTTCGATTCAGTGGTGTTCTGTACAATTGAGAATATCACCATTTCTGACCATGCAGCAGTAAACTTATTGGTTAAGATTAAGGTTAATATAACAGGTTTGAGATACTGGCGAATGGATCCCTTTATTCTTAAGGATAGTAAGTCCATTCAGTATTTCTGTAATGAATTCAGATTCCTGAATCATTAGTTCATATTCAACCAGTAACCCATCCATTCTATGGGAAATTGCTAAGGTTTATTCCAAAGGAATAATTATTCCTTAGGATGCAGCAGAAGCTGGAGCACGAACGCTTGCTCCAGGCACGGTTGAAGGCAGCCGAGAGGGCATACTGTGATAGATCCTCGATGGCTAGGCTGCAGAGGATCACCACACTTCAGTCTACAATGAATTCGATGCTCACACAGACAGCCAAGAAGGAACTTACTTACAAAGACTGTTTGAGCATGGTGAAAATCCAGGCAAGTATTTAGCCTATCTTGGGAGGAAAAAGAGCGTGAACAAACCATTACCTCAATTACAGAAGGTACTGGGACCCTTCCCTGCGATCCCATAAAGATTAAAGCAGCATTTCGGAGATTTTGCTGCGAATTATAGCAGACTGAGCATTATGAGGATAGAAAGATTAAGATGGAGTCTTTCCTCAAGAACGTGGATCTTCCAGGGGTAACCCGCAAATAGGCATCGTGTCTTAATGCACCATTGTCAGTGCTGGAGGGTAGAAAGCAGCTTCAGGGCGGAAAGGCGCCTCGTCCTGACGGGTTTCCAAGTGCAAGTTACGAGGAATTTATAAACCTATTGTCAGGGCTGAAGCTTACCGTGTTATTCACTTACACAGTCGCGACTGCCTCCCGTCGTCCTTAAGAAAGGTTCATGTCTCTCTTATTCGTAAGAAAGTGTGCTTCTTATAGCCCCATCTCACTTTTAAATGTTGATTTCAAAATCCTGTCTGAGACCCTTACATTACGGCTGGAAAGTGTGTATCCTTCCCTTGTCAAACTGGACGATAGCAGCTTATAAAGGGTTGCAGATAGTCCAACAATATTAAGAGATTACCCAATATGCTCCAAGCGTGTCAACAACAAATTATACAGGTATTAGTCATGCATTTAGATGCAGAGAAGGCACTTGATTTGGTTGAGTGGCTGAATCTCTTCTCTATGTTAACATGGTTTGGTCGAGGCAATTTTTTTATCAAGTGGGTGAGGGTCCTTGAAAGTGATCCCCTTGCCACGTTTCTCAGCAATGCTGTGCGATCCTATAACGTTAATATTCCTAGAGGCAATCGACAAGGTTGGTTTATTATTCCTTTCCCAGTGTTGGTTAAGATGGTGATTGAGACACTGGTGAAGGCCATCTGCAGGGACCTCAACATATCTGCCCCAGAAGTAGGATAGAATTCACGTAAGATTATATTGTCTGCAGATGGTGGTCTTATACTTTTGTTGTATCCCACAGTTTTGGTACCTCAGCTCATGAAATGCATCAGTTCGAATGGTACCTTTTCCGGCCATACGATTGATTTTACAAAGTCAGAGGCCATGCCTAAGGGCGATCTTAGGGACATACCTGATGCCGAGGGAGAATCACGGTTTCCTTTTCAGTGGTCCCGGGGTTTATGGGGATATTCCCTCTTTAGGTATATTCATTAATCCTGTCTTTGGACTTATATTTAACGTGGAATTCATCTATATGTTTGACAAATTTAGACAAGACCTTCGAAGATGGGAAGCACTTCCAATATCATGCCTAGATCGGATAGCTCTTATTAACATGAATTCCCTCCCTTTTTTGCCATACGCTGTGTGAACGCTTTCTTTGATATTCCCCAGACAGACATTTAGGAGATTAAATGGATGATGTAGCTCTTTGATTTGTCACCATAAGCTACCCCTTATCAAGTTAACCAAATTACAAAGACCCTAGAGTTTGTGGGGCGTATATCTCCTGGAGATTAAAAGCTATCAATTAAGCTCTTCTTTACCCGATGTTAGTGAGGTCTCAGTCTCAATATGGTTAGATATTGTAGCTTCTCAGGCAAAGTGCTCTCATATTAGTCTGCTATTGAAAGACAAAATGAGGACAGTTATGGTGTATTGCCATTTCCCAATAAGTATCAATAATTTTAAAGCATGGAGGGCAATGTGCCCGATCGAAGGCAATATAGCCATTTTTTTAACCCCAAAACTTGGTGTTCCGCATTTCAGACCGGGGATATTGGATTCCATGTTTAAACTATGGGCAATTCAGGGGTGTATCTTGCTTTGATGATTTTTTTTCTGAGGGAGAAACAAGGATGTCCTTTGATCAAATAAGTCGTAACTATAGACTACCGAGTAGAGATCTCTTCTGTTTTATTTTTATCAGATCAGAGATGTTTTTCAAAAAAGAACCACGCTTTTAACAGACCCGTACAGATCCGAAACAGAGAAGAGGGTGCTTAGTGCTAAGAACACACTTTCTGTCAGTACCCTTTATCATTTGTTGGAGAGTGGCCCCTAAGACGAGACTTTGTGCCTTTCTGAGGTCTGCAAAGAGAGTTGGGCGTTCAGATCTCTTCGGGCACAGGGGAGGACATTTTTGAAAATGCAAGAAGGATTGCAATCTGTAAGAAGACTCTTGCCATGAAGTTGAAGATTCTTCATAGAGACTATCTGACCCCAGATCCTCTCGCAACATTCAAAATGGGAGTGTGTCTTAAATGCAGAATGACTATGGGCACTCTTACTCATTGCTTGTTGAGCTTCCACTGGCGCTATAGGAGCGGTGTGTTATGGAGGGCATCATAGGGACCGATTTCGAGATGGATCTGGTTTCCCTTTTCCTGGGCCCGCCCAGTGTACCTTACTCAGTTGTCCATAGGAAAAAACAATTCAATACCCTCACTCTGTGTTCAGAAAAACATTCTGTTGTGTTGGGTGTCTGAAAACTCCCTGGCTCTGTTGGGTTTTCGCAAGCCCGTCATGGAGCATAGCTCTTTGGACGCTTTTAAAGGTATGGTGCAACAGAAAATAGAGGATTTTTATAAGACATGGCAGCCCTTTTTGAATTATCAAGATACAAGCTTGATAATTTTGGTGTCATCTGCAAACTCACTAACCATTCCTACTGTAGTCACATCGAAATCACTTATATAAAATGACAAAATCCATTCGATCCATGTGGTACACTGCTGGTAACAGGCCTCCAGTCCAAAGAAAATTGTTCACAAACATTACCTTCGAGCCAATTACCTCCAACTCTCTCTGTATTCCATGTGATCTCACCATGCTAACCAGTTTACCATGCGGAACCTTTTTGAATGCCTTACTAAAGTCCATATTCCATTCCGCAGTTCTATTTCTGTGCCTTCATTAATCTTATTCGTCCCTTCTTCAAAATGCTAAATCAAATTAGTGAGACACGATTTCCCACATGCAAAGTCATGTTGATTATCACGAATCGGATTTACAGTTCCAAACAGAAGTAAATCCTGTCCCTCAGAATCCTCTCCAACAAGTTACCCAACAATGACATCAATCCCACTTGTCTACAGTTTCCTGGCTTTTCCTTACCAACTATTCTTAAACAAAGGCACAACCTTTCCTGTGACTGTCCATATGCAAATATCTCAGCTAGGTGCCGAACAGTTAATTCCCTAGCTTCCCAACAGATTCTGTGTTACACCTGATGAGTTCATTGATCATAGAACAGTGCAGCACAGTACAGGCCCTTGAGTTGCTGATGTGCCGGCAACTAACTCTAATGTCAAACTAACTTTATGCCCGTCGTTGTACTAAAATGCATGTGCCTAACCAAGAGTCACTTAAAAAGGTCAGAGGAAGTTAGCCACCATAATGCATTTTAAAATATCCAGCTCCTCATCTTCTGTAATATGGACAATTTTCAAGATATCACTATTCATTTCCCCAGGTTCTCCACCTTCCATATCCTACTCCACAGTAAATACTGACGCAAAATATTTATTTAGTATCTCACCGATCTCCTTCTGTTCCATACAGAGTTCACTTCACTGATGTGTATGGAGTCCTGTTCTCTCTCTAGTTACTCTTAGGACCTTTATGTGTTTGTAGAATCTCTTCGAATTGTCCCTTACCCTATTTTCGAAACATATCTTATGTTCCCATTTTGCAGTCTTGATTTCCATCTTGAGTATTAGCGTACATCCCTGGTACTTCACGATGGATTCACTCGATCCCTACTGTCTATACCTATGATATGCTTCGGCCTTTTATTGATCAGAGCCTCAATTACGCTCGCAATTCAGCGTTCCCTCCACCAATCAGCCTTACCCTGCTGGGTGAGGAACATGAATAGGAACATGCTGTCGATAGACTCTCTAACTCATTTGTGAAGGCCTCCCACTTTCCTGCCAATAGCTTTTCCAAAGCAGCTTTTCAAAAAGCCAACATAAAACGTTCAATGTTGGCCTGACTCAACTTAGAACTTTAACATTTATTTTAGGACTATTCTTCTCCATAAGCATTTTAGGACTAATAGTTACTGCATAACAGGCTCAATAAGCAGAATGCCGTCCGCCTGTCCCTCTGCAACAGGATCAATAGGTTGAATGGCCTTCTCCTGTCCCTCTGTAACAGACCCGAGTGGCTGAATGGCCTCCCCTGTCCCACTGTAACAGGCACATGGGGACAAAATTACTTCCTCCTGTCCCTGCGCAGCAGTCTCGATGCTCTGAATGATGTCCCAAGGTTATGGAAGAATTTGACAACAATGCACATAAAGCCAGGGGCAACATTATTCAAAGTGAATGGGCAATAAATATATACACCGGTTTATTGTCTCTGAAAATTTCACCATCAATTACCTTACGCAGCTGGTCTGTTACTTTATCACCGTCTCCCTTTATAAACAGCATGCAATACATACAGTCCTGCAGTGTTCTTGCACTACTCCCACATACGAGGAAGAAAAAATAATAAGATTGAAATATTTATGGTGAATCCCTAAGCAACTCCCATCTATTCCATTCAGACAGAGTGAACATTCCATTTTATTGAGATAGGAAAAGTGATGTCAGGAAGAGGTTAACTTGATCTGTTTGTTCAGTGACTGTGATTAATGTCAGTCTCCATGGATTGTAATTAATCCACTGGTCGGTTTCTTTCTTTTAATGATAAATGGGCTCCGTTCAATGTGTTATCCCACAGTATGGTGGGAGCATCACCGACAGTGTTAAGAGGGATCAGCAGCTCCAGACGGACAAGGAGGAGGGATCAGAGACTGAGCACAAGAGACTGGAATGTTTCAGCAAAGAATCACAATCTAAGAACATTAGACTGGAATGTCCCAAGAATGAACATGAGTTTATATTGGGATGTTTGGCTTCTTTCTACATATTATGATAGATGGTCATTGTTGAGGCGGATAAAATATGCACTTTACATTATTCAATATTTCTATTATCCAATCCTGGCTTCTGTTGGTATACCTGGTAAGTATCACTGTTCAGTTATTAATTCTATAAATCATGTTTGTCAGTAGCACTGTTCTTTCATTGACTCTACTCTCCTTGCCTCTGTCATTGTTCCTGCTAAGACTCTAAATCCAGACATTCACTTGGCAAACCACTACTAAATTGCTAATTCACTCTCTTCCTCCTTGCATCTGGCAGTTTACTCATGGCTGCTATGTTAACCTGCTCAGTTTCAGCTGTGAACCATGATTCGTTGTTTCACTGCACTTGCTATTTAAATATGGTAAGCATTGAGTTCACTGTCTTCTGTTCTGATTACAAACTACATTTTCTTTGCCTGACTCTATCTCATCCCCGGCCAATATCTGAAACAGAAATAGACAAATGACAACAGTGATGCTCCCTTTGGCCATGAGCAACTTCCTGACACCATACCCTGACCATTCCTCATTGTAACTACTGAGAACTCCAGCATATACGTCACTGGCTCATCCCTTCTGCTATTGAACCATGAGCTGTGAAATACAGTCTTAAAGATAGCATTCATCTGTTGCTGATATTCACAGCTTCAAATCTGCAGAAACAAATCTGAGTCAATACTCCACAGCTCGTATCTTATATCACACAGACGTCCACATCCATCCACCATTCCAATGCGCACTGATCCAATGCTATTGGGTCCGGTAATGCCTTTATTTTAATATTCTCAAGCACGTCATTAACAAATTCCCATGAACTATCTCTCTCTGTCCCTTATACTAAGCCCTGACAGTTGTTCACACTTAAACTGATCTCGTCGATGTGTGTTCTCTCATAGACAATGACTTTCACATCTTAAACTGCCCCAGACCAATACACACACGCACACGTAAAACCCCTTGCCTTGAGCTGATGCGTGGAGATACAAAGACAATAATTTGTGGCAGCCCCATTTACTGTCACTCGCAGTATGGGTGGGAAAGCGTCAGTTACGTAGTGCAAGTGCAGCACAAATATACTGGCAAAGTTTGCAATAGTCCCCACGCTGGGCAGCTGGTCCAGCTTACTGAGAAATACACAAGCATAGTCTGCACAGCACCCCACACTGGGCAAATATTCCACCTTACTGAGCAATACGCTAACAGAATCTGCACATATCCCCACGCTGGGCAGATAGTCCCGTTTGCTGAGCAATACACTGGGATAATCTGCACAGCTCCCCATGCTGGGAAGATAGTCCGGTTTACTGAGCAATACACTGGCATAATCTGCCATGCTGGGTTGTCTACTTGTCCCAGTGTATAGTTTCTACGTTTGTTCTGTGAGGCAGGTTCAGAAATTAGAGGAACAAATTTTGTCAGCTGATCTGGCAATGCCTTTATTCAATTTTCTCATTCTTGTGTCCTGACCCGCCAAGGTCTCACTGCTCCAGTTAGACCCACTCCCTTGTTTGTTCTTCATATTTCAACAACGCGTTCTGTTTCTATCTTAATTGTCTGTTTCTACGTTAATATGAATCTCTCTGTCCATATGTATATTTCCCTGACATTGATTTTTGGTTCTGTATTTTATCGAATGCTGGCATTGTGACGTTCAGAAATAATGTAATGGTGTGTGTCAGGCTATTCTTCACTTCCCGCTGTGTCCCATGTGTTTCTTCATGGACAGGGGAGTGTGTGCTGGGCTGTTGTTCACTTCCTGGTGCCCCCTCATGGTCCGCCATGGACAGGGTTGTGTGTGTTTGACTGTTGTTCACTTCCTGGTGTGTCCCTTGATGTGCTTCATGGAGAAGTGTGTGTGTGCAGGACAGCTGTTAAATTCTCAGTGTGTCACATGTCATGCTCCATGTTGGACAGCAGTGTGTGTTTTGGTCTGTTGTTCACTTCCCGGTGTGTCCCAAGTGGTGAGTGAAACTTTGAACTGCCTATTCACTGAACGCCTGTGTTTGTCCCTCTCAGTTAATCTCGTGGTCAGAACCACGAGGAGGACCCTGAAGTATAATTGTACAGACTCAGACATCTAACTTTTAGTGGAGCGAATTCTGACTGTCTCCTCTTATTGGAAAGTTAGTGGAGGGACGGGATAGTTTGCTGGAGGTTTTGCTGTGATCTGCCTCGGACATTCAGGGAGATCTGAGGATTTGGTGACCCAACTCTGAACGGAGCATAGGGTCTGTAGTTACAGCATCTGGGTCTATAATATGACCAACAAATGGAGCAGAGGCTGCAGAAAGGGGAACCTCTGAAAACACGGAGTGAGTGTATGTGGTGATAGGGATCTGCCAAATCTATTTGTGTCTTAACATGAGCACAGACTCTCACTCTCATCCTTGAACATATACACAGACACACACACACCTTCTTTCTCTCTCCCACATGAACACAAACATACACATCCTCTCTCTCACTCACACCTCCCCCCACCCCCCTACACACACAAACACACACACACGCACACGTCTCGGGTGAAATTGCGTTTGCAGATTTATATTTGTGGATAAATTGTTTTTGTTTTTGAAAAAAAATCACTTTGTACGCAGCCAGTCATTGTGGCATTTTTATGGAATCCTGCTTTGGAAATAAAACCAGAATGACTCCAGAGTAAAACAATCGGACTCCACACAAGACCTTCCCTGATTTTGTGCAGGGAAGGTCACATCTTAGCAAACATAATAGAATTCTTTGAAAAATGACAAAGTTGATAGTGGGAAAAGGGCTGTAGATGTCATGTACATGGACTTCAGTAAGGCGTTTTATGAGATAGACTGATGGAGAAGGTAAAGTCGCAGAGGTCCAGGGTGTCCTAACTAGATGCATAGTGAACTGGCTGGGCAATAGGAGATAGAGATTAGTAATGGAAGGGAGTTTCTCAAAATGAAGAACTTTTCTGTGTGGTGTTTCACAGGGATCCGTGCTGGGACCACTGTGTTTTTGTGATATACTTACATGATCTGAAGGAAGGTATATGTGATCTAATTAGCAAGTTTGCAGATGACACTAAGATTGTTAGAGTAGCAGAAATTTGAGGAGACTATCAGAGAACACAGGTTAATATAGATAGATTGGAGAGTTAGGTGGAGAAATGGCAGATGTGAGGTGATGCATTTTAGAGATTCAATTCAAGAAGGAATTATACAGTAACTGGAAAAAACCCGGGGGAAAAATGATGTACAGAGAGATCAGAGTGTTCAGGTTCTTTGTTCGCTGGAAGTAGCAGGTCGACAGAATGATCAAGAAGTCATACAGCATACTTTCCGTCCTGCATTCCAACAATTTAAAAAGTGGAGATCTGCAGACCAGTTAACACATCACCCACAGGAGGGAATCTGTTGGAATCTATTGCGTACAAGAGTAGGCAGGCCATATTACGGTTGTATAGCACTTTGGTTTGGTCATATTCGGAATACTGTGGACAGTTCTGGTTGCCACATTACTGAAAGGATCTTGATGCTTTGGAAAGAGGGCAGAGGAGTTTCACCAGAATTTTGCCTAGTATGGAGAGAACGACATATATACAGAGAGGTTTGGTAGATTACCGTTATTTTCATTACAAAGACAGAGGTTGAGGGAGGACTTGATTGAGGTCTACAAAATCATGAGAGATGTAAACAGGGTGGGTAGCAAGAACCTTGTTCCCACAGTGGGAGACTCAGATACTAGGGGTCGAGAATTCAAGATGAAAGGGGAGAAGTTTATTGGAGATAGGCTCGAAAAGTTCTTTGCGCAGAGGGTGGTGGGTGGCTGGAATGCGTTTCCAGCGGATGTAATAGAGGCGGGGACCATAGCGTCATTTAATATGTATCCAGAAAGATACATGAATGGACAGGGAACAGAGGGATACAGATTCTTAGAAAATAGGCGACAGATTTAGGTAGAGGATCTGAATCGACACAGGCTTGGAGGGCTGAAGGGTCTGCTCCTGTCCTGTGATTTTAGAGTCATAGAGTCAGAGAGATGTACAGCATGGAAACAGACCCTTTGGTCCTACCTGTCCACGCCGATCAGATATCCCAACCCAATCTAGTCCCACTTGCTAGCGCCCGGCCCTTATCCCTCCAAACCCTTCCTATTCATATAGCCATCCAAATGCCTCTTAAATGTAGCAATTGTTCCAGCCTCCAGGACATTGTTTAGGCCACTATTGGAATATTGTACGCAATTCTGTTCCCCTTCCTATCGAAAAGATGTTGTGAAACTTGAAATGGTTTAGAAAAGATTTGCAAGGATGTTGCCTGGGGGGGAGGATTTGAGCTATAAGGAGAAGCTGAACAGGCTGGGGCTGTTTTCCCTGGAGCATCGGAGGCTGAAGGGTGACCTTATAGAGGTTAACAAAATTAGAGGGGCATGGATAGGATAAATAGGCAAAGTGTTTTCCCTGGCATTAGTGAGTCAAAAACTAGAGGGCATAGGTTTAGGGTGAGAGGGGAAAGATATAAAAGAGACCCAAGGCGCAACTTTTTCACGCAGAGGCAACTTTTTCACGTGTATAAAATGAGCTGCCAGAGAATGTGGATTTTCTTTGTTATTTGTAAATACTGGCGAAATCGTCTGTTGATACATGAAAGGAAAATGAAATCAAGACCAAATGTGGCACAGCGAATGTGTAGATAAGATAATTTATTGTAGAGAACAGAGAGGAGGTGAAACAGTTACAATGTGTCTGTCTTCAAAAAGGAAGATCCAGAAAATCTCCCAGAAATACAAAGCCATTATCGGACCTTTGTAACTAAAGACTAAAATAATTCATAGACAGTTGTGAGGTAGGATTTGGACACAGAACTGGGATGAGGTTTGATGAGTTTGACAGACCGGATGTAATTCAAGCTGAAATTTCAGAGAAAACAGCAATGCACATCTTGAATGCATGAGGAACCATTGTATTTGTCTGTTTCCACTTTGGAAGGTTATAAATGCATTCAAATGACTTACGAAGGGAACAAGTGGGAGAGTGGAGGAATACAGGCCAGTTAGTTGTCATCCACAGTAGGGAATCTGTTGCAATCTATTGTAACGAAGATCGAATTGGACAATGAGGAAGTAATAGCAAACTTCTAAAGAGTTGTTATGCATTTATGAAAGGGAAGTTATAATTGACAATTGCTTTTTTCTCGAAGATATCTCTTGAAGATGTAAACAATGACGAATCAGTGAACGTGGTGCGGTCAGATATTCAGGAGGTCTATTAATCAGCACATACAGTAAGTTAGGAGAAAACATTACAGCAAAGTGCATTGGGAGGAACATATGCAAATAGGGGAAGGCATGCATTAGAGAAACTATTGGAGAACAAATGTAGTGGTAGAAGGTTGTTTGTCTGACTGCAGACCAGTGTACGCTGGTGTGCCACATATTTCAATGCTGTGTCCCTTTAAACGCCTTCATTTCGAGGGAGTCAGAATACAGACTATGAAGAATCAACTAGACTCAAAGTGCTAGCTTGCACTGTCTTTCCGGTTCTGTCTGACTAACTGTGATCTCTAGCATGTGTTGTTTTCAGTACAGATTCAGCTTCTGCTGTGATTTGCTCCTACTAGAAGTAAAGACATTCTGCATTAGTAACACAGAGAGTTGGGGAGACTGTACCTGGACTGAATCTGTACAATTTTGATGTCTTGATCTAAGTAAAATATACTGATCACATATACTTAATGGGAATTCTCCAGATTAATCCCTCCGATGGCACGATGTTCTGCTGAGGAGAGATGGTCTGGGATCAAGGCGGGAATCTGTCCGTGAAACTGGAGAACGCTGATTGATTGTTCCATGAAACCTTCACGTCTGTTTTACTTGGGAAAAGGAGGAGACAGGTAAAAAAAAAAATCAAGCTCTTGAACAGAATGATGTAAGGTGTGAGCAGGGATTGATGGTATTGGCTGGTATAAATTTGTACCCATCCCAAGATCCAGATCAGTTACATCTCAGGCTGCTGTTGGAGCCAAGGGATGAAAGGCGCTGATGCAAATGTTTAAGTAGAATCTGGTCACAGGTGAGGTGCCCGAGGACTGGAGAACACCCTTCTTAGGAAGGGTGGAAGAGATAGAGCATGGAACTATAGACCAGTGTGTATCAGAACAGTGTTAGAGAAAATTTTGCACAAATTACTTAGTGGTAGAAGGCTGTTTGTGTGACTGGAGACCGGTGTCCCCTGGTATACCACAGTGATCAGTGCCGTGTCCCTTATTACTTGTGGTGTTCATAAATGGTGCAGATGTGAATGTGGAGGAGGAGAGGGCGTGTGATAAGTAAGTCTCTGTTTGACACAAAGATTGACCTGGTGGTTGGCACTGAGGAGGAAGATCTTATGTTACAGGAAGATACAGATGGAATGTCAGATGGGTGGATCAATGCCAGATGGAATGTAACCCTGATTATTATGAGGTGATGCACTATGGAAAAGCAACAAAATGGGGGAATACGCAATCAATTGCAGCACACAAGGGAGCTCATAGGGAGCTTCTCCACACATTCTTGAATGTGATGGGGAGGATAAAAGATTACATAAGAAGTCAATGGAAACTGTAGGCATAACCTTTACTCATCGAGACATAATTACAAGAGCTATGTAGCACGTTGGTGAGGCCAAGATGGAATATTGTGTGGATATGTGGAGTTCTGGGAGCCACATTATAGGAAGTATGTAATTATTCTGGAGGGGGTGCAGAGATTCACCTGGATGTTTCCAATGATGGAGCATATCAGCTGTGGTGAGAGGCTAGATAAGCTCCGATTGTTTAGTTGGAATGAGAGAAGGCCGAGGGAGACGTGATTCAGAAGGATAAGGTTACAAAGGACATTGACAGGGTGGATAGACAACAGCTGTTACTTTTAGTCAAAGGGCCAAGAACAGGAGAGCACATTTTTAAAGGGAAGGATTTGAGGTTTAGAGATGATTCAAGGATTGTATTTCACCCAAAGGTTCTAAGGGTCCGAAATGCGCTTTCTAAGCGGGGCGGGAAGTGTGGTGGGGGTGATGGGGGGGTGGGGGGCCTAGTGAGGTATCACGAGTCACCTCACAACCATTGAAAATTATTTGGACGAGCACTTGAAGTGTAATTTCATTCGTGGCTACGGGAGTGATGTAGGAAAGTTGGACTAATGTAGATTATAGATCGTGCTATATTTTTAATGGTACAGTGTCTATGCTTCTGTGATTGTATGGCTGTGGTAGGTCAATTATTGAACAGCTTAAGACAGGAAGGAATGGGTTTTGGAAGAGTACATTAACAAGCGTGAAATGTAAAATCGTCTCAAAGTACAATATACCAAGGTAAAATGTTGGAGAAGATAATTGTAGCTTCCTTACAGTCCAAAACCAGCGAATGGAGAACAGGAAAATGGCAGATTATGAAGCATCTACTTCAGTTCTGCTTTCATGAAAGAATTTTTAAAAAATGCTTCCAAACAATTCTAGGTCCACTGAGAAAGAAAGCAAATGCAATCAAATCAGCATTTAAACAGTTTTGGAGAAAATATTTTGACTGAGATCTGATAAATCTCTATGGCCTGATAATCTATATCTCTGATTCCTAAATGAAGTGGCCATGGGAATAATGGATACTTTGCTTGCTGTCTTCCAAATTGCTGATGAACGGTTTGACAGATTTGTGAGCAGCAAATATAACTCCAGTATTTCGAAAGGAGGCAGGGAGAAAGCAGGGAATTACACTCTGCTTAGCACCAAAGGAGTAGTCAGGACAATACGAGAGTCTATTAGAGAGAATGCTTTGCCACGGAACTTTGAGAATTAAATTAAATTGAAAGTAATGACCCTGGATTAAGTCAATACCAAATTATTAATGGCGAATCATATTTAAGAATCCGACTGGGAAATTACTCATGGCGAAGCAAAAGATGCAGTGAATTTGCATTTTCAGAATCATTTCTGATGACGTCCAAAGTCTAGTGTCGTGACGATGCTACTCTTTTAACAAGGTCATGCTGCACTTGTTTTTGTTTACAAAGCATTCTTTAAAGCAGCGAATCTGAAAATTCTGGATTTGACTACTTGGGAATGCTTTCAAGTCTAAAATTAAAACACGTACAATGAGTAGCAATTTGTGAGCAGCAAATATAACTCCAGTATTTCGAATGGAGGCAGGGAGAAAGCAGGGAATTACACTCTGCTTAGCACTATTCGTCAGTTTCAGGTATCTAATTTTAACATTCATCTGAATGTTTTCCTTTGCATTTGTGCCACTTCCGACGTTTACATTGAATGTGCTTCCCTCTGTTTCTCTCCATGGTTTCCATTAAGAGCTCTGTAGTGTCAATGATTCCAGTTTTATGTAGTTTCAGAACCAAGGTACTTGTGCATCTTGTGTAATTCTTCACTTTCCAGTATAAGGCAATCCATGTTGGACAGGAAATTTGTGCAGCTTTGAAACACGTCTTTCACATGTTCAAAACCAGAAATTTCTGGAGAGATTCAGCAGGTCTGTGAGCATCTGTGAAGGCAGAGAAACAGAGATCGCGTTTCAAGTCCAGCGTGGCCCTTGTTCAAAACTGAAAAGAGCTCCTTGATGTCTTGGAAAAAATTGGACGAGGGATGATGGGAAACAGAGCACGTGGAGGTGCAATGACACAGAGGAATGGACTTTTAATTGTGGTGGAAGAGAAACAGATGTAAAAGCGGTCTAAATTAAAGTGTAGATGGGAGAAATGGGTTGTCTCCGTTGAGTGCAGGATAAACAATTCACAGACGCGATCATTTTGAGGCCAGTAAGTAGAATGTATGCAAAATGGAGAACAAACATAATGGGGTCAGGCTGTGAATTTGGAATTGTATATTAACTCCTTCAGGCTGTAACACATCAAAGTGTAAAGTGAGGTGTTACTCGAGCTTCGGTAGTTTTTCATTGGAACATTATAGCAACTCAGGACCGAAATGTTAGGATGTGAGCAAGGTTGGTTATTGAAATGGGAAGCAATGAGAAGCAATGAGAAGTGAGGACATCTATCATTGTTCTGGGAAGGAAGGGACAGAGTAAGTGCAGACAAGCGGAAAATGGGAGAAGGCCTTGTCCACCGGAGTTAGTGGATTTCTGGTTGGAATACATAGGAGGTCACCACAGAGGCAGTTCACTGGAATGTAGCATCATAAAACAAATACAACAGAGACGGAGAAACTGGGAAAATGGAGTCAGCCTTCGCTGAACATGTGTTCAGCTACATGCAGAAGACCCCCTGAATGATTGAAAATAACCTGATATCGAAATTGAGGATTTTTGTCTCACAACTGATCTGAAGCGAGATGTGGAAGTAGAGCCAGAGGAAGGTTAGTGGGTAGACCTGGGCAGATATTCAAGCAGAAATCCAATAACGCTCAGAAATTATTGTTTCTGTTCAAAAACAAGGACTCGATAAGAACATGTACCACCCATTGTTGACAAGAATACTATGATGAGCATTAGTGTAGGGCCAGGTTTAGGATGATTATTTCAGGGACCATAAGCAGATGCTGGGCATGACTGTCAGCTGTGCTTCCTGAATTCCCCCCAGAAACCTCTGCCATTGCTGGTCCATCCTCTTCCCTGCTCCTTTCCCCTTCCTAGTTCGGTTCTCCGTCTCAAATTACAGAGCAGAGTCTCTCACGTCATGGCCCCTCCCCACTTTACCTGAAGCTCGTTGATCCAGTCTACCTTCACTGCACTAACATCAAGCTGTGTTTTGCGCTTCCACATTGCCTCTGGTCTCAGTGTGGCTCGGCCGCTCTATTCATGCTGTTTTAGACCTCCCACTCACATCTCATTCCGGAAAGTTTCCTTCTTGGAGTAAGCCGTATTGAAAGCAGCATCCCACTCCTTGCACTGAATTCACATTGTGATCCCTAATCCAAAAAGTATACTCAGCCTTCATCTCACTCTGCTGAAGGTAACTACACGCTGACCGTGTGGTATAAGATTTTTTTTTACATAGAACTGGCCAGAGGTATGTTTTCACTGCAGAGATCAACACCCCCTTTAGACAAAGGAATTTATTTGCTTGACGTCTTATTGGCACGAGTAGGAGTTGCATGCTGCTTTAGTACTGTAACATGGAGAAAAACAAATCACAGTATGAAGTTTGATCTGAGTGCTGTTGGTATGCCTAGAGGGAACAGACAGATAATTTACACCAGAATTTTACATCATTCCTCACAGAAGAAGACACTGTCGTTTTTAATACTGTTACAAGTTTGCAGTGCTTATCTTTAAATGCTTGTTCTTGAAGCTATAATCAGATGGAGTGGAGGAGATTGAGGGATGACATTCTAGAAGTTTATAATATCATGGGAGGCATGGATAGGGTGAATAACCAAGGTCTTTTCCACAGGCGAGGAGATCCCAAACATAGAGGACTTAACTTTAAGGTGAAAGGGAGGAGATTTGAAAGGGAGAAAGGGGCAACGTGTTCACACAGAGGATGATTTGCTTATGGAATGAGGTTCCAGAGGAAGAGTGCCAGATGCAAGTACAGCCTCAACATTTCAAAGACATTTGGACAAACTTATGAATTGGAAACGTTCAGAAGCATATGGGATAAATGCAAGCAGATGAGATCAGGTTACTTTTGGATAACCTGGTCAATAAGGACAAGTTGGACCAAAGGGTCTGTTTGTGCTCGATATGAATATATAAACCTAGAAAGCAAGGAAAAAGGAAAGAAAAGATATGATGTAAGCAAACAGGCAAGAAATAAGATCGTATGAGGAAAGGCTGAGGCACTTGGGGCTGTTTTCATTGGAGAAAAGAACGTTTAGGAGTGACTTGATAGAGGTGTACAAGACGTTTAGAGGTTTAGGTAGGGTTGACCATGAGAACCTTTTTCCACGTTTGGAGTCAGATATTACGACGGGGCATAGCTTTAAATTAAGGGGTGGTAGTTATAGGACTGATGTTAGGGGTAGATTCTTTACTCAGCGAGTCGTGAGTTCATGGAATGCCCTGCCAGTAACAGTGGTGGACTCTCCCTCTTTATGGGCATTTAAATGGGCATTGGATAGGCATATGGAGGAAAGTGCAGGTTAGGTGGGCTTGTGCAGGTTAGGTGGGCTTGGATCGGCGGAACATCGAGGGCCGAAGGGCCTGTACTGCGTTGTATTTTTCAATGCTCTATGTTCTATGTTCTAAATAAAACAACAAGCAGCGCAAGATTTTCTCTGTCGATAAAGACATTTCAAGATGAATGTTTGCCCTTTGGTAGAAATGAAGTCAGGAAAGTATATTGAGGACATTTGGAGGATGTGCCTAAAGGGAAGAGACAAATAAATTACACCAGAATTTTACATCATTCCTCACAGGAGAAGGGATTGTAAATATTTCAATGATATAATCAAAATAGCAATATAAGGCAACTGCCTCAAACGAAAGGATAAAGGCTTCTTAATAAACAGTTAATAGTAAGGTTACGCAGGTCAGCAGTAATTCACAGTTGGTTTTAAAAGCAGTGGTTACAGATTGACTGGTGGTACTGTGAGACAGAAAGCAGGAACCATTTAGCCTCACAATTATTACTGAGAATCTGCGAGTGTCTGTTATTTAGGAAGGAAGTGCAGGGAATTTAGAAAAGCTTCAAGCAGAGTCAGCATGGTTTTGGGAAAGGGCAACTATATTTTGCCTTGGAGAATCATGCCAAGTT
Organism: Hemiscyllium ocellatum; assembly: GCF_020745735.1. Taxonomy (NCBI): domain Eukaryota; kingdom Metazoa; phylum Chordata; class Chondrichthyes; order Orectolobiformes; family Hemiscylliidae; genus Hemiscyllium; species Hemiscyllium ocellatum. The sequence goes on from NC_083446.1 coordinate 29,479,776, forward strand.
TTTCTGGAGATCCCTGAGAATGTAACAAGCGGATGTGATTTAGGGGATCTGGTAGACAAGAGGCTTTCCAGAGATTTTTCCGAAGGTTTCACAAAACAAAAATTGTCCCACAAGACAGATAATATATCAGCATGGGGTGACGGTTGGTTAATACACAGAAATCGGAGAGTGAGGGTTAGTGGATCTTCGTGATAAAATGTATCTGCGGGAGAATCACAAATATCAGTCCAATGGCAAGATTTAATTACAATCTACACTGAAAGCCTGATGGCAAGGATGAGTGCATTATACATTCGAGTTTGCAGATGACACTGAGACCCAAAAGGCAGGCTTTTTAATGGCGAGGACTCCAACAAAAGGAATAGTGTAAAGGGAATAAGTTGTTCTTGCATCGGAAACATAACATCAACATGCCGATGCAGCAAGTACCTAGGGTAGTTCATGAGGTGGGTTCCTGGAATGAAAAGGTTCAATTTTGAGTACCTCAAAGTGGTGAGGCGTTTATTCATTGTGGTTGAAATGAATGTGGATGATATTACTGAAACGAACAAGATGCAGAGGGGGTTTGACAAGGTAGATTTCGAGAACGTGGATCCATTCCAGGGCAGGGTCTTGAACTCATGGATGAAGATACAGAATACGGGATATCGATTTCAACTGAGATGCAAAGAAATGTCTTCTTTCAGAAGTTCGTGCATGTCTGGAATTCCCTCAGACAGAGAGTCTGGAGATTGGGTCACTGAATGTATTTAGAGGCGGAGTGGATTAGGTTTTGACATATCAGCAAGTTGATGGATACAAGGAGTTAACAGGAAAGCGGAGTTGAACCCTGAAGTAGATCAGCCATGTTCTTATTGAATGACAGTACAGGTTTGAGGTGCCGAATGGCCTGCACTTGTTTCTATTTCTTGCGTTACTATGTTATTATTTTGGAAAGTAACTGGTTATTTTCCTGGAAATAGTATTGCACAATGCTGCACTCAGGGGGAGCAGAGGATTTGTTTGAGCTAACCCTGGATGCGGGTAGAGGCCTGTATTCACAGCGAAACTTAGTCTGTAACATGATCCATATCTGGAGCAGAGTTTACAGAGAAGGGAGCCTGAAAAGAGGGATTGGGGTGAGAGTCAATTCCGACTCAGCCTGGATATTCCAAGTACAATTCCCAAACTACACCTAACCATAGGAGTGGCCTCGATCTGCCCTTGTGTAGCAGGTCCGAAGGGTTGATTGGAACATCAGAACATAGGGCTGAATGACACGAGTGGGCCACCAGTAAATGAGGTCGAGGTTCATCTCATTGTGGTCCTAGATGCTCTTTTCACTCCATGCACCATTATCCCTGATTCACCTGTCTGTGGACAATCAGACTAAGCCAGCCTCGATATAATATAAACATTCAGCCATCCCATATTTCTGGGAAAGAGAATTCCGACTTGAGTAAATTCCAGCTTTGTGATTTTTTTCTTCACTCCGGTTCTGACTGAGGTTGGAGGGTGTCACACTTTCCTTTTCTAGCCCCACCCAATCACTGCTCACAACACATTTTAAATGTGACCAGGTTGATGATAACAGAATTAGAGTGGGTCGGGTTAGATTCCTTACAGTGTGGAAACAGGCCCTTCAGCCCAACAAGTCCACACCGACCCACAACCCAAACCTAACTCTACGGGCAATTTAGCATGACCAATTCACCTGACCCTCACATCTTTGGTACTGTGGGAGGAAACCCACGCAGACACGGGGAGAACGTGCAAACTCCACACAGTCAGTCGCCTGAGTAGGGAATTGAACCCGCGTCGCAGGCATTGTGAGGCAACAGTGCTAACCACTCTGCCACCGTGCTGTTCAGTGATAAGAACAAGTCAGGCAGATTTCTTTCGTCAAACACAAGTAACTAATATAACTAACGGAGGAGCCTGGTGGATATGTGATTCGCACTGCTGCCTCGCATCACTAAGGCGCTGTGTTCAATTCTAAACTCGGGCGTCCTAGATGTGGTGTTTAAACATTCTCCACTTGTTTGAATGGGTTTCCTCCCAGTGTTCCAGGTTCCTATCACAGTCCAAAAATGTGCAGCTTAGAGTGGGTTGGCCGTGCTAATTTGCTCATTGGGGATGTTTAGGTTAGGTGGATTAGTCATGAGAAATGCAGCATTACATGGATTGGCTGGGCGGCAGATCTGGGTGGGATACTGTTGGTCGGTCAGTGTGGATTTGATGGGCAGAATGCCCTGCCTCCACACGGTTGAGGTGCTATAACAATGGCTAGAAGTTGGACTGTACAAATGCCCAGTGGGTATCTACCTGATACATTCTGCTGAAGGTCTTGTATGTTTCAAGAAGATCACTTTTCTTTCTATGATTAACCATAATATAAGGCCTCATCCCGAGAATACATGAAGTGAAACATCTCTGAACTGCTTCCAATGTAAGCCCCAGATGAGGCTTTTTTTTGTTTTCTCAGAGCTGTGAGTCTTCGAAACTCCTTTTCCCACAGACCATTAGATGCAGAAAAATTGAATATTTTCGAGGAACAGACAGAAGGTTCATAAGTAACAATGTAGTCAAGGATTATCTGGGAATGGGCAGGAAGGTGCAGCATGGGAAATGTTGGTAGTGGTACAAAAATACACCGCTCCAGAGCATCCGCGAAAAAAGAAATGGTAATCTAGAAAACATTTTCAAATGTTACAGTAATAGAACAGAGTTCAAAAGGACCATAGGGCTGTATTGTCATTGAAGACAGACCACTCGTTGTGGTTTAACCTGAGTGCCACCGCACCTCGGGTGATGGGTTGTGTGTGAGACAGCGTCCCCTTTATAATAACCTCTGTCAGTGTGCGAAATGAACAGGCGCTGTTTGCCCCCATCTGCATCACAAACCAGCCGTCCAGTTGGAGAATGTATAACTGTTACAGACAGAAACAGTCACAGGCAAAGGGCAAGAGAAACATTCATAACAAGGAAAAAAGTACAATTCAGATAATGGTCAAAATAACGCCTGATGGTAAAAACATTCTCTATTAGAAATTGCATTTTATAATGAGACAAATATTTCAAAGCCAACTTTGGCTGAATAGGATAAGGTGAGACAAATGAAATAATCAGAATTACTAATTGTGATTGGATATCGATATTCATAAAATAAGTGTCGAATTTTGATTGCTCTGTGTAAAATTACCATTACATAGACGTATAAAGCTGATGGAATATATTGCTGAGACAGTGTGTCCCTTTGGGAAATGCCCTCCAGCAGGCGCTTGCAGAAAACCGGGGTAAAAGTGCCTGAGTGTTGCATGTTCAGTGACAGGACCCCAGGGCGTTGAATGACTGAAAATTCATGTAATATGGAACTGAGAAAAGAATCAGATCAGCCACAATCTTCTTAAATGCTAGAATGCGTTTGAAGGGCTGAATGGCCTCATGGTGGGTTTGAATTGTATGTCATTTGAAAACTACAAATTTATTGCTTCCCCTTCTGTGTTACATGTTGTGGCATTGAAATTTTCCTGAAAATGGGAATTATTTGGAACACTAACTTGAACATTCCAAAATCAGCATTCTTCAGAATATTCTATCAACATGTGGGAGCATTGCAAAGGCGACAGAGAGAGAAAAGGCTTTGCATGGTGTCGTGAGAATAGTGGACAATGGACCTTTTCGGAGTAGAGTGCTATAACAGACATAAAGTGAATGTGCTGTCCTGGTTGGGTCCAAATTTTGTTGGTTGGAATGTAGTTCGGAGTCCGTGTGGGATCAGTCGGTTCCGTAGACAGGTGCTGAGGAAGGAGATGTGGCTGTGGTAACGAGTCTGTTTGAGAACGTGGCTGAAGAGTTTCTGTGCAGAGGAGATGACCTGGGGGGTGCAGTGAGAGAGGGACTCACTGAAATCCTTGTAGAGGGAGGAAGAGAGCTTCTTCAAGGAAGGCATCCTTGCAAGAGGATTCGCAGTAGGTTAAAATCTTCGAGTAAAATGTGAGAGAGCAGGGAGAATATGGTGACCCTTATCCTGACAGAGCGGAGAAGGTTATTGATGCTTGTCCTGTATTGCTGGACATTTCTTCAGACCGCAGATATTGCAGTGACCTGGTGGTGAGCTCAGACCATGTTCGATGGGGCTTGTGGTGTGGCTTCCTCTGGGAAGACAATGGTCCCCCTCTCTAATAGCCCTTCCACCGGGACCTCCGTGCCCCTGTCAACAAAGCGCAGTGTAATTGACCCTTATCTGGCATGCTCAGGGTAAACAGTGCAAGGCAACTCCAAACTGAGAGAGCTCAACCGTGTGCCCATTAGCTTTTAACGATAGAGCCAGTGCCAGGGATCACGGAATATCTGGGGCATCCGGGCGATGGTGAGTAACTCCAGCCATGATTGGTTGGATCGGGCTGGCATTGAATGACAGGAACACGATGGGGTGGCTGGGTAGTTAATGAAGTGAGTTCTCTATGATAGTACCAGGAAACTAGCTCAGCCACATGCAGACAACCTATCTGTCACACACAATGAAAATTACACAAAAATAATTTATTGCTAGACTCAACCCAATGAGTCAGACTCTGCTGTGCCCACTTTCAGTTCCAGAGCTGCAAGACAAATACTCATTCAAAACTGTCCAACATCTGAACTCACCCATCAAGCCTGGGAATACTGGCTCATGTTGCAGGGTACTGTCGAAATATCTTCATATCAGCATGCTGAAATCTGTGATTTTCCATGAAATATTCTCTCAATCTCCCTCTGTCTTTTTCCCAAAATTCTTTTGCTTGTTGTTATTTAACCTGATTTTCCCCACCATCTCTCTCTGGTAATGATTTTCACACCCACAACACCCCTTGTAATGGCACAATGGAGAGATGGAGCTGTAAATGGATGGGAGCTTGACATCCTGTCACTTCCGCATGGGCTGTAAGTTTCCTCATATTGGACAGGGATCTAACACGATGTTACTGAACAATTCACTGGTGTGGTGTACACAGCTCTACATGCTGGGAGGGTAACTGCTCCAGGTTTACAGATCAATTCACTGCTTGTCACTGCATACCTCCCCATACTGAACAGAAACCTCTTTATAAAGCAAGACACTGGTGTGGGCTGCATATCACCCCATGCTGGAGAGACCGTTTTATCTGGGTGACTTGATCAATGCACCGGAGTGGTCTGTGCCGATCCATTTGTTGGACAGATAGCCAGTAGCCTGCTGAGACCTACACAGTATTCCATCCTGGAGAGATTGCTGGGTTGTACTGAGCCTCATCTGCACAATGCTCCATCCTGGAAGATTGCTGAGTTGTCCTGAACCTGGTCTGCACCGTGCTCCATCGTAGACAAATCGCTGGGTTGTCGGGAGCCGGGTCTGAGCAGTATTTCATCCTGAACAGATTGTTGGGTTGTACTGAACCTGGTCTGCACAGTGCTCCGTGATGAGCAGATATCTCCTCTGGGCTTATATGTGTCTGGGCTGGATTTGTGAGGTGGATTCAGTATCCGGTATAATTCCTGATCGAGCAATCACTCCTCCAGCTCGGCGCATTCTGCTGTTAAACCCCGTTTTTCTGCAACATGTTGTCCATTAAGTAATTATCCAATTAAGACATGAACATCTGTCCTTCTTGCGATGCACATGAGCAGTCGTACCTGAAAATATATGATGAAGGTAGTCTCAATCTGAAAGTTTTCTTATTTTAAAGGTAAGTAAGAGGTGCTCTCTTTCAGATGCAATTCGCTTTGTCAAAATATTCAACATTCAGCAATATACAATATATTCAAACATCGTAGATAAAATACAACACAACCAAGTGCAACGTGGAATAATTTAATTCTATTGGAAAACATAACAGAATAATAGATTATTTAACTACTATATAGTAACTACACCAATATGGCCACATCCTATAAACACAGGCTTTTCACAAAAACAAATTCGGCAAACAGATTGTCTCACATGCAGTACTCACAATCCAGGAGAACGAACATCAAAAGACAATTCTGTGAGAAATCTCAGAAAAAGAATGCATCAGCCGGGAAAGATTTCCTGCCTTCCAACCCTGCAGAGACCCCAGCAATAACTGGCAAAAGGTAAAACTAAGATTCCTTCTTCTGATATAGCTTGGCCATCACTCCACAGGACCAGGCTGCAGCTGCAAGGACCACAAGGAATGGAACTTATCTGCAGAGTAGAAGCCTCTCAAAAACGTCTAATCCCACCGAAGCTATTAAATTATGGCAAGATAAATGGCAAAGTTAAACATATATATATATAAAACGAAAGGATGCAACAGGACTGGTGATCAGATATTGACGGCCTCGGGAGCCCAGCAATTCCTTCCCTGCCAAAACACAGTAGAATTATCGAGCTTGTGAGGAGAAAGCATCATCTCTCTCCATCACCTCGAACTTTACTCGTGGAGATGTGCCATTCACCCAATAGTCAGCGATGCCAACATCCTAACCAGACCAAGTATTATTGTGATCTCTACGGGATGCAGTGAAATGGGTTAACTGGAGCTATTTGTTCAGTGACTATAATTGATGTCAGACTCAGTGGACCCTAACTGTGTTACTGGAGATTTTTCCTCTTCCATAACTAAGGGGCTTCTTTAAACCAGTTTTCCCGTAGTATCAGAGGCAGCGTCATCCTCAACACAATAGGACTAAGCAGCTCCAGAGAGAGTGAGAAGAAGTGAATCAGAACAAGAGACTGGAAAGGTCCAGCAATGGATCCAAGTGATGTCCTTGAAAAGGATCTGGATGTCCTTAGTCATAAGTCACAAACAGAATTCTTACGGGGCAGCAAGTGAGTGATATGTGGCTCTTCAGGTAAAATGATTGAAGTACCAGAGTAAGAATATCTTGCCCGCTGGTCGTGTTTGGTCCGCTTTCCCGGTAATGATCTCTTCGTCAGCGAGACAGTGCAAAGGAGTTTTACCAGACGATACCCTGGCATGATGGTATCATGAGGAGTGAGTGTAGTGACTATGTGTTTAATCTATAGCGCTCTGAGAGAATAAGAAGCTGAAACTTGATGGATATGGATGGACATTAATTATGTCCCAAACAGCTGAACACGGTGAAAATTCCGTACTTTTCAGTGGATTTTTGATTCCCGATAGTTTACATGTATCTGCAGAGCCCCCATGGCCATCGTCAGGGAGCTACAGGCTCTGAATGAACTATGGACACTTGAATGCACAGTTCTTGTTTGACCCTGTATTGAATGTCACATTGTGCACCATCCTGTCAGTAGCCACTATAACTTTATTCTGAAACAGTTAGTCATTCTCCAACAGTTTCTGACCTCTATGGAGACCATGGGTCTACCTTTTTGGAGATTGCCGACAAAGTAGAGGCTGCTTAAAAACGATTGGCTTCATTCCGACTGCCAGTAACACTTATGTACTATGCGTAATTAAGCCATGTGGATCAATTTAGAGCAGTCTATCTATGCAGCCCCTGCTCCATTTGTTTGCAGCGTTAGAACATCTCTGACACTTTCCTGTTCCTGTGTTAGTGGCTTGAGAAGCTGAATGACCTCTTCCTGAACTTTTTTAATGACTCTGGGAGTAAAATGGTCTCTTTCTGATTCTGCTGCAAATGTGTTGCTGGTCAAAGCACAGCAGGCCAGGCAGCATCTCAGGAATAGAGAATTCGACGTTTCGAGCATAAGCCCTTCATCAGGACGTTATTCCTGATGAAGGGCTTATGCTCGAAACGTCGAATTCTCTATTCCTGAGATGCTGCCTGGCCTGCTGTGCTTTGACCAGCAACACATTTGCAGCTGTGATCTCCAGCATCTGCAGACCTCATTTTTTACTCTTTCTGATTCTGTGCAAGTGAGATGTGGGAGTGAGGAGATTCCTTCTCTTCCTGTGTTATAGGCTGCTTGGGACTGAATGGGTTATCCCTCTTTTTGCCCAGTAGTTTTGATAGTCTGAATGGCTTCCCCACATTCTTATGGAACCAGATCGATGTGCCGAATGTGCTCTTCATTTTACAGCGGAAATGTACAGTACTGTTCCATGAATGTTACCCAGACTTTAACAGCGCAATGTTGAATGTTGTCCAAGTCTAGTTGCATATGGACACAGACTGTTTCAAGAGCTGAAGATGGACAACTTGTTCTGAACATTATGTAAGCTTCAGTGAATGTCCCCACTTCTGCTCAGTTTAGACTCAATAGGCTGAATGGCCCCCTTCCAAACTGCAGGGATTCCCCGTTGACAAACAGGGGATGCCTGGGTTGAAGGAGCTACCTTGAGGATCTCCTGCACAGATGCCCCACGGCTGAGATGCATGATACCCACCGATGGTAAACATCTTCCGTTGTGCCTGAATGACTGCAAACAGTGGAGAGGTCACAATCGATTCTCATTCAGTGCAATTTTGTTCATGCCCCTTGATCTCATCCTCAGTCAAATACTGCCTTGAGTTCAGGGCCAGTTTCTCTTACCTGAGTCCCTGTGTCCCCTCTTTTCTTCATATCAATAGGTCATGGTGTAGAAGCAGAGAATGTTTTCCTCAAACAAAGGACAGTGAATGTCAGGAATTCTCTTACACAGAGTTAGGGGAGCAAGACCACTGAAAGGGACCAGTGGTGTTTCGCAGCGGTCGGTTCTGGGACCCCTAATATTTGTTATTTCTATAAATGAATTGGATGTGAGTGTTAAGAGTGGGTTAACAGGTTTGCCGATGACACAAATGTTGTTGGGGTAGTACAGAGTGTGGAGGGCTTTTGTAGGTTGCAACGGGACATTGACAGGATGCAGAGCTAGGCTGAGAAGTATCAGATGGAGTTAAAGCTTTAAACGTGTGAAGTGATTCCCTTTGCAAGCTCGAATGTAAATGCAGGATTAAAGGCAGGATTCTTTGCAATCTGTAGGAACAGAACGACCTTGGGATCCATGTCCACAGAACCCTCAAATTTGCTAACCAAGTTGATGGGGGCGTTAAGAAGGCATATGGTGTGTTCGTTTCATTAGCAGGCGGATTGCGTTTAAGAGCCGTGAGGTTATGCTGCAGCACTATAGAGCCCTGTTTATACCACACTTGGAATATTATGTTCAGTTCTGGTCACTCCATTATACGAAGGATGTGAAACATTTAAATCGAGTGCAGAGGAAATTTATAAAAATGCTACCTGGACTGGAGGACAAGTCTTATGAAGAAAGCGTGTGGGAGCGAAGGTTTTTCTCATTGGAAGAAAGAAAGATGACAGGTGATTCAACAGAGGTGTGCAAGATGATGAGAGGCATAGATAGAGTGAATAGCGAGAGACTGTTTCCTAGGACAGAAATATCTATCACAATGGGTCATAATTTTAAGGTAATTGGAGGAAGGTTTAGTGGATATATCAGAGTTATGTTCTTGAGACAGAGTGGTGGGTGTGTGGAATGCACAACCAGCAGTGGAAGTGGAGTCAAATACATGTGGGAAACAAGAGAATCTTGGATAGGCATATGGAAGAAAGTGAACGGAAGCAAGTAGTCTAACCTGATCTGATAGTAGGATAAACGGGTGGCACAACATCGACGACCGAAGGGCCTGTACTGTGCTGTACTGTTATTTGTTCTGTGTTGTATGGAAGATCTCACAGAGGTTGGAGATGGAGTGCTCAGAGAGGTGAGGGCTATGAAGACTTGGACATTATGGAAGATTTGAGACCGAGAGCAGATCAGCCATGATCTTAGTGAAAGGAAAGGCAAGCTTGGGAGGTGAACGATCTGCCTGTGTTTTTGATATTCTCACGTTCTGGTATTGGAAAGTTAGTGGGTGTTATTTTTCCTGGAAGGTGTGTTATGGAATATTGCATTCAGGCAGCCCAGAGGACTTTGAGAGCCATCGCTGGGTGAGGTATGAGGGCTGCATTCACAGTGAATCTGGGTCTACCAACAAATGGAGGACAAATTGCAGAGAGAGGAAGCTCTGTAAAGAGAAATGAGGGACCTCTCTCATATCTCGTCTGGGTTTTCCAATTACATTTTCTAAATCTCCCAAATCGTGTGTGACAGTCATGCGGGAGTGAATGGTCTTCTCTGTTTCTGTACACCAGATGATAGCAGTAAGTGGCCTCCAACTACCCCTGTCTAGCAGGTTTCATGGGCTATATAGAACACAGAAACAGGGGACTGAGGAGCAGGAGTGGGACATTAGGTACTTTGAGCCTTCTCCACCAGGCACTAAGATTGTGTCTGATCAGGTTGTGATCTCAGGCCCACTTTCCTGTCTGTACCCCAGTATCTGTGACTCAGTCGATGTGAAATCTTGAATTAATTCAGCTGTGAATATTTGCAATCAAAGAGGTACCACAAACTTCTGGGGAAGATACTTCCGATTCAAAATATCTTTTAGAACTTTACCTCATCTCTCTGATGAATACGAAAGTCCTTCAGCGTGGACACACATCATTTTGTCCAAATTGTCCATGTCGATCAGGCCTCCTAACCTGAGCTAGTCCCACTGGCCAGAATTTGACCAGTGGAATACAGGTAAAGTAATGTTACTTCTGCAATTATAATTGCTGGTGTGGGGTGAATGAACTCACACCAGGGTGCAATTGTTTCAGCCAAGTGCTGAGTCAACAAGAATGTAAAATATGTGGAGGAAATACATAATTTTTTTTTGTATCAGCTAAAAATGTATGCAAGAAAGAAACGGGACTGCAAAACATTGGTAGATATTACAGGCGACTAGATTAGATGCTGTGAAGAGAGGCAGTTAAACTAGATATGCCTGTATTAACAACAGGTATAAACATCTGTTTCTCACTTTCACAGAAGCACAGGAAAAAAAACCCAATTAAAAGGGCTTAGTGATAAGATGTTGTGAGGGGCAGCACAGATGGAGGGAATAGATAATGGTAAGGTAAGAAAATACTAACAATAACCCACAGCAGGATGAGGTCAAACGACCGTGTGAGGCCAGAAGTAAGCAATTTGTCACAGACAAGGCTGGATAAGACAAGAGATAAACAGGAGTAATGGGTACCTGTCTTAGGGAAGTGGAGTATGTAAACAGGGGGGAAAACAATGAAATAAGCAAAAAACGTAGGAACCAAATTATATAAATATCAAGTATTTGTTGAATTCAGTGTGTTTTGTCCCTGCCTTGTGGACATCACACCCACTTGCAAGTGTGAAATAAATGACACTACCGATTCATATCTTGTCTCGGACTGAAATTATTGAAGGGAGTGAGCTTTGTTTCCAACAATTGGGGGCTCTTCCGGGATGTTCTTCCATCGCCGGGGGGAGTGGCTGGTCCTGGACACTTGGAAGACGCGTCCCGTTCCCAATTGAGGAGCGGTCTCGTGTCCCGGTTTGGTCCGCTCCTTGGGTGACTGGTATGAATCCCAAAAGAGAGACATCTGAATCAGACAGTGAGAGGAGGTCAATAGAAAATACGGCAAAAAAGGGCCAGGCAACTCTGTGCACAGACCAAGGTCAGAAAACTGACTTTAAAGTATTGCCTTGATGGCCGGGATTGAGTTTTAGTAGTTAATAAGGGACTAACGAAGGAAATCAATATGGGCTGTGCCGTGGGTATGAAGTAGCCTATGGGAAAACGAAAGAAGAAAAAGGCAATGGAAACGGAGGCGGGGTCTCTTACAACATACCTCCAGAAAGTCTTTTGGGCAGGATGTTGTGGAATTGGAAAACTAATACTTGTACAAGGGAAAAAGATGATTAAATATTGTTGCTTTGTATGGACTAAGGAATCCATTCTTCGTCCCGCCGTCTTCTGGCCAGGTCGGGTGAAGACTGAGTTTGTAAATATCTGAATTTATATGTCATTGTGAGAGAGAGAGAATGAAAAGAGCTGTACAGCTGATATAAAGCTTAACACTTTGTGATTTAGTTTGAATGAACATTTGTTTGTTGGTGATCGAACGTTTGCGTTTTATACCCTAGAGCTTGAGTTCCAGGACTGTTTTGAATCTGATTTTTGTTACGGAATCTTAACATGATTTATTTTAAGGTCAAGAATTTTATAGAGATTATGGAAAAAAATGATGATAACTCCTGTTCATTTTACAGGTCATGACTGCCTGACTATCAGTTTCTAACTAATCTCTTTTATCTTTATGTAAAAGTGATATATGGAGGACAGTTGAAGTTTCAGTTTAACATTAGATTGTAGTAAAAACAAAATTCTATGGTAAATATCTGAGACCTTGGATTCGACCATTGTTCATGCATTACAAGTTTTTTTTTAACTTGTATAGACAACTTCATTTAAGGCAGCTTTGGTTATGTCATGACCTATAGCATTGTAATTGAGCAATGATTGGTCAGGACTACTTATGAAAACTAATTTTGGATTTAAATTACGGGACTAAAACTGGGTAATTACAGTGGATTTCAAAACTGGGAACTGTATGCATTTTACATTTTAACTATTAAATCCTGAATAAATGAACGTAAATATATAAATATATTTACAAGTTAGGAACAAGCTTTAAAGTTAGTCAAGCATGAATTGATGAATTGATATTTGAAGTTATGGGGAGCTAGAAATATTGCAATGTTTCTTAAAAAGTAAAAGGGAAGAACGTAACAACTCATCCCCTTCGGGAGGTACCAATATGGGACAAGGAGATTGGGTTTGTCAGTGCCCCCCTCACCAGTGGGGAGGTCAGAACATTTAAAAAGGAAATTAAGGTCCTGGTTGAGGACCTGGTCGGGTTGTATGAACAAATTGATCAATTCTTTGGCCCCAGTCTGTATACGTGATCTGAGTTAATGTCTATTTTGAATATACTGTTTACTGGGGAAGAAAGGGGACTTATACGAGGAGCAGCCATTAAAATATGGCACAGGGAGCATCTGCTTGGAGATGGGGATGATGGTCAGCGTGAGATGAAGTTTCCGTTCAGACACCCGCAGTCAAAACCAGGAGCATAGAGAAGAAATGAGGGAATTGAAAGACCTGATTCTAAAAGGAATGAGAGAGGCAGTTCCGAAGTCGCAGAATCTGACTAAAACCTTTGAAGTTAGACAGGAGAAAGATGAGACTCCTTCAACTTTCTTGCAAAGATTAAGAGACTCAAGGCAGAAATATTCTGGAATGAACCCTGAGGACCCAGCGGCACAGGGTCTTTTGAAAGTACATTTTGTCACAAAGGCATGGCCAAACATATAAAGAAAGATACAGAATATAGAAGGGTGGAGTGAAAAAACCATTAGATGAATTGTTAAGAGAGGCACCGAAAGTGTTTGTAAAGAGAGAGGATGAGAGACAAAAACAGAAGGTGAAAATGATGGTAGCTATGGTTGATGAGGTGGTTAAGAAAAGAATGGAACCAATAGTGAGCAACTGGAGTGGCGGGTGGAAGCATGTAGGGCAGAGAGGAAAGGGGAGAGGAAGAGTCAAAGGGGAGCATTTGATAGAGGGTTTGAGCGACAGGGGCAGAGATGGAGGTCTCCACAGGAAGGATGGTATTATTGTAGAAATATAGGGCATTTTAGGCGTGAGTGTCCTGATCTTCAAAGGGAAGAAAGGGCAATTTCGCTCATGAATTTTGGTGAAGAATCGGGGTGTCAGGGGTTCCTGCCTCCGGGAACCCACCAGGAACCCTTGAAATACATTTAAAAAGGAAAGGGGACATTGTCTGTGAGCGACGATATCCCATTTCCATAGAAGGTAAATGAGGACTGCAGCCATTAATTGAGGGACTGATTAGAGATTAAGTAAAATCCCGATCACAAATGGTTTAGTGAGATAGATTTAAAGGATGCCTTCTGAGCTTGTCCCTTGGCGGAATAACGATTTAGGTGCGGCAAAAACAACAGATGGGCATTGGATGTTACCTGATGGAAGGGAAATGTTGAACAAAATGATGATGCGAGAGATTATGGCTGTCCTATACCAAGGCAGTCATTGGGGAGTACAAGCAATGTGTGATTTAGTTCTGAGGAAATATGGATGTAAAGAATATATACAATTGCTAAATAAATATGTGCGGGATGTATAATATGGAGAAAGGTAAATAAAAAAATGTCTTGAGAAAACAGACCCCGGGAGGAAGAGACCCAGGATTGAGACCCTTCCAGAATATACAAGTAGATTATACTGAACTAGCCAGAGTAGGGAGAGTAAAATATATGTTAGTCATCGTAGATCATTTATGCGATTGGGTTGAGGCATACCCCCGAGCTACTGCCACTGCAAGTGGGGTGTCTAAAACAATACTGGAGCACATAATTCCCCGATATGGGCTAGGACACCGTATAGATTCTGACCAAAGAACTCATTTTACCTCTAAAGTGTTACAGGGGTTAATGAAAGGGTTGGGAATCTCCTGGGAATTCCACACTCCATGGCACCTGCCATCATCAGGAAGGGATGGGAGAATGAACCAAACACTCAAACGACAGCTCTCTAAATTGATTTTAGAAACCAGACTTCCTTGGACCAAATGTTTACCTATAGCTGTCTTCCGAGTACGAACAGCCCCAAGGAAAGATTTGGGACTATCCCCCTATGAAATCTTATTTAGATTACCTTATCTGGGAACGAATGGAAAATTGCCAATTCCCGAAACTAAAGATTTGTTCTTAAAGAAGTATATACTGGGCTTTTCCTTCTCTTTGTCTTTCCTCAGGAAACAGGGTTTATTGGCACAGACTCCACCCCTTGAATTCACCGTCCATCCCATCTAGACGGGAGGTTAGGTCTTAGTAAAATCAAGGACAGAGACTAAATTGCAGTCGGACTGGGAAGGGCCATATCAGGATCCTTTGATTACCGAAACGGCAATAAGGACGGCGAAGAAAGGCTGGACTCACGACATAAGGATCAAAGAGCCAGTGGAATTTCCAGTTGAGGAAGAAGTCTGGACAGCCGAATCAACACAAAACTCGCTGAAACTCAGACTAACGAGACTTTGAGTACCTGATTATACAGTGGCGATGCGAGCGTGGGATTATTTCTGTTGGATTGCATATTAAGTCGTTTTGTGCTTCAGCATGATGTTTAGAGTACTGGGAATGCTTAGAGTTATGATGCTAGCCCTCTTAGTATTGGGATTTTGTCAAATATTATTTTTGTATGTATTATTAATGGTTCCTGAGTCTGATAATCCACAAGTAATAGACGCTGATGCATGCAGCTCAGTAAATTGTGGGGTTGTAGATAATCAGAGACAGTACCAGAGCTCTGAGATACATCTTAAGTCCTATGGGGATGGCCTTGGGGATGGTACTTGGTATAATGGTCTCGTCACAGTACACCGGACCCCCTTCCGAACCAGCTCGCGATTGTCCTGATAAAAAATTTAACCCAATATACCTGACAATAAAGAAAACCACATGGCATGAAGCATTTTTTTTGGTGGGGGCACCTACGAGATACAATTAAATGAAACATTTGGGATAGAAATGAAAGCAAATGGGGAGGATTTCGTGGGCTGTTGTTTTCGAAATAGCGTAGGACAGGGTAAACGGGCGGAATTACTGGATAATGCGATACAACCTTTCACCCCTCCTGCTGATCCTAAAGTAGTAAAATCATAGAGGTAAACAACTTGAAACAGACTATCGAAATAGAAACTGGGCACGTGGATGCAAATGCCTGGGTTGAATGGGTAAAGTATACTGTAAAAAGTCTGAACAAAATCAATTGCTATGCATGTGCCTCCAGTAGGCCAGTTGCCCAGGTGGTTCCCTTTCTGCTCGGGTGGAAGCGAGACAGGAAGGGCATGAAATTGTTGATAGCCGTGTATCAGGATGAGACTGCATGGAATGATAGGTATTTTACCTCCCTATCTCTGTTGTTCACTCCCTTGAAGAAAGAGGCAAAATCTCCCCCCCCTCCACATTTTCCGCCACAGTTGGAAATCACACGTTGTGTGTGCGTAGACGACATACAAGTCGGTCAAGAGATTTGGGGGAGCTGAAATTATGTACAGAGATTAAAAATGTTACCGAAACGGAGAAAGGAGGGAACTACTCAGCACTAAAGGTTCCCCGAGCGGATCTGTGGTGGCACTGTGGAGGCAAAATACTGAAACGCACCCTACCTCTGGATTGGAGAGGGATGTGTGCAAATGTACAATTGGCAATTCCATTTACCCTGGCATTTGAGAAGGAAAAGATAATAGGGAAAAAGAGAATGGATAAGAGATCACTGTTAGACTCTTCTTTTGATGACAGGATTTAGCTCGATTCGGTTGGAGTCCTTGCGGGGGGGGGGGGCTTCCTGATGAATTAAAGGCTCGTAACCAGATTGCAGCAGGCTATGAGTCAGCTCTCTTTTGGTGGGTAACAATTAATAAAAATGTAGATTGGAGAAATTACATTTTCTATAATCAACAGCGATTTATAAATTATACAAGAGATGAGGTTAAAGGAATATCAGAACAGCTTGATGCAACAAGTAGGATGGCATGGGAAAACAGAATGGCCCTTGATATGATTTTACCAGAAAAAGGGTGTGTGTGTGATGTTAGGAGGAAGCTGTTGTACCTTTATTCCTAATAACACTGCACCTGATGCTTCAATTACTCGAGCCTTAAGGGGATTGACTACCCTAGCAGAGGAACTGGCTGAGAATTCATGAGTAGACACATCTCCCACGGGATGGCTTGAATCCTGGTTTGGAAAATGGAAGGGGGTGGTAGTTTTCATCCTTACTTCCCTGATAGTAGTAGTCGGCGTATTGATAGCCATTGGCTGTTGTACCATATTCTGTATACGAGGGCTCACCCAAATACTGATTGAGACAACCTGGATTTAACAAATGTCCCGAAAAGGGAATCAGGCAAAGGAAATTCATTGATTAAATAATGAGGGGATGAGTGAGACCATGATGGATGAAATCTCCGGTATGATGCTTGCGAATTTCGGGAGCGATGCTTAAAACAAAAGTGCAGAAGGTAACAAATGGTAATTTAAGAAAAAGGGGAAATTGTGGGATATAGGTATTTTAATGTTACTTCTGCAATTATAATTACTGGTGTGGGGTGAATGAACTCACACCAGTGTGTAACCGTTTCAACCAAGAGCTGAGTCAACAATGGAAACTATGTGGAGGAAATACGTAATTGTTTCTTTGTATTAGCTAAAAATGTATGCAAGAAAGAAACGGAACTGCAAAACAATGGAAGATATTACAGGCGACTAGATTAGATGCTGTGAAGAGAGGCAGTTAAACTAGATATGCCCATATGAACAGTAGGTATAAACTTCTGTTTCTCACTTTCACAGAAACACAGGAACAAACCCAAATAAAAGGGCTTAGTGATAAGATGCTGTGAGGGGCATCAGTGATGGAGGGAATAGATAATGGTGAGGCAAGAATTGCCTCACAATAACCCACAGCAGGATGAGGTCAAACGGCCTTGATAGGCCAGAAATAAGCATTTTGTCACAGACGAGGCTGGATAAGACAAGAGATAAACAGGAGTAACGGGTACCGGTCTTAGGGAGTAGAGGATGTAAACAGGGGGCGGCGGGGGGGGGGGGCCGTGGGGAAATACAGAAATAAGAAAAAAAATACGTAGGAGCCAAATTATATAAATATCGAATATTTGTTGAATTCAGTGTGTTTTGTCCCTGCCTTGTGGACATCACACCCACTTGCAAGCGTGAAATAAATGACACTACTGAGTCAAATCTTGTCTCGGACTGAAATTATTGAAGGGAGTGAGCTTTGTTTCTTACAGGCCCATATCCCTCTGAACCATACTCACTTATGTATCTATTCAATTATATTTTAAACATGTAATTGTACCCGTTTTCACCACTTTCTCTGACAGCACTTACCGTGCACCCAACAGCATCTGCGTGAAAACGTTTCCCCTCAGGTCCCTTCTAAATGTTTTCCCTTTCACCTTCAACTTATGCCATCTAGTTCTGGATGCCCCTGCACTGGGAAAAAGATGTTGGCCATTCAGACTACCCATAACCCTCAGAATTTTATAGCCCTCTGTCATGTCACTATTCAGCCGCCAACAGTCCAGGGGAAAAAGCCTCAACCTATTCGTCGTCTCCTGGATCTCAAACCCTCAGGTTCCAGAAAATCCTTGGAAATCTTTTCTGCACCCTCTCAAGCTTAGCAACATCCATCCTTTAGCATTGCCAACTGAATTGTACGCATTGTTTTTAAAGTGCCCTTATCAACGTCCTGTACAAGCGCAATATGCTCCCCCAACTCCTATGCTCAAATGTTCTGACTGATTAAGGCAAGCATGCCAACCACGTTCCTCACCACTCTGTCTACCTGCAACTCCATTATCAAGGAACTATGAACCTGCACCCCTCGGTCGCTTGTTCAGTAACATTCCCCAGGGCACTACCCTGCTTTAACGTACCAAAATGCAAAACCTCACAAATATCTAAATCAAATTCTCTCTGTCAGTCCTTGAACCTTTGTTTGTCAAGGGTGCTGTTGTATTTTAAAATAATCGTCACTGCCCACTGTCCCTTTTTTTGATGTTATCTGTAAACTTACTATGTCTCCGATAATCACATCTCAGTTGTTTATATACATGATGAAAATCAGTGAGCTCAGCACTGATTCTTTCAGCACACCCCAGACCACAGTTCTCCAGTCTGTAAAACAACCCGTTACCTTCACTTCAATTTTGTATCCAATTGGTTAGCCTTTCCTGAATTCCATATGACCTCACCTTATTATCTGTCTACGATGAGGAGCCTTGCTGAAGTCGATGTAAACAACGTATACCTCAGTGCCTTCCTCAATCTTCTTCGTCACCTTTTCAAATTATCAATCACATTAATGAGACGTGATTTCCATTAAACAAAGCCATGTTGACCTTCCCTAAACAATCCTTGCATTTTGAAATGCATGTAAATCCTATCTCCCAGAATCCCCTCCAACAACCTCCTCTACACTGACGTTAGGCTGACTGAGTCGATAATATCCTATGTTTTTGGATCGCTGTTCTCTTTTCTAGTCCCACTCATCCACGAGAGCCACAGAAAATATATAACTAGGTTGGTGATATGGCCAATGATATAGTTCTCAGAATGTGTCCGGGTCAATGTTAAGAACAAGTATGACAGATTTCTTTAATCTGCTAAAACGACACGTTTATGACCAAAGCAAAGTTACTCAAACCATGATGGAAAGAAGAATGACATATTGCAAATATGTACATTGATATTTCCCTTTGAAAATTTCTGTGGAACATACACATACATACACACACACACACACACACACACACACACACACACACACACACACACACACACACACACACACACACACACACACACACACACGTATGTTTGATAACAAACTGAAAAGCAAAATCTCTGCAAAATTATCTTGAAAGAACTTCGCCCACTTATTATTCGAACTCATGACTAAAGAAAAAAATGAGAGTTTGACCCAAATGTTATTCTGTTTATTGAGTCATCAAGTCCTGAAGCATGGAGAGAGACCCTTTGGCCCTTCCTGATGAAGGGCTTTTGCCCGAAACGTCGAGTTTACTGATCCTCGGATGCTGCCTGAACTGCTGTGCTTTTCCAGCACCATTCTCATCTAGACTCTGGTTTCCAGCACGTGCAGTCATTCTTTTAACTAAGCTGGTCCATGCTGACCTAAATATCCATCAATACTAACCCCCTTTTCCCAGCACTTGGCACCTCTTTTCATTTCCTGCCCATGTTCTTCTCCAAATGCCGTTTAAATATTGTTAATATAAATGTTTCAACCATTTCTGCTGGCGGCTCATTCTCTTCGTGTACCACTCTCTGCGTAAAACAGTTTCCATCAGTTTCCCTTTTATTTTTGCACCTCTCACGTTAAACTGATGCCCTCTCGTCCTCGATTCCCCAACTTTGGGAAAAAAAGGCGGAGTCCATTCACCCTATTCATGCCTCTCATAATCTTGTACACTTCTATAAGAATCCCCTCAGTCTGCTGCGCTCTTAAGAGAAAAGTCCTCGCTTGATCTGGCAACATCTTTGCAAATTCCGTCTGCACATAGCCCAGTTTAAAACCATCCTTTCAATCGCAATGCGACCAAAACTGAACACAACACTGCAAGTGCAGCCTCACCAACATCCTGTAAAACTGAAACATAACTTCCCAACTTCTCTCCTCCATGTCCTGACTGATAAATGCCAGTGTGCCAAAAGCCTTCTTCACTGCCATGCCTACCTGTAACTCCAGTTTCAGAGAACGGTGGACCTGAACTCCATGGTCCCTATGCTCAACTACACTCCTCAAGGCCCTACCATTCACCATGAAGCCCCGACCTTGATCTAATTTTGCAAAATTATTCCTTGGCCCACTTCTCCAGTTTGATCAAGATTCTGCTGCAATTTCTCATAAACTTCCTCACTGTCCACGATACCACCTATTTTAGTGTCACCTTCAAATTTACTAATCATGTCTTATACATTCTCAAGAATATCATTGATATAGATATCAAACAGCAATGGGCCCAGCACCAACGCCTGAGTCACTACATCTGTCACAGGCCTCCAGTCCGAGTGCATCCTTCCACTATTACTCTCAGCTTACTCCCATCAAGGCAATTGTGTATCCAATTTGCAAGCTCCCTCTGAATTCAATGCAATTATAGCCTTGGAGAGGGGTAGCCTTGTCCAAATACCTTACTGAAAAAAAATACAGACTACGTCTCCCGCACTTCCTCCTGCAACATTCTTGGTCACTTCATGAAAGAACTAAAACAAATTTGTGCGGCACGATCTTCCACTCACAAAGCCATACAATCTTTCCAGTCTAAAAACAACGAATAATGATAATCATTAAAATTAATAATAACAAGCAATTTTAAGTAATAATAAGATGATATTTTCAGTGGAGAATAAATTATCCATGGTAAGTGGTATTGGAACGTGCATCATGGGTGAAGGTCAGCATTGATTTTGGACCTGTGTCATTGAACTGCTGCCTCATAGTGCCACCGATCCGGTGTTGATTTCAGCCGCGGGTGACTCTGTGTGGAGTTTGTGCATTCTGCCTTTGTCTGTGTGGGTTTCCTCCGGGTGCTCCATTTTCCTCCCACAATCCAAAGATGTGCAGGTCAGACGAATTGGCCATGCAAAGTTACCCATACTGTTAGGTGCATTAGTCAAGGGAAAATATAAGGTAGAAGGAATTGGACTGAGTGGGTTACTGTTCGCGGGGTCGATGGTCCTTGTTGGGTCAAATGACCTATTTCTATACTGTAGGAAACCTGGAAAAAAACTTTTTCCAAACAAACCCTGTCTTTCCAAATGCATGTATATCTTATCCCTCAGAGTATTCTCAAGTAACCTACCTACCACAGATGTCAGGCTTACTAGTCTATAGTTCCAAGATTTTTCTTTACTTCTCTTCGTGAATAATGGCACAGCATTTGCTACCCTCCAATCTTCTGGAACGTAACCTGTGGCTAACGATGATGCAAAAATATCACCCAGAGTCCCCATAGTTTCATCTGCAGCCTCTTGCAGTAGTTTTGGATGCATCTGTTTAGGACCAAGAGATTTATTCATTTTCATATATTCTAATGCACTCAACACGTCCTCTCCTGTGATATAACTAACACCAAGATATCACCACGACCTTTGTTAAGCTCCCAACTCTTCATGTATTTCTCCATGATAAACACAGAGGAGAAATATTAATTCAGAATCTCGCACATCTCCTACGGTTCTAGACACCGAAGTCCACTTTGATCCTTGAGGGGTCATAAATCATTCAGTTGTTCCTTTTTTTAAAATATACTTAACGAAGCACTTTGGATTCACCCTAATTTTCACAGCCAAGGCTACCTTGTGCCCCTCGTTTCCGTCCTGATTTCCTTCCTCAGTAGACTCATGTATTTCCCTGTATATCCCGGGGATTCCCTTGACCCGAGCTGCCTGGACCTGAGCCACACCTCCTTTTAGCTGGTCAAAGCCTCAATATCCCCTGACATCCAGGGTTCCCTATTCCTGCCAACCTTGCATTTTCCCCTCACAGGAACATATAGACCTTGAACTCTAGCCATTTCATTTCTAAAGGCCTCCCACTTGCTGGAGGTCCCTTCGCGTACTCACAACCTCTTCCAACCAACCCCTACAAACTGCTGTCTAATTCCGTCAAAAATTTACCTTGCCCCCATTTAGAACTTTAACATGTGGACCAGTTTTGTCCATCTCCATAACGATTTTTAGAAGTAATAGAACTATGGTCACTGGTCCCAGAGTGATCCCTTACTGTCACCTCAGTCATCTGTCCTGCCTTATTTCTTAGAGTAGGTCAGGTTTACCCCTTCCCGAGTTGCACCCTGTACATACTGCTTGAGGAAACTTTCTTGAACAGACTTAATAGATACAACCCATCTCAGTCCTTAATTTTATTCCATTTCCAGTCTATGTTAGGAGAATGAAAATCTCCTACTATGGTCATCCTATTGGCCGTGAAGTCTCCCCAATCTCTCTACATATTTTTGTTCCTCTAATTCCCCATTTACTATTTGGGGGCTTATAGTACAACCCAAATACTATCACCATTCCCTTCTTATTTCTTAGCTCCCTCACAAATCCTCACTGGATGATCCATCAGTTATTTTATCTCTGATTACTGCTGTGATACTCGCCTTTATGAAAGATGCAAGGCCCCCTCCCCACCTTCCACCATCTCTGTCCCGCATAAAGCACCTGTACCCTGGTACATTAAGTTGCCAGTCCTGTCTCTCCCTTAGTCATGCATCTGTAATGGTTATAATATCCCAGTGCCACGTATCTATCCACACCCTGAGTTCATCGGCCTTACGTTTCAGTCATCTTGTATTGAAACAGATGCAATTTAATCCAACATGCATTCCTTGCTCCCTGCTACGTTGCAGCCTGACCTGTTTGTTCACTTTTCTGTTTCTGATTACTGTATTCCAGCCTCTTACTTGCCTCCCTGCTGTTGAGGATCCCACCCCTCCCCAACCCCTGCCAATTCGTTTGAAATCTTCCTTTGCAGCACTAGCAAACCTGCCGGCCAGGATATTGGTCCCCTTCAAGTTCAGGTACAACCCGTCCTTCCTGAACAGGTCACCTCTGCCCCACAAAAGATCCTCGTGATCCAAAAACCTAAATCTCTGGCCCCTGCACCAATTCTTTAGCACACATTCATCTGCCATGTCATCCTGTTCTTACCCTCACTAACACAAAGCATTGAAAATAAACTGGAGATTACCACTGGTCTCGGCTTTTACCCTTTTTCCTCGCTCTCTGCAATCCCTCTGCAGGATCTCATCCCTATTTCTACTTTCGTAATTTGTACCAACGTACACAATGACTTTTGGCTGCTCCCCTACCCACTTGAGAACGTTCTGCAGCTGCTCTGAGACATCCTGGGCTCTTGCATGTGGAAGGCTGCACACTATCTTAGATACCCATTTGCAGCCACCGAATCTCCTCTCTGTTCCCCTCACAATCCAGTCTGAATATTCACTTCTGAATTTATTCTGCTCGCACAAAGTTCTGATAATGGGATTTCTTCCTGATACAGTCAGATTTGGCTGAATTGCTTTGTTTCAGGCAGTGGCCCAGATTCCAATGAATACTCATCAGGAATCCTCCATGAGTGAGAAAGACGAATGGGCCTTTTTCTTCCCTCCCCCACGTAGCTGTAATGCGCGACAGGGATGCAGAAAGGGAGCAATAGACTGTTCCTTCACAAATATGCTGCATATTGCCATCTCTAAGTTAAATCAGTAGCATTATCAGACCCCAAACTGGACCATGATGATCTCTTCTTTAATATTGTCAGAATTACGTGACCCCCGTCCCCCCATCACATTGTCGACTCAATATCGGTGCATTATTGCGGTTATCGTACACAAAATCAATACATTAACAATAAGTTTTGAAGATGTGTCAATATGTGCCTGCATAATGTAAAAGTAACCGTTTTATTTCTTCACAATATCTGTCCAAAGATGAGCATGTTTTATTCTTAATCAAATACCTAAATTGCTGACAGCATGTATGAAGAGAAACCAGAGTTCAATTTTTGTCGAATGACCTATCCTTTGAAACTGTCTTTTTTTTTACTTATTTCTGCAGTTTTAATCTCCCACACAAGAAGAAATATCCATCCGGTATTCACCAACTACACTCTTCTCAAGATCGTATATGGCCATTAAAACATTCCTCATTCTCAGGCCGAACTGTTAATTCGTCATAACGTAATGCCTTCATCCCAAGAACGAGTAAAGAGAAACATCTTTGAAACGTTTCGAAAGAATTTTTTTTTATAGTTTAGGCAATTGTAACTACACAGACGACTGGCTGTGTGGAGTTTGCACATTCTCCCCGTGTCTGCGTGGGTTTCCTCCGGGTGCTCCGGTTTCCTCCCATAGTCCGAAGATGTGCAGGTTAGGTGAATTGGCCATGCTAAATTGCCCGTAGTGGTAAATGTATAAGTGGGTTGCGCTTCGGCGGTAGGTGTGGACTTGTTGGGCCGAAGGGCCTGTTTCCACACTGTAAGTAATCTAGTCTAAATAACTCATCAGATGTGATCTCAGCAATGCCCTGCAGTGATGCTGAAAAACATCGCTAAGATCGTACCCTACACCCCTTGCACGAAACAGAATCACTACATTTCCCTTCCAAATCACTTGCTGAATCTTCAGAGTAATTTGATGTGATTCATGTACTAAGACACACAGATCCCTCTGTATCACTGAGTTCTGCAGTCTCCTTGCAATTCAATAATTTTCTGCTGTTTTGTCTTTTCCACAAAACAAAAAGTTCCCATCACATACATTGTAATTTTTTTTGCTGAAGGTTTGTTCACAGCCGTCTTCTGACTGTATGCCATTGAAGACACACTGCCCTTCCACTGTATGTATCCTATTGCAGACTCTCTGCCCTCCAATGTCTGTATCCCATGACAGATGCTCTATCCTTCCCTGTCTGCATCCCTTTGCAGACGCTCCTCCCTCCCCCTGTCTGTATCCCATTGCAGACTCTCTGCACTCCCCTGTCTGTATCCCATTGCAGACGCCTTGCTCTCAGCCAGTCTGTATCCCATTTCAGACGCTTTGTCCTCCAATGTCTGTATCCCATTGCCTCCACTCTGACATCCTCCTGTCTGCATTCCATTGCAGACGCTTTTTGCTTCCCCTGTCTATATCCTATTGCAGGCGTGCTTCCCCACCCTTACCCTGTCTGTATCCCACGCAGATCCCTGTAGAGTTCGACTAGTTATAGCTTTCCAAACACAAAATGAGTAATGATCTCTACTCTGTATTTCCTGACAATTACCCAGAGATCTCCTGCTCCGGTGTAACAGCATGGGAAGGTTATATGGCGTCCTCCAAAGCTGTGTAATTTAGTGAAATGACTAAACACTTCATCCATTCTTGCGTAACCCCATGGAGGGTCATTATGGCCTACCCCTGCTGCGTTGTCACAGTGCTGACTGGCTGAATGGGCTCTTTCTCTCCTTCTGTGATCGCCTCGAGCGGTGACATGACGGAATAACGTGTGACATAGGAGCAGCAGTAGCCATTCGGACCCTCTAGCCTGCTACTCAATTTAGAAACATCATGGCTGCTTTGACTGTAGCTGACCACCCCCTCTCCAATCTGTTCCCAATAAACATTGACTCTCCTGTCCGTCAAAAGTCAGTCAAGGTCAGCCTTGAATATCCTCATTGACCCAGACTTCATGTTCCTAGGGGACGAAAACGCCAAAGATCGCACAATCCAAAGGAGAAAGGAATAATGCCACCTCAAATGGAAATAGGAGACCCCTTTCATTTTAAAGTGTGTTAACTTCAGAGCAACACACCTCCTCTTTTCAGAAACGATGGCACAATAAATAGGAACAAACATAGAACATTCAGCCCCTCAAATCCATCCCACAGTCCCATTGACTGTTCAGTCAAGCATTTATGAAACGTAGCTTCCACTGCACCCTTGGGAAAATAATTCTGACATCTTAAGGCCACACAGCATCGGAAATTGGAATTAGACCATTTGGCCCATGAGGTCTACTTTGCTGTTTTATCCTGTCTGGTGTGTTTCTCAATTCAATTTTCCCGCCTTCTCACTGTAACGCTTGTTCGTCGTTTTAATCTAACATTTGTCTTAAAGACATGGTTGCATTTGTGTCTCTGTATTTGTGTGTGTGTGTGTGTGTGTGTGTGTGTGTGTGTGTGTGTGTGTGTGTGTGTGTGTGTGTGTGTGTGTGTGTGTGTGTGTGTGTGTGTGTTTCTGTGTATATCTGTTTAATGGCAGTAGACAGGGTGGTGGTGGATGGTTGTTTTTCGAACTGGAAGCCTGTGAGCAGCGATTATCCACAGGCAAAATTATTGAGACCAAATTATTTGTCTTTTATATTAATGATTTAGCTGAGAATTATAGAAGATATATTTCGCAACTTTGCGGATGACACCAAGTTTGGGTGGAAAGTGGACAGTGTTTGTATAATATTGAACAATTGAATATTAAAAAAAGTAATCTTCACTAATTAAATCAATGTTTCATAGCGATGTACAACAGGGAAACAGACCCTTCAATTCATTCATGCCATCCAAATATTCTGAATTAATCTCATGCCATTGCCAGCATCTGGCCCATGTCCCATAATTATAAAGTCACCCAGTTGCCTTTTAAATGCTGTAATTGTTCCCCCTCCACCAGTTTCTCTGGCAGCTTATCCCAAAGAAGCACCACCCTCTGCAGGAAAACAAGTGCTCTTCATTGTCTTTCAAATCTTTCTCTACCCACCTTAAACATATGCCTTCTAGTTTTAGACTTGCCTGCCCTTGGGGGAAAAACCTTGACCACTCACCCTATCCAAGCCCTTCATAATTTTATAAACCTCTATAAAGTGCAAATATAACTCCAATCAAGACGATTGGTTGTGCTTTCAGTCATCCTGAGTTTAAATTTTCAAATTCAGTAGTCATACCTCTTCCTTCTCCATCAAGGCACGATTCTATAAACGTTTAATCAACTTGTTCAGACATATTATGAAAGAGCTCTGTGGGATTCGAAACCTGAATTTTCGGCGCAGTGATAGGGACACGACCATCATTCAGCATTTGCCTGCAAAGCTGCAACATGATGCTCCTGTGTGTTTGTTCTTCAATCTGTTGTAACACGTTGTGGCACACCTCCACAGGACATGAATACACACCACCTTCTCCAGAGATAGGGGCACTACCATACGTTCATGGAGTGGAATCGAATCCCGAGTTCCGGCTCAGAAACTTGGGCACCACCCACTAAACAAGGCCTAAACAATGCCCAGAGTTTGGGTCTTATTTTAAGTATATGGTCTTATTAAATTTGGTTAACATTATCAAATTATACAGGGGACATTTCTCATTGTAAAAAAGTACAAGTATTAGCCTCAACTATAGAATGTTGAGTGTCTTCGCTGTGCCATTGAGGTAAACTATGAAGATCTTTAATTGCTTACCTATAGTTTCCGGTTTAAATGGCTATTATCATTAGTCTGCTGTTTTAGAGAAGAATTCCAGCAACACACTCTGCACTGGGAAGGATCTCGAGTAGATACCAAGAGTGAACACCAGAGACGAGGCAAGAGCAGAATTCTGGGCCCAAACCACCGGTCACTATTTCCAACCTCTCTTCCTGAAATCATTCATTGATTTCCAACTTCTCCCTACCCGCTCCTCCCTCTGCCTGCGCAAGTCAAACCAAACTCTGGGTCTTTGGGAAAATCGAGGCTAGTGTTGTCGGCCTTCTGGAAGGGGAGTGTTGTTTTAATCTGAAGGGGGACGGTAGAGGGGGCAGTAATATAGCTCACTGGGCTGAGGTGTGGCAGATGGACTTTAACTTGGACACATGCGTGGTAAAACAAACAAGAGGAGGGCTTATACAATTAATGTTGGGCTTTGGTATTTGTATAGAAAAAATGGACCCAGGGGCGCAGGTACTGTTCTTTAAATCTTGTGGTGAAGGATATTTAAGGTTACTTCATTGCTCAGACCTTTTAGATTAGAAATTGAGAATTCATGCTGAGATTGTGCAGGACATTGATGAAGCCTATTCCGTCGTAGGAAGGAGATTATTAAGCTGAAGAGGGTTCTGAAGAGATTTATCAGGATGTTACCAGGAACACCTCATCTTCTGACTATAACACATAGTATGAACATTGGCTTCGCTGATTTACAAACGTCCCCTCGCCCACCCAGACGCCAGATCCAAACCTCCTACTCAGGTCCGTCTTCTTGATTGAACCTACCTATCCAACTTCCTTCCCACCATTCGCTCCACAGTCCCCACCGACCTAACACTATGGCTTCCTAATTTCACGCACCTATTATTTGCCTTTCCACAGCCTCGCCTGATCATCCATTTTCTCTCAGCCCCCTTCCATCTCCACAGTCCCGAGGAAGGGTCCTGCCTGAAACGTTGACTCTCTTGCTCCTCAGATGCTGCCTGATCTACTGTGCCTTTTCCACCACCATGCTTAATCTACACTGAATTCTCCATCACCTGCACTCCCCATTATCTCTAAGGTACAATTCTCTGTTAATACATCAATGTCGTTGTCTGTTATAACTGCACGTCGTCTTAGGGACATTTTCTCCTCAAATCATGGACGATAAAAGTTCTATCAACGATTTACTGATATTGTAATATCTGATCAGTAATTACAGAATGTATGTTTCAAGTTATAAACAGCGAAGCATGTTTATATTCCAATAGAACTCTGGCATTGCTTGCATATGCAAAGCAGATTGAATGGTGACACACAAGTGATCCACCAGCCCCAACATTTGTTCCCTCAGTCACCTCCACATATCCCACCCAGAATGTGCAAATTTTAATCATTATTTTGAATATTAATAAGAAGTACTACATTAAACGGACTTAACTGGAGCTATTTGCTCAGCAACTGTGATTGACGTGCGTCTCCATTGATCCTAGATGTGTCACTGGAGGGTTTGCCTCTTCTATTAATTAGGGACTCGATTCAATGTGTTATTCCATAGTATCAGCCGGAACACCACCGACAGCACGAACAGAGATCATCAGCTCCAGAGAGAGGGAGGGAATAAATCAGAATCTGAGAACTTTATACTGGAATGTTCCAACAATGGGCAGGAGTTTATCCGATGGTCTTCACTGGCATTCTCAGCCTTTGATGTCATTTGTATTTCGGATCTATGATGGTTATTCAAGGTGGTTTCTATCCCATCCTCGCTATAGTTAATGTGCCTGTTATGTCATTCTATCTGTACATTACGTCAAATTAAACTGAAATCCTGCTCATATTACTTAAAATTTAGACGTCAACACTTTGAATTCCAATGAAATACTTCATTCCTCACAAGTTATAACGAGCTAATTACTCATGACAAATTACTCACCAATATGGCGGAGGAACCAGACTGTTCTCAAACTCCATAATCCTTCTTGCACTGCACAGTTCTACATTTCTATATCCTCCCAACTCACTAATCCTGTCCAATGCCATCATGGTATCCCAATCTCTTCATCAGCTTCAGTGCATCTTCTGAATAAACTATTAACTGTGCCTGTGTTAAATCGGGATACCACTTATCAAATCCTTTCTAACTATAGAGAGGATGGGATAGAAACCACCTTGAATAACCATCAGTACATCATAGATCCGAAATACAATTGACATCAAAGGCTCAGAAAGCCAGTAAAGACCATCGGATAAACTCCTGCCCATTGTTGGAACAGTCCAATATAAAGTTCTCAGATTCTGATTTATTCTCTCCCTCTCTCTGGGTCTGCTAATCTCTGTTCGTGCTGTCGGTGGTGTTCCCGCTGATACTATGGCATAACACATTGAACAGAGTCCCTAATTAATAGAAGAGGCAAACCCTCCAGTGAATAATTGCCCTTGAGTGTGTTGCACTTGTTCACTGCACAGAATCTGTCAGACGAAAGGACATTTCATATTGCTTAAGTCTTTGAAACATAATTAAGTGGCACAGAATAATAATCTGTTGATATCTCATGAAATACATCGATATAATTTAAATGAAACTGTCATCATTTGTGAGAAAAAAACAGCCCATCTGCTTGCTTTCTGTCCTTCAGAGAAGCCAATGGGTTATCTTTCCCCAGTTACGTCTGTGCAACCCACATCAATGTGTCTTACTCTTTACTATGCTGCAGAACAGGTGAGCCAGTCACTAGTTTCAAGATCCTTATAATATGCTGGTCTGGCCAGGGCTGCACACATCCCATAAGGGAAGACCAAAAGGAAAGTTCGCTCCCTTCATGTGCCTGTTTTCCTTATTCCTACACTTCATTTCCATTCAGGTAGGTTACCATTCCCTATTTCAAGTGCAATCTTTCTGACTGAGTCTCTCCGCAACAGTGATGCTCATCGCCACAGCACCTCTGGTGCTGGCTTTACTGACGCTGACATACAGATGTAAGGAAATTTTAAATTCCACCTCAGTGGCAGTGCATTGAGAAGGAATGGATATTTATGTCATAATAAAGAAATGGAGACCGGTAAGTGAGGGAAAGGAATTATTGTGATCATCGCTGAGATTGATGTTGAGGCAGCATTTGGGGTATTGTGGACAGATTTCTTTCATTTAAAAGGAATGATCTCATTGCAACAGCAACTGTGTAAAGGAATTTCACCAGACCAATCCTTGAGCTGATGATAAAAGAGAAGTGAATGAAAGTAAACCTGCAACACTGTCAGAAAATAAGAGGTCATTGTATTGAAACTTGACGGTTATGGACAATCACTCGTTATGTTCGACGTAGACACTGAGAAGATGGTAAATTCCTTGCATTTTTTAAATTTTACTCGGGGTGTATGGTTCTGGATATTTAACTGCCTCTGAGGATAAATTTTCAGTCAAATCCTGCCTTGATATCAGGGTCAATCTCTCTGACCTTAGTAGCACAGTTAACCCCTTTTGTTAATGTTAATACGTGATGACGTCTGTGTGGAGAGAGTTTTCTTCTCATAGAGGGTAGTTTTTGTCATGAATTCTCAGTCTAGAAAGTTAGGGGAGCTAGATCACTGCAAGTATTTTAAGAGGCGGTAGATGGATTTTTGACCTGTCAGAGAGCTGAGGAGAGGGAGGAATTGGGCATTAAAAAGGAGTTTTGCCAACAGTAGGTCGACCACGATCGCATACACTGGTATGGGCATCCGAATTACCTACTCCTGTTTCTTAACTTCTCATATTCTGTCTTTGGAAAATGAATGGTTGTAATTTTCGTGGAAGTGCTGTTATTGACTGTTGAGGACATTATGAGAAAAGTCGACAGGAGTGTTTCCCATTCCATTTTCCGACACCGCGGATAGGGCTGGATGTTCTGATTGGTTTTACCCTTTAAGACCTCGAAACTCTTTGCTACAATTGAGTGTCTTGCTTGGCTGATTCACAGACCATTGAACAGTGTATCACATGTCTGGAGTTACTTTTCGGCCAGACCAGGAAAGCACAGGAGATTTGCTTCCTGAAATTACATCAGGGAATCAACTTTGTGTGTACAATTGACATTGGCTTCAAGTTCACTGTTACTGACACCAGATTTGAGATCTAGATATTTTATTAACTGTTTTTAACTTCCACCGGCTGCCAGAGCATTAGCCTGGCCTGAATTATTAATCCAGTGACAATTCCACAACAACACCATCTCCACACGGGGGCATATCGGAAATCACACTGAGCAGGATATTTCTCTGCTGCTTGACAGATCTGTCAAAAAGAACTCCAACCAATTTGACTTATGTGATGAGACTGAGGAAATGGTAATTGGTCTGATTGTATTTATTCTCCTCTTAGGGCACTGAACATAGCTGAGTAATTTTCCACATTGCCAGGGAAATGTCAGATTTGGAGCTGGAATGAAACAGCTTCCCCAGGGACACAGCTCGTTGTGCAGCACAAGTCTTCAGTCCTATTGCAGGAATGGGGTCAGGGCCCATTGTCTTTGTCATATCCACTGTGTTCAGATGTTACTTCATGTCACATACAGCAAATTGAATTGGTTGAAGACTAGCATTTGTGATCCTGTAGGGATCACAATGAGTGTGATTTGGATCATCGACTCAACATTCCTGGCTGAGGATGGTCCAGATACCATTTCCTTGTTTTTTCCTCTGATGTGCAGAACTGATCCATTGATAGGATGGGGAAAACTGTGGAGGCCTATCCACCAGTTAGTTATTTAATCGTCTATCACGACTTTTGGCTGTATGCGGCAGGCTGCAGTGGTTCGATCTGGGTCTATTGACCTTGCGGGAATTTCTCCATCTTTATCATATGATTTGGTTTAATTTGACTTGACAGGATTAAATGTCGCATGTGCCTAAGTACAGTGAAACTCTTTGTTCATTCACAGTTCTGGCAGGTCACAGTGGGTGTTCGAGATGCCTATTTTTAAAGAGACATGTAGTGGCCAAAATTTAAAAGTCTACTTCAACTGTCTGGTTTTGAAGAGCCACAAAATAGCCAGAATGGATGATTGCGCAGCGTGTGTCCTTTACTGGACCAGCTTGTCTCTTCAGGCACCTAAAGCTTTTATTGTGGGCCAGAGGACCCCAGAATTGTTACTTCACAAAAGAAAGCTATTCAGCCCATTGTAGGTCCATGAACATAGAACATTTCAGCACAGTACAGACCATTTGGCTGTAAATGTTGAACTGACCTATGAAACCAATCTGAAGCTTAACTAACCTACACGACTCCATTTTCATCCTTATGTTTATCCAATGTTCATTTAAATGGCCTTAAAGTTGGTGAGTCTACTATTGCTGAGCAGGCAGGATATTCCACGCCCTCATTATTCTCTGAGTAAAGAAACTACCTCTGACATCTGTCTGAAATTTATCTCCCTTCAAATTCAAACTATGTTCCCTCATGCTAGCTATTATCATCCGAGGAAAAAGGCTGTCACTGTCCACAATATGTAATCCTCTGATCATTTTGTATGCCTCACAACCTTCTTCTCTCTAATAAAAACGGCCTCAAGTCCCTCAGCCTTTCCTAAGACTTTCCATCCATACCAGTCAACATCCTAGTAAATCTCCTCTTCACCGTTTCCAATACTTCCACATCCTTCCTATAACGCGGGGACTCGAACTGTACACAATGCTCAAAATATGGCTGCACTAGAGTTTGTACAGCTGCAGCAAAACCTCATGGCTCCAAAAGTCAATCTCTTTAACAATAAAAGCGAACAAACCGTATGCCTTCTTAACAACCCTTTAAACCTGGGTGACAGTTTTCAGTGATTTTTGTACATGGAAACCTAGATTTCCCTGTCCATCTGCATTATCAAGAATCTTACCATTAACCCAGTACTCTGTATTCCTGCATGAGGGGAACCAGACAGGAACCGACAGAAAATGGAAGCTTTATTTCGAAATTCTCATGGACTGCAAGGCCTTGGTCTGATGCCATACCCTGTGAACACTGTGCTGATACTGGGGGTGGTCCTAGACCCCTTATCTTCAATAACACTACAGTGCTGAGTTGCTGACAGTTAAACAGAGTCCAAAAGCCCAAACAATTGTGTTATGTACAGTGAGAAGGTGGTTTCATTTAAATAGACTGGGCGAACAGCAGCAGGAGCTGACAAACCCCTTCGATACTAAGATACTGCGCCAGAGAATTTCAATGAGGTGGATCACGGACAGAGGGGAAATCAGCATCTCAGCTGTGGGCCAAATAATGATTGATAAAAATTGCACACCACTTTCGTGGTTTTGTAATACACATTCCAATTTATGTAGCTCAACATCATGTGTGTATCTTATCTCTTTTTACTTTCCATCGTTGAATATGGACAGAAAATTATTTTGTCGCTGTATTTTGTGTTCAATAAACAGATTTCAGTCCTCAATCCTCACTTTAGATATATCCTTGAATCTGTTCTCCATATGAGTTGTAAGGAGTGACATTGCAATACTGATGACTGGGGAATATTATTGTCCTTCCCTCCAGTCTGAACTGCCATGCCCCCCAATTCTCTCTGTTTTTTGTCTCCTCCACAATGTCATAGTCACACTGTAATTGAAGTCCAGTAAATGGCACTTCATCACAGTCCATTATCATCGATAACATCAATAGGGCTGAATGAGCTCCTCTTTTAACTGTGGAAACGTGCAGTGTCTGGTCGTGCATTACACGAATGTTACTGACACTTTAAGAGCTTAAACCAGAAGGCTGTCCAGGTCTTGCTGTACATGGACAGAGAGACTGGTTCAGGAGCTGTAGGGTGACAAAATGTTCTGAACATTGTGTGATCTTCAGTGATCCCCCCCCCGCCTGTGATCTTATGATGGAAGGGGGGCGCCATGGGTGGGGGCGCGTTGGTGAAGGAGCTGAAGATGTTTGTGCTGAGAAAGTAAACCTGAGGAGCTCCTGAAGAGAAGTCCCGGGACTGACAGGATTGTCAGCCAACGCCCACAAACATCTTCCTTTGTGCTCTGAAGCCAGTGGGGAGGATACAACTGATTCCCATTCAGCACAATTAAGTAGGTGGTCCCGATGAGATCCTCTGTCAAAGACTGCCTTTATGTCAAGGCCATTCACTCTGTCCTGAGCCCCTGTGTTAATTTCTTTTTCATATCAATAGGCGATGGGGTAAGTGTCAGGAGTCTTTTCCTCTCACAGATGGCAGAGTTAAGGGAGCTAGATCACTGAAATTATTTAAAGAGAGGTAGATGGATAGTTGACCTGTCAGAAAGCTGAGGGGTGTGAAGAATTGGGAATTAAAGAGGAGTTAGTGGTAACAGTAGATCAGCCATGACCGTACACAATGGCTTGACTATCCAAATTATCTGATCCTGTTCCTTATGTTCTCATTTTCTGTAATTGCAAAGCTAATGGTTGCAATGTTCCTGCACGTTCTATTTTTGAATATTGCAATCAGAGAGCAAAGCATTTTTGAGTCATCTCTGAGTGAGATATGGAGACTTTATTCATGATGAATCTTGGTTTAGATCATGACCAACAAATGAAGCACAAGTTGCGGACAGGAGACACTCTGAAAAGAGACCAGAGGCATCTTTCAAATCCAGCCTAGGTTACCAAATAAAATTTTCCAATCCGTGCCAATCTGTCTGTGACAGTCTGAAGGGATTGAATGAGATCCTGTGTTACTGTGGACCAGGTATTTGGAGCAAGTGGCCCCTATCTGCTCCTGTGCAGGATCTGTGAGGGGCTGAATGCAACATCGTAACATGGGACTGTGGAGCAAGAGTGGGTCATAAGACACTGTGTCACTGTTCCACCACGCACTGTGATCTGATTTTAGTCTCAGCAGCACTTCTCTGTCTATTAACCATTTTCCTACATTCATTTGAGTTTCAACTGTTTAACATTTTTGAATAAATGGAAACATCCAGGCATCGCAAACTTCTGGGGAAGGGAATTCACACTTTAACCGCCTTTTGCGAATCTGTTGTTCGTGTTCTCACCAATGCTGGATGGTCACTGATGTCTTTTCCCACTCCTCTATTGGTGAAAGCAAATTTTAAATGTAACTCGTTTAGCGATGTGGCCAATGATACAGGTCTCAGATTGGGTAATTTTCTAGAAAAATTTGAGACACAGGAAGTATAACTCTGAACACATGGTAAAATGGTAGCGTTCCCACCAAATGTTTTTCCGCCCTTGAAGTTATTCTGCTCACACGAATATCTGGTAATGCGGATTTCTTCCCGGAACAGTTGGATTTGGCTGAATTCCCTTTACTTCGGGCAGTAGAGAGATTCCTATGAATCCTCATCAGGAATCATCCATGAGTGGTAAAGATTACTCAGGGAATTTCTGCTCTTACACCTTGTTTTCAGGCAGAACAAAGTAAGATAGAGAGACCAATGGGCTGCTGCTTCTGAGGCAAATAATATTTTTCCCCGTCTCTCTGTGGAAAAAATACAATAATGTCAACTGAACACAAAACTGGACCATGTGTACTCTCCCTGAACATTCTCTGGAATGGATGATAATTAACTATTTGCAGGTTCATCATTGCAGTTTTTTGTGCACACTGCTTTTCATTAGCAAAAAAGTGCCCATTTTATAATTTGATGACATGTTTATATGTGCCTGCGTATATTTTTTTAAAAGGTTGACATCTTCATTATATGTGTGTTAATATCAATATGTCTCATTCATAAAAATATTCTCTAGTTTTAGCCTCATTAACAAGAGAAAATACGTATCCAGCTGATACTCTTTTCTGAAAACCGTGGTTCAACAAGATTTCTCATCTAAGACAAACAGATAATCCCCGATAACAAAAAAGCCATCATTTCAGGAATTAGTAAAGGGAAGCATCTTTGAAAATCTTCGAAAGGAATTATATCAGTTTTTCAGTTTAGGGGATCAAACCTGCACCCAGTTTATCTGATGTGGTCTCAGCAATGTCCTGTACAGGAGCAGTAAAACATTCCTGATTAAACCCAATTATCACAAAAAAAAATTCCACTTACCGTCCAAGTCACTTGCAGCATCTTCATATGATTCATGTAGCAGAAATATTTTAAAAATCTGAATCACAGAGTTCTGCGATCTCTGTAGATTTGAATTGTTTCCTGCTGTTCGACTCTTCCAATCACAATAGACAACACACATTATATTATTTCTGCTGAAGGTTTGCTCACTAACCTCCCCTGTCTATATGACAATGCAGATTCACTACCTCCATTTGAAGATATATTGAATGATCACCTTGGTGTGCAAAGTAATTCTGCTTTGATCCATTCAGTCTCTTTATTCAGATATTTGACATAGATTATTGATCATTGATGACCCCACAGTGATCTCTGAGGCAAAACTAGTTACAGTTTTGTAAAGATATTCATTTATCTCTACGGTCTATTTCCTGTTAGTGACAACATGCCTGTTCCTGTTTAGCCGTTCAGGCGGGTTGAATGGCCTCCTCCTGGGCTGTGTAATGTACTCAATGAGCTGAATTACTTCATTCTATATTCTTGTGTAACTCCTTCGAGGGGCAGAATGGTCTCCTCCCATCTCATTGTAACGATCCTGCGTGGCTGAATTGGGTGGTCCCCTCCCTGTAACAATTTCGAGGGGTGGATTGAGGGAACAATACATTGGATAGGGGCGTCAGTTGACCATTCATCTGCACCATTCCAAATGCCCATGACTGATCCGAGTGTGTTGACCATCTGTCTCCCGTCTGTTCCCAATAAACATTGACTCTCTTCTCCAGCAAAGATCAGTCGAGCTCAGCCTTGAATATCTTCAATAACCGAGTCTTCCCTGCTCCCTGAGGATACCACAGGTAGCACAACACTGAAGGGAAAGGCACATCCCTATTTCATTGTAGGCCCATTATTTTAAAACTGCGTTAACCTCACATCAAATCACTGCTCCTTTTCGGATATAAGGATACAATAAATAGGCAGAGACATAAACCATTCCGCCCTGCAATCCTGTCCGACATTCCCACTGACACTTTCCAATCAAGTATGTATGAAACCCATCCTCTGCTGGTGTCTCAGTAAGAGAATACCTGATCGCATTACACCACGCAAGTATTAAGGAAATGAACGGAATTAGGCCATTCGGTCCATCAAGCCTGACATGCCATTCAGTCTTTTCTTACATGTTGCTCAACATCATTCACCTATCTTCTCCATAGTATCGTTGATCTCCTTATAAATAAAAAAACGTACTTATTTATGTCTTAACGACACTAGCGTCTGTGTCTTTGTGTGTGTGTCTGTGTCCATGTGTTTGTCATCTGTGTATTTCTGTGACTACGTCTGTGTGTCTGTGTATCAGCCTGTGTGTTTTTATCTGTGTTTCTGTCTATTTGTGTGTCACTGCATATGTCTCTGTGTGCTTCTGTGTGTGTATGCCTATCTCCTTGTATGCATTATGCATGTTATATATTGGGGTGTTTGCAATACTTCTGTGTATTTCAATGCGTGCATCTCTGTACAATAGGGTATCTGTTCTTTAGCGAGTGAGAGAAATGAGATTGAAATTGACAGTGGGTTTAAACTGAGAATTGCTCTTTACTGAATATTGCTATTTACTGGTTCGTGTGACGTGGATGTTTCGGAATCTCCACACAAGGCCTCCTGGTTTTCTCCGGCTCTTTCCAGGATCCTTCCCACATGTCGGGATGGGGGAATGAGGGGACGGATATCGAACACTCCATCACCCGGCTTAGCCCTTGCTGTCCAATTCCAGGCAGTTTCTCCTGGAATGGAAGAAAGGGAGGGAAAGTATGAGAGTGAGAGTGGGTGTCCCTGCTTTAGTGCTGGTGCAGGTAGAGGTGGGAAGGCTGAGATGTCTGGAGGGAGTCTGTCCACAGTGTTGTATTCATGCAGTGTTATTAGTGTATGGGGCTGTTGCGTCAGTGACAGAAAAGATGGGGGAAGGAAGGTGCTGAATTCAACAGTGAGTGTGGTCGTGCTTGAGCCATATTTGGAGATAGAGTGTGAGCCTTGCTCGCGGGTAGGTGCTATAACAGATATATAGTGAGTGTGAGGGAGCAGAGAGAATATGGTGACATTTATCCTGACAGAGTAGGGAGGATATTGATGCTTGTCCTGCATTGCTGACCAATTATTCAGATGATCCCAGCTTCGAGGCGAGCCTCCCTGCATGTCTTGTCCAAGTCTATCACTATTAATACCACAGGCCTGTCCCTCAGATTCCACAGAATGAGTTCAAAGTTTGGGAGAAGATTTGTAGCTCGGGTGCTCGTTGTTGTGTTTCTGTTCGCCGACCTGGGAATTTGCGTTGCTGATGTTTCATCCCTTGTCTATGTGACATCCTCAGAGCTTCGTAGCCTCCGGTGAAACACTTCTGTGATCTTTCCTCCAGCATTTGTTGTGGTTTGAATCTGCCGCTTCCAGTTGTCAGTTCCAGCTGTCCGTTGCAGGTCAATATATTGGGTCCAGGTCGATGTACTTATTGATTGAATCTGTGGATGAGTGCCATGCCTCGAGGAATTCGCTGGCTGTTCTCTGTTTGATTTGTCCTATAGTACTAGTGTTGTCCCAGTCGAATTCATGTTGCTTGTCATCTGCGTGTGTGGCTACTAAGGATAGCTGGTCGTGTCGTTTCGTGGCTAGTTGGTGTTCATGGATGCAGGTCGTTAGCCATCTTCCTGTTTGTCATATGTAGTGTTTTATGCAGTCCTTAAATGGAATGTTGTATACTACATTGGTTTTGCTCATGCTGGATATCGGGTCCTTCGTTCTGGTGAGTTGTCTGAGAGTGGATGTTAGTTTGTGTGCTGTTATTAGTCTTAGTGGTCGCAGTAGTCTGGCTGTCAGTTCGGAAATGCTCTTGATTTACGGTAGTGTGGCTCGTCCTTTGGGTTGCGGCATGTCCACGTTCCATGTGCCTACCTGCCCATGTGTAAAAAAAAATGCTCCTCAGGTTCGCTTTTATTCTTTCTCCTCTGACCTTAAACCGATGCCCTCTAGTCCGGGATTGCACAACCATGGGAAAATAAAAGATTGAAGTGCATTCACTATATCCATGCCTCCCATGATCTTATACACTTCTATCAGATCCCCCATCAGTCTCATACAATCTAAAGCAAAAAGTCCTAGCTTGTTGAACATCTCCTTAAATACCAGACCATTGAGTCCTTATCAACATCCTTGCAAATTTCCTCTGCACTCTTTCCAGTTTAATAACATCCTTCCCTTAGCTAAGAGAGAAAAACTGAACATAACGCTACAAATATGCCCTCATCAACATCCTGCATAACTGCAAGATAACTCTCCAACTTCGATAGTCAATGCCCTGACAGATGAAGGTCAGTGTGCCAAAAGCTTTCTTCACTGCCCTGTCTATCTCTGAATCAACTTTCAGAGAACTGCGAACCTGAATTCCAGTGTTTGTCTGTTCCACTACAACCCTTAAGGCCCAGCCATTCACCATGAAACCCCGACATTGAATTGACTTTTCAGAATGCAAGATCTCATTTTTATTCACATTCAACTCCATTTGCCATTTCTTGAACCACCTCCAGCTGATCAAGATCCTGCTGCAAAGTCTGTCAACCTTCCGCACAGTCCACGATACCACATTATTTATTGTCATCTACAATCTTTCTAATCATGCCTTGTGCATTCAAAACTAAATCATTATACATAAAAGAAACAATAATGGACCCAGCACCGACCACTGAGGCACTCCACTAGTGATAGACCTCCAGTCCGACAAGCATTCTTTCACTATTACTCTCTGCTTCCCACCATCAAGACAATTTTGTATCTAATTTGCGATGTTCCCACTCAATTCCATGCAATCTAACCTCCAAGAGCAGCGTACCAGGTGAACCCATATTGAAAGCCTTACTAAAATCAATTGGATTACGTATACCCTGCCCTCGTCAACGTTGCTGGTGACTTCATCAAAGAACTCGATTAAATTTGTAAGCCATGATCTCCCATCCACAAAGCCGTGCTGACCGCTCCTCATTACACCCTGCCTTTCCAAATGTATGTTTATATTATCTCTCAGAATCTTCTCGTGTACCTTACCGACAACAGATTATCGGCTTACTGGTCTATAGTTCCCAGGTTTTCCTTTGTTGCCCTTCTTGAAGAAGCGTACAACATTCCCTCTAACCAGTCACCCGGAACATCAGCCGTGGCCAGCGATGATGTAAAAATATCAGCCAGGCCACCCCCCTCCCCCCACCCCCCCAACTCCGCAATCTCTACTCTGTCTTCTTCGAATGTTTTTGGATATATCTGATTTATAGAAATACTGCAAATTCTGAAATAAAAGTACATTAATTTAAGGTAAAAACAACCAAGAGTGAGAAAGCGACTTCATGATGGTTAACATAACAAATTAAAGCTTATATTAATCATAGGAAGTGACCTCAGAAGAATTCCAGATTACGTGGACAATTGCGAACCAGAAAAGGACAGCCATGAACTGGTAAGGAAATCAAAAAGTGAAGATGCATGCTAACAAACAGGAACACGAAGACTGCATAAATCTACGATCTATATTTCAAACGAAACAAAATAATAGCAAGGTCAAGTGTGGAAATTTGTAATCGGGAGAGGAGACGTTATTGTGGAGAACAGAGAAATGGCCGATAAAATAACCAGTTACTTAGTATCTGTGTTCATGTAGGAAGATCCAGAAATCACCCAGAAATACGAAGTGATCATATAGGGTTTATGGAACGAGAGAAGCAAACTCAATTCATATCCGTAAC
This sequence comes from Hemiscyllium ocellatum, assembly GCF_020745735.1. Lineage (NCBI taxonomy): Eukaryota > Metazoa > Chordata > Chondrichthyes > Orectolobiformes > Hemiscylliidae > Hemiscyllium > Hemiscyllium ocellatum. The sequence continues at coordinate 29,520,907 of NC_083446.1, forward strand.
AAGGTAGTATTTGAACACGTAGCTGGATGAAGCATTGCCATGTCTAACGAAACAGATTTAATTCATTTCAAAATGTCATAAATAAATCAGCAATAGAAGTATTAATTGCACTGCCGATGACTATGTTTTATTTCCTGTACATTGCAAAGAAGCTGGAAATCCATTGCAGATAAATTCAAGGTCATAAACGTGATCCAAGCATGGTAGGTAGATGAACAGAATGGATCCAAGCATCTCGAAAGGGAAAAAGTGATAGTGTGAAGAAATGCAGAACAACTAACTTGACATCTGTCGAGAAATCGTTGGAATCTATCAGACAGAATGCGATCTTGGATATTTCGAAATTAACAGCAACATCGGTGAGAGTCAGTGTGCATTTTTGAAAGGGAATCGTACTTGATAACTTCGGTATTTTTTGAAAGGTATTTAGAGGAATATATGTAAGTGGAAAGTTAAAGTTGGGTTCACCTTCAATTAAAGGAGCCAGAATATCGATGCCACAAAACGTTGAAGTAGTTTCATAATGCATTGGTGAGACTGTACCTGGAGTATTGTGTACAGAGTTGGTAAGATTGTACCTGGAGTATTGTGTACAGTTGTGGTCACCTAATCTGAGAAAGAATATACTCACCACAGAGGAATGCAATGGGCATTCTCCAGATTCGTCCCTCAGAGGGTAAGATTTTCTCCTTTTTTTCTCTCGGGTTTCAAAGAATGAGACGTGATCGCAGTGAAATTTAGACAATTTACGAAAGATATGCCAAGTAGGAAATAAACAGGATGTTTCTCTGGCTGTCTACTCTACATTTAAGACAAATAATGGCAGCTTAGTGGACAGACATTTAAGACTGCAATAAGGAGGAAATTCTTCACTCGAGAGCACGACTAATACAGGGGCAAGGAAATCTGCTCGTGCAAGTTTGGGGAGAATCCCCAGGTATTCAACAAGTGTGTCAAGTGGAACAGAATAATCAGGGAATACGTACGAGTCATTAGTGACTTGTCAAGTTGCGTCTAAAGCAGCTTAGTGGTAAGAGACAGGGGGTGTTGGTGGAAGCTTGGTGGTATGACTGGAGGGCGGTGTCTAACGGTGTACCATACGGATCAGTGTTGTGTCCCTTATTATTTGTGATTCGGAGGTGCCAGTATTGGACTGGCGTGGACAAAGTTTAAAATCACATAGCACCAGATTATAGGCCAATAGGTTTATTCGGAGGCATGAGCTTTCAAAGTGCACAACCACCTGATGAAGAAGGAACGCTTCGAACGCTAGTGCCTCCGAATAAATATAACCTGGTGTTCTGTGATATATATATATATATATATGATCTTATTCTTTGTTGTATTCATAAATGGTGTATCTGTGAATATGGGCGGGAGTGGGAAGAGTGTGACAACGAAGTTTGTGTTTGATACAAAGATTGACTAGGTGGTTGGCAGTGAGGCAGAAGATCTTAAGTTACAGGAAGATGCAGGTGAAATGGTCAGATGGAGCAGATGGAATGCAACCTGGAAAATTATGAGGTGACGGACTTTGGAAGAAGGACGAGACAGTGGAGGATTCAATGAATGGCAGCACATTGGGAAACTCAGAGGGTGCTATTTCACACATCCCTGAATATGAGTAAACAGGCTAATACACACATTGGAAAGCATAGGGGACCGTAAGCATAGCCTTTATTCATTGAGGCAAAGATTATAAGAGGTATGCGGATCCTTGGTTAGGCCAAGATGGAAAACAGTGTGTATTTCTGCGAGCCACATTACAGGAAGTATGTGATTGCATTGTACAGTCTGCAGATGAGAGTGACCTGGATGTGCAATGGGATTGAGCATGTCACTGATAGAGAGAGCTGGATAAGCTCAGGTTGTTTACGTTGGAGCAGAGAAGGCTGAGGGGGATGTGATTCAGAAGTATCCGATTACCAGGGGCATGGATAGTGTCAATAGACAGCAGCTGTTCCTTTAAGTCAGAGGGAGAAGAACAAGGGGAGCACACTCGTAAAGTGAAGAGATTGAGATTTAGAGAGGACTTGGGGTCTGGAATGCACATTCGTGCAGAAAAGGGGTGCGAATGTAGACCATGCTGTATTTCTGACGTTGAAGAGTCTATGCTTCTATGAGTACATGGTTGTGCACGGTCAATCATTGAGAAGCTTAAAGCAAGAAATGATGGGTTTCAGAACACTCTGTATTCACAATGGTAATAAGAGTGAACTTGTCATATCTTCAAAAAGTATGTCGATGGCAAAATTAAGGGAAAAAAAGCGTGCAGTTTGAACCAGAGAATGGAGAACAGAGAATTGGCAGAACTATGCAGCAAATATTTCAATTATGACTTCACAGAAGAAAACAAAACAAAACACAATCATTCCCACAATACTAGGAAAGTTTAATCTGGTGGGACAGAAAAAGGGAATAGAATAAAATTAGCAAATAAACGTTATGGAGAAGGTATTTTAACTGGAAGTAATGGGCTGTGACAAAGGCAACAGAGATTTATCAAAATGGAATCATATTTGAGAAACTGACTTTCAGCAAAACTATGGAGGAAGAATCAGTGCCATCCGATTTGATTTTCTGAAAGATTTTTGATGAAGCCCCAAGCATACGATGCAAATTCGAATCCTATGGGACTGGGGCTAATACAAGGGCATGGTTATAGAATGGGAGAACTAACAGGAAACAGTGAGTAGGAATAAATCAATGTTATTTTTCGAGCAGAGGACTCGGGGGTATAGCAGGATTCAATGCTTGGGCTCTAGCTATTTGAAATGTACTCCAAAGTTTTGTTAGAGGACATCAAATACAATATTTCCATGCCTGCTGATGGCACTAATCGATGTCGGATTATGAGTGGGTGAGGAGGATGTAATAAAAAAGCTCCAAGGTAAATGAGGCATGTGGAGTGTCTGTGCGAATACGGGGCAATGAAGAGCAATGTGGTTAGATGTGACGCTGAGCTCTTTGATGGGAAAGGGTGGTTGGCAGTGAGGAGGAAGGTCTTATGTTACTGGAAGATGCAGGTGGAATGGTCAGATGGAGCAGATGGAATGCAATCCGAAAAATTATGAGGTGATGCACTTTGGAAGAAGGACCAGACAGCGGAGTACTTAATGAATGGCCGCACACTAGGAAACGCACTCAGTCACCTACTCTGTTTTTTATTATGGAAGTACTCCCATTTTCAAATTCTCATTCTGATGAGGGTCTCTCCCGGGGCCATGCTTTAAATCTGATACATTCCGCAAAAACATTTAACTGATTTTAATTCAATTGCTTAATTCATCTTCATTTTTCCTTGAGTAATGCCATCTTCTGAGTTTGAAGTGAATTTGTTTCCCTCCGTTTCTCTTCCTGACCATGATTTACAGCTCTGTAGTGTCAGTGAAGCCGGCCTTATGTCGTTCCAGAGCCAATGAATTATCTAGATTCCCAATAATCTCCACCACTTTGAATGTTTCCTCTTTTGGTTCGATGTCTTATCATACATGGCTGCGTTGTTCTCCCCTGAGTATGTTTTGTCTTCTTTGGGATGAATTTTATAATCTTCCGAAGGACCCCGAGAAACTCCTGCCGTTGCTGCTCCATGGTCTTCCCTGCTGTGTTCCCCTTTCAATTAACTCTGGCCAGCTCTTCCCGCATGTATTTGTAGTTACACTGCTCAATTATAATCACATCACATCAAAAAGAGAGCAATAGATATAAACCGAAAGAAGAAGTTTTGAGAGATGGGACAAGAAGAATAATTGGTGGATTTCTTAACTAGATACAAAGAGAGAACGAGAGACAAGATGTAGATGTGCAGATAAGAAAAATGAGAAAACTAGATTATTGAAAGAAGTAGATGTACATACCTAAATGTTTTGGCAATTCCTGTGTGCTGTGGTCCTTTGTACAGTGCATTTACAACAGAGTAATTTGTTCAAATACTGTTTCCGATGCCAGAGTATTTATCACCAATAATATGACAGACACTAGCTTTGCAAAGAACCCAGCAGGCCAGTATATGTAATTCCCGGTAGAAAGTGGATTAACTGAAATAAGTTGGGGTACCAGAAGCAAGAAGTTATGACACACATCCTGATAAGAATGAGAGACAAGAATAGGTAATCCCAGAAAAGGGGGCACGTTGAGAGAAGGAGAACATATAACTTCAGGCGAGGTTCAAATAATGCTTTAATGCTTTACAAATTTTATGCATCATGTGCACTATTTTTCATTAACTGTGTCTCCGTTGTTCATTCAGAATGTGTTATACACATATGAACAATCTTCCTTATCTGAACACTCACTGAATAAACAATGTATATAAAATCATTTTTCCGCGTTTTAAACTGTCCTGTTGTCGTACTACCAGGATACATGAACACCAATTCGCCACCAAAAGACATGACCCACTATCACTAGTTTCCATACATACAAAGAAGGACAGCATTTTCACTGGGGCTCCACACACATCTTAGGACAGGCGAAACAAAGACATACACAAAAGTTCTGAGAGGCATGGAATTCTAACCAGAAGTACATTAATAAACACATCAATTTAGATCATATCTACCTTCCCTTGATAAAAAAAAACAACTGGAAACGACATCACCCAACATAAGAAACCAAAACCTATAAATAGAGAGTACGGACACACCACCATGTGTCACCGGATACTCTAACTGATGATGTTACCTAGTCATGATGACGAAACATCTGAACACAAATCCTCAAGCTCAGCGAGTCAATTTACAGACTTGTAAATTGTTATTTTTCTTTTAAAGGTGGAATTTGGGACTTCTCTGTCACTCATGTTTTAACAGAGTACGAGACGAGGTGTGCTTGTCTGGGTGTTTGGTTTAAATTAACAGAGGGTTTTGACATCAACATCATAAGAGTTTGCGGGCGTGTCGTATGGTATTTGGACAGATTTGAACAGATTTGGGGTACAAGAGTTCCAAGCAGATTCCAACACGTGGCAGTTATTGACCTAGATCTTCAAAGGTGAGAAAATTCATTTATTTTTGTTTCCTTGTGGTTGGTTAAATTAAAAGAAATTACGTTTAACATTACGAAAGAGGTTATGGGATTTGAAGATAATTCCCAAGTTTTCCAAGAACGTTTAGAAAGTCAGGGAAAGGGCATAATTTTAGAATGAACAAGTAGGTTAGAATTGGGGAAACCAGAAACAAAAGGAAAACTGAAATTGTATTGGAATCGTTTAAGCACTTTTGCGCATCAGGCAAACAGGCAAGTTCAGTAAAGTTAGAAAAAAAACTTAAATTGCAAATGTGGCAACTGAAGTTAGAAGATAAAGAATGGGACAGAAAGAAAGAGAAAAGATAGAGAAAGGGAAAGAGAGGAAAAAGAAAGAGAGAGAATTTGAAATTCAGAAGTTGGGAATTAGATAAGAAGGTTAAATTTGCAAGTTGGAGATTAAGGGAGACCGTAGGGATGTACAACAATGTTAACACATTGCCATATTTCGGGGAGAAAAATGTCATTTTTTGTTAATTTCATTTGAAAAATTGGCTCAGCAGATGCGTTCAGTGAACTTGTGGGTGATGCTAGTTCAGACTACGCTGCTGGGCACAGCGAGTGAGGTATATGCAGTGCTGTAAGATGAGGGGCCAAGAGATTATGCAGATGTCAAACAGGCTATTTTGAGTGGTTATGCATTGGTACTAGAAGCATATAGACAGAGGTTCAGAAATATAGAGATGGAACCAGGTCAGATTTATGTTGAATTTGAAAGAATTAAGCACAGACATTTTGACAAATGGGTGCAGGCTTAAAAAAATGGGTAAGGCAGTGAGGCTTGAAGGGAGATTATTCTGCTGGAGAAGTTTAAAACTCACTTCCAGAGATGGTAAGAATTCGTTTGAATGAACAGAAAATGCAAGAAATGATTAGGGCGGCAGAAATGGCAGATAAATATGCATGAAATGAAATTTAGCCTCTGGGATGATTTTCATCCTGTGAGAGGTAGAAATGGGAGGAGGAGAGATCCTACATTACAAAACACAGAGTAAAGCACACTGGCAATAGTTTCCCACAGGTGAAAAAAGAAGTGCAATCCATTTCTCAACTCCCTTCCCCCTCCCTTAACACCAACTTTCCTGATGAAGGATCTATGCCTGAAACGTCAACTCCCCTGCCCCTCGGATGCTGCCTGATCTGCTGTGCTTCTCCAGGCCCACACTTTTCAACTCTGATCTCCAGCATCTGCAGTCCTCACTTTCTCTCAGCCTCTAATTGTAAGAGATAGAAATATTTTCACTATTTCTGACATGTTACTCAAGGACGTGATAACTTGTGGAGTGTGGACAGAAATTAAGCATTCCCTTGTGTAACATCAGGTAGGAGTGCCAAATCAGGACTGGGGAAGTAACAATGACAGTGAGTGACAAAGTGTCAGTACCAGAAATATAGGTTGTTCATGGGAACGATTTAGTAGGATCCAATGTGGGAGAGGCACCGCTTGTAGTGGAGAAGTCAAAAGAAGACTAGGGAACTGTGGAGTTAAAAGAGCAATAGCCATGAATTTTTCCAGACTGTGTAGTTACAAGGTCCCACTGTCATAAGTCACAGCAGGAAGGAAAAACCAATGAAAATGCCAAAGGAGTTGATATTCAGTTACCTGACACCCTATTTGATGGAATGGTGCAGGAACAACCTGAATTGGCGGAGGGTCAGGCAGAGGTGTTTAGTCCTGAAAGGTTAATGGATTTTTAACGCATGTATATATACATACAAAGAGAGAGAGAGAGAGAGAGAGAGAGAGAGAGAGAGAGAAATAGAGATAGATAGAGAGAGAGAGAGAGAGAGAGAGAGAGAGAGAGAGAGAGAGAAAAGGAATCAGAATATAACATCGAACGTTATTAATTTACAGATAGAATCCTAAATTTAAAATGGAGAGCACGATAGATTAGTGCAGAAGGGAAATGGGCCGAAGTGCACCAGATTGTGTTTCCGGTAGCATACAGTGTTACGAGTAGAACATGAGTTAACTGCATGCGGTCACCTAGGTGCACGGAAGACTCAGGCTAAGATACATAAACATTTCTAGTCGCCTGGAATGCGCAAGGACGTGTTTTTTTTGTACATGTCATACTTGCCAAATGGTAGGTAAGTCACAGGTAGTAATAAATCCAGCAAAATTGTTGCCAATTTCTGCATTCGAAGAACCTTTCACATGGTTTGTGATTAATTGTTTAGCTCCCCTTTCTAAAATAAAAGAGGAAACCAATATTTTCTGACCATAATGGATGTGTCCACCGGATTTCCAGAGGCGATTCCATTATGGACTGTTCCAGCAAAAAGGGAGGTAGAGGAGTTGGAAGCTTTCTTTACTCGCTGTGGATTACACAGAGCGATTCAGTCAGACCAAGAGTCTCATTTTACCGCTCAGCTGCTCAAGGAAGTCATTGATAGCTTACTATGCAGTATTTCAAACGAAGTGCGTCCCATCCTGAATCCCGGGGAGCCTTGTAAAGGCTGAGACACTGAAGACCATGTTAACTGTCAAGATTGCCTGAATGATTGGAATAAAGGTTTCCCATTAAATTGCTTGCCATCCAAGATGCCCCAAATAAATCTACTCAGTTTACTTCCTTTCAATTGGTAATATTCGTACATGAAGTGAGAGGTCCCTTTAAATTAAGTAAATATAAATTGACAGGACCGATGTCGGAGATCTCACACTTGTGTATGTATGTGAGGTGAGGGAAAGATTATATTGAATAGTTGAGTTAGCTCAACAGCACTTGAAGAGGGCACAGCATAGAATGAAGCCAGTGGCAGATAAAAACTCTGAAACTTTGACGATTTCCCGCGGGGATGACGTATTAGTATTGCTACCAATGGTAGGAAATCTCTTCAAAGCCAGGTTTGGTGGCCCCTTTCAAATTAAAAAATGTTAAGTTAGTTAAACTATCTGGTGAAGATATCGGATATGACATATCAGGTATGTCATGTAAATGAATAACGTTCCAGCCACATTGAAGACACAGGAACAGAGATGTGGCCAGATGAACAAATTGTGCAGTTTATTTGTATGATGTAGTGATCTTTAGCAAGTGTTTGAAAGCTCACATTTTACAACTGGCAGAGCACGTTGAACGATTGCAAGGAACAAACTTGGTAATAAGTTTAAAGAAAACAGAATTCGCGAAGGCACAGATGACATTCTTTGGACATTACATTGGACATGGAAGGTTAACCCCATGGAACATAAAGACGAAGGGCTTCGAGGAATTTCCACGACCATCCTCGAAGAAAGAGGTGGTTCGATTTTTGGAACTGAGTGGATTCTATTGGAAGTTTGTTGCAAAGTTTACTGATGCATTTACAAAAGAAGAACACAGAATTGTGGTGGACAGAACAATACCAGGAGGCATTTGAGAATGTTAAAGCAGGATTAATCACCGCACCAGTTTTAGCTACACCAAATAATTTGGGTTCATTTGAAAATGTTTTATGCTGCGAGGTATACAGGGGTTGGAGATGTAGTGATGCAGAAATATGATGATTGAATTGAATGGGCAATTAGCACCTTGTCGGAAAAACTCAATATCCAAAAGAAAAAAAAACATTTTTTCCATTATTGAAAAAGAATGATTGAGTTTGGTACTGACCTGACAATTTTTTAATATTTATGTGACAAGCAAATTGTCGGAGATGGTTTGGGCAACAACGCCAATCCACTCACATAGTTTGGAATATTTATAGACCAGAATATGAGCCTATTTCATTAGAGTCTTATGTTACCGACTTTAAACTTACGAAATGTACATGTCGTGTGTCCTAAATAATGTGATAGCACATGTGACTTCGCAGATTTAAAGGAAAAAAAGGAGATAAGATTTGACTTATTCCAGTGTTATATATGTGCATAGAATTAATATGAATGGTACAACTGAGATTGATACTTTTGCATTTCATAATCATGATATTAAAAATTAGAGGAAAGGAAATTAAGCCACCCTTTCATTCTGCTGGTTCATTCTTCTTTTCTCTGAAGGGGGTGGTGTTATGAAGATGAACGCATGTCCGGTCACTTTAAGACAGATGGGTTTTGCTGAATAGAAAGTACTGTCACAGATGGCAACTAAAGGTCAGACTGTTCCACATGTCACCATTTGCTAGGAAATGGATACCTGAGTTTTGGTTGCTGTTTTGACAATAATTCAAACATAACCAAAGGGTTTAAATGACGCTTAGGATAACAGAAGCCAACGGAATTTGAATATTATTGTTTGGATACCTGGAAAACAATCAAGTTATGAGAATTATTATATCATGGGGAGTACATAAACACAGTATTTTGAACACTAGAGGGAGAGCTACTGCCATGCAACAGCAGAGCAACTGTTGTAGAGCAGGAGTATCTCTACAGGTGGCGATCTCAAACGCTCTCTATCAAATATATATGTTCATGTAAAATCTACTTGCATTTTAAAAAAAATGACTCAGGGAGATCAGTAGCTGGAAGAGTGAACACAACGTGGAAGATGGAGACTGTTTGGTCTTGAGATTGTAATATTTAATATGGGGTTGGAAGAACCGCTCATTTTTACAGAGTTGGAATCAGATAGTAAGTAGCTAAGGCAAGAGGGACTTGTATTTATGAATAGTTGTTGTTTAGTGTTCACTATTAAAGTTAAGAAACTAACTTGCTAATTGTTGGTTAAATAGTGGAATGTAGGAGATCTGTATCACACATATTTTATCAGATTTAGAGGTAAGGTGAGCTTTTCTCGGATTTGGCTTTAATTAACAGAATGGTTCAACGCCGCCTTGTAAATGTCTATTCACGTTAACCCCATTTACCTGCAGTTGCCCCATATACTTCTCATCCTTTCGTATACACATATTTATCCAAATGTTTTTGAATTGTTGTTAATGTACCCCCTCAACCACATCTGCTGGCAGCTCATCGACGTACCAGCCCTCAATATGAAGAAGTACCTCCTCAGGTTCCGTTTTATACCTTCTACTCTAACCTTAATCTGAACACTTCTCGTTCATGATTCTCTAAACCTTGGAAAAACACATTCACCCTATCCAAACCCCTCATGACCTTATACAGCTACATAATATCCCCCTCAGTCTCCTACACTGTAATGAAAAGGCCCCGGCTTGTCTAACCTCTCCCTATAACTCAGGTCATTGGGTCCTGGACATGTCCTTATAAATTTCTTCTGCACTCTTTCTAACTTCATAACATCGTCAAAAACTGTACACAATGCCGCAAGTGCGTCCTTACCAAAATCATGTGTAACTGCAACATAACTTCCCAATTTCTATACTCAAGGTCCTGCCTGATGAAGGCCAGTGTGTCCAAAGTCTTCTTCACTGCCCTGTCTACCTGTGACTTCACTCTCAAAGAACCTTGCACCTGAACGCCAAGATGCGGAACGGTGGCACAGTGGTTAGCACTGCTGCCTCACAGCACCAGAGACCCGGGTTCAATTCCAGACTCAGGCGACTGACTGTGTGGAGTTTGCACATTCTCCCCGTGTCTGCGTGGGTTTCCTCCGGGTGCTCCGGTTTCCTCCCAGAGTCACAAAGATGTGCGGGTCAGGTGAATTTTCCATGCTAAATTGCCCGTAGTGTTAGGTGTAGGGGCATGTGTGGGTTGTGCTTCGGCGGGTCGGTGTGGACTTGTTGGGCCGAGGGGCCTGTTTCCGCACTGTAAGTAATCTAATGCCTCTGCCCACGACACCCCTTAAGGCCCTCCCATTCACCGTGAAACTCCTACTTTGATTTGTGTTTCCAAAATGCAAGGCCTGACACATCTATATAAAATTCCATTTGCCATTTTACGGTCCACTTCCACAGCTGATTACGGTTATGCTGCAATTTCTGATAAACGTCCTCACTGACCATGCTCCCACTTATTTTAGTGTCATCTGCAAACTTACTAATCATGCCTTGTACATTTTCAACGAAATCATAGATAATAAACAGCAATGGACACAGCCTCTGGTCTGCAAAGCATCCTTCCACTAAACACTCTGCTTCCTACCATCAATCCAATTAGGTGGCCGTGAACACTGCTGTTGCTGGTGATCAGAGTAGAGAGTGGATTGCTATAAAAGCACAGCAGGTCGGGCAGCATCCAAGAAGCAGGAAAGTCGACGTTTCGGGAATAAGCCTTTCATCAGGAATCAACATCAATGACCTCATTCTGTCCATGTGAAAGGACTTTGACGGGGAAATGGCCTCCTACTGTTCCTGTATAAGTGACTCAAGGGACTGAATAACCTCCTCTTATTCCTGTGTTAGTCACACAAGGGGCTGAATGGCTTCATCCTACTGCTGTGTAAGTGATTCAAGGGACTGACTGGTTTCTTCCTCGCCTGATTGGACAAGGCCAAGGGCCTCGTTGGGTTACCCCGGTTCATGTTTAACAACTTGATGTGTTGGCGAGTGTAATGATACTTTAATGTAGCTTCTAAGAGGTTATTCTGTCCTGGTTTCTTTTAAGAGACAGTTTCAGCGATCGTTAACAAACTGGCTAGTTAAGACCCCACTTGAGTAAGCAGTTCGGGAGGCTTTGGGTTTATTTCAATGCAGTCTGAATGGATGGGCAGCTCTCACAGATTAAGATCTCTGGATTTTGCTTTCTCAGTAACATCAGAAACGATCGGGGTCTCCACAAAGTTGGAAGATTCAGTGAATGTCTCCTGGCTGAAACTCTCCCGGAATTTAATCTTGATGTTGTTTTTAATTCCTGGACTGGAGAAATGTTTGGGACAATCTGTGTCTAAATATTCTTTTTTGCCAAGGGCTGTGTTTATGGGATTTTTCGATATTGGAACAGTTCATTAGTAACAGTTCCTAGATTTATTATTCTGTTAAGTTGGCCAATACAATTGCGTTTTTCTGAATACTTCTTTGTTGGGTTTTATTTTATCTTAAGTCTTTAAATAAATTGTGTTTTGCTTCACGTCGAGCAGTGTGACCATTCAGATTGCATCTGGAACAGACACTTTGCATTTCCTTTAAAATAAAAAAACATTAGAGTCTAGGCTACCACCTTCAAATATTTTCGAGGGGCTGTAGTGTGGTCTATCACACTAGACTCCTTCTCTTCCTGAGTAATAGGCTGGAGGCACCGAATGGACTGTCCCTGGTCTTCTCCAATGGTGTCAATGGGCTGAATGGCTTTCTCATATTCCTGTGAAACCAGCGTAATGTGCTGAATGAACTTTTGTTTTACTGTGGCAATATGCAGTGTCAGGCAGTGCTGTTACATGAATGTTACAGACACTTTAACAGCACAAGCCTCAAAGGAGTCGGTCTTGCTGTACATGGACACAGTCCAGTTCAGTAGCTGAAGGAGGACAAAATATTCTGAACATTGTGGAATCTTCAGTGACTATCCCCACATCTGATCTTATGGTGGGGAGGGTGGGGGCTGGAGACATTAAGCAGCTGAAGCTGTTTGTGAAAAGGAAGCTACCCTGAGGATTTTCCACAGAGGTGCCTCAGGACTGAGATGAGGTACATCTTCCTTTGTGCCATGTTTGACTTCAAATGCTGGAGAGTTTACTCTGATTCGCATTAAGTCCAGTTTTGTTCAGTTCCTTGATGTCAACAGAAGTCATCCACTGCCTTTATATCAGGGCCAGTCATTTTCATCTGAACCCTTATGTCAACCTCTTTGGTTCACATCAATAGGCCATAGTCTAGGAACAGCAAGTATTTTCTTGAAACAGGTGGTATTGAATATCAGGATTTCTCTTCTCAAGAGTGTTCAGGAAGCTAGATGACTGAACGTTCCATTTGCCAGCATTTGGCCAATATCCCTCCTCGTTCACATACATTTTAAACGTGCGATTGTAACCGCCTTCACCACTTGCTCTGACAGCACTTTCTGTCCACACACCACTCTCTGTATGAAACATTTGCCTTCAGGTCCCTTCTAAATCATTCGTCCTCACACCTTTAACCTATGCCCCCTGGTTCTGGACTTCCCTATCCTGGGAAACAGAATGTGTCTGTTCAGAGTATCCATGCCCCGTTGGTTTTACAAACATCTATAATGTCAACCCCCAGCCTCTGACACTCCAGGGGGCAACACCTCAACCTAATCAGACTCTCCATAAAGCTGAAACCCTTCAGTCCTGGAACATCCATGTAAATCTTTTCAGCAGACAACCGAGTTGTACGCAGTGTTCTGAAAGTGGCCTCACCAACATCCTGTACTGATGCAACATGCCACTACTACTCCTAGACTCAATGCTCTGACTGATTAAGGCAAATGTGCCAAATGTGTTCTGCACCACACTGTCAACCTGCCACTTCACTTTCAATGAACAATGTACCTGCAGTCCGAGGTCCCTTTGTTGCACAACACTCCCCAGGACCTTACCATTAAGTGTGTAACCTCAGCCCTGATTTGCCTTCCCAAAATGCAAATCCTCGTATTTATCTAAATTAAACGCCATCTGTCACTCCTTGCCCCTTTGTTCTATCTAATTGTGGTCTCGTTGTACTCTGAGATAATCCAGAATATCACTGTCATCTGTAAACTTACTAACTATGCCTCCAATATTCAGATCTCAATTCTTTACATAAATGATGTAATGCAGTGAACTCAGAACTGATTCTTCCAGCACACTGCTGCTCACAAGCCTCCAGTCTGAAAAGTACCCCTCTTCCTTCAAGCCAATTGTGACTAGTTTCCTCTGTATGCCAAGTGACGAAACCTAACTAACCTGTCTGCCAATCTAAATATTATGAACACCTTGCTGAGGTCCATATAGACAATGTCTACCAAACTGCCTTCATCAATCGTCTTTGTCACCTCTTCATAAAACTCAATCAAATTAATGAGACATGATTTCCCATGTACAAAGCCACGTTGATTACCCCAATCAGCTCTTGCCTTCCCAAATGTATGTAAATCCTGTTCTTCAGAATCCCCTCCAACTTACCCACCACTGACATTAGGCTCACTGGTCTATAGTTCCCAGCTTTTTGGTTTTTGCTTCCTTTTCTAGTCCCACTCCTCCACTGTTCACAACAAATGTTAAATGTAAACACGTTCTTGATATAGCCAATGATATCGTGCTCAGGCTGGATCAGCGTCGGTTTTAGGAACAAGTCAGGCTATTTTCTTTAATCTGCTAAAACAACATGTTTATGATCCAGAAGCAATGTTCCTCAAATTAGGATGGAAAAATGAATGGCAAACTATTTGGATATTCCAAATATATAATACATAATGGGCAGCACGGTGGCACAGTGGTTTGCACTGCTCCCTTACAGCGTCAGAAAACACGGGTTCAATTCCGCCTCAGTGCAACTGTCTGTGTGGAGTTTGCACATTCTCCCCATGTCTGCGTGGGTTTCCTGCGGGTGCTCCGCTTTCCTCCCAAAGACTTAAAATGTGCAGGTTAGGTGAATTTGCCAATTTGCTAAATTGTCTGTAGTGTTAGGTGAAGGGGTAAGTGTAGGCGAATGAGTCTGGGTTGGTGTGCACTTGTTGGGCCAATGGGCCTGTTTCCACACTGTGGGAAATCTAATCAATATTTCCCTTTCCAAAAACAATATTTCCCTTTCAAGTTGAAAGAATGTTGCCCAAATATTAGTGTAATTCATGCATAAAGGAAAAATTTAGAGATTCTGCTTTCGAAAATATTGTAGTCACCCAAGCGGCAAGCAATGACATTTCATCCTGGAACAATTGGATTTGTCTGAATCCTTTTGCATTAGGCAGTGATGAGATTCCGATGAATTCTGCTCAGGGAATGCCCAAAGTGTAGCACAGTGGTTCAGTGGTTAGCACTGCTGCCTCACAGCACCAATGATTTAGGTTCAATTCCAGGCTTGGGTGACTACTTGTGTGGAGTTTGTTCGTTCTCCCCTTCTAATGCATGCTCCAGTTTCCTCCCACAGTCCAAAGCTGTGCTGGCTAGGGGAGGATTGGTCATGCTAAATTGTCTATAGTGTTCAGGGTTTTCTAGGTTAGGTGCATTGGCCGGGGCAAATGTAAAGGAGCAGCCCTGGGACGGTTCCTCTTTGGAAGCTTGGTGTGGGCTGAATGGTCTGTTTCCACACTGCAGGGATTCTATAAGAATGGTAACAATGACTGTAGAGTTTTTTTCAGCTCGCACACATTGCTGTGATGAGGAACAATGAAGGAGAGACAGTACAATAGGCCGTTCCTTCTCGGGCAGATTACATTTTCTCGCACTCTGATTGAATCACACAATAATGTCATCCTTACCCAAACTCGATCATATGCGGTCTACTTGTACATTGTGAAAACTATGTCTCCGTCACATTCCCTGCTCCATGTAGGAGTATCATTGCTGCTGTCATGCACAGAGCCATACCCTTAACAGAAAATGGTCTCCGTCGATTTGAAGATACGTTTATATGTCCCTACGTCGTTAAAAACTAAAATATTTAATGTATTCAGAATGCCTGTGTTGAAATAAATGCATTTTGTAACATACACAGGAATTGCTGGAAAAGCTCAGCAGATCTGTCATTAGCCAGATGCATTTTACATGCTGTAGTTGTACCGGCCTCCACCACTTCATCTGGCAGCTAATTCGATTGGCACATCACCGTCTACGTGAAATGGTGCCCCTCAGGACTCGTCAAAATCTTTCCCCTCCCACTTTCAATCAATGCCCTCTAGTTTTGGACACCCTGAACCTGGGGAAAAACTCTGACTACTTACCTTATCCATGAGCATTCTGATTTATAAAACTCTACTGCTGAGAAATGCGACTCCAATCAACACGAATAGTTGTGCTTTCAGTCGTCCTGGCCCTATATTCTCAAATTCAATACTGCCACCAAGTCACAATTCCAGATACATTTTTAATCAGTTTATTCAGATGTATCATGAAACACTTCTATTGGATTTAGACCTAGACCTTTCTGCCCGGATGTAGTGATACAAGCATCACTCAGCAATACCCATAAAGCTGTAACAGTATTCTCCTGTGTGTTTGCTCATCAGCCTGTTCTGACATGCTGTTACATACATCTGCAGCAGGCAGGACTTGAATCCAGGCCTTCCATTTCAGAGCTAGGAACACTACCATATACATTCAGTAATTGAAATCAAAGACAGAGTTCTGGCTGAGAGGCAGTGGCACAACCCACTACCTTACCCAGATTTTGGGTCATATTTTAAGAGTCAGCTTTCAGCTCGGTGTGGATTTATTATAATCAGATTCCCATTACTGAACTATGCAAAACACTTTGTATTGTTTAACAATTGCAAGACATTTGTCTTAACTGTCGATGTTGAGTACGACATCTTAGGAAAAGAAATCCTGTAGACACACTCTGCCCAATGAAGGATCTCAAATAGATTTTAATTACTGATCACTAGAGACAGGGAAAGAGCATACTTTCTGGCCACAAAGCATCGATCTGTATTACCCAACTCTCACGTGTGACTGCCCTCTTCCTAAAAACATGAAATGATACCAGGCCACCGATTACTCTCCAGCCTCTCCTCCCCACTGACTGTGTCTGCAGTCTGTCCCTCCCCACCCCCCCCCCCCCCAACAACACAAGGCAAACCAAGCTTAGGGTCTTTGTGAAAATCAAAGCCGAATGTGCAGGCCTCCTGGAGAGGAGGAGGGTATGTTAAATTGAAGGGGGAGGGGGACGGGTGGCAGATAGATTTTAGTTTATATTGATGCGAGGTATTGGATTTGGTAAACCACAAAAGGCATGACATATATAATTAAAAGTAGGGCCTTCGGCAGTGTTGTAGAGCAGAGAGCTAGGACGTCAGGCATAATGCATTAAAAATTCATCTCATATAGACATTTTGGTTAAGAAGGTGTTTAACACACTTGTCTTCAGTAGTCAGACCTTTGAGTATCGGAATTGGGACACCATGCTGAGGTTGTACAGGACATTGGCGAGACCTCGTCTGGAATATTGTGTCCAGTCTGGTCACCATGCCTGTTCATTCCATGCACACCACCCTCTGGGTGAAAAAGCTGCCCCTTAGGTCATTTTTTTCCCCCCATCTCGTCTTAAACCTTTGTCCTCTAGTTTTGGACTCCCCTACCGTTAGAAAATACCTAGATTATTCACTTTAACATTATTGACCTTGATATTATTAAGCTACAGAGAGTTTAGAAGAGGTTAAAATGGATGCTGTTGGGAATGGAGGGACTGAACTATCAGGAGAGGCTGGATAGGCTGGGACATTTTTTTTCACTGGAGAGAATGAGATTAAGGGGTAACTTTGCAGAGGTTTATAAAATCATGAGGGATACAGATAAACTGAAAGGCTGATGTATTTTCCCTAGAGTTGAGGATTCACACCTGAGGGATATTTTAATGTGTGAAGAAAACGATTTACAAAAGTCATGAGAGGTGGTTGTTTTAGCAAGAAGCTGGCTTGTCTGTGGAATGAAATCCCAGAGGAAGTGGTGAAAGTAGAAACAGTTACAATGTTTGAAGGACATTTGGATCAGTACATGGATAAGACATCAGTTTGGATGGTGCTGTGAGCACCTGCCCTCTTCCTCGCCTTCTCTGAGCGGATCCCTGTTGGTTTTCACCCTCTGCCAATGCCTGTGTAGAGGCGTGGGGAGGCCAGCAGAGGGTAGCATTGTATCACTTTAAACACCACAGAGACAGCCAGGACTGTCCCACACACAGACACACAGATACACACACAGCTATTGTTAGGATATGGCGTGAAGCTCATGGTAATTTAAACTAACCATGAAAAAATACTGAATTCGCCAAGTAAACTGTTAAAATATGAGTAACAAAGAACTCCCAAATTCCACTGTTTAAATAAAAACATAAATTTATATTTTTAGTTCTGAAAGTGAACATTTTACATCAACTATTCACAACTCTGAGATCCCCTTTCTCTTAACTGCTTACTCCCCAATTCCAACTCAATAACAATATACTTTTTAAAAAAGGTGCTTTGTAAAAGTGAATGTGAGCAGGATTTCGGTTGGTTCATGGGGTCTGCGAAGCAATGACAATCTCACTATTTGTAGATGGCAACAAATTTGGAAGAATTGTAAAGTCTATGGAGGACAGTGTGGAACTCTGACAGGACAGTGACACGTTGGTGCAGTGTTCAGGTTTATGGCAGATGGGGATCAATGCAGAGCAGTGTGAGGTGATGCATTTTGGTAGGAAGGACAATTAAAGACACTTTCAAAGAGGCTTTACCCTTATAAAGGGAGTGCAGGAGCAGAGGGTCCTGGTTGTATATGAGCACAGATTGTTGAAGATGACAGGACAAGTGGGGAGAGCAGCAAAATCACAGGTTAGTTTCAGTATCTGAGCTGTTTACAGGAGGAGGTGTAGGAGTGAGTCTCTGTGCTCACTTTCTGGGAGGTGGTGGTGACAATGTGTTGTGAGCCCACCCACCTGCCCACCGAGACCGTGGAGATTCCAGATGTACCAGCGCAACACAAAGGAAGATGGCATCAGGGCCACTGCTTCTAAGTTGTGTTGGGGGGTTGGGTGGGGGGATAAGAGCACTCAGTGGGTTTAAAGTGAGAATTATCCTTCACTGAACATTGCTCCTTACTCGGTCGGTGTTTCAGAATCTCCAACGAAGCGTCCTCGTCCTCTCCAGCTCGTACCAGGGTCCTCCCCACATGGCGGGGGAAGGGGATTAGAGAACGGATATCGGGCACTCCACCACCACCCGGCCTGGTCCTTTCTGACCTATTTCAGGCTGTTTCTCCTGGTATAGGAGAAAGGGAGGGAGAGTGGGAGTGTATGACCCTGCTATTAGTGCTGGTGCAGGTGAGGGACAGGATCATCGTGAGATGTCCGGAGGGAGGCAGTCCACAATGATGTATCCATGCACTGTTATTGGTGTGGGATGTGTAGTGGAGGGAGAGAAAGACGAAGGTGCTGCAAGCAGGAATGAGAGTGATGGAGCATGAGCCTTTTTCGGGGTAGGTGCTATAACAGATATACAGTGAGTGTGAGGGAGCAGAGAGAATAAAGTGACCCTTTTCCTGACAGAGCGGGGAAGGTTATTGATGCTTGTCCTGCATTGCTGGACATTTCTTCAGACCGCAGATACAGCACTGAGCTGGGTGGTGCCCAATCACCAGGACATCCGTGCCCTTGTCGACAAGCCGGGGGATAATTGCCCGTTAACTATCATGCTCAGGATAAACTGTGCAGGGCAGCTCCGAAATGAGAAAACCCAACCGTGTGCCCATTGGCCGTTTAAAGATGGCACAAGTGTCAGGGGTCACGGAATATCCAGGGAAAACCGGGTGACGGTGAGTACCACCAGCCATGATAGGTGGTAGAATCGGGCTGGCATTGAATGAGGGGGATACCATGTGGTGGGTAGTTAATGAGTTGAGTTTGATAAGATAACTCCGGGAAATTAGCTCAGTCTCGTGCGGACAATTCCTCTTTACACTCAATGAAAATAGCACTGAGACAAATTATAGCTAGATTCAGCGCAATGAGTCGAAGACTCTGCTGACCCTACTCCCAGATACAAAGCTGCAGAATAAATATTCATCCAATACTCTCCATTATCTGACCTCACACCAATATCCTGTTCACCCAGCATTCCTGGAAACACTGGCTCATGTTACAGGATGCTGTTAAAATGTCTTCATTTCAGCATTCTGAAACCTGTGAACACCATCCTTTCATGACACTGTCTCTCAATCCCCACCCCCGTGCCTATTTCCCATACCCATCCCATTTGTTATCGTTTAAACTGATTCCCCCGTCATCTCTCTCTGTCAGTGATGTTCACAACCACAGCACCCCTTTGTCATAGCATATCGGAGATATGGAGCTGTGAAGTGGATGGGTCTCCACATCCTGTCACTTCCAGTATGGGCTGCAAGTTTCCCCACGCCGGGCAGGGATCTAACACAGTGTAACTGTGCAATGTACTGGGGTGGGGTACACAGCTCTACATGCTGGGAGAGTTACTGCGCCTGGTATACAGATCAATGCACTAGGGTGGTGTACACAATCATACATGTTGGGAGGATAACTTCTCCAGTGCTCGCGGTGCTGGACAGATATCTAGTCCGGGTTTATAGATCAATGCACTGTTGTGGCCTGCACAGCTCCAGGTTCTGGACAGATATCTAGTCCGGATTTATCGATCAATGCGTGGGTGTGGTCTCCACTGCTTCCCACACTAAACAGG
The DNA here is from genome assembly GCF_020745735.1 of Hemiscyllium ocellatum. Lineage (NCBI taxonomy): Eukaryota > Metazoa > Chordata > Chondrichthyes > Orectolobiformes > Hemiscylliidae > Hemiscyllium > Hemiscyllium ocellatum. The sequence goes on from NC_083446.1 coordinate 29,541,062, forward strand.
CAGGCGGCTGGAGGAACATATCAAGCCAGGCAGCATCAGGGGGAGTGGGATTTGACATTTCCGGTATAACTCTTCAGGACTTCTGCAGAAGGGTTACTCCCGAAACGTTGTCTTCTCCACCTGCTGCTGCTGCCTGGCTTGGTGTGTTCTCCCAGCCTCCTGCCTGTCTACTTTGGATTCCAGCATCTGCAGTTCATTTTGTTTCTATCCCAGCTTCCCTTACTCGACAGATGTCTAGTCCAGGTTTAAAGACAGATGCTCAGACATGACCTGTGCAGTGTTCAACTCTGGCAAGATTGCTGGGTTGTACTGAGCAACACATTAGCCTGTTCTACACAGTGTTCCATGGTGAACAAGGATCTCCACTGGACTAGTTCTGTGAGGTGGATTGAGAATGAGGTCTATTTAACCATTTCAGCTGATCTGCCCAATGCCTATGGTTCTCATTCTTGTGATGGGATCCTCTATCTCTTACTACATTAATGTTGCAGTGTACCCATGCCGGTACATCATGTTGGTGAATACCCACTGTCCCAGCAACAGTCACAGCCTCTTCATTCAGAAACAGTCAGCGATTCCCATCGTCCTCGGGTCTCCACAGAGAATGGAATGATGGACTTTCAGATAAAGGCTGTCCTGTTGGTACAGGGAACAAAGCATCCTCCCCCTCACCAGGTCCCACCACCAACCAACCACATCAAAATATCCAGTATGTACTGAGATCAATGGGTCCTCTGGGAACATCAGGTCAGACCATCAGGGAGATGGAGCAACACATCCCTCGTCCGATGAAGTCAGTGTGAATCCTCCAGTACACATGGTATCACTAAGTCTTGTAAGCTCTCTCCATCTATGTAATACACAGCCTGTTACTCTTTCTGAAAAAAAGAATCACAGTTTCACAGTCACCCACGTTATATTCGATCTACCAAGTTATTGTCTGTTACTTATCCAATTACTGATTCTCTACCTTCCCTTGATAACTTCAGTGTCTCGCGACCTTAGTGTCAGGTTAAATTTAGTTAGGACAGGTTTGTTCCCTTTCTGGAAACCATTGATTTAGTTTGCAAATAGTTGAGGTCCCAGCACTAGTCACTGTGTCACTACAGTCGTTAATTTGTGTTAATCTGATAAAGATTGATTTCTGCTAAAGTTATCTCTGCTCCTGACCCAGTAACCCGCCCTCCCCGTATTCCTGCGTAGCAGCTTGGAAAGGCTGAATCTTGCCTCCATTTCCTGTGTAACAGGTATGAGAGATTACAAGATCTGCTCCAATTGCTGAGTAACAGACTCCAATGGCTGAATGGCCTCACTCCTTTCCTGTTTAAAACTCTTGATGCGCTGAATAGCCTGCTTCAGTATCGGTGTAGTTGGGAGTGGTGCTGAACATCTTGGAACCATCAGTGAACAGCCCACTTCTGACTTTATGGTGGAAGGAAGGCCATTGATGCTGCAGCTACTGCTAGCCCACAGTGCCTCGTGAATGCCCAGTTTTCATGTGTTCGTTCCTTTGGAAGTATGTCCTACTTCACAGGAGGGAGTTCCATGCAATTCAGTGGGCAGTACGTCTAATATGCTTTATCTCTCCATCACAGAGGTTCCCAGCCTCATTCGTGATGAAGGTCTGCTGCCCGAAATGTTGGTTCCCCGCTCCTCGGATGCTGCCTCACCTGTGGTACTTATCCAGCACCACACTAACCTTGAGTATGTCAAGTATGAGGCTGAGACTTTCCCTCCAGCAGGATTGTGTGCTGGCTTCTCCTAAAGATTCTGTCAGGGACAGATCTATCTGGGACAGGAGTTTGGTGAGAATGTTTCCCCCATCATTTCACCCAGTATGGCTGCTGTGGATTTGAGGTATCTCCCTGCTCAGGCAGTGGTGGGCCTGTGGGGACACTCTTGGTAATGGACATTGAAGTCCCAATCCAGAGGACGATCTGTGTCCTTGTCACCCTCAGTGCTTCCTCTGATTCGTTTTCAACATCGATAGGATCTTAGTTATCATCAAAGGGATGGGTGAGTGGCGGGAGGTGACCGTCCTCACGTGAATTCCTTGACCATTTGTGATCTGTTACCATGAGATGTCCCGGGTTCTGGAATCAATGTTGGGGAATTGCAGAGTTACCCGTTCCCTGGCTGTATGCCAAGGTGCCCTCACCACTGGTGGGTCTGTCCTGCCTGTACAACAGGGTATACACAGGGATGGTGATGTACCTTCATGATACATTACCCTTCAGGCCTGATCCTGTCAGAATGACGGTGTCAGATTGTTTCCTGACCGGGAGTATGGTGCTGGAAAAGCACAGCATGTCAGGCAGCATCCAAGGAGCAGGGGAATCAATGTTTCGGGCATAAACACTTCATCAGGAGTGAGGCTTGTGGGCCGCGGTCTGAGACATAAATGGGAGGGCTGGGGCTGGAGCTTGGGGAAAGGAAGCTAGGAATGTGTTCGGCAGGTGGAGGTGGGGAAGAGGTGATAGGGCAGAGAGAAGGATAGGGGGAAAATTGACGGACAGGTCAAGGAGCTCCCTGGTACGTTTTATCCCTGACATTGTTTGTGAACGGACAGACGTCAGTGAATTGAACAAATGATAAGCTCCCGGGGGAAGAGATCCCGTTCCAGGGAGAAGGAGACACTGTTCCGAAGGCTCCTCAAGCAGTTAAAGGGATGAAAGCGTCTTCCCAGCGTTTGCATTTCTTTACGACACAGGATCGACCACAATTTAGACCAAAATACAGAAATTCCCAAACTCCGTCTGTCTTCTGGGAGAGAATCCTTCAGGACAGCAACGTTTCCACCCTCTGTATTAGGAACTGGGAAAGAGTGACCTTTGTCTGCTCTCGCGTGATCGAGTGTGCGGGAAAGTTCTAGAAACTATCTGCCTTTATGGGTGTGTCAGTGTGTGTTTGGGGAGGGAGGGTTTCTTGTCGTTTATGTCACATTTTTGTCAGTAATTTGGACCTTCCCATTTGTTATTCCAGCTCCAAATATTTTCATGAATCCCTGAATACAGGGACACTTTTGAAAAACTCACTGGGTCCCCAAACAAACGGGTGCCTTTGCCTCCAGTCTGGTGGATAATGGGTTTGTTTTCCTTCCTCACAGTTAACGTAGTGACCATCTACGTCCTACTTTATAAAGATTGTGGATTGTCTCCATGTGTCAGACGTTACCTGGGGGCCATGGCAGCGGCGGATCTCCTGGTCATTATCCTCGACCTGATCCTGAGACACATTCCCATTGTTTATGAGGAACAGTTTTATTTCCTGAGGAAATCCGTCCCCGTGTGTAATATCCACGCTGTCCTGCTTTATGCAGCCACTGACTGCTCTGTCTGGTTCACCATCACTTTCACCTTTGATCGGTTTGTGGCCATTTGTTGCCAGAAGCTGAAAAGTAAATATTGCAGTGAGAAAACGGCGGCTGTGGTTTTGGGAGCAGTGACTGTGCTAAGCTGCTTAAAGAACATTTCCTGGTATTTTATGTTCACGGCTCGGTATTGGCTGCGGAACATCCCCTGGTTTTGTGATGTAACAGTCGCTGTTCGAATCTCCAGTGTCTGGGTCACAATCGAGTTCCTCCACCACATTCTAACCCCGTGTGTCCCATTTCTCCTGATTCTGCTGCTCAATGTTCTCACCGTCAGACACATTTTAGTGACCAGCAGAGCCCGCAGGAGACTCCGCGCTCACACCAATGGGGACGCTCAGTCTGACACAGAAATGAGAAACCGAAAAAAATCCATCATTTCACTGTTTGTGATCTCGGCTAATTTCATCCTGTTATGGTCAACATTCATGCTGTATTCTATGTGGAGACGGATGTGGGATATTGGGTATCGGTCTGTGCATCTCCATCGCTCTGTGCGGGAATTAGGCTTCATGCTGCAGCTACTCAGTTGCTGCACAAACACCGCGATTTATGCTGTGACCCAGACTAAGTTCAGGCAGCAGCTGAAGAACGTGCTGAAATATCTCTTCACCCAAATTCATCCATCATTCAAATTCCCTCATTAATCAATCCATCCGGGACTTTCTCATTTCAGTTCAGTGTTTCAGCGATGGAGCAGCATGTCGCAATTGTAACAGACTGAGGTTTGTCATCCTGATCCCGCAGGGGGTTACAGGGACACATTTCAATGTTTCTCACAACTCAGGGGCCAGTGAGAAAAGGCACAATCCCACTGACTGTATCCAGCATTTCCATTTGTAAACAATAACAATGTTCATTAAAGCGTGCCGAGCAGCAGAGTGACCAATGTTGTTGTGTGTCTTTGTGTTGGAGAAGCTGAGCTGGAGAGAGACAGACTCAGCCTGTAATCCTGGCCGTCAGAGAAGGGGATGGCAATGTTGCAAATCCACAACTCAATAGTTTAGCTATTTCAGGTTTTGTATTTATATTGGACACATAATACACCATATGCATTGTTGTATAGAGCTATTCGTCTATGCATAAATATTGGAACTGATCTGTTTACATGTAAACATTAGTGTGCATCGAACTATGTCAGTTTATTTAGAAATCGTTTTTATATAAAACTGTTTGTTTATAAACGCAAATATTGCGGATGGGAAGTGTTCATGGTTATATTTAAATCCTGTTTTGTTTTGGAGATGTTCATGCTTCTTCATAAATATATTTGCGGATTGGAATTGTTATGAATTATATCCCAGACCACAACAATTAGCTGTATCAAAACATCTGCCCCTTGAAACCTTTTGCTCAATTCGATGGGCCCTGGTAACATCAGCAGCAGCACATTTGCCTTCTGTATCAGAGAAAGTAGTTACATTTCGCTTAGACCCGTCCTCAATCTCATTAAGAAGTGATTAATCTAAGAAACGACATGTTTTTACAGTTCAACCAAATAAAATAAAATTTTGTACAATGTTAGAAAGACAGAATAAGCTGGAGTGTCTATGTCCATCCCTTTTTCCCTTTAGTGCTGTTTGGATTTGTTTGGACTGGGGAGAGGGACTGCAGTTTAGAAAAAATTGAATGAATAACAGGAAGAAATCTTTTTTTAAAAAATTTCACTGGAATTTCAGTGAAGATTCTGAAGTCTGCTCGAAACCCAGACTATTGTAAACTCCCCATGGAGCAGTCAGCCAAACTCACAGCAATGTGCTCTGACCCCACTAGAGGGCAGACTATTGTAAACCCCACATGGAGCAGTCAGACAGACTCACAGCAATGTGCTCTCACCCCACGAGAGGGCAGGCTATTGTAAACTCCCCAGGGAGAATTCAGGCAGATTCTGGACAGAGATCAGAATAAAATTAAATTAAATGTATGCACTAAAGACAAGAAGCTGTCTAAAGTTCCCAACATTTTACGTCTTGGTAAAGCACGCTGAAATGTGAAGGAGAAAACAGGATATCTTCAACTGGACGTTAATTTCTTTCAGGAGCATCCAAATGCAACAGGACCCATACTTAAATGTAGAAAAGGAAAGGGACTGTGTTCATCCAGAGAAGATGTATTCTCATTCGGATCAAACTCAAACTCAGTAACTCCGCAGAGGCTCACTGGTTCATGGTATTTGCATCAGTCTGTGAAAATACCTTGTGTAAACATGTGGAATAAACTTGCGTTAATTTGGGCAAAAATGTTGTATCAATCTGCACAAAACTTTTGTCTTAATTTGTGAAGTAAACCTGTGCTCAGCCGGCAAAAATGCTGGATGAATTTGTCCAAAGAATGCAAGTTAACTTGTACAAACGTTTTGTGTCAGTTTGTTGGGGAAACATTTGTGGTTTTGTATTGTGTGTGTCTGGGGTTGTTTAGGATTTGAACCTGCAGGTTTGTGTCTGCGTCTGTGTGTGTATACCAAGGCTGGGCTGAGAGGGTGGTTTGGGGGGTGGGGGGAGGCGGTGAACAGACACAGTAACAGACTGGGTCAGCCCTGGTCTAACCCATTGACCTGCTGTTTCCTCCCAGACCCCTCTGTAATCTCATAAAGATGATAGTTGGTGTGTTCCATACATGGGGGAGGTGCGTTCTAGGCAATGGAGCTGGGAACTGACTGGGTCAGCTGGGATTTGGGAGGAGATGGGGGTTGAGTGACAGACCTGGAGCTATTTAAACCAGGTTCAGGAAGCCATCATTGCTTTGGCCATGTGGCGTGCCGAGGGGTATTTGGGAGTTAGTGTCTCTACGTCTCTCATGGTGAGTGTGAGTGAGAGAATGTGTGAGTTGTGTTTGAATCTCAATCCCAGGGTTGACACTTTAAGCAGCCTCGGTCCTTGATGGGACACAGAGAGAGACCTTGGGGAGATGGAGCCGAGAGCAGATGTGGGGTTAGTGAATATGGGGCTCCTTACACTCTCCATGTCTCCCGTTGCATCACTTTTCTCTCGACCTCACTTTCCCCCTTCCCTCTCTGTCTCTGTGTCTGTCCAACCACCTTTCTGTCTGTCTTGTATTCTCTCCTTCTATTTCACTTGCTTTGTCTCTCTCTCTGCCTTTCTTCTATTTTTCTCTTTCTGTTCAATCTCTCTCTCTCTCTCTCTTTCTCTCTCTCTGTCCTTTCCTCTCTCTGCCGTTCTTCCATTTTCTCTCTGCCTTTCTTCCATTTTCTATCTCTCTGTCCATTTTTTGTCTGTGTCCCTTCTCTCTCTCTCTGTCCCTTCTCTCTCTCTCTCTCTCTCTCTCTCGCTGTCCCTTTTCTCTCTCCCTCGCTGTCCCTTTGCTATCTCTCTCTCTCTCGCTGTCCCTTTTCGCTCTCTCTCTCTCACACTGTCCCTTTTCTCTCTCTCTCTGTCCATTTTGTCTCTTTCTCTATCGCTGTCCCTTTTCTCTCTCTGTCTCTCTCGCTGTCCCTTTACTATCTCTCTTTCACTGTCCCTTCTCTCTCTCTCTCTCTCGCTGTCCCTTTTCTCTCTCTCTCTCTCTCTCTCTCGCTGTCCCTTTTCTCTCTCTCTCTCTCGCTGTCACTTTTCTCTCTCTCTCTGTCCCTTTTCATTTTCTGTCTCTCTCTCTCTCGCTGGCCCTTTTTCTTTCTCTCTTGCTGTCCCTTTTCTCTTTCTCTCTCTCTCTCTCTCTCTCTCTCTCTCTCTCTCTCTCTCTCTCGCTGTCCCTTCTCTCTCTCACTCTCCTTTCTCTCTCACTCTCTGTCCCTTTTCACTCTCTCGCTGTCCCTTCACTCTCTCTGTCACTTTTCTTTCTCTCTCTGTGTCCCTTTTCTCTCTCTCTCTCTCTTTTCTCTTTCTCTCTCTCTGTCCCTTTTCCCTTTCTCTCTCTTTCTCTGTCTCTTTTCTCTCTCTCTCTGTCCCCCGACTCAACCTCCCTCGATTCACCCCCCTCGACTAACCCCCTCGACTCACACTCCCTGACTCACCCCCGACTCACCCCCCTCGACTCACCACCCCCTCGACTCATCCCCCCTCGACTCACCCACCTCGACTCATTCCCCCTCGACTCACCCCACTCGACTCACTGCCCCCTCGACTCACCGCCCCCTCGACTCACCACCCCCTCGACCCAGCCCCCCTAGACTCACCCCTCCTCGACTCACCCCCCCTCGACTCACCTCCCCGACTCCCGCTCGACGTTCCCCCCACGACTCCCGCTCGGCGTTCCCCCCTCGACTTTTCCCCGCCCTGACGTTCCACCCCCCTTCGACGCTCACGCCTTTCGACGCTCCCCCCATTTCGACGCTGCCCCCCTTTCGACGCTCCCCGCCCGACTTCCCCTGGTTGGAATGACATATTAAAAAGAAGATCTCTTGTAATGCAGCGTTCTTTCTCCATCCAAATACAACATGACCCCCCCCCCCCAAAACACACAAACCCCTCCTCCGCTCTGTGTCTATAAATATCGATATAAAACGTTAAACATCACACAACATTAGCTTTGGAAAATTCTGTTACACTATAACCTGGTGTTGTCCCAGTCCAACACTGGCATCTCCATCATCGAAATATAATGATCACCGTCGAGCTTTTAACCAGACGCTTCCCCGTCTTGTGCTCTCTCCATCTGAGATCTATCTCTGTTCTCTCTCTGGGCTCCCCCCTCTCGCTGTCTCCATCCTTGATCTCTCTTCCCTCCCTCTCTCTGTTCCCCCTCATACTCTCTCCAACTCCGAGATGTCTCTGTTGCTCCCCTCTCTCCATCTTTCTCTGAAATCTCTTCCTCTGTTTCTCCCCCCGCTGTCTCCATCTCTTTCTCCGTATCCCCTCTGTCTCTCTGTGCCCCTCTGTCTCTCTCTGTGTCACTGTCTGTGTTCCTCTCTCTCTCTCCATATCCCTCCCTCTCTCGAACTCTCTCTCTGCCCCTGTCCCTCTCTCTCTGTCCCTCTCTCTGTGTCCCTCTCTCTCTGTCCCCCTCTCTCTCTCTCTCTGTCTCTTTTCCTGTCCCTCTCTCTCTCTGTCCGTCGCCCTCTCTGTCCAATGCTTTCTCTCTCTGTCACTCTCTCCGTATTCCTCTCTCTTCTCTCTCTGTCTCTCCCTCTTTGCCAGGCACTCTCTCTGTGTGCTTCTCTCTGTGTCTGTGTCCCTCTCTGTGTCTCTCCTCCTTTCAATCTCTCCCTGTCCCTCTCTCTGTTCCTGTTTCTCTCTCTCTGTGCCTCTCTCCCTCTCTCTGTGTCTTTCTCTCTCTCTCTGTCCCTCTCTCCCTGTCTGTGTCCCTCTCTCTGTTTCTCTCTCTCTCTGTGTGTCTCTCTCTCTCTGTGGCTGTCTCTCTGTATCCGTCTCCCTCTCTGTTTCCTTCTCTCTCTATCTGTCCCTCTCTCTCTCTGTCCCTCTCTCTCAGTGACCCTCCCTCTCTCTCTGTCCACTTCTCTCTCTGGGACACTCTCTCTCTGTCTCTCTCTTTCCCTGTCCCGTTCTCTCTCTGTGACCCTCTCTCTGTCGCTGCCCCTCTCTCTCGCTCTGTCCCTCTGTCTCTCTCTATCTGTCCCTCTCTCTGTCCCTCAGTCTCTTTGTCTCCCTCTCTCTCTCTCGGTGTCCTCGTCACTGTCTCTCTGTTCCTCTCTCTGTGTGTCCCTCTTTCGCTCTCTGTCCCTCTCTCGCTCTCTCCGTTCCCCTCTCTCTGTCCCTCTCTCGCTCTCTTTCCCTCTCCCGCTTTCTCTGTGTCCCTCTCTCGGTGTCTCTCTCTTTCTCTCTCTCTCTCTCTCTCTCTCTGTCCCTCTCTCTCTCCGTCTGTCCCTCTGTCTCTCTATCCCTCTCTCTCTCTATCCGTCTCCCTCTCTCTCTGCCTCTCTCTGTCCCTCTCTCTCTCTCTCTCTGTCCCTCTCTCTCTCTCTCTCTGTCCCTCGGTCTCTCTGTCCCTCGATTTCTCTGTCGCGACACCCCCCCCCACACTTCGCTCTCAACCTGGCTCTCTCTCTCTCTCTGTCCCTCTCTCACTCTCTGTCTCTCTGTCCCTCCCTCTCTCTCTGTCCATCGGTCTCTCTCTCTCTCTCTCTGTCCCTCGGTCTCTCTCTCCCTCTCTCTCTCACTCTCTGTCCCTCGGTCTCTATCTCCCTGTCCCTCTCTCTCTCTCTCTGTCCCTCTCTCTCTCTCTCTCTGTCCCTCGGTCTCTCTGTCCCTCGATTTCTCTGTCGCGACACCCCCCCACTTCGCTCTCAACCTGGCTCTCTCTCTCTCTCTCTCTCTCTCTCTGTCTCTCTCTGTCTGTCCCTCCCCCTCTCTCTATTTGTCCATCTCTCTTTCTCTCCCTCTCTATCAGTGACCCTCCCTCTCTCTCTGTCCACCTCTCTCTCTGTGACCCTCTCTCTCTCGGTCCCTCTCTATCTGTGTCCGCGCTCTCTCTGTGACTATCTCTCTGTCGCTGTCCCTCTCTCTCTCCCTCTGTCTCTCTCTCTCTGTCCCTCATTCGCTTTCTCTCTATCTGTCCCTCTCTGTCCCTCAGTCTCTTTGTCCCCCTTTCTCTCTGTATCTCTCTCTCTGTCCTCCTCTCTGTCTCTCTGCTCCTCTATCTGTGTCCCTCTCTCGCTCTCTGTCCCTCTATCGCTCTCTGCCCCTCTATCGCGCTCTCCGTGTCCCTCTCTCTGTGTCCCTCTCTCTCTCTCTCTGTCCCTCTCCCTCTCTCTCTGTGACCCTCTCCTTCACTCTCTGCCCCTCTCCCTCTCTCTCTCTCTCCTCCTCTCTCTCTCTCGGTGTCCTCCTCACTGTCTCTCTGTTCCTCTCTCTGTGTGTCCCTCTCTCGCTCTCTGTCCCTCTCTCGCTCTCTCCGTTCCCCTCACTCTGTCCCTCTCTGACTCTCTGTCGCTCTCCCGCTCTCTCTGTGTCCCTCTCTCGGTGTCTCTCTCTCTCTCTGTCCCTCTCGCTCTCTCTCTCTCTGTCCCTCTGTCTCTCTATCCCTCTCTCTCTGTGTCCGTCTCCCTCTCTCTCTGCCTCTCTCTGTCCCTCTCTCTCTCTCTATCTTCCTGTCGCTCTCTCTCTCTCTCTCACTCTCTTTCTCTCTCTCTCTGCCCCTCTATCACTCTCTCTCTCTCTCTGTTCCTCTCTCTCTCTGAATCTCTCTCTCTCGGAACCTCTCTCTCTTCCTGTCTCTCTCTGTCTGTCCCTCCCCTCTCTCTAGTTGTCCCTCTCTCTCTCTCTGTCCCTCTCTATCAGTGACCCTCCCTCTCTCTCTGTCCACCTCTCTCTCTTTGACCCTCTCTCTCTGTGTCCCTCTCTGTCTGTGTCCCGCGCTCTCTCTGTGACCATCGCTCTGTCGCTGTCCCTCTCTCTCTGTGACCCTCTCCTTCACCTTCTGCCTCTCTCTCTCTCTCTCTCTCTCTCTCTCTCTCTTGGTGTCCTCCTCTCTGTCTCTCTGTTCCTCTCTCTGTATGTCCCTCTCTCGCTCTCTGTCCCTCTCTCGCTCTCTCCGTTCCCCTCTCTCTGTCCCTCTCTGACTCTCTGTCCCTCTCCCGCTCTCTCTGTGTCCCTCTCTCGGTCTCTCTCTCTCTCTCTCTCTCTCTGTCCCTCTCGCTCTCTCTCTCTCTGTCTCTCTGTCTCTCTATCCCTCTCTCTCTGTGTCCGTCTCCCTCTCTCTCTGCCTCTCTCTGTCCCAATCTCTCTCTATCTCCCTGTCCCTCTTTCTCTCTGACTCTCACTCTCTCTGAACCTCTCTCTCTTCCTGTCTCTCTCTGTCTGTCCCTCCCCCTCTCTCTATTTGTCGCCATCTCTCTCTGTCCCTCTCTATCAGTGACCCTCCCTCTCTCTCTGTCCACCTCTCTCTCTGTGACCCTCTCTCTCTCTCTGTCCCTCTCTGTCTGTGTCCCGCGCTCTCTCTGTGACCATCGCTCTGTCGCTGTCCCTCTCTCTCTCCCTCTGTCTCTCTCTCTCTGTCCCTCCTTCGCTCTCTACCTCTATCTGTCCCTCTCTCTGTCCCTCAGTCTCTTTGTCCCCCTTTCTCTCTGTATCGCTCTCTCTGTCCTTCTCTCTGTCTCTCTGTTCCTCTCTCTGTGTGTCCCTCTCTTGCTCTCTGTCCCTCTCTCGCTCTCTCTGTTCCTCTATCTGTGTCCCTATCTCGCTCTCTGTCCCTCTATCGCTCTCTCCGTGTCCCTCTCTCTGTGTCCCTCTCTCTCTCTCTCCGTCCCTCTGTCTCTCTCTCTGTGACCCTCTGTCTCTCTCTCTGTGACCCTCTCCTTCACTCTCTGACTCTCTCTCTCTCTCTCTCTCTCTCTCTCTCTCGGTGTCCTCCTCACTATCTCTCTGTTCCTCTCTCTGTGTGTCCCTCTTTCCCTCTCTGTCCCTCTCTCGCTCTCTCCGTTCCCCTCTCTCTGTCCCTCTCTGACTCTCTGTCCCTCTCCCGCTCTCTCTGTGTCCCTCTCTCGGTCTCTCTCTCTCTCTCTCTCTCTCTCTCTCTCTGTCCCTCTCGCTCTCTCTCTCTCTCTGTCCCTCTGTCTCTCTATCCCTCTCTCTCTGTGTCCGTCTCCCTCTCTCTTTGCCTCTTTCTGTCCCCCCCTCTCTCTCTGTCCCTCTCTCTCTCTCTCTGTCCCTCGGTTTCTCTGTCGCCCCCCTTGCTCTCAACCTGTCTCTCTCTCTCTCTCTGTCCCTCTCTCACTCTCTGTCTCTCTGTCCTTCACTCTCTCTCTGTCCATCGGTCTCTCTCTCTCTCTCTCTGTCCCTCGGTCTCTCTCTCCCTCTCGCTCTCTCACTCTCTGTCCCTCGGTCTCTATCTCCCTCTCTCTCTCTCTCTCTCTCTCTGCCCCTCTATCACTCTCTCTCTCTCTCTGTCCCTCTCTCTCTCTGACTCTCTCTCTGAACCTCTCTCTCTTCCTGTCTCTCTCTGTCTGTCCCTCCCCCTCTCTCTATTTGTCTCTCTCTCTCTCTCTGTCCCTCTCTATCAGTGACCCTCCCTCTCTGTCTGTCCACCTCTCTCTGTGACCCTCTCTCTCTGTCCCTGTCTGTCTGTGTCCCGCTCTCTCTCTGTGACCATCTCTCTGTCTCTGTCCCTCTCTCTGCCTTTGTCTCTATCTCTCTCTCTCTCTCTGTCCCTCCCTCGCTCTCTCTCTATCTGTCCCTCTCTCTGTCCCTCAGTCTCTGTGTCCCCCTTTCTCTCTGTATCTCTCTCTCTGCCTCCTCTCTGTCTCTCTGTTCCTCTCTCTGTGTGTCCCTCTCTTGCTCTCTGTCCCTCTCTCGCTCTCCCTGTTCCTCTATCTGTGTCCCTCTCTCGCTCTCTGTCCCTCTATCGCTCTCTGTCCCTCTATCGCTCTCTCCGTGTCCCTCTCTCTGTGTCCCTCTCTCTCTCTCTGTCCCTCTCCCTCTCTCTCTGTGACCCTCTCCTTCACTCTCTGCCTCTCTCGCTCTCTCTCTCTCTCTCTCTCTGTCCCTCGGTCTCTCTGTCTCTCGGTCTCTCTCTCCCTCTCTTTCTGTCTCCCTCTCTCTCTGTGTGTCCCACTCTCACTCTCTGTCTATCTGTCCCTCCCCCTCTCTGTCCCTCTCTCTGAACGTCTTTCTCTTTCTGTCTCTCTCTCTCTCTCGAAAAGACAGATAGGTGGGCAGAGGGGGTGGTGTTGCCTTGTTAGTTAAGAACAAAATTAAATCAATGGTATTGAATGAGATAGCATCGGATGATGTGGAGCCTGTGTGGGTGGAATTGAGGAACCACAAAGGCTAAAACAACCATAATTGGAGCTGTGTATAGACCTCCTAACAGTGGTCAGGACCAGGGACTCAACATGTACCGGGAAATAGAGAAGGCATGTCAGAAAGGCAAGGTCACATTGATCATGGGAGACTTCAATATGCAGGTGGACTGGGTGAATAATGTTGCTAGTGGATCCAAAGAAAGGGAATTCATGGAATGCTTACAGGATGGCTTTATGGAACAGCTTGTCATGGAGCCCACAAGAGAGCAGGCTATTCTGGACCTAGTGCTTTGCAATGAACCAGACTATATAAAAGATCGTAAAGTAAGGGAACCCTTAGGAAGTAGCGATCATAATATGGTAGAGTTCAGTCTGGAGTTTGAAAGAGAGCAGGCAAAATCGGATGTAATGGTGTTACAGTTGAATAAAGGTAATTATGAGGGCATGAGAGAGGAACTGAAAAAAATAGACTGGAAGCAGAGTCTAACCGGGAAGACAGTAGAGCAAAAATGGCAGGAGTTTGTAGGTATAATTGAGGACACTGTACAGAGGTTCATTCCCAAGAAAAGAAAGATTATCCGGGGAGGGATTAGACAACCATGGCTGAGAAAGGAAGTCAGGAAATGTAGTAAAGAAAAAAAGAGAGATCCTATAAAGTGGCTAAGAACAGTGGGAAATCAGAAGATTGGGAAGGATACAAAAGCAAGCAGAGGATAACAAAGAGTGTAATAAGAAATGAGAAGATCAAATATGAAGGAAGGCTAGCCAGTAATATTAGAAATGATAGTAAAAGTTTCTTTCACTACATAAGAAACAAACGACAGGCAAAAGTTGATATTGGCCCACTTCAAACTGATGCAGGAAGCCTAGCGATGGGAGATAAGGAAATAGCAGGAGAACTTAACAAGTACTTTGCGTCAGTTTTCACAGTGGAAGACCTGAGTAATATCCCAAAAATTAAAGGGAGTCACGGGGCTGAGTTGAGTATGGTTGCCATTACGAAAGAGATAGTGCTAGAAAAGTTAAAAAGTCCTAAAATTGATAAGTCTCCTGGCCCCGATGGGATACACCCTAGAGTTCTGAGAGAGGTGGCTGAGGAAAGAGCAGAGGCATTGGTTGAGATCTTTCAAGAGTCACTGGAGTCAGGAAAGGTACCGGATGATTGGAAGATGGCTGTTGTAACGCCCTTGTTCAAGAAAGGATCCAGGCAAAAGATGGAAAATTATAGGCCAATCAGCTTAACCTCGGTTGTTGGTAAAATTCTAGAATCCATCATTAAGGATGAGGTTTCTAAATTCTTGGAAGAGCAGAGTCTGATTACAACAAGTCAACATGGATTTAGTAAGGGGAGGTCATGCCTGACAAACCTGTTGGAGTTTTTTGAAGAGGTAACAAGTAGGTTAGACCAGGGAAACCCAGTGGATGTGGTCTATCTAGACTTTCAAAAGGCCTTTGATAAGGTACCACACAGGAGGCTGCTGAGCAAGGTGAGGGCCCATGGTGTTCGAGGTGAGCTGCTGGGATGGATTGAGGATTGGGTGTCTAACAGAAGGCAGAGAGTTGGGATAAAAGGTTCTTTTTCAGAATGGCAGCCGGTGACGAGCGGTGTCCCGCAGGGTTCGATGTTGGGGGCACAGCTATTCGCATTATATATTAATGATTTGGATGAGGGGACTGGGGGCATTCTAGCGAAGTTTGCCGATGATACAAAGTTAGGTGGACAGGCAGGTAGTACTGAGGAAGTGGGGAGGCTGCAGAAGGATCGAGACAGGTTGGGAGAGTGGTCCAGGAAATGACTGATGGAATTTAACGTGAGCAAGTGCGAGGTCTTGCACTTTGGCAAAAAGAATAAAAGCATAGACTACTTTCTAAATGGTGAGAAAATTAGTAAAGCCAAAGCACAAAGGGATCTGGGAGTGCTAGTCGAGGATTCTCAAAACGTAAACATGCAGGTTGAGTCTGTGATTAATAAAGCGAATGCAATGTTGTCTCTTATCTCAAGAGGTTTGGAATATAAAAGCAGAGATGTGCTACTAAGACTTTATAAGGCTCTGGTTAGGTCCCATTTGGAGTACTGTGTCCAGTTTTGGTCCCCACACCTCAGGAAGGACATATTGGCAATGGAACGTGTCCAGCGGAGATTCACACGGATGATCCCTGGAATGGCAGATCTAACATATGAGGAACGGCTAAGGATACTGGGATTGTATTCATTGGAGTTTAGAAGATTGAGGGGAGACTTAATAGAGACGTACAAGATAATACATGGCTTGGAAAAGTTGGACGCTAGGAAATTGTTTCCATTAGGCGAGGAGACTAGGACCAGTGGACACAGCCTTATAATTAGAGGGGGTCAATTCAGAACAGAAATGCGAAGACATTTCTTCAGCCAGAGGATGGTGGGCCTGTGGAATTCATTGCCACGGAGTGCAGTGGAGGCCGGGACGCTTAATGTCTTCAAGGCCGAGATTGATAGAATCTTGTTGTCTCGAGGAATTCAGGGCTACGGGGAGAACGCTAGTAAGTGGAGTTGAAATGTCCATCAGCCATGACTGAATGGCGGAGTGCACTCGATGAGCCGAATGGCCTTACTTCCACTCCTATGTCTTATGGTCTTATGGTCTCTCTGTCCTTCTCTCTCTGTCCCTCTCTCTCTGTCCCTCGGTCTCTCTTCCCTCTCTCTCTCTCTCTCTCTCTCTCTCTCTCTCTGTTCCTTGGTCTCTCTCTCTCTCTCTCTCTGTCTCCCTTACACTCTCCCTTTGTGTCCCAATTTGTCTCTCTGTCCCTCTGTCTGTCTCCCTCCCTCTCTCTCTGTCCCTCTGTCCCTCAATCACTCCGTCCCTCTGTCCCTCTCTCTCTCTGTCCCTCTCTCTCTGTCACCCTCACTCTCTGCTCCACTTTCTCTTTCTCTCTCTGTCCGACTCTCTCTCTGTGTCTCTCTGTCCCCCCTCTCTCACTCTGTCCCTCTCTCTCACTCTGTCCCTCTCTCTCACTCTGTTCCTCTCTCTCACTCTGTCCCTCTCTCTCACTCTGTACCTCTCTCTCGCTCTGTCTCTCTCTCTCGCTCTGTCTCTCTCTCACTCTGTCTCTCTCTCTCCATCTGTCTGTCTGTATCTCGGTGTCCTGCTCTACATCCCGTCATTTCTAACTTGATTTTCAATCTTTTATTTCCTTTCCCTTTCTCAAAAATATTGGCAGAGTTTGGGAATTTAAATCATGGATCACGTTCCTTTCCCCCAACACCCACGTTTATTCCTCTCTGCACCCCTGCCTTCACCCCCCCCCCACACACACACAGACAGACACACAGACAGACACGCACGCACACTGACAAGACACATATACTCTTTCATTGACTCATTCTCTCTCTCTCTATCACACACTCGCTTCTACATACTCTCTCAGTTACACACACCCTTACACACACACCCTAATACATACTTTCTGACACACGCACCCCCACACACTCACATTCACCCTCTCATATTCTCACTCTCACACTCTCTCCAAAATTCTGTCTCCCTCACACACACTCGCAAAGTGTCTCACACACACTCAGACACACTCTCCTGTTACACACATACACTTTTTCTCCCAGGCACAATCGGTATTTCTCTCATGCAGACTGATACGGTATTCCCCCCCTCACACTCTCTCTCTCTCACACACACACACACACAATCTCTCTCTCTCTCGCCCCCACCTCTCAGACACACACTCACACAGAAAGTGTGAACATAAAACCTTCCTAACACATGCAGACACTCACTCGCATGCATGCGCTCTCTTTGTCTCTCGGACAAACACACACTCTCATGCTCTCACATTCTTTCTCACATGTGCACATGCTTTCTCTTGTACACACACACATTCTATCATGCACACTCTTCTACAAGCAGATATTCTTTCTCTCACACATGCCCTCTCTCTCAAGTACGCATTCACTCTCGGTCCCTTGTGCGCACACACTCTCTCACATGCACACACACTCGCTTGCAATGACTCTTTCTCGTACACACACACTCACTCTTTCTTCCACCCAGACACACACTCTTTCTTCCACCCACACACATTCTCACACACACTCTTTCTTGTACCCACACACACTCTCACACAATCGCCCTCTCTCTTTCATCCCCTCACACGTTCTCTCTCGTGTTCGCACACGCATACTCTCAAGTACGCACACACTTTCTCTCTGTCTCTCTCTCTCTGTCCCTGTATCTATCGTGGTCTCTCTCTCTCTCTGTCTCTTTCTGTCTGACTCTCTCGCTGTCTCTCTCTCTCTCTCTCTCTCTCTCAGCCTCTCTGTCCCTTTTTCTCTCTGTCCCTCTCTCTGTCTTTGTGTCCCTCATTCTGTCTCTGTCCCTCTCTCTCTCTGTCCCTTTGTCCCTCTACCTCTCTCAGTGTCCCTCCCTCTCTCTCTGTGTCTCTCTCTCCGTGGCCACGCCTCTCTCTGTGCCCCTCTCTCTCTCCATATCCCTCACTCTCTCGATCTCTCTCTCTCTCCCTGTCCCTCTCTCTATGTGTCTCTTTTCCTGTCCCTCTCTCTCTCTGTCCGTCTCACTCTCTGTCCATAGCTTTCTCTCTCTGTCACTCTCTCCGTGTTCCCCTCTCTCTCTCTCTCTCTCTCTGTGTCCCTCTCTTCTGCCTGTGTCCCTCTCTCATAATTTCTCCCTGTCCCTCTCTATGTTCCTGTCTCTTTCTTCTGTCTGTGTCCCTCTCCGTATCCCTCGCTCTCTCTCCCTGTCCCTCTCTCTCTATGTGTCTCTTTTCCTGTCCCTCTTTCTCTGTGTCCATCTCTCTGTCCGTCACTCTGTGTCCCTCTCTCTCTGTCTGTGTCCCTCTCTCTCAATTTCTCCCTGTCCCTCTCTCTGTGTGTCTCTCTCTCTCCCTATCTGTGTCCCTCTCCCTGCCGCTGTCCTTCTCTCCCTGTATCTGTCCCTTTCTCTCTTTGTCTCGTTCTCTCTGTGTGTCATCCTCTCTGTCTCTTTGTTCCTCTCTCTCTATCCCTCTCCCTGCCCCCTCTCTCTCTGACTCTGTCCCTCTCTCGCTCTCTCTGTTCCTCTCTAGCTGTGACTCTCTCCCTCACTCTCTGCCTCTCTCTCCCTCTGTCTCTCTGTCCCCCTCTCTGTCTCTCCGTCCCTCGGCCTCTCTCTTCCTGCCTCTCTCTCTGTCCCTTTCCCTCTCTGTGTCTCCCTGTCCCTCTCTCTCTCTGTCGCTCAATCACTCCGTCCCTCTCTCTGTCTGTGTCTCTCTGTCCCCCTCTCTCTCTGTCGACGTCCCCCTCTCTCTGCATCCCTCCCTCTATCACTCTGTCTCTCTCTCTCTCTTCCAGTATCTCTCTCTCAGTGACCCTCCCTCTCTCTCTCTGTGACCCTCTGCCTTCCTGTCCGTCTGTCTCCCACAGCCTCTCAATGCGTCCACGTCCGTCTGTGTGTCCCTCAATCACTCTGTCTCTCTCTTCGTCCCGCTCCCCTTTCTCTTAGATTAGATTACTTACAGTGTGGAAACAGGTCCTTCGGCCCAACAAGTCCACACCGACCCGCCGAAGCGCAACCCACCCTTACCCTACATTTACCCTTTACCTAACACTATGGGCAATTTAGCATAGCCAATTCACCTGACCCGCACATCTTTGGACAGTGGGAGGAAACCGGAGCACCCGGAGGAAACCCACGCAGACACGGGGAGAATGTGCAAACTCCACACAGTCAGTCGCCTGAGGCGGGAATTGAACCCGGTCTCTGGCGCTGTGAGGCAGCAGTGCAAACCACAGTACCACCGTCTCTCTGTCCCCCTCTCTCCCTGTGTCCCTCTCTCCCTGTGTCCCTCCCTCTCTCTGTCCCTCACTCTCTCTGCATCCCTCTCTCTCTCCACGTACCTCCCTCTCTCTCTCCGTGTCCCTCTCTTTCAATGTGTCCCTCTGTCTCTCTGTGTCCCTCTGTCTCTCTGTCCCTTTCTCTCTCTCTGTCCCTCTTTGTCTCTCTGTCCCTCTCTCTCTCTGTGTCCCTCTCTCTCTGTCCCTCTCTCTCTCTGTCTCTCTCTCTCTGTTCCTGTCTCTCTGCTCCTCTCTCTCTCTGCGTCCTTCACTCTCTCTGCGTCCCTCTCTCTCTCTCTCTGTCCCTCTCTTTATCTCTCTCTGTGTCCCTCCCTCTCTCTCTCCGTGCCCCCTCTCTCTCTGTGTCCCTCACTCTCTGTGTATCTCTCTGTCGCTGTTCCTCTCCGTCTCTGTCCCTCGCTGTCTGTCCCTCTCTCTCTCTCTGTCTCTCTTTGTCTCTTTGTCCCTCTCTCTCTCTGTCCCTCTCTCTGTCCCTCTCTCTCCCTGTCCCTCTCTCTCTCTGTGTTCCTCTCTCCCTCTCTCCGTTCCTCTCTCTGTGTTCCTCTCTCTCTGCGTCCCTCACTCTTTCTCTGTGTCCCTCTCTCTCTCTGTGTCCCTTTCTTTCTCTCTCTGCGTCCCTCACTCTCTCTCTCCGTGTCTGTCTCTTTCTCCGTGTCCCTCTCTCTCTCTCTGTCTGTCAATCTCTCTCCCCAGGTCAGCCAGGTCGATGAAGTTGAGTAGGACGTCGTCGGCGTAGGCCGATAGGACCTCCCCTGTGCCCGCGCCATGCAGAATCAGCCCCGACAACCTCCTCCGCAAGAGACGCAGGAATGGCTCCACGCACAGAGAACACAGCTGGCCAGACAAGGGTGGCAGCCTTGACGTACTCCCCTCCCGAAGCGGAGGGGCGCCATTAGGAACCCGTTAACCTTTACCAGACACTCTGTGGCGGCGTACAAATGTTGGATCCGGGCGACGAACTGCGTCCCGAAGCAGAATGCCTGCAGAGTCCTGAGCAGGTACTCGTGATCAACCCTGTCGAATCTTTGTCCAGGTCGAGAGACAGGAAGGTGCTCGGCAGACCAGCCCGTCGAAAGAAATGAATAAGGTCCCCGCCCAGGTGGATGTTGCCGTGTATAAAAATCTTGTTGGGCTGAATAGCCTGCTTCAGTTCAGGTGTAGTTGGGAATGGTGCAGAACGTTGTGGAACCATCAGTGAATAGCTCACTTCTGACTTTACAATGAAGGTAACGCCATTGCTGCTGAAGCTGCTGCTAGCCCACAGTGCTTCAAGGATGGCCAGCTTCCATGTGCTCCTTCAGAAGTAGGTCCTACGTCAAGGATGGAGTGCTACATAACACAGTGGGCAGGGTCTTCAATATGAGGCTGAGACTTTCCTCCACCAGGACTGGTGCTGGCTGCTCCTACAGATACTCTTAGGGATTATTTTTTTCTGGGACAAGGCATTTGGTGAGAATGTTTCCCTCTTGTTGGTTCCCCCATCACTTCCCGCAGTCTGGCTGCTGTGTATGCGAGGTCTCTCCCTGCTCAGTCAGTGGGGGGTCTGTGGGGACACTCTTGGCTATGTACATTGAAGTCCCACACACAGAGGACGGTCTGTGCCATTACCACTCTCAGTGCTTCTTCTGATTTGTTTTCAACATCGAGGGGAACTGGGTTATCAGCTGGGGACAGGTGAGGGGCAGGAGATATCCATTCTCAGGCGATTTCCTTGACCATGTGTGACCTGTTTCCATGAGATTTCCCGGTTTCTGGAACCAATGTTGGAGAATGGCAGGTTAAATCCTTCCCTCACTGTATCCCAGGGTGTCCCCACCACTGGTGGGTCTGTCCTGACGGTGGGACAGGATACACCCAGGGATGGTGATGGGGCTTCATAAAACATGACAGATCAGGCCTGGTCCCGTGAGTATGACTATGTCAGACTGTTTCCTGATTGAGAGTGTGGTGCTGAAAAAGCACAGCAGGTCAGACAGCATCCAAGGAGCAAGGGAATCAACGTTTCGGGCATAATCGCTTAATCAGGAATGAGGCTTGTGGGCCGGGGGGCTGAGAGATAAATGCGAGGGGGATCGGGCTGGGGCTGGGGGGAAGGAAGCTGGGAATGTGATCAGTCGATTGAGGTGGGGGAGAAGTGATAGATCAGAGAGGAGGGCGGAGTGGATGGGGGGGAAAGGTGATCGACAGGTCAAGGTGTTCCCCAGAATATTCTGTCCCCGACATTCTATAATGCTAGTAAGCTGGTGGGCAGAGCTGGTGGGGTATGTACAGCGCTATTAGATGAGAGATCAAGAGATTATGCAGATGTCAAATTGACTATTTTGATTGGTTATGAATTGCTCCTAGAAAGATATAGACAAAAGTTCTGAAAAATAGAGACTGAACCAGGTCAGACTTATGTTGAATTTGAAAGAATTAACCACAGTCATTTTGCTCGATTGGTGCTGGACTTAAAAATGGATAAGTCCTGTGAGGCTCGAAGGGAGATTGTTCTGCTGGAGAATTTTAAACATTCACTTCCAGTGTTGGTAAGAATTCATTGAATGAACAGAAAGTTCAAGAAGCGAAAAGCGTGGCAGAAATGGCAGGTAAATAGGCATTGGTGCATGAAATGAAATTTAGCTTCCGGGAGGATTTTCATCCTGTGAGGGATAGAAATTGGGAGAAGGGAAGATCACACATTACAAAGCGAACAGTAGCGCACAATAGTTTACCACAGGTGAAAAAATAAGCCCAAGGTGGTTGAAAGGAGATGAAAGGCCTCAGGTTTTCTCACTATAAGGGTGTGGAATACATAAAATTACAGTACTGATGGTTTTAGAAGGGCACAGGGAAAAGGTGTTTTCACTGCAGTAAGCTGGGACACACCGTGGTGCCTTTGAAGGGAGGCACTTGGTGGAAAGATGTGGTAGAAGAGGCTCAGCCAGTGGCATTAGTGAAACTGGTAAAGGAGACCCCAAGTGTAGCCGAGGAACTGCAGGAGAGTGCACAGCCTATGCAGGGGTTGGGGATGGAGGTGGTGCCTGATCTCTGAAAGAATTCGCCTCTGTAGATAAAGTTTACTCAGAAAGAATAGGGGGAGAAAGATAAGAAGTTATAATTTTGTGAAATACGGGATCTTCTCAGTGTCTAATAGTTGAGAAGTGATGAACATGCCAGAAAGAGTGAGTATATTTTCATCACTTACTAAAAGAGGCCGAGAGAAACTGAGGGGTGCAGATGCTGGAGATGAGCGTTGAAAAGTGTGGGGCTGGAAAAGCACAAAAGATCAGACAGCATCCGAACAACAGGACAATCGAATATCAGGAATAAACCGATCGTCAGGAATGTGAAGGGACAATGGGGTAGGAAGGTAAATATGAAGATAGAAGCTGGGCTCGTGGGAGGGTCACTGGGAAGGCGATAAGAAGATGTAGGTGGGAGTGATAGTGATATGTGGGAGGACAGGGTGGAGTCGATAGGTGGGAAGGAAGATGGACAATTAGGACAGATCAAGAGGGCAGTGCTAGGTTGAACGGTTGGATCTGGGATGAGGTTGGGGGAGGGGAGATTTGGAATTTGGTTAAGTCAACGTTGATGCTGTATATTGTGCTGGCTCCAGCTGTCCTACCACCTATCCACTTCACCCTCCTCTCCGACCTATCACCATCACACCCCACCTGCATCTACCTATCACCTTCCAAGCTCCCTTCCACTCATCTCTACCCCACACTCGAATTTATATCTCAAACTCCGTCGCCCTCCTTAACACCACCCCCCCCACAACTTTCCTGATGAAGGACTTGTGCCTGAAACATCAACTCTCCTGCCCCTTGGATGCCACCGACCTGTTGTGTTTTTCCAGCCCTACACTATTCAACTCTGATCTCCAGCATCTGCAGCACTCACTTTCTCTCGGCCGCTAACAGTAAGAGATGAAAGTATTTTCACTCTCTCTGGTATGCTAATCAAGAGCGTGATAATTTGAGGAATGGGGACAAAAATTAAACATTCCCTTGTGTAACATCAAGTTGGAGTGCCAAATCAATTTTGGGGAAGTAACAGTGACTGTGAGTAACAGAGCGTTAGTTCCAGGAATACAGTTTGTTCTTGGGAACGATTGAGCTAGAGGCGAGGTGGGAGAGGCACCCTTTGTGGTGGAGAAGCCAAAGGAAGACTAGGGAATTTGGTGAGTTAAAAGACAATTACCCAAGAAGTTTTCCAGATTGTATAGTAACAAGATCCCACTGTCACAAGTTACAGCAGGAAGGAAAAACGAACGAAAAAGACAAATGAGTTGATGCTCAGTGAACTGACACCCTCTTTGATGTAACGGTGCAGAAAAAAACCTGAACAAGCAGAGGATCAGGCAGATGTGTTTAGTCCAGAAATGCTAATGGACTTACAATAGATATATACACACATATTCACACAAATACACATGCACGCACATAGAAAAGTAGTCAGAATATATTGTCGAACGTTATTAACTTAAAGATAGAACGATAAAATTAAAATGGAGACCCAGGTAGTTTACTGCAGAAGGGAAATGTGCCGAAGTGCACCACATTGTTTTAGCAGTAGCGTACACTGTTACGGGTAGTTCATAAACTAACTGCAGGCGGTCAACTAGGTGTACAGACGACTCAGGCTAACGTACAGAAGCATTTCTAGTGGCCTGGAATGCACAAGGACATGGTTAATTATTGTTGTACGTGACATACATACCAAATGGTCATAAAACCAGAACCTTTGTTGCCAATTCATGCATTCAAAAAACATTTCACGTGGGTTATGATTAATTGTGTAGCTCCCCTTCATAAAATAAAAGTGGAAACCAATATTTGCTGACCATAAAGGATTTGTCTACCAGATTTCCAGAGGCATTTCCATTACGGAATGTTAAGGCAAAAAGGGATGCGAAGGGATTGGTAGCTTTCGTTACTCACTGTGGTCTTCCCAGAGAGATTCAGTCAGACCAAGGGTCTCATTTTTCTGCTCCGCTGTTTAAGGACGTCAATGATAACATAGATATACAGCACTTCAAATCAAGTGAGTCCCTCTTGAATCCTAGGGAGCGTTGGAAAGTTAGCATCAGACACTGAAGACCGTGTTAACAATGTAATGTCAGGATTACCTGATTGATTGGATTAAAGGTATCCCATTATATTGTTTGCCATCGGAGATGCCCCAAATAAATCTACTCACTTTACTTCCTTTGAGTTAATATTCGTGCACGAAGTTGAGAGGTCATTTGAAATTAATTAAATAAAAATTGACAGGACCGAAGTCCGTCATCTCACACTTGGATTATGTGTGTGAGGTGAAGGAGAGAGTACACGGAGTAGGTGAGTTTGCTAAACAGTATCTGAAGCGCACAACATAGACTGAAGCAGGTGGCAGATAAAACCTCTGAAACTTTGAAGATTTCCCGGGGGAAGACGTATTGATATTGCCACCAGTGGTACGAAATCCCTTCAAATCCAGGTTTAGTGGCTACTTTCAAAGAAAATAAAAGTGGAGTAATTTAAACTATCTAGTAAAGATACCGGAGATGACAAAAAAACCTTTATCGAGTATGTCATGTGAATGAATAATGCACCAGCCACATTTAAGACTCAGGAACAGAGTTGTGGCCAGATGAACAAATTGTGCAATTTATCTGTATGATGTAGCGATCTTTAGCAAGTGATTAAAAGCTCACATTTTACAGTTGACAGAGTATGCTGAATGATTACAAGAAGCAAACTTGGTAATAAACTTAAAGAAAACAGAGTTTGCGAAGGCAGAGGGGACGTTATTGGGACATTACATTGGTCATGGAGGGTTGACCCCATGGAACACAAAAACGAAGGGCTTTGAGGAATTTCCACGACCATCCTCGAAGAAAGAGGTGCTTCGATTTTTCGAACGGAGTAGATTCTATCGGAAGTTTGTTCTAAACATCAGCAACGTATTCGCACCACTGATGGATTTACTAAGGAAGAACACAGAATTGTGGTGGACAGAACAATGCCAAGAAGCATTTATTAACTTTAAAGCAAGATTAATCACCGCATCAGGTTTAGCTACATCATATATTTTGAAACCCTTTGAAAATTGTGTTTGATGCTCGGGATATCGGGGTCGGAGATGCATTGATACAGAACGAGGATGATGGAATTGAATGGCTGATTGGCTACTTATCGAAAGAACTCAAAATCCACAAGAAAAATATCCAAAATCTCCATTATTGAACATGAATGATTAAGTTCCACACTGGCCTGACAATATTTTAATGTATATATGACAAACAAATTGTCGGAGATGGTTGTAGACAACGACAAACCTCTCGCATTTTTTGGAATATTTAAAGACGAGAATATGAGACGATTTCATTGGAGTCTTATCTTACCAATTTTAAACTTACAAAATGTACATGCTGTGGCTCCTACAATATGATAGCAGATGTGTTTTCAAGGATTGAAAGGAAAAAGTGTAGGTAAGATTTGACTTATTCCAGTGTTATATTGGTGTGCAAAATTAATATGAATAATATAACTGAGATTAATACTTTTATATTTCATAAAATTTGGATTAAGAATTAGAGGAAAAGAAATGTAGCCATCTTTTCATTCTGCTGGTTCACTTTATTTTCTGAAGCGGGGAGATGTTATGAAGCCAAAAACATGTATGGACACTTTAAGACAGATCGGGTTTTGCTGAATAGAAATTAAAGCCACAGATGCCAGCTAAAGGTCACACTGTTCCACATGTCATCATTAGCTGGGAAATGGATACCTGAATTTTGGTTGCTGTTTTGACAGCCATTCAAATGCAACCAAAGAGGTTAAATAACGCTCAGGATACCAGAAGCCAACGGAATTTGAATATTATTGTTTGGACACCTGGACAGCAATCACATTATGAGAATTATTATATAATGGGGAGTATATAAACTTTGTATTTTGAACACTAGAGGGAGAGCTACTGCCATCCAACAGCAGAGCAACTGCTGTAGAGCAGGAGTGCTAACTGGCGATCTCAAATGCTCTCTATCAAAGACTCATGTTCATGTAAACTGAATTGCAATTTTATAAAATGACCCAAGGAGATCAGCAGCTGAAAGAGTGAACACTGCGGGGAAGATAGAGACTGTGTGGTCTTGAGATTGTAATGTTTAATATGTGGGTTGTTGGAACAGCATATTTTTACAGAGTTGTAGTTAGATAGCAAGTAGCTAAGAAAAGACGGGATTGTATTTGTGAATAGTTGTTGTTTAGTGTTCACTATTAAAGTTAAGAAACTAACTTGATAATTTTTGTTCAATAGTGGAGTGTAGGAGATCTGTGTTGCTCATATTTTAGCAGATTACGAGGTGAGGCGAGCTTCTCTGGGTGTTAGGTTTTAATTAACAGAGGGTTTCGACTCCATCTTGTAAATGTCCATCCACGCTAACTCCATTTCCCGGCAGTTGGCCCATATCCTTCCAGTCCTTTCCTATCCACATATTTATCCAAATGCTTTTGAAATGTTGTTAATGTGCCCCCCTCAATCACATCCGCTGGCAGCTTATACATGTACCAGCCTCTGTGTAAAGAAGTGGCCCCTCAGGTTCCCTTTTATTCCTTTTCCTTTAACTTTAAACTGATCCCCTCTAATCCTCGATTCTCTACACCTTGGAAGAAGACTGACACCATTAACTCTATCAATACCCCTCGTGATTTTATACAGTTCTATAAGGACTCCATCAGACTCCTACACGCTAAAGAAAATGTCCTAGCTTGTCTCACCTCTCCCTATTACTCAGACCATTGAGTCCTGGCAACGTACTTGTAAATTTCTTCTTCATTCTTTCTAATTTAATAACATCTACCCTATAACAAGGTGACAAAACTGAACACAATGCTCCAAGTGCGGCCTTAACAAAATCCTGCGTAACTGCAACATAAGTTCCCAACTTCTTTACTCAATATCCTGCCTGATGAAGGCCACTGTGCCAAACGCCTTCTTCACTACCCTGTCTGCCTGTGACTCAACTCTTAAAGAACCGTGTGCACCTGAACGCCAAGGTCTCTCTGCCCACTGCACCCCTTAAAACCCTCCCAATCACCATGAAACTCTTATCTTGATTTGAGTTTCCAAAATGCAAGACCTCACGATTCTATATTAAATTCCATTTGCCATTTCTCGGCCCACTTCCCCACCTGATTAAGGTCCTGCTGCAATTCCTAATAACCTTCCTCACTGATCACCCTCCCACTTACTTTAGTGTCATCTGCAAACTTACTAATCATACCTTGTACATGCTCAACCAAATCATAGATAACAAACAGTAATGGACCAAGCCTCCAGCCTGACACGCATCCTTCCACTAAATCCTCTGCTTCCTACCACCAAGACAACTGTGTATCCAATTGGCCAGTTCCCGCAGTATTCCACGCGATGTAACCTTCCTGAGCATCCTGCCATGTGGAACCTTATCAAAGGCCTTCCTGAAATCCAAAGAGACTACGTCTGTCACACTGCCCTCATCAAACTTCCTGATCACTTCATCAAAGGACTCTAAGAAATTTGGGAAGCATGATCTCCTAACATAATCCTATGCTGACCGGTTTGATTCAAACCTTGTGTAAGTAATGGGTGCAGTCCTTCATTGGCACTCTCTACAGATTTGATCTCCTTTGTAAGGAGCGATCTCCTTACCACAGACACGGATGATGGTAACATAAGGATAGAGTGAAGAAGCTGAGTGTTTAACTTGTAGAGCTGTGAGAGACGAAGAAATGGCGCTGCTGAAACATGAGGAGTGGCAACGATCTCTTATTTACAAAAGAGACATTGATAGCATGAGAAATTCCATTCTTTAACCAGGATTGATTGGTTTGATTTATTGCCACGTGTACCTCAGTACAGGGAAACACTTTATTTAAGAGCAGTGGATATATCATCGTGAGGATGGTCAGGCAGATCATAGGGTGGAAATAGACCTGGACAGAGTGAGGCATACAGGTTACATTGCACAGGACGTGCATTAGACAAAATCAACGTAAATAATATCATCATTATTTGAACTTAGATAGTCAATTCATCAGTCTAACGTGACTTTTTAAATAGTTTTTATGTCTTAATTAACTCTCCCCACATTGATGTGATTCAGGGTGTGAACCCGTACTGAACATTATGTTGTTCACAATCCCCAACAGCAGCCACAATATCTTCCATTTGAAACAGGTAGCCATTCCTACCAGCTTCTGCTCTACATAGAGAACACCAGGTTGTCTTCTCGGAGATGGAAGATGCCTTCTTGAGATTTCACACAAGATATATGGCTTCCCTACTCACTGTGAGAAAACCACGTTAAAGTCCCACGTGTATATCATGAGCGACGGAACCAGGAGGAACAGCTTGGAGCCGTTTGTTTGTGAAGCCTCTGCTACAGTTGTTCATGATGTTGGAGCATTAATTAGGAGACAGTGAGGACTGCCCATGCTGGAGATCAGAGTAGACAGTCGTTTGCTGAAAAGCACAGCAGAAGAATCGACGTTTCTTGCATAAATCATTCATCAGGATCAGCATCGATTACCTCATTCTGCCCCTGTGCAACGGCAATGCTGTGGGAATGGCCTCCTACTGTTCCTGGATAAGTGGCTCAACGGGCTGAATGGCCTCCTCTTGTCCTGTGTAAGTGACTCAAGTGGCTGAATGACTTCTTTCTTGTCCGACTGGACAGGGCCAAGGGCCTGACTCGTTACCCCTGGTTCCTGTTTGACAGGTCCATGTACTGACAAGTGTGACGATGCTGCAACTTTAAGAAGTTATTTTGTCCTGGTTTCTTTTAAGAGAGAAGTTGAATGATCGTTACAAAGCTGACTACATCAGACCACTTGAGTAAATAACTAGGGAGGCCTTGAGTTTATTTTAATGCAGCCTGAATGTGGCCTGCTCTAACGGATTAGGATCACTGGGTTTTGGTTTCTTAGCAACATCAGAAACGATTGGGGTCTCCACAGAGTTGGAAGCTTCAGTGACTATCTCCCGGCTGCTACTCTCTCTAAATTTTCTCTTGGTGCTGCTTTTATTCCTGGATTGGAGAAATATTTGTGACAATATTTGTGTCTGAATATTCCTTTCTGCCAAGGGTTGTGTTCATGGGATGTTCCTGTATTGGAACAGTTCATTAGTAATAGTTCCTAGGTCTATTATTCTGTTAACTTAGCCAATAGAATTACTTTATTCTAAATACCTCTTCCTTTGGTTTCATTTTATCTTTCGTGTTGAAATAAATGGTGTTTTTCTTCACAGCGAGTAGTTTGACCAGTCACAATGCATCTTGAACAGACACTTTACATTTCATTTAAAATAAGAAAACATTAGAATCTAGGCTCCTGATTTCAAATATTTTCGAGGGGTTCTGAAGTAGCCCATCACACCAGCCTCCTTCTCTTCCTGAGAAATAGGCTGGAGGCTCTGAATGGGCTATCCCTGTTCTTCTGCAATAGAGACAATGAGCTGAATGACTTCCTCATATTCCTGTGAAAACAACGTGAGGTGCTGAATGAACACTTATTTTACTGTGGCAATGTGCAGTGTCAAGCAGTGCTGTTACATGAATGTTACTAACACTTTAACAGCACACGCCTCATTGGAGTCTGGGTTTTGCTGCACATGGACACAGGCTGGTTCAGGAGCTGACGGGGGGACAAAATGTTCTGAATATTGTGGAATCTCCAGTGACTATCCCCACTTCTGATTTTATGGTGGGGAGGGTGGGGAGACATTGATGAAGCAGCTGAAGATATTTGTGAAGAGGAAGCTACCCTGAGGATCTCCCACAGAGCTGACCCTGGACTGAGATGATGAACATCTTCATTTGTGACATGTTTGAATCCAAACACAGGAGACTTTACTCTGATTCCCAATAAGTCCAGTTTTGATAAGCTCCTTGATGTCAACAGAAGGCAACCACTGCCTTGATATCAGGGCCAGTAATTTTTACCTGAACCCCTGTGTCAACCTCTCTTGTTCATTTCAGTAAGCCATGATATCGTGTTTTAGTCATGGGATTGAATGTCAGGGTTTCTCTTCTCAAGAGAGCTTATTGGAGAGTTCGATGACTGGAAGTATTTGAAGAGGAGGTAGATGGATATTGATCTGTCAGAGAGTTGAGGGCGATGAAGAATTGGGTATGAAAGAGGATTTGAGACCAAGAGCAGATCAGCCATGATCTTAGTGAAGGGCAAGGCAGGCTTGGGGAGTGAACGACCTGCCCCTGTTTCTGATGTTCTCACATTCTGTTATTGGAAAGTTAGTGGGTTTCATTTTCATGGATGTTCTGTTATTGTATATTGCAGTCAGTGAGACCAGAGGATTTTGTGAGCTGTCGCTGGGTGAGATTTGGGGGCTGGATTCAGTGAATCTGGGTCTACAACATGACCAACAAATGAAGCACAAGTTGCAGAGAGGGGAAGCCCTGTAAAGGGAGATGGGTCTTTTAATCCCAGCCTGGGTTAATCACCTACATTTCCCAAATCACCTCAAAGCGTGTGTGACAGTCTTGAAGGGCCAAATGGTCTCCTCTGTTTCTGTGCATCAGGTTATAGCAGCAAGTAGCCTCCAATTTCTCCTGTTTCGCTGGTTTGAGGGACTGAATGGAACGCAGAAATATGGGACGGAGGAGCAGGAGTGGATCATTAGAGACTTTGAGCCGTCTCCACCGGGAACTCAGATTGTGGATGATCAGGTTGTAGTCTCTGCCTCACTTTCCTGACCCATTATCCATGAGTCACTTGCACGTCAAAGATTTAATTAACGCAGCTTTCAATCAATGTGAACAATAGAGGCACGATAAACTCCAGTGAAGAGGATTCCGACTTGAAAAGTACCTTCAGAATTTTTCGCCGTCGCTCTTAGAGAATTAGAGAGTCATGCAGTGTGGAAACAGAACCGTAAAACCGACCTGTTCTCTACGATCAGATATCAAATCTGATCTAGTCCCATTTGCCAGAATTTGGCCAATATCCCCCCTCTTTCAGATATTTTTAAAAGGTGTGATTATAACCGTCTTCACCACTTCCTCTGACAGCACTTTCTGTACACACACCCCTCTCTGTATATAACATTCACCTTCAGTTCTGCTCTAAATAATTCGCCCTCTCGCCATCAACCTATGTCCTCTTGTTCTGGACTCCCCTATCTCGGGGAGCAGAATGTGGCTGTTCTGAATATCCATGCCCCTGATGGTCTTATAAACCCCTATCATGCCACCCCTCAGCCTCTGACACTCCAGGGGGAAACACGTCAACGTAATCAACCTCTCCCGAAAGCTCAAACCTCCAGTCCTGGGACATCCGTGTAAATCCTTTCTGCAAACAACCAAGATGTGCGCAGTATTCTTAAAGTGGCCTCACCAACATCCTGTACAGATGGAACATGCCACCCCAACACCTATAGTCAATGCTCTGATTGATTAAAGTAAATGTGCCAAATGTGTTTGCACCAGTCTGTCTACCTGCGACTCCACTTCCAAGGAACAGCGCACCTGCAGTCCTAGGTCTATTTGTTTCACACTACTCCCCAGGACCTTACCATTAAGTGTATAATTTCTGGCCTGATTTGCCTTTCCAAACTGCGAAACCTCATATTTATCGAAATTAAGATTCATCTGTCACTCCTTGTCCCTTTGT
Organism: Hemiscyllium ocellatum; assembly: GCF_020745735.1. NCBI lineage: Eukaryota > Metazoa > Chordata > Chondrichthyes > Orectolobiformes > Hemiscylliidae > Hemiscyllium > Hemiscyllium ocellatum. Next base: position 29,572,573 of record NC_083446.1, read on the forward strand.
ACCATCTATTTGTGGTCTCGTTGTACTCTGAGATAATCTACCACAGCACCTTTCTGATGTAATCAGTAAACTTACTAACTATAGCCCCAATATTCACATCTATATCCTTTACATAAATGATGAAATGCAGTGAACTCAGCACTGGTTCTTGCAGCACATTGATGCTCACAAACCTCCAGACTGAAAAGTGTACCACTTCCTTCAAGCCAATTGTGACTAGCTTCTTCTCTGCCCCATGTGACCGAACCTTACTAATCTGTCTACCAATCTGAATGTTGGGAACACTTTGCTGAGGTCTGTATAGACAATGTCTACTTTTATCAATCTTCTTTGTCACCTTTTCAATAAACTCAACCAAATCAATGAGACATGATTTCCCATACAGAAAGCCACGCTTTTTACCCTGATCAGCCCTTGCCTTCCCAAATGTATGTAAATCCTGTCCTTCAGGATCCCCTCCAACAATTTACCCACTATTGACATCAGGCTCATCGGTCTATAGTTCCCCAGCTTTTGGGGTCCCTGTTTTTTTTTCTAGTGCCACTCCTCCACTGCTCACAACAAATGTTAAATATAACCAGGTTGGTGTTATGGCCGATGATATCGGTCTCAGACTGGGTCAGGGTCAGTTTTAGCAACAAGTCAGGCTAGTTTCTTTAATCGCTAAAATCACACGTTTATGATCCAGAGCAATGTTACTCAAACTATGATGGAAAGATGAATGGCAAACTGGTTGGGTATTGCAAATATATAATCGATATTTCCCTGTTTAAAATACTGATGCACACTCACTGCAATTTGAAGTTGAAAGAATTTTGTCCAAATATTAGTGTCACTCGTAACAAAAGGAAAAATTGCGAGAATGTCCAAAATGTGATTCTGCTTCTGAAGATATTCTAGATTAGATTACGCACAGTGTGGAAACAAGCCCTTCGGCCCAACAAGTCCACACCGACCTGCCGAAGTGCATCCCACCCATACCACTACATTTACCCCTTGTCTAAAACTACGGGCAATTTAGCATGGCCAATTCACCTGACTTGCACATCTTTGGACTGAGGGAGGAAACTGGAGCACCCAGAGGAAACCCACGCAGACACGGGGAGAATGTGCAACACCACACAGTCTGTCGCCTGAGTCGGGAAATTGAACCCGGTCTCTGGCGTGGTGAGGCAGCAGTGCTAACCACTGTGCCACCGTGCCGCCCACTAAGATATTCTACTGGCACAAGCTGCTAGCAATGGGATTTCATCATGGGACAGTTGGATTTGGCTGAATTCCCTTTGCATTAGGCAGTGAGGAGATTCCAATGAATTCTGGTCAGAAGTCGCCCAAAGGGTAGCACAGTGGCTCAGTACTGCTGCCTCACAACACTAGGAATGTGGGTTCGATTCCAGCATCGGTTTACCATTTGCGTGGTGTTTGTACATTCCCCTTTGTCTGTGCGAGTTTTTCATGGGTGCTCCAGTTCCCTCAAACTGTGTGCGTTAGGGGGATTGGTCATGCTAAATTGTCCGTAGTGTTCAAGGATTTCTAGGTTAGATGCATCAGTCAGGGTTAACTATCTGGGAAGGTCACTTTTTTGAAGTTGGTTTGGACTTGTTGGGCCGAAGGACCTGTTTCCACACTGCATGAATGGTTTAAAAAGGAGAATGGTAATGATGACTAGAGAGGTGTTTTTGTTTATGCTCACACACATTGCTGTGATGAGGAATAATGTGGGAGAGACAGCCTATAATAGGCCGATTTCTGCACTGTCAGAGAGTCAGTGTTAAGGTAGCGCTTCACTGTCGAGGGTCACTATTGAGGGAGTGCTGCACCATCAGAGGGTCAGTACTGAGGGAGTGCTGCACTTTCAAAGGGTCAGTACTGAGGATGTGCTGCAATGTCAGAAGGTCAGTACTGAGGGAGTGCTTCACTGTCAGATGGTCAATACCGAGGCATTGCTGCACTACTAGAGGTACAGGGTCGAGACAGTGCCACACTGTCAGAGGATCAGCACTGAAGGACTTCTGCTCTGTCGGAGTGTCAGTACTGAGGGAATGCTGCAATATCGGGGGTCAGTACTAAGGGAGTGCTGCACTGTCAGAGGGTCAGAGCTGAGGGAGTGTCGCATTGTCAGAGGGTCAGGACTGATGGAGTGCCGCACAATCAGAGTGTCAGTGCTAAGGGAGTGCTGCACTGTCAGAGTCAGTACTGAGGGAGTGCTGCACTGTCGGATGGTCAACACTGAGGGACTGCTGCACTGTCGGAATGTCAACACTGAGGGAGCACCCCACTGCCAGTGGGTCAGTACTGAGTGAGTCCTACACTGTCACAGGATCAGTACTGAGGGAACGCTGCACTGTCAGAGGGTCAGGACTGATGGAGAGCCGCACAATCAGAGTGTCAGTGCTAAGGGAGTGCTGCACTGTCAGAGAGTCAGTACTGAGGGAATGCTGCACCGTCGGAGTGTCAACACTGAGGGGGCACCGCACTGTCAGAGGGTCAGTACAGAGAGTCCTGCACTGTCAGAGGGTCAGTACTGAGGGAGTGTTGCACTGTCAGAGGGTCAGTATTGTGGGAATGCTGCACTGTTAGGGTGTCAGTACTGAGGGAATGCCGCAGAGTCAGAGGATTAGTACAGAGAGAATGCTGCACCGTCGGAGTGTCAACACTGAGGGAACACCGCATTGCCAGATGGACAGTACTGAGTGCGTCCAGCACTGTCAGAGGGTTACTACTGAGGGAGCGCTGCGCTGTCAGAGGATCAGTGCTGAGGGAGTGCTGCACTGTCGGATGGTCAGTATTGAGGGAGTGCTGCACTGTCAGGGGGTCAGTACAGGGGGAGCACTGAATGGTCAGAGGGTCAGTAGTCAGGGACTGCAATGTCAGAGGGTCAATATTGAGGGAGATCTGCACTGTCAGTGAGTCAGTACAGAGGCAGTGCTGCACTATCAGAGGGTCATTACTGAGAGAGTGCTGCACTGTCGGAGTGTCAACACTGAGGGAGCACTGCACTGTCAGAGGGTCAGCATTGAGTGGGCCCTGCACTGTTAAGGGTTCAGTACTGATGGTTTGCTGCACTGTCAGATGGCCATTACTGAGGGAGTGGTTCACTGACCGAGTATCAACACTGAGGGAGCGCTGCACTGTCAGAGTGTTAGTACTGAGGGAATGCTGCACTGTCAGAGGGTCAGTACTGAGGGAGTGCTGCATTGTCAGAGGGATAGTACTGCGGGAGTGTTGCACTGTCAGTGGGTCAGTAAAGAGGGAGTGCTGCACTGTCAGACTGTCAGTACTGAGGGACTGCACTGTCAGTGGGTCAGTACTGAGGGAGCGATAACGTGTTGGGTTGGTCAGTGCCAAGGGAAAGCTGCACTTTTGGAGCATCAGTACTGTCAGAGGTCAGTACTGAGGGAGTGTCGCACTGTCAGAGGTTTAGTCCCCAGGAAATGCCAAACTGTCAGAGGGCCAGAACAGAGGGATTGCCACACTCTCATAGTGTCAGTACTGAGGGAGTGCTGCGCTCTAAGATGGTCAGTACGGTGGGAGTGCTGCAGAGTCAGAGGCTCATTTCTGAAACAGTGCTGCAGTGCCAAAAGGATCAGTGCTGAGTGAGTGCTGCACTGTTGGTGGGTCAGTACAGAGCAATCGCTGCACTGTCAGGGGCGCAAGACCAAGGGAGCGCTGCCCTGCCTTAGTGCCAGCATGCAGGGAGTGCTGCATCGTCAGAGGATCAGTTCTGAAGGCATGCTGCACTGTCAGAGTGTCTGTACTGAAGCAGTGCTGAACTGTCAGAGGTCTGTAGTGAGCGTGCGCCACACTATCGTAGGGTCAGTATAGGGCCACTGGCTCACTGTCATAGGGTCAGTACTGAAGGAATGGTGCAGAGTGAGAGGGTCACTAGTGAGGAAGTGCTCACTCACTGAGGGTCAGTTCTAATGGATCAGCATGCTGTCAGAGTGCGCACTGTGAGGGGGTTAGTACTGTGGGAGCGTCACGCTGAGTGTTTGACAGTCAGTACTGAGGGAACACCGCGCCGTGAGAGGGTTAGTACTGAGGGAGCACCGTGCATTGTGTCACAGGGTCAGTATTGAGGGCCTGCTGCATTGCCAGAGGGCCAGTACTGAGAGTTGCTACACTGTCAAAGAGTGAGCACTGTCAGATGTTCAAGCCAGAGGGAATGCCGCACTGTCAAAGGATTTGTACTGAGAGAGCACTGCACCATCAGAGGGTCAGTACTGTGAGAACACTACATTGTCAGACGGTCAATACGAGACACTGCAGCACTCTCATAGGTACAGGATGGAGACAGTGCCACACTGTGAGAGTATCAGCACCGATGGACTTCTGCTCCGTCTGAGAGTCAGGAGTCAGGGAATGCTGCCATATCAGAGGGTCAGCACTACGGGAGTGCTACACTGTCGGAGGATCAGTCCTAAGGGAGTGCTGCACTGTCGGAGGATCAGTCCTAAGGGAGTGCTGCACTTTCAGAGAGTCAGTAGTAAGGGAATGGTACACTGTCAGCGGGTCAGAACTGATGGCGTTTCGCAATGACAGAGGGTGAGTACTGAGGGAATGCTGCAGCATCAGAGGGTCAATGCTAGGTGAGTGCTGCACTGCCAGAGAGTCAGTACTCAGGGAATGCTGCGCTGTCGGAGGGTCAGTACTTAGGGATTGCTGCACTGTCAGAAAGTCAGCAGTAAGGGAGTGCTGCACTGTCAGCGGGTCAGTAGAGCAGGAGTGCTGCTCTGTCAGAGTGCCAGTACTGAGGGAGTGCAGCACAGTCAGAGGGTCAGTACTGATTCAGTGCCGCACTTTCGGAGGGGCAGTACTGAGTTAGTGCCGCACTGCCAGAGGGGCCATACTCAGGATTTGCGAAACTTTCAGAGGATCAGTACTAACGGAGTGCTGCGCTCTCAGAGGGTCAGAACGGAGGAAGTACTGCAGAGTCAGAGGCTCACTTCTGAAGCAGTGCTGCAGTGCCAAATGATCAATGCTGAAGGAGTGCTGCACTGTTGGTGAGTCAGTACAGAGCGATCGCTGCACTGTCAGGGGCGCAGGACCAAGTGAGTGCTGTCCTGCCACAGTGTCAGCATGCAGGGAGTGGTGCACCGTCAGAGGATCAGTTCTGAAGGCATGCTGCACTGTCAGAGTGTCTGTACTGAAGGAGTGCTGCACGGTCAGAGACTCTGTACTGAGGCAGTGCTGAACTGTCAGAGGGTCTGTACTTAGGGATTTCTGCGCTGTCAGAGAGTCAGTGCTAAGGGAGTGCTGCACTGTGGAGGCTCACTATTGAGGGAGTGCTGTACCGTCAGAGGGTCAGTACTGAGGGAGTGCTGCACTTTCAAAGGGTCAGTACTGAGGGAGTGCTGCACTGTAAAAGCGGCAGTACTGAGGCATTGCTGCACTATCAGAGGGTCAGTACTGTGAGAACACTATTCTGTCAGACGGTCAAGGATCAGAGGATCAGTTCTGAAGGCATGCCGCACTGTCAGAGTGTCAGTACTGAATGAGTGCTGCACGGTCACAGGGTCAGTGTCGAGGGAGTGCTCACTGTCAGAGGGTCTGCACTGAGGGATTGCTGCACTATCAGAGATACAGGGTCGAGACAGTACCACACTGTCAGAGGATCAGCATTGATGGACTTCTGCTCTGTCGGAGGGTCAGGACTGAGGGAATGTTGCAATATCAGAGGGTCAGTGCTAAGGGACTGCTGCACTGTCAGAGAGTCAGTACTGAGGGAGTGCTGCACTCTCAGAGGGTCAGTGCTAATGGAGTGCTGCATTGTGGAGGGTCACTATTGAGGGAGTGCTGCACCGTCAGAGGGTCAGAACTGAGGGAGTGCTGCACTGGCAGAGGGTCAGGACCGAGGGAATGCTGCGCTGTCGGAGGGTCAGTGTTAAGGGAGTGCTGCACTGACAGAGAGACAGCAGTAAGGGAGTGCTGCACTGTCAGCGGTTCAGTACACCGGGATTGCTGCTCTGTCAGAGTGTCAGTACTGAGGGAGTGCTGCTCTGTCAGAGAGTCAGTTCTAATTAATGGCAGCACTTTCGGAGGAGCAGTACTGAGTAAGTGCCGCACTGTCAGGGGGTCCATACTTAGGTTTAGCTGCACTGTCAGAGGATCAGTACTGACGGAGTCAGAGGCTCACTTCTGAAGGAGTGCTGCAGTTTCAAAGGATCATTGCTGAGGGAGTGCTACACTGTTGGTGGGCCAGTACAGAGAGATCGCTGCACAGTCAGGGGCGCAGGACGAAGGTAGTGCTGCACTGCCACAATGTCAGCATGCAGGGAGAGCTGCACCGGCAGAGGATCAGTTCTGAAGGCATGCCGCACTGTCAGAGTGTCAGTACTGAATGAGTGCTGCACGGTCACAGGGTCAGTATCGAGGGAGTGCTTCACTGTCAGAGGGTCTGCACTGAGGGATTTCTGCACTTTCAGACAGTCAGTGCTAATGGAGTGCTGCATTGTGGAAGGTCACTATTGAGGGAGTGCTGCACCGTCAGAGGGTCAGAACTGAGGGAATGCTGCACTTTCAAAGGGTCAGTACTGAGGGAGTGCTGCACTTTCAAAGGGTCAGTACTGAGGGTGTGCTGCAATGTCAGAGTGTCAATCCTGAGGGAGTGCTGCACTGCCAGACGGTCAGTCCTGTGAGAATACTATTCTGTCAGACGGTCAATATCGAGGCATTGCTGCACTATCAGAGATACAGGGTCAAGACAGTGCCACACTGTCAGAGGATCAGCATTGATGGACTTCTGCTCCGACGGAGGGTCAGGACTGAGGGAATGCTGCAATATCAGAGGGTCAGCATTAATGAAGTGCTACACTGTCAGAGGATCAGTCCCCAGGGAGTGCTGCACTGTCAGAGAGTCAGTAGTATGGGAGTGCTTCACTGTCAGCGGGTCAGAACTGATGGAGTGTCGCACTGTCAGAGGGTCAGGACTGAAGGAATGCTGCAGTGTCAGAGGGTCAGTGTTAAGGCAGTTCCGCACTGTCAGAGAGTCAGTACTGAGGGAATTCTGCGCTGTCGAAGGGTCAGTACTAAGAGAGTGCTGCACTCACAGAGAGTCAGCAGTAAGGGAGTGCTGCACTGCCAGCGGGTCAGTACAGAGGGAGTACTTCACTGTCAGAGGGTCAGTACTGTGAGAACACTACACTGTCAGACGGTCAATATCGAGACATTGCTGCACTATCAGAGATACAGGGTCGAGACAGTGCCACACTGTCAGAGGATCAGCATTGATGGACTTCTGCTCTGTTGGAGGGTCAGGACTAAGGAAATTCTGCAATATCAGAGGGTGAGCACTAAGGGAGGGCTACACTGTCGGAGGATCAGTCCTCAGGGAGTGCTGCACTGTCAGCGGGTCAGTACACTGGGAGTGCTGCTCTGTCAGAGAGTCAGTACGGAGGGAGTGCTGCACTCTCAGAGAGTCAGGAGTAAGGGAATGTTTCACTGTCAGAGGGTCGGCGCTGAGGGAGTGTCGCACTGTCAGAGGGTCAGTATTGAGCGACTGCTGCAGTATCAGAGGGTCGGTGCTATGGGATTGCTGCACTGTCAGAGACTCTGTACTGAGGGACTGCTGCACTGTCGGAGAATCAGTTCTCAGGGAGTGCTGCACTGTCAGAGAGTCAATAGTAAGAGAGTGCTTCACTGTCAGATGGTCAGAGCAGAGGGAGTGACGCATTGTCAGAGGGTCAGTACTGAGTGAGTGCCGTACTGTCAGAGGGTTTGTACTGAGGGATTTCTGATCTATCAGAGAGTCAGTGCTAAGGGAGTGCTGCATTGTCGAGGGTCACCTGACAATGAAACCTGAAAGCAACAACACCCCCAGATTCTATGGACTACCCAAAGTATACAAACCAGACATCCCACTCAGACCCATAGTATCACTACCAGGGACACCAAAATACAAACTGGCCAAAGAACTACAAAAAAACTGGAACACCTAGTCAGCGGATCCAAACACTCCATACAATCAACACAGGAATTCTTGGACATCATCAGGAATACACACATAGACAAAGAAGAAACCATGGTATCATTCGACGTGACGGCACTGTTCACATCGATTGACAAAACCCTAGCCAGAGAAACAATAGCCAACCTACTGGACATACATAACAGAACACAGGAGGCCGAACCTATCAACAAGGACGGCTTACTTAAACTACTAGACCTGTGCCTCACCACACACTTTACATTCAACAGTCAGATATACGAACAAATCAACGGAACACCCATGGGATCACCAATCTCGGGACTCATAGCAGAGGCAGTTATGCAAAGGTTAGAACATACAGCCCTACCACAAATCCAACCCAAACTCTGGATCAGATACGTCGATGACACCTTTGTAATCATCAAAAACACAGAAATAGAAAAAACACACCGAATCATCAACGCCACACTCACAGGAATACGATTCACAAGTGAAGAGGAAAAGGATAGCCAACTCCCATTCCGAGACGTGTGAGGAGAGAGAACACCCAACGGAGAATTCACCACAAGGGTACACAGGAAACCAACACACATAGACCAAGTCCTAAACTATGAAAGTAACCACCCCAACACACACAAACGAAGCTGCATCAGGACACTATTCAAAAAAGCCACAACACACTGCAGTACACCAGAACTGCGAAAAGAGGAAGAGGAACACCTATACAAGGTATTCGCCAAAAACGGATACCCACGCAACTTTATCACCAGATGCCTAAGAGATAGACCACGGAACGAGGACATGCCACAACCAAAAGGACTAGCCACACTACCATACGTCAGGAGCGTCTGAGAACTGATAGCCAGACTACTGCGACCCTTAGGACTCATAACAGCACACAAGCCAACTTCCACACTCAGACAACAACTCACTAGAACAAAGGACCCAATAGCCAGCACGAGCCAAACTAACGTAGTTTACAAAAATACCATGCAAGGACTGCACAAAACACTATATAGGACAAACAGGAAGACAGCTAACAATCCGCATCCGTGAACATCAGCTAGCCACAAAACGACACGACCAGCTATCCCTGGTAGCCATACACTCAGACAACCAGGAACATGAATTTGACTGGGAAAACACTACCATCATAGGACAAGCCAGACAGAGAACAGCCAGAGAATTCCTAGAGGCATGGCATTCATCCATAAACTCCATTAACAGACACATGGACCTGGACCCCATATACAAACCACTACAGCTGAAACTGACACCCGGAAGCGGCAAGAACATCCATCAACAGACACATCGACCTGGACCCCACATACAAACTACTACAGCTGAAACTGACACCCGGAAGCGGCAAGAACAAACCACTATAAATACCGGAAGAAACATCCAAGCAGCGCTTCACAGGTGGCTCCAATAGCACTGATGATGTTCCCTAGCCAGGGAACGAAACGTTTGCAGCAAAAACTTCCAGCTCGGCGAACAGAACCACAACAAGGGTCACTATTGAGGGAGTGCTGCACCGTCAGAGGGTCAGTACTGAGGGAGTGCTGCACTGTCAGAGGGTCAGTGCTGAGGGAGTGCTACACTGTCAAAGCGTCAGTACTGAGGCATTGCTGCACTATCAGAGGGTCAGCACTGTGAGAACACTGCACGGACACACGGTCAATATCGAGGCATTGCTGCACTATTAGAGATACAGGGTTGAGACAGTGCCACACTGTCAGAGGATCAGCATTGATGGACTTTTGCTCTGACGGAGGGTCAGGACTGAGGGAATGCTGCAATATCAGAGGATCAACACAAAGGGAGTGCTACACTGTCGGAGGATCAGTCCTAAGGGAGTGTTGCACTGTCAGAGAGTCAGTAGTATGGGAGTGTTTCACTGTCAGCGGGTCAGAACTGATGGAGTGTCGCACTGTCAGAGGGTCAGGAATGAGCGAATGCTGCACTGTCAGAGGGTCTGCACTGAAGAATTTCTGCACTATCAGAGTGTCAGTGCGAAGGGATTGCTGCACTGTCGATGGTCACTATTGAGGGAGTGCTGCACCGTCAGGGGGTCAGTACTGAGGGTGTGGTGCAATGTCAGAGGGTCAGTACTGAGTGAGTGCTACACTGTCAAAACGTCAGTACAGAGGCACTGCTGCACTATCAGAGGGTCAGTACTGGGAGAACACTACACTGTCAGATGGTCAATACCGAGGCATTACTGCACTATCAGATGTACAGGGTCGACACAGTGCCACACTGTCAGAGGATCAGCACTGATGGACTTCTGTTCTGTCGGAGGGTCAGTACTGAGGCAATGCTGCAATATCAGAGGGTCAGTAGAAAGGGAGAGCTGCACTGTCAGATATTCAGTACTGAGGGAGTACTGCACTGTCAGAGAGGCAGTAGTAAGGGAATGCTTCGCTGTCAGAGGGTCTGTACTGAGGGAAAGCCGCAATGTCAGAAGGTCAGTAGTGAGGGAGAGCTGCACTCCCAGAGGGTCAGTGCTGACGAATACTACACTGTCGGAGGATCAGAATTGAGGGACTGTTGCACTGTCAGATGGTCAGTAGTGGGGGAGTGCTGCACTGTGAAAACTTCAGTATGGATTAAGTGCTGCACTGTCAGAAGGTCAGTTTAGAGGGAGTGCTACGCTGTCAGTGGGTCAGTACTAAGGGAACGCTGCCCTGTTCAGTTGCTCAGTGCCGAGGCTTCACTGTTGGAGCATCAGTACTGTCAGAGGTCAGTACTGAGGAAGTGTCGCACTGTCAAAAGATTAGTCCTCAGGGAATGCCAGACTGTCAGAGGGCCAGTACAGGGGGATTACCACACTCTCAGAGCGTCAGTACAGCGGGAGTGCTGCTCTGTCAGAGTGTCAGTACTGAGGGAGTGCTGCACTGTCAGAGCGTCAGTACTGAGGGAGTGATGCACTGTCAGAGGGACAGTACTGATGGAGTGCCGCACATTCGGAAGGTGAATACTGAGGAAGTGCGGCACTGTCAGGGGGTCAGTACTGTGGGAGTGCTGCGCTCTCAGAGGGTCAGTACTGACGGAGTGCTGCGCTCTCAGAGGGTCAGTACGGAGGAAGTACTGCAGAGTCCGAGGCTCACTTCTGAAGCAGAGCTGACAGTGCCAAAGGATCAGTGCTGAGTGAGTGCTGCACTGTTGGTGGGTCAGTACAGAGCGATCGCTGCACTGTCAGGGGCGCAGGACCAAGGGAGTGCTCTCCTGCTATCGTGTCAGCATGCTGGGAGTGCTGCACCGTCAGAGGATCAGTTCTGAAGGCACGCTGCACTGTCAGAGTGTCTGTACTGAGGGAGTGCTGCACTGTCAGAGGGTCAGTACTGAGGGAGTGCTGCACTGTCAGAGGGTACTGAGGCAGTGCTGCACTGTCAGATGGTCAGTTCTGAGGGAGTGCTGTACTAACGAGGGTCACTATTGAAGGAGTACTGCACCGTCAGAGGGAGGCGGTATGTGGAACCTCACTGCCGTCAACATATCACCTTCAGCCTGACTCTCACTTCCCCAACACACCGCCCCCAGCTTGACCCCCACACTGCCGTCCAACACACTACCCCAGCCTGATCCTCCCTGCCGCCCACACATCGCCCCAGCCTGACAGTTACCGACGTCCACACACCGCCCACAGCCTGACAATCACTGCCTTCTAACACCGCCCCCAGCCTGACCCTCACCGATGTCCACACACTGCCTCCCGCGTGACACGCATTGCCCACACATCATCCCCAGCCTGACCGTCACCACCGTCCACACACTGCTACAAGCATGACCCTCACCTCTGCCAACACACGGCCCCCAGCCTGACCCTCACCGCCGTCCCCACATCGCCCACAGCCTAACTTTCATTGCCTTCCAGCACCGAGTCCAGCCTGCCCCTCACTGCCGCTCACACACTGCCTCCCACGTAATTTACATTGCTATCCACACACCGTCCCCAGCCTGAACCTCACCACTGCACAACACTGATCCTAGCCTGACCCTCACTGTCGTCCACAACCTCCCTCAGCTTGACCCTCATCGCAGTCCACACACCGCCCCCGCGTTGAGCCACACTTCGGTCCACACACTGCCCCAACCTGACACTAACCGCTTTACACACACTGCCCCCAGCATGACCCTCACCGCCGCTTACATACTGCGCCCAACCTGACCCTCACTGCCTTCCAACACCGCCGCTAACCTGACACTCACTCCCGCCAAACACCGCCCACAGCCTGACCCTCACTGACGTCCACACACCCCACCCAGCCTGACCCTCACTGCCCCGCGCACCACTCCCAGCCTGACCCTCACTGCCGTCCACACACCACTCCGAGACTGATCTTCACTGCCGCCCACACACCGCCCCCAGCGTGACCCTCACTGCCATCTACAAACCAACCACAGCTTGACCATCACCAACATCCATACACTGCCCCCAGCCTGACCCTCACTGATGTCCACACTCCTCCTGACCTGTGTGACGCGCATTGCTGCCCATGCACCATCCCCAGCCTGACCCTCACCACCGTCAACACACCGCCCCCAGCCTGACCCTCACTGCCCCTACACACTGCCCCAGCCTGACCCTCACTGACATCCACACATCGCATCCCCATGACCCGCATTTCTGCCCTCACATTTGTCCCCAGCCTGACCCTCACTCCTGTCCCACACCGCCCCCAAACTGACTCTCACCATTGCACAACACTGATTCTAGCCTGACACTCACAATCTCACAACACCGTCCCCAGTCTAACCATCACCATTGTCCACACACCGCCCCGAGCCTGACCCTCACTGACCCCCACACACCACCCCCAGGCTGACCCTCACTGCCATCAACATACCGACCACATCCTGACTCTCACTGCCATCCACACACTGCCCCCAACCTGACTCCCACTGATGTTCACACACCGCCTGACCAGCACGACATACATTTCTGCCCACACATCGTCCCCAGCCTGACCCGCACTCCCGTCCACACACAGCCTCAGCCTGACCCTCTCAGATGTGCTCACACCGTCTCCCGCGTGACATGCATTGCTGCCCACACATCATCCCCAGCCTGACACTCACCGCCATCTACACACCGCCCCCAGCTGATGCCCACTGCCGTCCACACAATGTCCCCAGACTGGTCCTCACCGCCATCCATACACTGCTCTCGGCCTGACCATCACTGCCATCCACACTCCACCTCCCGCCCACACTCCGTCCACAGCTTGACCCTCACCATCGCAAATAGGCCACGGCAAGACTGCCCCTCACTACTTTCCACACATCAACCCCGACCTGACCCTCACCAGTGTCCACACACTGCCCCCACCCTGACCCTCACTGGTGTCCACACACTGCACCCAGCCTGACTCTCACTGTGTCCACATTCCACCCTAAGCCTGACCTTCACCGCCGTCCACACACAGACCCCAGGCTGATGCTCACTGCCTTCCACACAATGTCCCCAGACTGGTCCTCACTGCCTTCCATACACTGCTCTCGGCCTGACCCTCACTTCCAACCACACTCCACGTCCCGCCCACACACTGTCCCCAGCTTGATCCACACTGTCGCCCATACACCACGCCCAGCCTGACCACTGACTCTCATCACTGTCCACACTCCGCCACACCCTGACCCTCACTGGTGTCCACACACAGCCCCCAGCCTGACAGTCAGCGGTATCCACACACCGCCCCAAGCCTGACCTTCACCGTTGCTCATACACCATCCCAAATATGATCCTCACCACCATCTACACTCCTCCCCCAGCCTGACCATCACTGATATCCACACACCGTCTCCCGCGTGACATGATTGCAGACAACACACTGTCCCCAGCCTGACCCTCACCGCCATCTACTCACTACCCCCAGATTGACCGCCACCGACGTCCACACACCGTCACCAGCCTGATCCTCACCGTCATCTACACACTGCCCCAGCCTGATGCTCACTGCCGTCCACACCATGTCCCCAGACTGGTCCTCACCGCCATCCATACAATGCTCCCGGCCTGACCCTCACTGCCATCCACACTCCACCTCCCGCCCACACACCGTCCCGAACTTGACCCTCCCCATCGCCAATACGTCACACCAAGCCTGACCCTCACCACTGTCCACACACCACCCTCGACCTGACCCTTACCACCGTCCACACACCGCCCCCAGCCTGACACTCACTGCTGCCCAACACTGCCACAGCCTAACCCTCACCGGTGTCCACACGCTGCCCCCACTCTGACCCTCATCGGTGTCCACACACTGACCCTCACCGAAGTCCACACACCGCCCCAAGCCTGACCTTCACCACCATCCACACACCGATCCCAGGCTGATGCTCACCGCCATCCACACAACGTCCCCAGACTGATCCTCATTGCCATCCATGCACTGCTCCCTGCCTGACCCTCACTGCCATCCATACTCCACCTCCCGCCCACACACCGTCCCCAGCTTGACCCTCAACGTCGCCAATGCACCACGCCCAGCCTGACCCTCACCACTATCCATACATCACCCCAACCTGACCCTCAACGCCGTCCACACACCGCCCCTAGCCTGACACTCACTGTCACCCAACACTGCCACAGCCTGACCCTCACCGCTGTCCACCTACCGATCCCAGCCTGACCCTCACTGCCGCCCAACATAGCCCTTAGCCTGACCCTCACCGCTGCTCACTCACCGCTCCCAGCCTGACCCTCACTGCCACTAACACAACATCCCGAGCCTGACCCTCTCTGCCATTCACACACCATCCCCAGCCTGACCCTTACCAACGTCCACACACTGCCTCCCGTGTGACGTGCATTGCTGCCCACAAACCGTCCCTACCCTGTCCCTCAGCGCTATGCACTCACCGTCCCCAGCGTGACCCTCACCAACTTCGACATACGGCCAGCCACCTGATGTGCACCGTTGCCCACACGCCATCCCCAGCCTGACCCTCATCGCCATCCACAAACAATCCTCAGTTTGACCCTTACCGCTGCACAACACTGCCCCCAGCCTAAACCTCACTGCTGCCCACCACTGCCACCAGCCTGGCCGACACCACCACCACAGACCGCCCCCCGACTGACCCTCACTGCCACCCACACACCGTTCCCCAGCCTGACCCTAATCGCCTTCCACTCACTGCCCCCAGCCTAAACCTCACTGCCACCCACACACTGCCCGCAGCCTGGCCCTCACCAACGTCCTCGCACCGCCTCTCGTGACACGCATTGCTGACCACACACCGCTCCAACTCTGACACTCACCATCGTCCACACACCATGCCTACCCTGACTCTCACCGATGTCCACACACACCACCCGAGCTTGACCTCACTGCCGTCCACATCCTGCACCCAGCCTGACCCTCAATGCCCCAAGTACCGTCCCCAGCCTGACACTCACCACCATCCCCACACTGCCCACAGCCTGACTCTCTTTGCATTGCAACAGCGCCCCTTTCTGACCCTCACCGACGTCTACATATCGCCTCCCGCGTAACATGCATTGCCCACACGCCGTCCCAAGCCTGACACTCACCGCCGTCCACACACCGTCCCCAGCCTGGTCCTCACCGCTGCCCACACATTGCCACCAGCCTGACCATCACTGCCCCCAGACACCACCACTAGGCTGACCCTCACTGACGTACACCCACCGCCTCCCGCCTGGCGTGCACTGCTGCCCGCACACCGCCCCAAACTGACACTCAACGCTTTCTACACAAAGCCCAGAGCCTGAACCCTCACTGCTGACAACACACCGCCCCTACACTGACCCTCACCGCCGTCCACACCCCATCACAGGCTGACCCTCACTGCTGACCACACACTGCCCGCATTCTGACCCTCAATGACGCACACACATTGCCCCTTGCGTGAAGTGCATTGCTGCCCACACACCGTCCCCAGATTGACCCTCACCGCCGTTCATTCACTGCCCCCAGCCTGAACCTCAATGCTGCCCACACACTTCTCCCACCACCGCAAGACTGACCCTCACCACTCTCAACACAGCCCGCAGCCTGACCCTCACCGCCGTCCACACACTGCCTCCTGCGTGAAGCGCATTGATCCATGCTCACCGTCCCCAGCCTGAACCTCACTGCTGCACAACACTGATACTAGCCTGAGCCTCACCGTCGTCCACAGCCACCCTCCGCGGGACCCTCATCGCCGGCCAGACATCGCTCCTGCATTGAGCCACAATTCAGTCCACACACCACCCAATCCTGA
The DNA here is from genome assembly GCF_020745735.1 of Hemiscyllium ocellatum. Taxonomy (NCBI): domain Eukaryota; kingdom Metazoa; phylum Chordata; class Chondrichthyes; order Orectolobiformes; family Hemiscylliidae; genus Hemiscyllium; species Hemiscyllium ocellatum. The sequence goes on from NC_083446.1 coordinate 29,588,738, forward strand.
CACTCACCGCTTTCTACACAGCGCCCCAACCTGACCATCTCATTGCCGCTGACACACCGTCCTCTGCTTGACCCTCACTGCCGTCCACATACTACCCCATCCTGCCGCTCTCTGCTGCCCACACACCGCCCCCAGCCTGACATCACTGCCACCCACAAACTGCCCCCCGCGTGACATGTTTTGCTGCCTACACACCGCCCCCAGCCTGACACTCACCGCTTTCCACTCACTGCCCCAAGCCTAAACCTCACTGCCGCCCACACACCGCCCTCAGCCTGTCCCTCAACAATGTCCTCATACCGCCTCCCGGGTGACGCTCATTGCTGCCCACACGCCATCCCAAGCCTGACCCTCACCACTGCCCACACAGCGCGCCCAGCCTAACCCTCACCGACGTCTACACACCGCCCCCAGCGCGACCCTTACTGCCTTCCACCACCGCCGCAGCCTGACCCTCACTGCCCCCACACCGCCCCCAGCCTGACCCTCACCGCTGCCCACACAGCGTGCCCAGCCTAACCCTCACCGACGTCTACACACCGCCCCCAGCTCGACCCTCACTGCCTTCCACACACCGTCCCCAGCCTGACCCTCACCGCCGTCCGCACACCGTCCCCAGCCTGATCCTCACCGCTGCCTACACACAGCCGCCAACCTGACATCACTGCCGTGCACACACTGCTTCCCGCGTGACATGTTTTGCTGCCCACACACTGTCCCTCACCGCTGTCCACTCACTGCCCCCAGCCTGAACCTCACTGCCGTCCACACATCGCTCCCAGCCTGACCCTCACTGCCTTCCAACACCGCCCCCAGCCTGACCCTTACCGATGCCCAGCACTGTCCCCAGCCTGACCCTCATCATCGCCAATACACTGCCCCAAGCTTCACTCTCACTGGAGTCCACACACTGCCCCCAGACTCACCCTCACCTGCGTCCACACTCCGCCCCCAGCCTAACCTTCACCGCCGCCCAACATTTTCCCTAGCCTGCCCCTCACCACTGCCCAGTACTGCCCCCAGCCTGACCCTCACCGATGCCAAACACTGCCCCCAGCCAGGCCGTCACCGACGCCAACACGCCCCCCCAGCCTTACACTCGCCGCCGTCCACACACCTCTCTGACCCAGACTCTCACTGCCATCTACACACCGTGCCCAGCCTGACCCTCACCGCTGTCCAATACCAAAGCCAGCGTGACCCTCAACGATGCCCAACACCGCCCCCAACCTGGCCCTCATTGCCTTCTACACAGCGCGCCCAGCCTGATCCTCACCACCGCATGCCCCAGCCAGACCCTCATTCCAATCCACACACCGTCCCCAGCCTGACCCTCACCGCTGCACAACACTGATCTTAGACTGACCCTCAACGTCACAGAAAACCGCCCTCAGCCTGACCCTCATACCGCCCCTGCAGTGAGCCGCACCGCCTTCCACACACTGCCCAATCCTGAACCTCACCCTTTCCACACACTGCCCCCAACCTCGCCCTCACTGGTGCCCACACACAGCCCCCAGCCTGACCCACACTGACGTTCCCACAACGCCCCAGCCTGACCTTCACTGTCAACCATACACCGCCCCATCATGAACCTCACCGCCGACCCCACACTGCCCACAGCCTGATCCTCAGCGATGTCCAAACACCGCCTCATGCAAATCACACGTTGCCCACATTCCATCCCCAGCCTGACCCTCACCGCAATCCACACACCGTCCCCAGACTGACCCTCATTGCTGCTTACACGCTGGACCCAGCCTGACCCTCACCGATGCCCAACACTGCCCCCAGCCTGACCATCACTGACCCCACACATCGCCCCCTGCCTGACCCTCAGTGACGTCCACACACCGCCTCCCACGTGACACGCTTTGCTGCCCACACACTGCCCCATCCTGTCCCTCACCGCTGCACAATACTAATCCTAGCCTGATCCTCACCGTCGCCCAACACCGCCCCCAGCCTGACCATCACTGCTGGCCCCAGCCTGACCCTCCCCGCCGCCCACACACCGCCCACAGCTGGACCCTCACCGCAGTCCAGCGTCCCCAGCCAGACCCTCACTGTGACCCACACCCTAACACCAGCCTGACCCTCACTGATGTCCACACACCACCTCCCATGTGTCGCACATTGCTGCGCACACAACATCCCCAGCCTGACTCTCTTCAACATCTATTCATCTTGCCCAGCCGGACCCTCACTGCCTTCCAACACCGCCCCCTGCCTGACACTCACTGCCACCCATACACCACCCACAGCCTGACCCACACCGCCGCCCATCTCCCTCAGGCTGACCCTCACTGTGAGCCACACACCGGACCCTGCCTGGCCCTCACCACCTTCCACACAGTCTCTCCAGACTGACCCACACCGCCGTCCACACAACTCCCCAGCCTGCCCCTCACTGCCGTCCATACCACCCCCGCTAGTCTGACCCTCACCGCCGTCCATGCTCCTTCTCCAGCCTGACCCTCACTGCAGTCCAACACCGAACCTAGCCTGACCTTCACTGCCGCCCTTACACTGTCCCCAGCCTGACCCTCACTGCCATCCACACGCCGCCCCCAACCTGACTTTCACTGCCACCAACATACCGCCCCCAGCGTGTGCCTCACTGCCGTCCCCACACGCTGACCCAGCCTGACCCTCACCGCTGCGCACACACTGCCCCAGCCTGTCCCTCACTGATATCCACACACTGACTCCTGTGTGACATGCATTGCTGCCCACACACCATCCCCAACCTGACCCTCACTGCCATCCACACTCCACCATTCCCAAAATGCCCCCAGACTGACCCGCGCTGACGTCCGCGCACTGCCTTCCGCATGACACGCATTGCTGCCCACCCACTGTTCTCAGCCTGACCCTCACTCCCCTCCACACACCGCCCCCAACTTGACCCTCACAGCTGTACAACACTGATCCTAGACTGATCCTCACCATCGCCAAAAACCGCCCCAGCCTGACCGTCACTGTCACTCCCAGCCTGACCCTCACCACCGTCCTCACAACGCTCCCAGCCTAATCCTAACTGCCGTACACACACCACCCACAGCCTGATGCTCACTGACGCCCACACACTGCCCCCAGCCTGATCATCACTGCGACCCACACACCGCCTCCCGCATGACGCGCCTTGCTGCCCACACACAGTCCCCAGCCTGACCCTCACAGCGACCCACACAATGCCTCTCGCATGATGCGCATTGCTGCCCAAACATCGCCCCCAGTTTGACCCTCACCGCCGTACACACACCGCCTCCCGCGTGACCAACTTTGCTGCCCATCCACCACTCCCAGCCTGTCCCTCACCGACGCCAACACAACCCCGCCAAGCCTAACCCTCGACGCTGTACACACACCACCCCCAGCTTGACCCACACTGATGCCCAACACTGCCCCCAGCCAAACCCTCACTGACCCCATCATGCCCCTCCAAACATGACCCTCATTGCCGTCCACAAACCGCTCCAAACCTGTCCCTCACTGCTGTCTGCACACCGCGGCCAGCCTGACCCTCACCTCCGCACAACACTGCCTTAGCCAGACTCTCACTCACATCAACAAACCGCCCCCAGCCTGACCCTCACCATCACCCAAAACCACCTGCATCCTGACGCTCACCGCAATCCACACACCTCTCCCACGTTGAGCCACACCGCGTTCCACACACCGTCCCCAGCCTGACCCTCACTGCAGCCCACACACTGCCCGCAGCCTGACACTGACCTACGTCTGCACACCGCCTCCCGCATGACGCGCATTGCTGCCCACACAACGCCCCCAGACTGACCCTCATGGCCACCCACACACCGCCCCCAGCCCAAGTCTCACCGCTGTCCAACACCGAACCCAGCCTGACCTTCACTGCTGCCCACACACTATCCCTAGCCTGCCCCTCGCTGCCACCCACACACTGCCCCCAGGCTGACCTTCACTGCCGCCCACACACCGCCCCATCCTGAACCTCACCGCTGCCCACACACCGCCCTCAGCCGTGCACTCACCGCCGTCCCCACACCGCCCCCACCCTGATCCTTACCGCCGGCTGCACACCGTCCCCAGCCTGACCCTCACAGCTGCCCACACACTGACTCCAGCCTGACCATCACTGCTCCACACACCGCCTCCCGCGTGACCCGCATTGCTGCCCACACACCACCCCCAGCCTGACCTTCACTTCCGCCCACACACTCTCCCCAGCATGACCTTCACTGCCACCCACAAACTGCCCCCAGGCTGACCCTCACTCCCGTTCACACACTGCCCCAACCGGAACCTCACAGCTGAACAACACTGATCCTAGCCTGAGCCTCAGCATCGCCCAATGCTGCCCTCAGCCTGACGCTCACCGCCTGCCACACAACGTCCCTCCCTGACTATCAACGCCGCCCACACACCGCCCCCAGCCAGACCCTCACCACCACCACCCACACACGATCCACAGCCTGACCCTCTCCGACGTTCACACACCGCCTCCCGCGTGACCCGCATTGCTGCCCATTCAGCATACCCAGCCTGATCTTTACCGCCATCGACACACTGCCCACAGCTTGACCCACACCACCATATAAACACCGCTACCAGCCTGACCCTCACTGCGTTTCAACATCGCCACCAGCCAGACCCTCACCGATGACCACACATTTCCTCCAGTGTAATGCGCATTGCTGCCCCCAGCCTGACCCTCATCATCGCCAATGCACTGCCCCCAGCCTGACCCTCACCGCCGTCCACACACTGCCCCCAGGCTGACCCACAGTGCTGCACATCACTGCCCCCTGCCTGAACATCAACGCCGCCCACACACCGCCCTAGCGTGAACCTCACTGACACCCACACACCGCCTTAAGCCGTGCACTCACCATCGTCCCCACACCACCCGCACCCTAACCCTTACCGCTGTCTGCACACCGTCCCCAGCCTGACCCTCTCTGCTGCCCACACACTGACCCCAGCCTGCCCATCACTGCTCCACACACCACCTCCGCTTGATGCGCATTGCATCCCCAGTTTGACCTTCACTGCTGTCCACATACTGCCGTCCACACACCGCCCCCAGCCTGTCCCTCAATGCCCCCACACACTGCCCTCAGCCTGACCCTCACCACCATCCACACACCGCCCCCAGCCTGTCCCTCAATGCCCCCACACACTGCCCCCAGCCTGATCCTCACCACCATCCACACTCCGCTCCCAGCCTGACCCCCTTTGCTGTCCACACACCGCCCCTTGCCTGATCCTCACTGATGTCCACACTCTGCCCCAATCTGAACCTCACCACTGCACAACACTGATCCCAGCCAGACCCTCACCACCGCCCACACATCATCCACAGCCTGACCCTCACCACCGTCCTCACGCCACCTCCAGCCTGACCCTCACTGTCACTCACACACTGCTCCCAGCTTAACCCTCAACGCCGCCCACACCTCCCCCAGCCTGACTCTCATCGACGTCCACACACCGCCTCCCACGTGACACGCATTGCTGCCTACACACCACCCCCAGGCTGACCTTCACTGCCGCGCACACACTGTCCCCAGCCTGTACCTCGCAGCCGTCCAACACCGAACACAGCCATACCTTCACTGCCACCCACACACTGTCCCCAGCATGACCTTCACTGCCAGCCACAAGCTGCCCCCAGGCTGACCCTCACTCCCGTTCACACACCGCCCCAACTTGAACCTCACCGCTGAACAACACTGATCCTAGCCTGAGTCTCAGCATCGTCCAATACCACCCCCAGCCTGACCCTCACCGCCGCCCACACACCGCCCCCAGCCTTACCGTCACTGCTGCCAACATACCGCCCCCAGCCAGACCCTCACCACCGCCCACACACCATCCACAGCCTGACCCTCACCGACATCCACACACCGCCTCCCATGTGACCCACATTACTGCCCACACACCGTACCCAGCCTGATCCTCACCGCCATCCACACACTGCCCACAGCCTGACCCACATCACCATAAACACACCGCTACCAGCCTGACCCTCACTGCCTTTCAACATCACCGCCAGCCAGACCCTCACTGACGATCACACACTGCCTCCAGCGTAATGCGCATTGCTGCCCCCAGCCTGACCCTCATCGTCAATACACTGTCCCCAGTCTGACCCTCACCGCGTCCACACACTGCCCCCAGGCTGACCCTCAGTGCTGCACTTCACTGCCCCCTGCCTGACCCTCACCGCCGTCCACACACCGCCCTTAGCCTGACCCACAGCCATAGCCTCAGTACGACCCACCCAACTCCCCTAGCCTGAACCTCATCGCTGCCCACTCACCACCCCCAACCTGAACCTCCCTAGTGTGCAAACACCCCACCCAGCCTGAGCCCCATCATCGTCCAACACACTGCCCCGGGGCTGACAATCAACACTGTACACACACTGCTCCCAGCCTGACCCTCATCGCCGCCCAACATAATCCCCAACCTGAACCTCACTGCTGCCCAACACTTCTCCAGACTGACCCTCACCGCCATCTACACTCCGCTCCCAGCCTGACCCTCTTTGACATCCACTCACCGCCCCTTGCCTGTCCCTCACTGATGTCCACACTCTGCCCCCAACCTGAACCTCACCACTGCACAACACTGATCCTAGCCTGATCTTCACCATCGCTCAACACCGCCCCCAGCCTGACACTCACCGCCGTCCACACACCACCCCCAGCCTGACCCACACCACCGCCAACACACCGCTCCCAGCCTGACGCTCACTGATGTCCATATACTGCCTCCAGTGTGACGTGCATTGCTGTCCCCGGCCTTATCCTCACCGCCGCACACACACTGCCCCCAGCCTGAACCTCACCGTCTTCCAACACCGTCCCCAGCATGACCCTCACTGCCATTCACACACTGCCTCCAGCCTGACCTTCACTGCCACCCACAAACTGCCCCCAGGCTGAGCCTCATCGCCGCCAACACAAAGCACCCAGCTTGACCCTCACCGCCGTCCCCACACCACCCACAGACTGACCCTCACTAACACCGCCCCAAGCATGACCCACAACGCTGTCCACACACCGTCTTCAGCCTGACTCTCACCACTGCCCACACACCGCCCCCAACTTGACTATCACTGCCCCCACACACCGCTCCCAGCCTGATCCTTACTGCCGTCCACACACTGCCAACCACACACCGCCCCTAGCGTGACCCTCACTGCCTGCATTCACTGCCTCCAGCATGACCCTCACTGACGTCCACACACCACCTTCCACATGACGCCCATTGCTGCCCACAAATCGTCCCCAGCCTGACCCTCACTCCCGGCCACACACTGCCCCCAACCTGACCGTCACAGCTGCATAACTCTGATACTCGCCTGATCCTCATCATCGCCCAACACCGCCCCAGCCTGACCATGAACGCCACCAACACTCCACCCTCAGCCTGACCCTCACCGCTTAGCACACACTGCCCACAGCCTGACCCTCACTGCCGCCCACACACCACCCACAGCCTGACTCACATCACCCACAGTCTGAACCTCACTACGATCCACGTACCTCCCATAGCCTGAGCCTCACCAGCACCCACACACCGCCCACAACCTGACCCTCACTGCCGCCCACACACCACCCACAGCCTGACCCTCACCGCCGTCCACACACCGTCCAGCCAGACTCTCACTGCTGTCCAACACCACCCACAGCCTGAACCTCACTGCCGCTCACATAACACCCACAGCCTGCCCAACACCACCACCCACCGCCCCCAAGCCTGACCCTCATTGCGACCCATACACCGGTCCCAGCCTGACCCTCATCGCCATCCAAATACCGCCCCTGGACTAACCCTCACTGCCGTCCAAACGCCGTCCCAAGACCGACCCTCATTGCCGCCCAACACTGCCCCAGCGTTGCCCTCACTGCCGTGCACACATCCCCCATAGGCTGACTTTTATCGCTGCCCACACACTGGCCCCAGCCTGACCCTCATCGCCATCCACACACCGCCTGCACCCTGACACTCTCTGCGACCCACACACCTCCCCAGCCTAATCCTCACCACCGTCCACACACCTCCCGCAGCCTGACCCTCACTGCCGCCCACACACTGCCCACAGCCTGACCCACACCGCCCCCCACCGCCTCCCAGCCTGACCCTCACTGCGACCCATACACCGGGCCCAGCCTGACCCTCACCGCCATCCAAACACGGCCTGCACCCTGACCCTCACTCCGACCCACACACCTCCCCCTGCCTGATCCTCACCACCGTCCGCATACCTCCCCCGGCCTGAGCCTCACAGCCGCCCACATACCGCCCAAAGCCTGACCCTCTCTGCCGCCCACACATCACCCTCAGCCTGACCCACATCACCCATAGCCTGACCCTCTCTGCGACCCACACACCTCAAGCCTGATCCTCACCACCATCCGCACACCTCCCCAGCCAGACCCTCACCGCCGCCCCCACACCGTCCACAGACTGATCCACACCACCCACAACCTGACCCTCACTATGATCGACACACTTCCTCCAGCCTGAGCCTAACCGCCACCCACACACCGCCCACAGCCTGACCCTCATTGCTGTTCACACACCGCCCCCAGCTTGACAGTCACTGGCCCACACACTGACACCAGCTTGAACCTCCCCAGGGCCCAAACACCCCACCCAGCCTGATCCCCAACACCGTCCAACACACTGCCCCGAGCCTGACACTCACCACTTTACAAACACTGACCCCAGCCTGACCCTCATCACCGCTCAACACTGCCCCAGCCTGAACCTCACTGACCCCCAAAACTTCCCCATCCTGACCCTCACCGCCGTCCACACACCGCCCCCAGCCTGACCCTCACCTCTGCTCAATACTGCCACAGCCTGACCTTCAAAGTCCTACCTGCACTGTCCCGGCCTGACCCTCACTGCCCCCTCAGACCATCCCCAGCCTGAACCCCACACTGCTTGACACACACCATCCCCAGCCTAACCCTCACCTCCATCCACACACCGCCCCCAGCTTGACCCTCACTGCCATCCACACACTGACCCTTGCCTAACTCACACTGCCGCCCAACACTGCCCCCACCCTGAACCTCACCATCGCCCAACACTGCCCCAAGCCTGACCCTCAGCAGCATCTACACTTCGGTCACAGCCTGACCCTTACTCCCATCCTCACACCGCCCCCCCCGCTGAGCCACACTGCCTTCCACTCACCGCCCTAAAATGACACTCACCGCTTTCCACAGAATGCTCCCTGCCTGACCCACGCCAACGTCCACACCCCGCCTCCTGCGTCACCCGCATTGCTGCCCTCACAATGCCCCCAGCCTGACCCTCACTGCCGCCCACACGCCGAACCCAGCCTGAATCACACCGCTGTCCACACCACGCCCCAACCTGACCCACACTGCTGCCACACACCACCCCCAGCCTGACTCACACTGCTGCCACACACCACCCCCAGCCTGACCTTCACTGCCGCCCACACACAGCATCCCGCGTGACCGGCATTGCCGCCCACACATCGACCCCAGCCTAACCCACACCGCCGTACACACAATGCCCTAGTCTGACCCTCACCACCGTCCACGCTCCGCCCCCAGCCTGACCCTCACTGCCGTCCAAAACCGAGCCCAGCCTGGCCTTCACTGCAACCCACACACCATCTGCAGACTGAGCCGCACTGCCATCCACACACCGACCCCAGTCTGAACTTCACTGTCGCCCACACTCTGCTGCCAGGCTGACTCTCACCACCGCTCACACAGCGCCCCCAGCCTGAAAGTCACCTCTGTCTCCACACCGCCGTCTGCCTGACTCTCACTGCCTTCCAATACTGCCCCCAGCCTGACCCTCACCGTTGACCACACACCACTCTCAGCCTGACCCACACTGCTGTCCACACACTGCCATCCAAACACCGCTTGGCCCTCACTACCCCCTACACAGCCCCCAGCCTGACCAACACCGACGTCCACACACTGCCTCTCACGTGAAACGCATTGCCCACACACGTCCCCAACGTGACCCACACTGACATTCACATACCGCCTTCCACATGATGCATTGCTGCCCACTCACCTTTCTAAGCCTGACCCTCAATCCCATCCACACACCGCCCCAATCCTGACCCTCATCGCTGCACAACACTGATTCTTGCCTGATCCTCACCATCGCCAACACCACTCCCAGCCTAATCCTCACCACCGTCCACACAACGCCCCAGCCTGACCTTCACTGCCACCATCACACCGGCGCCAGTCTGACCCTCTCCACCATCCACTCACCGTTCCTGCACTAACCGTTACTGCCGTCCACACACTGCACTACTGACACTTACGGCCGCCCAACACTGCCCCAGCCTGGCCCTCACTGCCGTCCACACATCTCCCACAGCCTGACCTTTACTGCTGCCCATACACCGGACCCAGCCTGACCCTCACTGCCGTCCACACGCCAACCATACACTGACCATCACCACCATCCAACACTGCCTCAGCCTGACCCTCACCACAGTCCACACACCGCCCCCAGCCTTACCCTCACTGCGAGCAACACACTTCCCCTAACCTGATCCCTACCACCGTCCGCTCACCTCCCCAACCTGAGCCTCACCACTGCCCACACACCGCCCACAGCCTGACCCGTACTGCCGCCCACATACGGCCCACAGCCTGACCTTTCCCGCCGTTCTCACGCCGTCCCCAGCCAAACCCTCACAACCCCACATTCCTCCCCCAGCCAGAACCTCCCCAGCGCCCAAACACACTATCCAGCCTTATCCCCAACACCATCCAACACACTGCTCCGAGCCTGGCACACATCCTGCCCAACACTGTCCCCAGCGTGACACTCACCGCTACCCAACTCTTCCTCTGCCTGACACTCACAGCCATCCACACTCCGCCCCCAGCCTGACCCCCATTGCCATCCACACACCACCCCCAACCTGAACCTCACCGCCACCTAATATTGCCACAGCCAGACCCTCAATGCCCTCCACACACCTCTCCCTGCCTGACCATCACTGCCCTCTCAGACCATCCCCAGCCTGACCCCCACACTGCTGTACACACACCTTCCCCAGCCTGACCCTAACTGGCGTCCACACACTGCCCCCGGTCTGACCCACCCCACGGTCTACACACAGCCACGACCCTGACCCTCTCTGACGCCGACACACCGCCCCCAGCCTGACCCTCACGCATGTTCTCAAACCGCCCCCAGCTTTGCCATCCCTGCCGCCCACACACCTTGCCCAGCCTGTTCCTTACCGCAGTCCAACTTCGCCCCCAGCCTGACACTCACCGCCGCTCTCACACCAGCACCAGCCTGACCCTCACCGCCATCCAACACCGCCGACAGCCTGACCTTCACTGCCCCGAGCCTGACCCTCACCGCCATCCATCACAGCCCACAGGATGACCCACACTGCGACCCGCCGCGGTTTGCCTGATCAACTCTGCAACCCACTCACCGCCCCCAGCCTGACCCTGACCGCTGTCCACACACCGACCCGAGCCTGAACCTCACCACCGCCCAACACCGCCCCAGCCTGACCTTCACTGCTGTCCACACAAGTCCCAGCCTTACCCTAACTGCTGACCACACAAAGCCCCCAGCCTGAACCTCACTGCTGCCCAAATCCACCCACAGCCTGACCCTCACTGCCGTCCACACACCCCTCCAAACTGACCATCACTGCCATCCACACAACGCTCCAGGCCTGACCCTCACTGCAGCTGACACACCGCCCCCAGCTTGACCCTCACCACCGCCCACACACCATCCCCATCCTGACCCTCACCAACGTTGACACATCGCCCAGCCTGACCCTTATTGCTGTGAACACACCAATCGTGGACTGACTCTCACTGCCGTCTACACACTGACCCAACCTGATCCTCACCACGATCAACATACCGCCCCAGCCTGATCCTCACCGCCTCCCACACAACGTCCCCAGCCTGACCCTCAGCGCCATCCGCAAACCGCACTCAGCCTGCCCCTCCCCGCTGCCCAACACTGCCCCAAGCCTGATCTTCACTGACGCACACACAGCACCCGCAGCCTGACCCACACTGCCCCGTGTGTGTCCTTCGCTCCCGTCCACACCTTGCCCCAACCTGACCATCACCCCTGTGCATACACCGCCTCCAGCCTGACCCTCACCGCTGCCCAACACTGCCCTTCAGCCTGACCCTTACCGGCATCCACACTACCTCCCATCCAGACCCTCACCACCATTCACACACTGTCCAACACAGCCGCCAACCTGACCCTCACTGCGCCTGCACGCCGGCGCCAGTCTGACCCACACTTCCGTCCACACACTGCTCTCAGCCTGACCCTCACTGCCGTCCTCACACCACCCAACCTGACCCTCACCAGCGTCTACACACCGCCCGCAGCCGGACCAACACTGCCACCATACACCACCCCGAGCCTGACTCACACTGCCGCCCAGACACTGCCCCCAGCCTGAAACTCACCACCACCCACACACCGCTCCCAGCCTGACGCCCACCGCCATTCACACACTGCCCGCAGCCTGACCATCACTGCCATCCACACACTGCTCCTATCCTTACTCAAAATGCCATTCAAAACCGTCCCCAGCTTGAATCTAACCGCCATGCACAAACCGAGCACAGCCTGGCACCTACCACCATCCACGCACAGTCCCCCAATTTGACCCTCAGAGCCACCCTCAACGCAACAAGTTCCCGCGATCTCAGTCCCGATCCACCACTGCTCCTTCACTCCCCAACCGTGGCCATTACCGCCCCCTCGCCGCAATCCCGGCCAACACCCCCTAATCGCCCCAACCCAGGCCAACACGACACACCTCCCCATCCTGGCCAACACCGCCCCCTCCCCACATCTCCATGGAAAACCTCCCATCCCCAACCCTGTTCTCGACAGCTCTGGCCGCGCCTCTCTCCCTCGATCTCGCCCTCTCTCTCTCCCTCTTTGCCCTCTCTCTCCCTTGCCCGCTCCCTCTCTCTCTCTCGCCATCTTCCACTCTCGTCCTCGCCCTCTCTCTCTCAGCCTCTTTCTCTCTCTCGGACTTTCTCTTTGTCTCTTGCCCTCTCCCTCTCTCTCGCCCTCTCTCTCTAGCCTCCCTCTCCCTTGCCTCCCCTCTCACTCGCGCCCCTCTCTCTCTCGTGCGCGCTCCTCTCTCTCGCCTACTCGCTCTCTCTTGATCCCTCACTCTCTCTCTCACCCCTCGAACTATCTCCCAGCCCCTTGCTCTCTCTCTCTCGGCCCCGCTGTCTCTCGCCCCCTCGCTATCTCTATCTCGCCTCCCTCTCCCTTGCCTCCCCCTCAATCGCGCCCCGCTCTCTCTCGCGCTCCCTCACTCTCACCCATTCGCTCTCTCTCTCGATCCCTCGCTCTCTCTCACCCCTCGATCTCTCTCTCACCCCCTCGCTCTCTCTCTCTCGCTCCCTCACTCTCTCGCTCTCTCACTCTCTCTCACCCCCTCTCTCTCGCGCGCACCTTCTCTCCCTCTCGCGGCCCTTCTCTCTCTTGACCCCTTCCTCCCTCTCTTGCCCCCTCACTCGACCCCACTCTGTCTCACCACCTCTCTCAACCACCTCTCTCTCTCCCTCTCCCTCGCCCCTTCCCTCCCTCTCGCACCCTCTCTCCCTTTCTCTCCCTTTCTCTCTTGCACCCCTTCTCTCTTTAACATCCCTCTCTCTCTCTCTCTGTCTCTCGCTGGCCCGCCCCCGCACTCTCTGCCCCTTCCCGCTCCCTCTGGCTTGCCCCCGCTCTTTCTGGCTGGCGTCCGCGCTCTCGCTGGCCCGCCCCCGCGCTTTCTCTGGCCCGACCAGAGGTCTATCTGGCCCGCCCACCGCCGTCCCACACCGATCCCAGCCTGATACTCAACTTCGTGCACCCACAGACAGTCACCTGACCCTTACTTCGACCAACACACCGCCCCCGTCCAGACCCTCGCTGCAGGCCAACAACACCCCCAGCCTGATCCTCACCGTCATCCACAAACCGCCCCTAGCCTGACCCTCACCGCCATCCACAAACCGCCCGTAGCCTGACCCTCACCGCTATCCACACACCGCCCCAGGATGATCCTCACCGCTGTCCGCACACCACCCACAGCCGACACTCACCGCTGTCCACACACCGTCCCCAGCCTGACCCTCACCGACGTCCACAAACCACCCCCAGCTTGACCCTCACTGCTGTCCCACACCGCCCCCAGCCAGACCCTCACTGCCGTCCACACCCCTTCCTCAGTCTGACCCACACCATTGCCCCTACTTCTGTCCTCACACTGACTGCATTCAGACCCTCAACATCGCCCACACACAGCCCCCAGACTAACCCATACCGCGAACCACACATACCGCTCCAGCCTGAGCCTCACCACCATCCATACGCTCTCCCCAGCTTGACCCTCACGACCGTCTATGCATCCCCCCGCCTGACCCTCAAAGCCACCTACAACACAACATTTTCCCCCGACCTCAGACCCGGTCCACCATTACTACCTGAGAAAATAGAAATCACCCCCTTACCCCGCAAAGCCGGTCAACACCGCCCCCTCGCCCCATCCCCGGCCAAAACCGTGCCTGTGCCCATGCCGGGCCAACACTGCCCCCTCCAACATCCAGAGCTAACACTGCTCCATCGCCACAGCCCCGGCCAACACCGCCACTTTAACCCAAAACCCAGCAAACAATGGTCCCCTCCCCATCTCCTGCCAACACTGCCCCTCCACGCATCTCCATAGACCACCTCCCATCCTCAACCCCAATCTCGCTAGCCCTGGCCTCGCCTCTCTCGGTCTCTCTCGCCCTCTCTCTTTCTCTTTCGCCCTCTCTCTCTCTCTCTCTCTCTCGTTCCCCCATCTCTCTCCACCTCTCACTGTCTCTTGTCTCCTCTCTCTCTCTCTCTCGCCCTCTCTCTCTTGTTGACCCCTCTCTCCCTCTCTCGCCCCCTCTCTCTCTCTCAACCTTCTCTCTCTCGGCCCCCTCTCTCGCACCCCCTCTCTCTCCCCTTCCCTCTCTCTCTCTTGCCCCATCTCTCTCTCGCCCCCTCTCTCTCTGTCGCCACTTCTCTCTCTCTCGCCTCATTTACCTTTCTCGCCCCATCTCTCTCTCGCCCCCGTCCCTCTCTCTCTGTCCCTTCTCTCTCTCTCTCTCTCGCCACTCTCTCTCTCTAGCTCCCTCGCTCCCAACCCCACGCTTTCACCCATCACTCTCGCCCCATCGCTCTCTCTCTCGTCCCCTCTCTCAACCATTCTTTCTGTCTCTCGCCACCCTCTCTCTCTTGCCCCCTCTCTCTCGCCCCATCGCTTTCTCGCCCCCTCTCTCTCTCCCGCACTATCTCGCTCAATATCCCTCTCTCTCACCCCTTCTCTCTTTCTCACCCCCATCTCTCACGCTCGACTCTGTCTCTCTCAAACTCGCCCCTGTCTTTCGCCCCTCTCTCTCTCGCCATTCTCTCTAGCCTGCACGCTACCGCCCCCTTGCTCTCACCCTCTCTATCGCGCCCCTTCTCTCTTGCCTCCCTCTCTCTCACCTCCTCGATCACCCTCCCTCCCTCTCGCTCTCTCCCTCCCGCTACCTCTCTCTCTTTCTCGTCCCCTCTCTCTCTTTCTCGTCCCCTCTCTCTCTTTCTCGCCCCCTCTCTCTCGTCCCACTCTCTCTCGCTCCCTCGCTCACGCTCCCTCGTTCTCGCACTCTCTCTCCCGTTCCTTCTCTCTCGCCCTCTCTCTCTCTCTCTCTCTCTCTCTCTCGCCCACCCCCCTCTCTCCCCACGCTCTCTCACCCCGGTCTCTCGCCCCTGCTTTCTCACCCCCTCTTCATTGCCCCATCTCACTCGGCCCCTCTCTCTCGCCCCATCACTCTCTCTCGCTCAGTCTCTCTAGCCCCTTCTCCCTCTCGCCTCCTTGCTCTCTCCCAATTGCTCTTGCACCCCGCTCTCTCCCTTCGCTCTCGCTCTAGCCCCCTCGCTCTACCCCAGTCTCTCGGCCCCGTCTCTCTCCCTTTCTCACTCCCTCTCTCTCTCCCCCTCTCTCTCACTCGCTCCCCTCTCTTTTTCTTGCCCCCTCTCTCTCGCCCCTCTCTCTCTCCACCCCTCTCTCTCCCTCGCCACCTCTCCCTTGCCCTTTTGCTCTCGCCTCCTCGCTCTCATCCCATCTTGCTCTTGTCCCCTCCCTCTCACACCCCTCTCTCGCCCCCTGTCTCTCCCTCTCTCTCTCGCCCCTCTCTCTCTCGCCCTTCACTCTCTCGCACCTCCCTCTCTCTCACCCCTACTCTCTCTCATCTCCTCTCAATCTCTCACCCCTTCTCTCTCGCCCCCTCTCTCTTGCCCCAACTCTCTCGCCCAATCTGTCTCGCCCCTTCCTTTTGCCCCCTCTTTCTTGGCCGACCCTATCTCTCTCTCGACCCATCTCTCTCACGCTCTGTCTCTTGCCCAAATCTATATCTCTCTTCCCCCTCTCTCTTGGTCTCTCTCACTCACGCTCTCTCGCTCATTCTCTCTCTCTCTCTCTCTCTCGCCCCCCTTTCTCACCACTCTCTCTCTCTCTTTCTCAACCCTCCTCTCTCTCGACACTCTCTCTCTTTCTCAGCCTCCGTTCTCTCTTTCTCACCTCCTCTCTCTCTCACTCTTTCTCCCCCCGCACTCACTCTCTCTTTCTCACACATCTCTATCTCTCGTCCCCTCTCTTTCTCTCTGTTGCCCCTCTCACTCTCACTCCCATTGCCCCCCCAGTCCGCTCACCACCGTCGACGCACCATCCCCAGCCTGACCCTCACTGCCGTCCATTCACCATCCCCAGCCTGACCCTGACCACCATCCACGCACTGCCCCGTGCCTGACCCTCTCACTGCCGTCCACACACCATCCCCAGCCTGACGCTCAACCCCGTCCATACACCGGCCCCAGCCTGACCCTGACCGCCGTCGACACACTGACCCCATCCTGATCCTCACTGACGTCCACTCACCGACCCCCGCCTGACGCTCACCGCTATCAACACCCTTCCCCCAGCCTGACTCTCACTGCCATCCACACACTTCACTCAGCCTGACCCTCACCACCATCGACACACCGTTCCCAGCCTAACCCTCACCACCGTCCACATATGGCCCCAGCCTGATCCTCCTGCTGTCCACACAACGCTCCTTCCTGATTCTCACCGCCATCCAAAACAGTCCCAGCTTGACCCCTCACCACCGTCCGCACACCGCCCACAGCCCGACCCTCATCGCCGTCCACACACCATCCCCAGCCTGACCCTCACCGACGTCAACAAACCACACCCAGCTTGACCCTCACTCCCGTCCAACACCGCCCCAGACTGACCCTCACCGCCATCCACACATTGCCCCCAGTCTGACCCACACCGCCGCTCAACATTTCCCCAGCCTGACCCTCACAGCCGTTCACACACCGCCCCCATCCAGACCTTCACCGCCGCCCACACACCGGCCCCATCCTGACCCTGACCACCATCCACGCACTGCCCCCTGCCTGACCCTTCGAGCTACCTCCTTCCCTACACCTTGCACCGACCTCAGACCCATCCACCATCACCCCCTTCACCCCCCAACGCCGACCAACACCGGCCCCTCGCCCCATCTCCGCTCAAACCGTGCCCCTCCCCCATGCCAGACCAACACTGCCCAATCTCCCCAAACCCAGCGAACACCACGCTCTCCCCCGTCCCCAGCTAACTCCACTGCCTCGCCAAAATCCCGGCCAACTCCGCGCCCCTCTCCCACCCCCAGCCAACACTTCCCCTCAGTGCATCTCTATAGATCACCTCCCATTTCCAACCTCGTTCTCATCAGCCCTGTCCCCGCATCTCTCTCTCGCCCTCTCTTTCTCGCCCTCTCGCTCTCTCGCCCTCTCTTTCTGTCTCGCCCTCTTTCTCTCTCTCTCGCACTCTCTGTATTGTAACCTCTCTCTTTCGACGCTCTCTCTCTTTCGCCCCCCCTCTCTGTTTTGCCCCGTGTCTCTCTCTCGCCCCTGCTCTCTCCTCTTCGCTGTTTCTCACCCCTCTCTCTCTCACCCACCGTCTCTCTCGTCCATCTCTCTCTCACCCCTCCCTCTCTCTTGCTCCTCTCTCTCTCGCCCATCTCTCTCTCTCGACCCTCTCTCTCGCTCCTCTCTCTCTCACCCCCTCACTCTCGCCCACTGGCTCTCGCACCCTCGCTGTCCCCCACCCCTCTCTCTCTCGCACGCCTCTCCCTCTCCCTCTCGCCCCCTCTATCTCTTTCATGTCCTCTCTATTTCTGTCGACTCTCCCTCTTTAGCCCCTTTCTCTCTATTGACCCCTGTCTCGCGCGCCTCTCTCTCGCCCCCTCGCTTTCGCACCCTTTCTCTCTCTCCACTCTCTCTCTCTCCCTTTCTCGCGCCTCTCTCTCTCGCCGCCTCTTTCTCTCTCTCTCTTTCTCGCCCCCCGCTCTCGCCCCCTCTCTCTCTCGACCCCTCTCTCTCGCTCTCTCTCGCGCCCTCTCTCTCGCCCCCTCGCTCCCATCCCCTCTCTCTTGCCCCCTCGCACTCTCGCCCCTTCGCTCTCGCACCCTCACTCTCGCCCACACTCTCTCGCCCCCTCGCTCTCGCTCTCTCTCTTGCCACCTCTTTCTCTCTCGCCCCTTCGCGCTCTCGCTCGCACGCTCTCGATCCCTTGTTCACGCCCACCTCTTTCTCAATCCTCATTCTCGCTCTCGCCCCGTCTCTCTCTCGCCTCCTCTCACTCTCTTGCCCCCTCACTTGCCCCATCTCTCTCGCCCCTCTCTCTCGCCCCATACCTCTCGCCTCCTCTCTATTTCTCAACCCTGTCTCTCATTCTTCTCCCCCTCTCTCTCTTTCTCACCCCCTGTCTCTCTCTTTCTCTCTTTCTCAACCCTCTCTCTCGCGTCCCCTCTCTCTGTCTCTGGCGCCCCTCACGGTCTCTCTCTCTCTCTCTGGCCCACCACTTCTCTCTGGGCTGCCCTCCCACTCCACTCACCGCTGTCGACACCCCGTCTCCGCCTGTCCCTCACTGCCCCTACACACCGCCCCCAGTCTGACCCTCAACCCCATCGTCACCCTGACCCCAGACTGACCTTCAACGCTGTCCACACAGTGCCCCCAGCCTGACCTTCAACGCCGTCCCACCAGCGCCCCAAACCTGACACTCACCGCAGTTCACACACCGCCCTCGGCCTGACCCTTACTGAATGCACACACCGTGCCCGGCCTGACCCTCACCGCCCTCCACATACCACTCCCAGCCTGACCCTCACCCCCTTCTACACACCGCCCCCAGTCTGACCCTCAACCCCGTCGTCACCCTGACCCCAGACTGACCTTCAACGCTGTCCACACAGTGCCCCCAGCCTGACCTTCAATGCCGTCCCACCAGCGCCCCAAGCCTGACACTCACCGCAGTTCACACACCGCCCTCGGCCTGACCCTTACTGAATGCACACACCGTGCCCGGCCTGACCCTCACCGCCCTCCACATACCGCCCCAAGCCTGACCCTCACTACCATCAACACACCTACCCCAGACTGACCCTCACTGATCCACACACCGCACCCAACCTGACCCTCATCGCCATCGGCACACCACCCCGAGCCCCCGCCGCCCTCTCTGGTCCACCCCCGACCTCTGGCCCGCCCCGTATCTGTCCAACCCCCCCAGCCCTCCCCCACATTTACCTCTCTCACCCACTCTGCTACAGCCGACTTGCCCCCTCTCTCGCTCTTTCTCTCCCTCTTTTGCCCGCCCCCAGTCCTCCCTCCCTCTCACGTCCTCCTTTACTCTCTCGCCCTCGCGCCCTCTTTCACCTTCTCCCCTCTCTCCCGACCCCCACTCCCGCCCACCCCACCCTCTTGCCCGCCGCCTCTCTCGCTCTCTCTGCCTCTCTCACGTGCCCTCCTCCCTCGCTCTCTCTGTCTCTCCCTCTCTCGCCGACCCCCTCTCTCGCTCTTTATCTCACTCTCTCGCCCGCGCCCCTCTCCTGCTCTCTCCCTCTGTTGCCCGCCCACCCTGCTCTCTCTCTCTCCCTCTGTCACCCGCCCACCCTGCTCTCTCTCCCTCCCTCTCCCGCGCGCCCCTCTCCCAGACTCTCTCACCTCTTCCCTCCATTTCTCTTTGACGGAATCTCTCTCCCTCCTCCATCCCTCCCACTCTGTCTGACACACTGTCTCCCTGGTTCTTCCCTTTACCCCGAGTTGGTGAGAGAGAGAGTGTGTGCAGAGAGGGAGAGAAATGAGTAGAAAGAGTAGGGGAGAGGAAATGGGGAGGCCATTTTGGAGTGGGAGGACACAGAGGGACTTAAACCCAGCTCTTGAGCTCAGGGCGCGGTGCCCTCCCCTACCCTGAGGACTAGGACTTGGGGCTGATTCTGTCTCCAGCTCAGCTTCTCCAACACAAAGACACACAACAACATCGGTCACTCTGCTGCTCGGCACGCTTTAATCAACATTTTTGTTGTTTACAAATGGAAGTGATGGATACAGTCAGTGGGATAGTGCCTTTTCCTCTGGCCCCTGAGTTGTGAGAAATATTGAAATGTTACCCTGTAATCCCCGTGTCGGAAAAGGATGGACAAACCAGCGCTACCCTCAGTCTGTTCCCATAGCGACAGGCTGCTCCATCGCTGAAACTCTGAATTGCAATGAGAAAATCCCGGACAGATTGATTAGTGAGGGAATTTGATTGATGGATGCATTTGGGTGAATGGATATTTTAGCACATTCTTCAGCTGCTGCCTGAACTTAGTCTGGGTCACAGCATAAATCGCGGTGTTTGTGCAGCAACTGAGCAGCTGCAACATGAAGCCCAAATCCTGCACAAACCAATGGAGAAACACAGAGAAATACTCAATATGATACATTCGTCTCCATATAGAATACAGCATTAACGTTGACCATAACAGGATGAAATTGGCCGAGATCACAAACAGTAAAATGATGGATTTTTTTCGGTTTCTCATTTCTGTGTCAGACTGAGCGTCCCCATTGGTGTGAGCGCGGAGTCTCCTGCGGGCTCTGCTGGTCACTAAAATGTGTCTGACGGTGAGAACATTGAGCAGCAGAATCAGGAGAAATGGGACACATGGAGTTAGAATGTGGTGGAGGATCTCGATTGTGACCCAGACACTGGAGGAATAAACAGCGTCTGTTATATCACAAAACCAGGGGTCGTTCCACATCCAGTACCGAGCCGTGAGCATAAAATAACGAGAAATGTTCTTTAAACAGCTCAGCACAGTCACTGCTCCCAGAACCACAGCCGCCATTTTCTCACTGCAATATTTACTTTTCAGCTTCTGGCAACAAATGGCCACAAACCGATCAAAGGTGAAAGAGACGGTGAACCAGACAGAGCAGTCAGTGGCTGCATAAAGCAAGACGGCGTGGATATTACACACGTGGATGGAGTCCAACAGGAAATAAAACTGTTCCCGATAAACAATGGGAATGTGTCTCAGTATCAGGTCGAAGATAATGACCAGGAGATCCGCCGCTGCCATGGCCCCCAGGTAACGTCTGACACATGGAGATAATCCACAATCTTTATAAAGCAGGACGTAGATGGTCACTACATTAACTGTGAGGAAGGAAAACAAACACATTATCCATCAGCCTGGAGGCAAAGGGTCCAGTTTGATCGGGGACCCGGTGAGATTTGCAAATGTGTCCCTGTATTCTGGGATTTATTAAAATAATTGGAGCTGGAATAACAAATGGGAACGTCAGAATTACTGACAAAAATGTGGCAGAAACCACAAGAAACCCTCCCTCCCCAAACACACAGACACACATAGAGAAGGACAGATAGTTTTCAGAACATTCCCACACATTCGATCACTCAAGAGCGGATACAGGTCACTCTCTCCAAGTTCCTAACACGGAGGGTAGAAACTTTGCTGTCCTGAAGGATTCTCTCCCAGTTTCCGAAAGACAGTCGGAGTTTGGGTATTTCTGTATTTTGATCTAAAATGTGGTCGATCCTGTGTCGTGAAGAAATGTAAACGCAGGGAAAACGTATTCGCCCCTTTAACTGCCTTCGAGGCCTTCGGAACAGTATCTCCTTCTCCCTGGAACGGGATCTCTTCGCTCGGGATCGTATCGTTTGCTCAATTCACTGACGTCCGGCCGTTCACAAACAATGTCAGGGACAGAACGTTCCGGGGAATGTCAGTTATAGAATCTTGGGGACAGAATGTTCCGGGGGATGTCAGTCATAGAATGTCAAGAACAGAATTTTCTGGGGAATGTCAGTTATAGAATGTTGGGGACAGAACATTCCGGGAGATGTCAGTTATAGAATGTCGGGGACAGAATATTCCGGAGAGTGTCAGTTTAGAATGTTGGGGACAGAACGTTCAGGGTAATGTCAGTTATAGAATGTTGGGACAGAACACTCCGACTAATGTCAGTTGTAGAATGTTTGGAACTGAACATTCCGGGGACTGGCAGTTGTAGAATGTTGGAGACAGAACGTTCCGGGCAATGGCAGTTATGGAATGTCGGGGAAAGAACGTTCCAGGAAAGACCTTGACCTGTCCATCACCTTTCCCGCCTATCCACCCCACCAACACAATGGACTGTGCCGGGGTGCACATTTTAGGGGTGAGAGGTGGAGGGCACAATCACAGAATTGGGAATTAAAGGCATTGCCAGGTCAGCTGAAATTCCACACTCTCAATCTACTTCACAGAACAAGCCCAAACACCATCAACCCTGAGGAGGTATCTGTTCACCGTGGAACACTGTGCAGACCAGGCGAGTGTACTGCTCAGTGCAACTCAGCAATCTGTCCAGATTCAACCGTTGCACTGGTCAAAACGATCCAGCAATCTGTCCAGAGTGGAACACTTTGCAGATCAGATCAGGGCATTGATCTATTAACCTCGACCATATACCTGCCCAGCGCGGTGAGCTGCGCAGACTACATCAGTGCATGGATCTATAAACCTGGTCTGCAGTCCACAGCAGGGCACCATTATGTGAACCTGAAACAAATATCCATCCAGCATGTGGAGCTGCACAAACCATATCATTGCATTATCTATAAACCTCAACCTGGTAGTCTGACCAGCACAGCGAACTGTGCAGTGATCACCCGTGAATTAATCTGTAACACAGGAGCAGTTGCCCTCCCAGCATGTAGGACTGTGTACAACACTCCAGTGCATTACTCAGTAACAGCGTGGGAAAACTTGCATCCCATGCTGGAAGTGGCAGGATGTGCAGCTCCAATCTCTCCATTGTACCATGACAAAGGGTGCTGTGGGTGTGAACATCACTGCCAGAGAGAGATGGCAGGGAAATCAGTTTAAATATCATCAAATAGGTGGGGTTTGGTGTATAGACAGAGATCGGGAGACTGAGGGACAGTGTCATGGAAGTCTGAAAAGAGACACTTCGATAGCATCCTGTAACATGAGCCAGTCTTCTCGAGAAAGATGGGAAAAGGGGATATTGGTGTGAGGTCAGATGAGCATTTGTTCTGCATCTTTGCAACTGGAATTGGTTTCAACAGAATCTATAACTCATTGGGGAGATTCTAACAATAATTTGTCTCAGTGACATTTTCATTGAGTGTGACAGAGGGATTGTCTGTGCGAGGCTGGGCTAGTTTCCTGGTGCTATCTTATCGGACTCACCCCATTATCTACCCACCCCAAGCCATGGTGCCCCTCATTCAATACCAGCCCGATTCTCCCACCCATCATGGCTGGAGGGACTCACCATCACCCGG
Source organism: Hemiscyllium ocellatum (assembly GCF_020745735.1). Taxonomy (NCBI): domain Eukaryota; kingdom Metazoa; phylum Chordata; class Chondrichthyes; order Orectolobiformes; family Hemiscylliidae; genus Hemiscyllium; species Hemiscyllium ocellatum. The sequence continues at coordinate 29,612,463 of NC_083446.1, forward strand.
ATTCCCCTGGATATTCCGTGATCACTTGCAATGGTGACATCTTTAAATGGCCACTGGGCACACGTTTGAACGTTCTCCTTAAGACGCTGCCCTGCACAGTTTACCCCGAGCATGGCAGATAAGGGGCAATTACACTAAGGTTTTTCAACAGAGGCACGGAGGTCCTGGTGGATGGGCTAGTACAGAGGGGGACCATTCTTTTCCCGGGGGTGGGGGTGCACATCACCAGGTCCACTGAGCATGGTCTGAGCTCCCCACCCAGCTCAGTGCAGTATCTGTAGTCTGAAGAAATGTGCAGCATAACAGGACAAGCATCAATAACCTTCCCCGCTCTGTCAGGATAAGGACCACCATATTTCCTCTGCTCCTCACACTCACTGCATATCTGTTTTAGCACCAACCTCCGAACAAAGCTCTCTCTCTCTCTCTCTCTCTCTCTCTCTCTCTGCTTCTCTCTCTTTTTCTCTCGTGTTCTCTCTTTTTCTCTCTTCCTCTCTCTCTTTTTCTCACTCTCTCTTTTTATCACTCTCTTTTCTCTCTCTCTCTCTCTCTTTCCGCCATCCGAGGAGAGCCAGTCTGGAATAGGACAGAAAGGGCCTCACCGGGTGACGGAGTGGCCGATGTCCGTTGCCTCACTCACCACCTCCAGCCCCTCAGAACGCCTCGTGTGGAGATTCTGAAACATCCACGTCCCACCGACCGAGTAAGGAGCACTTTTCAGTGAAGGGCAATTCTCGCTTTAAACCCACTGGCAGACCCGTTTCCCCCCGGCACAACTTAGAAGCCGTGGCTTGATGCCATCTCCCTTTTGTGTCGAGCTGGTACAAATGGAATCCCCACGGTCTTGTTGGGCAGGAGGGTGGCCTCACAACACATCATCACCACTACTTCCCAGGAAGAGAACATGGAGATTCCCTCAGATACTGAAGATAATCTGTGATTATTACTATTCTCTCCACTTGTCCTGACACCTTCAAAAATCTGTGCTCATATACACCCAGCGCTCTCTGCTCCTGCACTCTCTTTATGATGGCACAGCCTGTTTTAAACTGTCTTGCATTGTTTTGCCTACCAAAGTGTATCACCTCACACTGCTCTGCATTGATCCCCCATCTGCCTTACACCTGAACACTACATCAACGTATCACTGTCGTGTTAGAGTTCCACACTGTCCTCCATAGACTTCAGAATTATTCCAGGTTTGGTGTCATCTACAAACATTGAGATTGTCATAGCATTACAGTCCCCATGAAACAACTGAAATGCTGCCTCACTCACGAGTGTGAGCAAGTGAAATACTACTATAGTCCCATGGATAGAGTCAATGGAACAACAAACATCCTGACACATACGAGACAGAGTAGATGAAATATTGACAATCCACAGAGCAAGAGAAATCCGGATAGTTTCCACTTAAATATATTCATCAGGGTATAATGTGATGAAGTTGAAAGCATGTTCTGTACCTTGAAGCGAGGGTGAATGTTGTTCTTAACTGAGAGCTCACAAGCACCTGTGGTATGAGAGTTTGGCGGGCCCAGAAACAGTATGTTGCTATAGAGCTGGAGTCGAGTAATAAGCAATTAAGAGAAAGGGGGTCTCAGAGTTGTGAAGAGTTGATGTAAAATGTTCGCTTTCAGAGTGAAAAATAAATTGATGTTTTCATTTAAACAATGGAATTTGGCAGATCTGTCACTCATATTTTAAGTTTGAGAGACGAATTGAGCGTTTCTTTATGCTTCACTTAAATTATCAGATGAGAACTTTGCCGAGTCCTAACAATTACCGTGTGTGTGTCTGTGTGTGTCTGTGTGGGGCAGGTCTGGCAGTCTCTCTGGTGCTTAAAATGATGCAATGCCACCCTCTGCTGGCCTCCACATGCCATTGTACAGGCATGAGCAGAGGATGAAAACCAACAGGGATTCATTCAGATAGGGGGAGGGAGAGGGCAACTGCTCTCAACACCATCCAAACTGATGTCTTATCCACGTACGGATATAAATGTCCTTTAAACGTTGTAACTGTCCCTGCTTTCACCACCTCCTCTGGAAGTTCATTCCACACACAAGCCAGATTCTTTCTAAAATATTTACCTCTCATGACTTGTGTAAATCTCTTTCCACGCACATTAAAATATCCCTCAGTTTTGAATCCCAAACTCGAGGGAAAAGACATGAGCCCTTCAGCTTATCTGTACCCTTCATTATTTTATAAAACTCTGCAAAGTTACCCCTTAATCTCATACTCTCCAGTGAAAAATTCCCAGTCCATCCAGCCTCTCCTTATAGCTCGATCCCTCCATTCCCAACAATATTCAGGTTAATCTCTTCTGAAGCCTCTCCAGCTTAAAAATATCAAGGTCAATAATATCAAAGTGAATAGTCAAGGTTTTTTCTAAGGGTAGGGAAGACGAAAACTAGAGGACATAGGCTTAAGGTGAGAGGGGAACATTTAAAAGTGACTTAAGGGGCAGCTTTTTTACACAGTGGGTGGTGTGCCTATGGAATGAACGGGCAGGATGACCAGACTGGAGACAGTATTCCAGAAGAGGTCTCACCAATGTCCTGTACAACCTCAACATGGCGTCCCAATTCCGATACTCAAAGGTCTGACCAATGAAGACTATTGTGCTAAACACCTTCTTAACCACACTATCTATATGAGGTGCCAATTAAAAAAAAATATCTACCTGACGGCATAGGTCTCTGTTCTACAACACTGTGAAAGACCAATTTTTAATTGTATACGTCCTGTTTTTGTTTGATTTACAAAACCCAATACCTCGCATTAATCCAAACTATCCTCCATCTGCCACCCCTCAGCCCAGTGTGTGATATTATCACCTTCTCACTCTCTCCCTTTAAAATATCCTACCCGTGTCCAGGAGGCCTGCACATTTCGGCCTTCCGTTTCACAAAGACCCTGAACTTGGTTTGCCTTGTGTGGTTAGGGGGAGGAGGGACAGATTACAGACACAGTCAGTTGGGAGGAGATGCTGGACAGTAATCAGCGGCCTGGTATCATTTCACGGTTTTAGGAAGAGAGCAGTCACACATGAGAGTCGGATAATACTGATCGGTGTTTTGGGATCAGAAATTATGTTTTTTTCTTCATCTGTGATGTTTAGTGAATAAAACCTATTCGTGACCCTTCATTGGGCAGGGTGTGGCTGCACGATTTCTTTCCCTAATATTGCAGACGACAGATAATAGCGATTAAAGACGTTCATGGTTAATGTCGATGGTACAACACGTGGACTCAATATCCTACAGTTGAGACTTTGCATTTGCTTAACAATACAAAGTGTTTTGTGCAGTTCAGTAATGGTAACCTGATTATAAGAAATCCACACTGAGCTGAAAGCTGGCACTTAAAATATGACCCAAAGTCTGGGTAAGGAAATGTAATGCGTAGTGTCCCTGCCTTCAAGCCAGAACTCTGGATTTGATTCCAATTCCTGAACTTACGTGGTAGTGTTCTTAGCTGTGGTCTAGTAGGACTGGATTCAATCCTGCCTGTTACAGAGGTATGTCACAGCGTCTCAGAACAGGCTGATGCACAAACACACAGGAGAATACTGTTACAGCTTTATGGGTATTCTCGAGTGTTGCTAGTGTCCCCACCTCCGGGCACAAAGGTCTAGGTGTAAATTCCACAGAGGTGTCTCATGATACATCTGAACAAACTAATTAAAATGGGTTTAGAATTGTGAGGTGATAGATCAGGAAGAAATGTCAGTATTGCATTTCAGAATTTAGGCCTGGGATGACTGAAAGTACAGCCATTTGTGTTGATTGAAGTCACATTTCGCAGCAGTAAAGGTTTATAAAATCAGAACGGTCATGGATAGAGTGAGTAGTCAGGGTTTTTCTCCAGGTTAGGGGCATTCAAAACTAGAGGGCATTGGTCGAAATTTTAGAGGGGAACGGTTTAAAAGAGGCCTAAAGGGCACCATTTCACACAGAGTGTGGTGTGTATGGAATGAGGTGCCAGAGTAAGTGGTGGAGGCTGGTACAACTACAGCATGTAAAAGGCATGCTGGGTACTGACAGGCCTGCCGAGCTTTTCCAGCAATTTTTGCATTTGTTAAAAAAATGCATTCATTTTAACACATGTATTCTGAGTACATTCAGCATTTTATTTTTTTAATGACACAGGGCCATGTAAACATATTTCAAATCGACCGAGACCATTTTCTGCTTAGGGTGTAGCTCTGTGTATGATAACTGCAATGATGCACCTAAATGGAGCAGGGAATGAGATGGAGACGTAGTTTAGACAATGTACAAGGAGAACTCACATGGTCCAGTTTGGGAGAGGATGACATTACTATGTGATTCAACTCTGAGAGGGAGAAAATGTAATCAGACCGAAAAGAAACGGCCTATTGCATTGTCTCTCCTTCATTATTCCTCATCACAGCAATGTGTGCAAGCGTTAAGAAAATCTACAGTCATTGTTGTCATTCTTATTTTATAGAATTCCTGCAGTGTTGACACAGGCCTTTCGGCCCACCAAGGCCTTACCAATCTTCCCAACCCATTCCCTTATATTTATCCATGAGTAATGCACCTAACCTGGAAATCCCTGAACACTACAGACAATTTAACATGACCAATCCACCTAACCTACACAGTTTGAGCTGTGGTAGGAAACTGGATCACCCATTTAGAAGCTCACACAGACCAGGGGAGAATGTGCAAACTCCACATAGACAGTCACCCAAGGCTGGCATCGAACCCAAGTCCCTGGCGCTGTGAGGCAGCAGTGTTAAACACCTGCAACACTTTGGGTGATCTTTGACCAGAATGCAGTGGAATCTCCTCACTGTCTAAAGCAAAGGGAATTTAGCCAAATCCAACTATCCCAGGATGAAATCTGATTGCTAGCAGCTATGTGAGTACAATGTCTTCAGAAGCAGAATAACGTTTTGGACAAGCTCACTTTTTACTTTTGTCATGAATTGCAATAATAACTGGACAAAGTTCTGTCAAGTTAATATTGCAGAGAGTTTGTTTATCTGTGTGTGTGTATGTGTGTGTGTTTTAAACAGGGAAATATCTATCATATATTTGCAATATCCAAACACTTCCATTCATCATTCCACCATAGTTTGAGTAACATTGCTCTGGATCATAAACGTGCTATTTGAACAGATTAAAGAAACTAGCCTGACTTGCTGCAAAAATTGAGCCTGACCCAGTCTCAGACGGATATCATCGGCCATATCACCGACCTGGTTACATTTAACATTTGTTGTGAGCAGTGCAGAAGTGGGACTAGAAAGGAAACAGTGACCCAAAAAGTCGGGGAACTATAGACCAATTAGCCTGATGTCAGTGGAGGGTAAGTTGTTGGAGGGGATTCTGAGGGACAGCATTGACATATATTTGGGAAGGCAAGGGCTGATCAGAGTCGTCAACGGGGTTTTCTGCATGGGAAATCATGTCTTATTAATTTGGTTGAGTTTTTTGAAGAGGTGACAAAGATTGATGAAGGCAGTGTGATAGATATTGTCTATATGGATTTCAGCAAGGTGTGTATGACATACTGATTGGTAGACGGATTAGTAAAGTTCAGTCACTTGGGATACAGGGGAAGCTAGTAACAATTGACTTGAAGGAAGGGAGGTATTTTTCAGATTGGAGGCTTGTGAGCAGCAGTGTGCTGTAAGAATCAGTGCTGAGATCACTGCATTTCATCATTTATATCAAGGATTTGTATGTGGACATTGTGTCCATAGTTTGTAAGTTTACAGATGACATCAGAAATTTAGTGTAGTAGATTTTCTCGGAGTACTACGAGACCACAATTAGATTGTACAAAGGGGCAAAGCGTGAGAGGTGACGTATAATTTAGATAAATACGAGGTTTTATTTTGGGAAGGTAAATCAGGGCAGCCATTATACACTTAATGGTAAGATCCAGGGGAGTGTTGTGAAACAAAGGGACCTCGGGCTGCAGGTACATTGTTCCTTGAAAGTGGAGGAGCAGGTAGACAGAGTGGTGCAGAACACGCTAGGCATATGTGCCTTAATCAGTCAGAGCATTGAGTATAGGAGTTGTGGTGGCATGTTGCATCTATGGTAGGAAACTGGAGCACCCAATAGAAGCTCACACAGTCAAGGAAAGAATTTGCAAACTCCACACAGTCACCCAAGGTTGGAATTGAACCCAAGTCCCCAGTACTGTGAGGCAGCAGTGCTAACCACCGTGCTACCCTTTGGATGATACCTGACCAGAATTCACTGGAATCTTCTCACTGCCTAACGCAAAGAGAATTCAGCCAAATCCAACTCCCCCAAATGTTTGTGAGGCCACTTTAAGAGTACTGCGTACAACTCGGTTGGCTGCAGAAAAGATTTACACGGATGATCCAGGACTGGAGGTTGAGCTGTGGGGAGAGGTTGATTAGGTTGAGGTGCTTTCTCCTGGAGTGTCAGAGGCTGAGGGGTGACATTATAGAGGTTTTTAAAATCATCAGGGGGATGTGTATTCTGAAAAGCCACGTTCTGATCCCAGGATAGCGGAGTCCAGAACAAAACCATAAGAGGGCAGAGGTTGAAGGCGAGAGGGCGAATGAATTAGAAGGGTCCTGAAAATAACTGTTTCACCCAGAGAGTGTTGTGTGCACAGAAATTGCTGTCAGTGGAATTGGTAAAGGCGGGTACAATCACAGGAGGAATATTGGCCAAATGCTGGCAACTGGAAAGAAATCAGATTTGATATCTGATCGGAGTGAACAGATTGGACTAATGGGTCTGGTTCCGTTCTTCATAACTCTCTGATTCTACAAGAGGGATGATGACAACTTTTTAAAAGACCTTTCAAGTGGAAATTTTCTTCACTGGAAGTTTTATTGTGCCCCTGTGTTCACATGGACTCAAAGCTGTGTTAGCTAATTATTTGATAGGGAGGTGAGTCGCAGATAATTGGACACAGACAGGAAAGTGGGGCTGAGACCACAACCTGATCAGGCACAATCTTATTGCCTGGTGGAGAGGGTCAAGGTATCTAATGACCCACTCCTGTTCCTCAGTCCCATGTTTCTGTATTCCATTCAGGCCCTCAAACCTGCTAGACAGAAATAATTGGAGGCTACTTCTATAACCGAATGCACAGAAGTAGAGGAGACCATTCAGCCCTTCAAGGTTGTCACATGCTTTGAAATGATTTGGGAAACGCAATTGAAAAATCCAGGCTGGGTATGAAAGAGGCCCCTCATCTCTCTTTACAGAAATTCTCGTCTCTGCAACTTGTGTTTCATTTGTTGATCATGTTATAGACCCAGATTCACTGTGAAAACAACCAGTATAGCTCATCCAAAGATGGCTCACAAAATCCTCTGGTCTCCTGGCCGCAATATTCAGTAATTGCACATTCATGAAAATAACACCCACGAACTTTCCAATAACACAAGGTGAGAACATCAAAAACAGGGGCAGATCGTTCACTCCCCCAGCCTGCCTTGCCCTCCACTAAGATCATGGCTGATCTGCTCTTGGTCTCAAATCCTTTTCATACCCAATTCTTCATCGCCCTCAACTCTCTGGCAGGTCAATATCCAACGACCTCCTCTTCAAACACTTCCAAACATCTAGCGCCCCGAACACCCTTGAGAAGAATAAACGACATTCAATACCACCTGTTTAAAGAAAACACTTGCTGCTCCAATACCGTGGCCTCTTGATATGAACAAAAGAGGCTGTTACAAGGTTTCAGCTAAAAATGACTGGTCATAGTATCAAGGCAATAGTTGACTTCTGATGACATCAAGGAGCTTAACAAAACCGGACATAATGGGAATCAGAGTACTCTCTCCAGTGTTTGGAATCAAACATGGCACAAAGGAAGATGTTCATCATCTCTGTCCTGGGTCACTTCTGTGGGAGATCCTCAGGATAGCTTCCTCTTCACAAGCATCTTCAGCTACTTCATCATTTTTTTCCCTGGCCCTGGCCTCCACACCATAAGATCAGAAGTGGGGATGGTCACTGAATATTCCACAATATTCAGAACATTTTGTCCCCCGTCAGCTCCTCAACTGGTCTGTGTCCATGTGCAGCAATACCCGGACACCACTCAGGCATGTGCTGTTAACGTGTCTGCAACATTCATCTAACAGCACTGCCTGATACTGCACATTGCAACAGTAAAACAAGAGTTCATTCAGCACCTCACGCTGTTTTCACAGGAATATGAAGAAGCCATTCAGTCGATTGACATTATTGGAGAAGAACAGGGACAGCCCATTCAGTGTCTCCAGCCTATTACTTAGGAAGAGAAGGAGTCTAGTGTGATGGACCACACCAGAGCGCCTCGAAAATATTTGAAGGCGGTAGTCTAAACTCTAATGTTTTCGTATTTTCCAGGAAATGCAAACTATCTGTTCCAGTTGCAATGTGAATTGTCAAACTACTCGGTGTGAAGCAAAACACCATTTATTTAAACACGGAGATAAAATGAACGCGAAGAAAGGGGAATTTAGAATAACGTAATTCTATTGACCAAGTTATCAGAATAATGGATCTAGGAACTATTACCAATGAACTGTTCCAATATCGGAAAATCGCATAAACACAGCCCCTGGCAAAAAGAAATATTCAGACACAGAATGTCACAAACATTTCTCTAATCCAGGAATTATAAACAGCATCATGAGAAAATTCAGAGCGAGTAGCAGCCAGGAGACATGCACTGAAGCTTCCAACTCTGTTTAGACCCCAGTAGTTTCAAATGTTACTGAGAAAGCAAAACCCTGAGATCCTAATCTGTGAGAGCTGGCCACATCAATTCAGGCTGCTTTCAAATAAACCCAAGGCCTCTCTAGCTGTTTATTCAAGAGGTCTGAAGGAGCCAGCTTGGTAACGATCATTCAATCTCTCTCTTAAAAGAATCCAGGACAAAATAACCTTTTAAAGCTACAGAGGCACCACAATTGTCAGCTCAACGAGCCGTTAAACAGAAACCAGGGGTAATCCAATCAGGCCCTTGGCTCTGTCCAATTGGACGAGGAAGAAGCCAGTCAGTCCGTTGAGTCACTGATACAGCAATGGAATGAGACCATTCAGCCTCTTGAGTCAATTACACAGGAAGAAGAGGAAGCCATTCAGCCCCTTGAGCCATTTATACAGGAACAGGAAGAGGTCTTTCCCCCTCAACGCACTCACAAAGGGACAATTTGAGATAATTGATGCTGATTCCTGATGAATGGCTTATGCCAGAAACATCAGTTCTCTTGCTTCCCAGATGCTGCCTGACGTGCTGTGCTTTTCCAGCAATCCATTCTCTACTCTGATCTCCAGCATCGGCAGTCACCACTGTCTCCTAATCGATGCTCTAACATGATGAACAAGTGGAGCAGAGGGTATACAGTCAGACTCCTCCACGTTGTTCCTCGTGGCTCCATCGCTCATGACACACACGTGGGATTTTAACGTAGTTTTCTCGCGGTGAGGAGGGAAGACATATGTCTTGTGTGAAGTCTCAAGTAGGCATCTTTCATCTCCGAGAAGATAGCCTGGTGTTCTCTATGTAGGACGGAAGCTGGTAGGAAAGGCTACCTCTTTCAGATGGAAGGTATTGTGGCTGCTGTTGGGGATTGTGAACAACATAATGTTCAGTACGGGTTCACACGCAGACTGCACAATACGGTGGGGAGAGTTAATTTAGGCTTGTAAAGTATTAGGAAAGTCACGTTAGACTGATGAATGGACTCCTTAAGCTCAAATAATGCTGAGCTTGTTCATGTTAATCTTGCCTAGATCATGTCCTGTTCAGTGTAACCTGTATGACGTACTCTGTCCAAGTCTATTTCCACCCTATGATCTGCCTGTCCATCGTTACTATGACCTTCCTCCACTACCCATAAAGTGTTTCCCTGTACTGAGGTACACGTGGCAATAACTCAAATTAATTAATCCTGGATGAAGTCTGGAATTTCTCACCCTATCAATGTCTCTTTTGGAAATAAGTGATCGCTGCCACTCGTCTTGTTTCAGCACCACCATTTCTTCATCTCTCCCAGCTCTACAGATTAGACACTCAGCTTATTCACTCCATTCTCATGTTACCATCATCCGTGTCTGTGGTCATTCCTTACAAAGGTGATCAAATCTTTACAGAGTGCCCCTGATGATCTCTCAGCAAGGCTCTACAACTGCAGGAAGATGGCTTTACTTATGTACTCTAATTATCTTACAATGAAGGACAGCATACCATTGACTGAACCCATTACTTATACAGGGTTTGATTCGGAGCAGTCAACATAGACTTGTGAGTGGGAGATCATGCTTCCCAAATTTGTTAGAGTCATTTGATGAAGTGACCAGGAAGTTTGATGAGAACAGAGCGGTACATGTCGTCTCTATGGATTTCAGTGAGGCCTTTGAAAAGTTTCCACATGGCAGGCTGCTCAGGAAGGTTACATTACTTGGAATGGTGGGGGAACTGGCCAATTGTATACACAGTTGGAATAATGGTAGAAAGCAAAGGGTTTAGTGGAAGAATGCTTGTCAGACTTTAGGCTGGGTCCATTGCTGTTTGTTATCTATGATTTGGTTGAGAATGTACAAGGTATGACCAGTGGGTTTGCAGATGACACCAAAATAAGTGGGAGCATGGTCAGTGAGGACGTTTATCAGAAATTGCAGCAGGACCATAATCAGGTGGGGAAGTGGGCCGAAAAAATGGCAAATGGAATTTAATATAGAAGTGTGAGGTCTTGCATTTTGGAAACTCAAATCAAGGTAGGGGTTTCATGGTGAATGGGAGGGCTTTAAGGGGTGCAGTGGGCAGAGAAACCTTGGTGTTCAGGTGCATGGATCTCTGAGAATGGAGTCATGGGTAAACAGGGTAGTGAAGAAGGCTTTTGGCATATTGACCTTAATCAGGCAGGATATTGAGTATAGAAGTTGGGAATTTATGTTGCAGGTACACAGGACTTTGGTAAGGCCGCACTTGGAGTATTGTGTTCTGTTTTGTCACCTTGCTATACGGATGATGCTATTAAATTAGAAAGAGTGCAGAAGAAATTCGCAAGGAAGTTGGCAGGCCCTAATGGTCTGAGTTATAGGGAGAGCTTGGAAAGCTAAGCCCTATTCTTTAGAGTGTAGGAGACTGAGGCAGAACATGTAGAGCTGTATAAGATCACGAGGGGTATGGATAGGATTAATGCTCTAAGTCTTTTTTCAAAGATGTAGAGAATCAAGGATTAGATGGGATCAGTTTAAGGTTAAAGGGGAAGGAATAAAAGGGAACCTGAGGAATAACTTCTCTACCCAGAAGATGGTACGTAGTTGAGCTGCCAATAGATGTGATTGAGGGCGGTACATTAACAACATTTCAAGAGCATTTGGATAGATATGTGGATAGGAACGGACTGGAAGGATATGGGCCAACTGCAGGGAAATGGGGTTAGCGTGGATGGACTGTTACAAGGTGGAGTGAATTAAAATCAAACATCCAGAAAACCTCACCTCAACTCGTAATCTGTTAAAATATGAGTGACACAGATCTCCTACATTCCACCATTTAAACAAAAAATAACAAGTTAGTTTCTTAACTTTAGTAGTGAACACTAAACAACAACTATTCACAAATACAAGCCCCTCTTTTCTTAATTACTTAATATCTGACTCCAACTCTGTAAAATATGCGAGTCCAACAACCCACATATTAAACATTACAATCACAAGGCCACACAGTCTCCATGTTCCCCGCTGTGTTCACACCTCCAGCTGCTGATCTCACAAGGTCATGCTTTTTTATTGCAAGTAGCTTTTACATGGACATGTATCTTTGATAGCAAGTGTTTGAGATGACCAGTTAGCACCCCTGCTCCAGCAGTTACTCTGCTGTTGGGTGGCAGAGGCTCTCCCTCTAATTTCAAAATGCTGGGTTTATATACTTCCCATGATATAATAATTCTCATAATGTGATTGCTTTCCAGGTTTCCAAACAATAATATTCAAATTCCGTTGGCTTCTGTTATCCTGAGCGTTATTTAAACTCTTTGGTTGTATTTTAATTGTTGTCAAAACGGCAACCAAAACTCAGGTATCTATTTCCCAGCTAATGGTGACATGTGGAACAGGCTGACCTTTAATTGACATCTTTGGCGGTGCTTTCTATTCAGCAAAACCCGTTCTATCTTAGACTGACCAGACAAAATTTCGGCTTCATAACACCTCCCCACCTTTAGTAAAAAAAAATTATGAAGCAGCAGAATAAAAAGATGGCTTCATTTCTTTTCCTCTAATTCTTAGTCCCATTATTATGAATTATAAGATTATTAATCTCAGCGATACCATACATATTAATCCTGCACACATACATAACACTGCAATAAGTCAAATGTTATCTAAACATTTTACTTTAAATCTGCGATAACACATCTGCTATCACATTGTTGGTCCCACAGCATGTACATTTTGTAAATTTAAAGTCGGTAAGATAAGACTCAAATGAAATAGTCTCATATTCTGGTCTTTAAATATTCCAAAAGATGCAAGAGGTTTGTCGTTATCCACAATCAACTCCGACAATTTGTTTGTCATATAAACATTAAAATATTGTCAGGCCAGTGAGAAACTTAATCATTTTTTTCATTAATGGAAATTTTGTATTTTTTTTCTGGTGGATATTGAGGTTTTTTTTTGACAAGTAGCCAATTGGCCATTCAATTCCATCATCGCCTTACTGTTTCAATACATCTCCGACCACTATATCCCTAGCATCAAACACAATTTTCAAAGGGTTTCAAAATATTTGGCGTAGCTAAAACTGGTGCGATAATTAGTCCTACTTTAAAATTCTCAAATGCCTCCTGGCATTGTTCTGTCCACCACATTTCTGTGTTCTTCTTTAATAGATCCATCAGTGGCGCCAATACGCTAAAGAAGTTTGCAACAAACGTGTGATAGAATCCACTCAGTTCCAAAAACTTGATGCTCCCCTATCTTCGATTATGGTCGTGGAAATTCCTCCAAGCCCTTCGTCTTTCTGTTCCATGGGGTCAACCTCCCATGTTCAATGTAATGTCCCAAGGATGTCACCTCTGCCTTCGCGAATTCAGTTTTCTTTAAAATGTTTATTACCAAATTGCTGCTTGTAATCGTTCAACATGTTCTTCTAACTGTAATATGTGAGCTTTCAGTCTCTTTGTAAAGATCACTACATCATACAGACAACTGCACAATTTGTTAATCTGGCCATAACTCTGTTCCTGAGTGCCAAATGTGGATGGTGCATTATTCATTCACATGTCATACTCGATAACGTTTTGTAATATCTGATATCTTTATCAGATAGTTTAACTGACTCAACATTTTGTTTTTAATTTGAAAGGGGCCAGTAAGCCTGGCTTTGAAGGAATTTCCTACCACTGGTGGCAATACTAATACGTCATCCCCACGGGAAATAGTGAAAGTTTCAGAGTTTTTATCTGGCACCTGCTTCACTCGAGGCTGCTTCCTCTTCAGGTGCTTTTTAGCTAACTCATCTACTCAGTCTATTCTCTTCCTCACCTCACATACACAATCCAACTGTGAGATCGCTGACCTCTGTCTTGTCGCTTTATATTTAATTAATTTCAAATGACCTCTCACTTCACGTATGAATATTAACTCAAAAAAGTAAACTGAGTTGATTTATTTAGGATATCTCCGATGGCAAACAATTTAATGGGACACCATTATCCCAATCATTCGGGTAATCCTGACAGTACGCTGTTAACATGGCCTTCAGCGTCTGATGCTAACTTCCCAAGGCTCCCTGGGATTCACTTGATTTGAAGTGCTATATGCCTAAGCTAACCATGACTTCCTTAAACAGCTGAGCGGTAAAATGAGACTGAATCTCACTGCTTAGCCCACAGCGAGTAAAGAAAGCTACCAACCCCTCCACCTCCCTTCTTGCCTTAACAATGTAAAGGAATTGCCTCTGGCAATGTGGTAGACACATCCATTATGGTCAGAAAATATTGGTTTCCACTTTTACTTTAGAAAGGGGAGCTCCACGATTCATCAGAACCTCAGTGAAATGTTCTTCGAATGCAGGAATTGGCGACAAATGTGTTGGTTTTATTACTGCCTGAGACTTACCTACCATTTGGGATGTTTGCCATGTGCAACAAAAATTAACCATGTCCTTGTGCATTACAGGCCACTAGAAGTGCTTCTGTACCTTAGCCTGAGTCTCCCGCACTCCTAGGTGACCACCTGCAGTTAGTTCATACGCTACCCATAACACTATATGTTACCAGTAACACAGTCTGGTGCACCTCAGCCCATTTCCCTTCTGCACTAACCTGTCGTGGTCTCCATTTTATTTTTAGAATTCTATCTTTAAGTGAATAACGTTCGACAATATATTTAAATTCCTTTTTTTTGCTTGTGTGTGCTTATCTGTTGTAAGTCCATGAGCGCTTTGGATCTAAACACTGCTGCATGACCTCTGCCTGTTCAGGTTTTTCCTGCACCGTTACATCCAACAATTGTGTCAGGTAGCTCAACATCAACTCCTTTGTCTCTGTCTTTCGTTTTTCTGACTTACTGCTGTAAATTATGACAGTGGGATCTTGTTACTGCACTGTCTGGAAAAAAGCCTGAGTATTTTTCTTTTAACTCCACAGTTTCCTAGTCTGACATTGGCTTCTCCACCACAAGGGTGCCTCGCCCATCTTGGATCCCAACTACAAGAACAAACTGTTTTCCTGGAACGGACACCCTGTCACTTACTCTCACTGTTCCTTTCCCAATCTTGATTTGGCACTCCAACTTGATGTTACACAAGGGAATGCTTAATTTCAGTCTCCATTCCACAAATTATCACGCTCTTGAATAACATGTCAGAAAGTGAGTAAATACTTCCATTTCTTACTATTAGAGGCCGAGAGAAAGTGAGGACTGCTTATGCTGGAGATCAGAATTGAAAAGTTCGGGGCTGGAAAAACACAGTAGGTCAGGCAGCGTTCGAGAGGTAGGAGATTTGACGTTTCAGGCATCAATCCTTCATCAGGAAAGCGGGGGGAAGGTAGGGGCAAGTGGGCTAAGAAATAAATAGGAGGGTGGGGCTGGAGATGGATGGATGGGAGCTTGGAAGGCGATAAGTAGATGCAGGTGGGGTGATCGGTGGGCGAGGAGTGTGAAATAGATAGGACAGCTGGAACCCTCAAATCATACAGCATCAACATCAACTTTACCAATTTCCAAATCTATTCTCCCCAAACCTCATCACAGTTCCAACCGTTCAACTTCGCACTGCCCTCTTGAACTGTCTTAATTGTCCACCTATCCACTCCACCCCCCCTCCGACATGTAGCTCTCACTACCAACTACATCTTCCTATCGCCATCCCAGTGACCCTCTCACCAGCCCAGCTCCTACCCTGCGATTCATCTTTCAGCCCCCTTTTCCGCCCGCCACATTACTGACGATGGGTTGAAACCTGATATTTCGACTGTCCTGCTCTTAGGATGCTGCCTGTCTGTTGTGCTCTTTCTGTGCCTCACTTCTCAACCATTGCAGACTGAGCAGATCCCGTATCTCACAAAATTATAATTTATTTTCCTCCCCCACACTCCACCTTCTGAGTAAACTTTATCACAGCAGCGAATTCTTTATAGAGACCAGGCACTATACCTAGGCTGCGCACTCTCCTGCACCTGATTGGAGTCTTGGGGTCTTCTTTACCAGTTTCACTAATGCCATTGGCTTAACCTCTTTTACCACATCTTTTCCCATAGTGCCTTCCTGCAATGCCCAGCACTGTGTGTCCCAGCTTTCTGCAGTGAAAACACCTTTTCGCAGTGCCCTTCTTCAACCATTGGCACTGTAATTCTATGTGTTCCACTCCCTTTTAGTGAGAACACCTGAGGCTTTCACCACCTTTCAACCCGCTTGAGCTTATTTTTCACCTGTGGTAAACTATTGCTAGTGTGTTTTACTCTATGTTTTGCAGTGTAGGATCTCCCCTTGCCTCAATTTCTATGCTTTACAGGATGAAAATCCTCCCAGAAGCTAAATTGCATCTCATGCATCAATGTATATTTACCTGCCATTTCTGTCGCGCTTCTCACTTCTTGAACATTATGTTCATTTACATGAATTCTTACCATCTCTGGAAGTAAGTTTTGAAACTCCTCAGCAGAATAATCTCCTTTTGAGCCTCTCAGGTATTATCCATTTTTATGGCCCGCAACCATCTATCAAAATGACTATGTTTAATTCTTCCAAACTCAACATAAGCCTGACCTGGTTCTCTCTCTATTTTTCTGAACTTCTGTCTATATTCTTCTAGTACCAATGAATAACTACTCAAAATAGTTAGATTCACATCTGCATAATCTCTTGAGCCGTCATCTGACAGCGCTGCTCATACCTCACTAAATATGCGCAGCAGCTTAGTCTGAACTCGCAGTATCCACAAGTTCACTGGACACGCCATCTACCGAGCCATTTTTTCAAACAACATGAAAGAGGTTTTGATTTTTCTTTCACCGAAATATGGTAAAGTATTAATATAGTTACATATATTTCTACGTTCTCCCTTCATCTCCATCCTGTTAATTTAACTTTCTAGTCTAATTCCCAAGTTCTGAATTACAAATTCTCTCTCTCTTTCTTTATCCTCTCTTTCTCTATCTTCTCTCTCTGTTCCCATCTCTTTCTTTATCTTCTAACTTCAGTTGCCATATTTGCAATTTAAGATTTTTTTCTAACTCTACGGCACTTGTCTGTTTCTCTGACACACCAAAGTGCTTGTTCAACTCCATTACAATTTCAGATTTCCTTTTGTCCCTGGTCAAACCCAATTCCAACCTATTTGCTAATTCTAAAAAAAATGTCCTGGTGTCTTTCTAAACTTCCTTGGCAAATTTGGCAACATCTTTAGTAATGTTAAAATCCATTTCTCTCACTTATAATTTAACCAACCACAGGTAAACAAAATTAAACGAATATTCCCACCGATTTTAACTGAAGATCTAGGTCACTAATTGCCACGTGTTGGAATCTGCTGGGACCTTTTGCATCCCAAATCTGTCCAAATCCCATACGGCAAGGCCCCAAACTGTTATGACATCGATGTCGAATCCTTCTGTTAATTAAAACCACACACCCAGAAAAGCTCATCACACATCATAATCTGTTAAAACATGAGAACTCCCAAATTCCACTAATAAAAGTAAAATAACAATTTAGCTCGTTGTGCTTGAAGGTTTGTTTTTAGATGTTTCGACACCTTGACGAGGTGATATCATCAATGAGAGTCTCCGCTGAAGCACTGGTGGTATGTCCCATCTCTCGAATTATAGGTCATGGTTTTTTAAGGTGGGTGATGTCATTTCCAGTACTTTTGCCTTACAGGAGAAGGTAGATAGGATATAAATTGACGTGTTTACTGATGGACTTCTGGTAAGAATGCTATTCCTCTAAGAAAGTCCTTGTGTGTCTTAGTATGTGTGTGTGCTGACCCAATCAAAGCGGTGTCCATGTTTGTCTGTATGTATGGAACATAGTGATAATGGGTCGTGCCGTTTGGTGGCCAGTTGGTGATAATGTATCCTGGTAAACACGACAACAGGACAATTTCATTGGCGGAAAAATAATGTTATATACACAGTTTAATCAATGCGTGCGTGTAGATAAGTAACATTTTTCATATGTGCACAACACTTTCTAAATGAGAGACACAATCAACGAAAAATGATGTACATGATGTATAAAATTTATAAAACAGTAAAACATTATTTGATCCTCATCTAAAGTGATATGTTCTCCTTCTCTCCATGTTCCCTCCTTTTCTTGAATTCTCTAATCTCTCTTTATTATCAGGATGCGTGTTATAAATTCTTGCTTCGGGTATCCCAACTTATTTCAGTTAATTCCCTTTCTACCGGGAATTCAATATATTGGCCTGCTGGGTTCTTTCCAAAGTTAGTGTCTGTCATACCATTGGAGATAAAATTTCTGCCATCAGACCCAGCATTTGAACACATTGCTCTCTTGTACATGCACTATACAAGGGACCACAGCACACAGACATTGCCAAAACATTGAGGGGTATACATCTAATCCTTTCAATAATCACGTTTTCTCATTTTTCACATTTTCTCATCTATATCTTCTCTCTAGTTGTCTCTTTTTATCTAGATAAGAAATTTAGCAATTGTTCTTCACATCCCTTCTCTCGAAACTCCTTCTTTTGTTTGATATCTATTGCTCTCTTCTTGATGTAATGTGATTACAATTGAGCAATGTAACTACAATGGCATGTGGGAGCAGCTGGCCACAGTCAATTGGAAGGGCAGCCGAGCAGGAAAATCTATGGAGCAGCAATGGCAGAAGTTTCTGTGGATAATTCGGAAGGTAATAAAATTCATCCAAAAGGTGATGAAACATACTCATGGGTGGACAAGGCAGCCATGAGTGATAAGGCATCAAACCAAAAGAGGAAACATACAATGTGGCGAAGATGATTGGGAATCCAGATAATTCATTGGCTCTGAAACTACATCAGGTTGGCTTCACTGATGCTACAGAGCTCTCAATCATGGTCAGGGAGAGAAACAGAGGGAAAGACTTTCATTTTAAACACCAAAGATGCTCTTACTCAAGGAAAATAGAATTCAGTATCATTAAACAATTGAATTAAAATTAGTGAATTGGTTTGGCAGAATGTGTCAGATTGGAAGCATGACCAGGGGAAAGACCTGCAGCAGAATGAGAGTATGAAAATTGAAGTGTTACCACATCAGAAACCAGAGTAGGTCACTGAGTACAGGGCTGATGGGTGAATGGGTCTCGATGTGAACCAAGGGATAGGCAGCAGAATTACATTGCAGATATTGCAGCTCAAAACTGCGTATTTATGTAGTGCTATAGATACAGCAACAGGAGAAGCAGAACAGCATTCAACCACAACCTGGAACATTTTTGCCGAGGGATAATCTCCTCAGTCTGTCATTACCATTAACACGACATGTGTTTCAGTAATGACTGTGGGTGAACATGTCAGGGTCAGAACCATGTGAACCTAAACGTGATGCTAACGCATTAAAGCTACCACACTTGACCAACAGATCTGATCGACGCTCTGCAGTCCTGCCACAATCATTCATAAATGGTGATGGACGATTAAACAAATGATTGGAGGAGAGGATTCCTTAAATATCCCCATACTACATAACAGAACTACCCTGACATGTTCGCCAGAACACCCTGTACCCTGGGGCAGCACGGTGGCACAGTGGTTAGCACTGTAGGGGTATGGGTGGGTTGCGCTTCGGCGGGTCGGTGTGGACTTGTTGGGCCGAAGGGCCTGTTTCCACACTGTAAGTAATCTAATCTAATCTAACCAGTGTAAAACACAAGGATGTAGTATGTGCATCATTCTCAGCCAGAAGTGTTGAGTTGATGATCCACCTCACCCTTCGCCATGATGCCCACAGAATTAGTTTTGCCAGTCTTCAACCAATTCGATTCACTGCACGTGACATGAAGGATCAGCTGAACACAGTATATACGGCAAAGACAATGGGCTCTGACCCCATTCCTGCAATAGGACAGAAGACTTGTGCTGCACAACAAGCCGGTCCGTGGAGAAGCTGCTTCATTCCAGCTCCAACTCTAACATCTACCTGGCAACGTGCAAAATTACTGAGCTATGTCAGGTCTCTTAAGCGGAGAATAATTACACTCTGACCATTTACCACCCTCTCACTCCAATCACGATAGTCACATTGGCGGGGGTTATTTAGACAGAGCTGTCAAGCAGCACAGAAATCCCCTGCTCAGTGTGGTTTCAGACAGGTCCCCATGTGGAGATGGTGTTGTTGTGGAAATGTCACTGGATGACTAATCCAAACCAGGATAATGCTCTGGCAGCTGGTGGAAGTTTAAAGCAATTGATAAAATATTAAGATGCAAAATCTGGTGTCAGTAACAGTGACCTTGAAACAATGCCGATTGTAAACACCAATTTCGTTCCCCAATGTAGTTTCAGGAAGTGAGTTTCCCGTGCTTTCCTGGTCTGGCCTAAACGTGACTCCAGACGCACAGACATGTTGTAAACTCTTCAATGGTCTCTGAATCGTCCAAGAAAGACACTCTATTGCATCAAACTGCTTCGAGATCTTAAAGAATAAACCTGGACAGAACTGCTAGCCCCAGCCGGTATCGGAAAAGGTCATAAGAAACACAGTCCTGTTGATCCTGTGGAGTCCTCCTTCCTAACATCTGAGAGCTTCTGACAACATTTCCAGAGCTTTCCCACAGACTGCACAGAAACATCGGGAAAGGACACATTGAGCCTTCTCATTGTCGTTCATTTTCAAACATCTCCACAATGCACTTATCCCAAACAATGAATATACCCGTTAATGTGAGTAACCTTGGGAAGCTATAAATTAGCATGTGCGGTAGTCCCTTTGGTCCATCGAGTTTGCTACCCAGTTCATTATAATGATGGCTTGCCTTTTATTTCCACATTGTTCTCCTGCTCTCCCACCATCCCTTTACTGTCTCTATATCCTTATTTATATTCAGCGTCATGGCTTCCACGTTCGAATGCATTCCCCCTGTTCACCAGTCTCTGAGGTTAGACATTTATTGGCATCTCAATGCAGAATGACCTGTCTGTATCTAATACTGTGGCCCCTTGTTTTAGACACCACAGCCTGGGGAATCATCATCACTGCTTTAAATCTGCCTCGCCCTGTCAGAGTGTGATATATCTCACTGAGATCTCTACCCTTTTCCTAAACCCAATAGAATATAAGCCCAGTTGCCCCAAACTCTGCTCCCACAACAAGCCTGTCATCCCAGAGATCAATCTGGTTATCCATCGCTGCTTCCCTCAATGTCAGGTTTGCTTTTTATTAGGTACGGAGACCAAAGCTCCACACAATACTCTAAAATGTTCGAGATGGGGTCTCACCAAAGCCCAATACAGCTGCAGTAAGACACTCTTACTCCTGGATTCAAATCACCCTGAAATGAAGGTCAGCACATCATTGATATTCCCAACTGCTTTCTGTTCCTGCAAACTCACTTTTAGTGACTGGTGTACAGGGAGATCCAGATCCTTTGCAATGTTATAGCTCCCCACCTGATGGGCCTATGTACACCGCGGAGCGTGCCAATTCCATTCCCAGTATTCACTTCTGGGTTCAGACCTCACTGTGCTGCAGGGACCTCGGAGGGTTGCTCAGAAGGAAACAACAAAAAGGAGCATACGTCCCTTAGTAGATCAACATGTTTCAAACATACTTTTTTCAAACGATAGGATTCCAATCTATTGTTCCCACCAAAGGCACACCGTCACCACTACCCACAATGCTCTCCATCTGCCACGTATTTGCCCATTCAGTCGACTTGTCTTAGTCACCTTGAAGCTTTTTTACAACCTCCTCACCTACTCACAATCCAACATCCTTTTATTTCTGTCAGCAGGCTGGGATATATTGTATTTGATTCCCGCAAGCAAATGTTCAATGGACATTGTGAACAGTTGGGACCCGAGCATCGATCCCTGTGATACTTCAGCAACCTTTCTCTTTGAAAAGAAATGTTGCTTTTCAATTCATTTATGTCGTGAATCTGGGTGTGACTGGCTGGGCCAGCATTTATTGTCCCTGATGCTTCTTGTTAAGGTGTTGGTGAGCTGCCTTGTTGAACCGCAGCAGCCCACTGTGGATTCAGTGATGGTGATATCATTGAATGTCAAGGGGCAGTGGTTAGATTGTATTTTAGTGGTGATGGTCATGGTCTGGCATTTGTGTGGCCTGAATATTACTTGCCACTTGTCAACCTGGATACTCTCCAGATCTTGCCACATTTGGACATGGATTGTTTCAGTATCTGAGGAGCCAGAAATGTTGCTGAACATGGTGTAATCATTGGCGAACATCCCCACTGCTGACCTTATAATAGAGGGAAGGTCATTGATGAAGCAACCCTGAAGATGTTTGGGCCTAGGCTCACTTTTATCAACCATAAGCATCTTCCTACGTGTCAGGTATGATTCTAACCAGCGGGGTGTTTGCCCCGATACCCATTGATTCCAGTTTTGCTAAGGTGCCTTGATACCACACTTGGTCGGAGGCTGCCTTGTTTTTAAGTGCTATCACTCTCATTCCACCTCTGGGATTCAGCTGTTTTGTCCATGCTTGAATCAAGGTAATGAAATCAGCAGCTGAGTGACTCTCGTGGAGCCCAAACTGGTCGTCATTGATCAGGTTATTTGCTGAGCAGGTGCTGCTTGAAAGTACTGACTCCTTCCATCACTTTACTGATGATCGAGAGTAGACTGATGGGATGGTAATTGACCGAATTGGATTTGTCCTTCTTTTTATGTATAGGATATACTTGGGTAATTTTCCACTTAATCGGGGAAATGTTGTCGTTGTAACGGTATTGAAACAACTTAGCTAGGGCAGTGACAAGTTCTACCGAGCAGGTTTTCGGTACTATTACCAGAATGTTGTCAGCATGTGTCTCCTATGGAGTATCCAATGTCTCCAACCGTTTCTGGATATCCCGTGGAGTGAATCAAATTGGCTGATGACTAGTAACTGATTTGCTGTGGACCACTGAAGGACGCCGAGATGGATCATCCACTCAGCATTTCTGACTGAAGATTGTTGCGATTTCATTAACTTTATCCTATGCACTGAAGTGCTGGTCTATTCCATCATTAAGGATGGGGATACTTGTAGAATCTCCTCCTCCAATGACGTGTTTAATTCTCCATAACTATTCTCAACTAGAAGTGGAAAGACTGCAGAACTTAGGTCTGAACCGTTGGTTGTGGATCATTTAGCTCTGTCTATCAGTTACTGCTTATGCCAATTGGCACGTGAGTAGTCCTGGCTGGTGGCTTCACCAGGGTGACACCTCATTTTCAGGTATACCTGGTGCTGCTTCTGCCTTCCTGCATACTCAATTGAACCAAAGTTGATCCTCTGGCTTGATGGCAACTGTAGTGAGGGGGGTATGCCAGGCCATGAGGTTGAGCTGGAGTACAATTCTGCTGCTATTGCTGACCCACAGCACCTTATGGAAACACAGACTTGAGCTGCTAGATCTGTTTAAGTCTGTCGTATTTAGCACCGCGATAGTGCAGCTCAAAATTATGAAGGTTATTTTCAATGTGAAGGTGTGTCTTTGTCTCTGCAATGACTCTGCAATGATCACACTTACCGATACTGTCATGGGCAGATTCTTCTGCAGCTGGCAGATTAGTAAGGATGTGGTCAAGTATATATTTTCCTCTTGCTGGTTCCTTCACCAGCTGCCACAGACCCAGACTCGCAGTTATATTCTTTAGGACCCGACCAGCTTGATTAGTAATGCTGCTGCCGAGTCACTCTTGGTAGTGGACATTGAAAACCCAACCCAGAGAACATTTTATGCCTTTGCCACCCTCAGTGCTTCCTCCAAGTGTTGGCCAGTATGGAGGAGTACTGAATCATCCGTTGGGAGAGGTTGCTACATGGTAATAAGCAGGAGGTTTCCTTTCCCACGTGTAAACTAACGCCATGAGACTTCGTGGGATACAGAATCACTGTTGAGGACTACCAGAGCAATTCCATTAAAACTGTATCCCAGAGTGCCGTCACTTCTGCTGTGTCTGTCCTGTTGGTGAGACAGGAGATGTCAGAGGAAGTTGATGGGGTGTCTGGGACATAGTCATACTCACAAAATCATACCTTACAGACATTGTCAGGCTGTTGCTTGACGGGTCTGTTTATTTCTATTCACTGTTTCCTGCCAGCTGTCCCACTCTAGAAATATGTCCATATATTCGCCCAATCCACTCAGATTTAATTTTGCAAACTGGGCTTGGAGCTTCACCAAAATATTTTTGTGAAAATCCAAATGTTTTACACCCATTGCTTCTCATTCATTTGTCTCTCAGTCTGTTTCTCAAAAATAATTCCCATTTC
The DNA here is from genome assembly GCF_020745735.1 of Hemiscyllium ocellatum. Lineage (NCBI taxonomy): Eukaryota > Metazoa > Chordata > Chondrichthyes > Orectolobiformes > Hemiscylliidae > Hemiscyllium > Hemiscyllium ocellatum. Next base: position 29,636,410 of record NC_083446.1, read on the forward strand.
ATAAATCTATGTTAATGTTTTCTATGATCATTACTTCAGCCCCATTAATTTCTCCTCAACCATTTACTTACTATGTTCTATGTTCCAAGTTCTCTATCTTCTTCCCACACCAGAATTGGTTTTCCTTGTATGGTTTGAAAGTTCTGTGAAGACAGAACTGAAATAGTGGCTTCATAGTTCTGCCATTTCCCTGTTCCACATTCTCCATTCTCTGGTTTCAAACTGTAGGGAAACTGCACTTGTTTTCTCATATTTTTCACATTGACATTATTTATCAAGTTATTACAGTTCACTCTTATAACCCTTGTGAATATACTCTTCAGAAACCCATCAATTCCTGCCTAAGGCTGCTCAATTATTGACCTTGTGCAGCCATACACTCACAGGAGTATATATTCTGTACTGTCAGAAATAGAGCACGATCTATATTAGTCCCACTTTCCTACACCAGGCCCATAGCTGGGAATGTTATGACACTTCCAAGTGCTCGTTCAAGCACTTTTTAATGGTTGTGAGGGTACCCGTGATAACTCTCCTCTCAGGAAGTAAATTCCTGACCCCAACGCCCTCTGGGTGAAAAATAAGCAACCTTTAAATTCTCACTAAACTTCAAACCCTTCACTTTAAAAGTGTTCTCCTTTGTTCTTGACCCTCTGACTAAAAGGGACAGCTGCTGTCAATCCTACTTGTCCATGCCCCTCATCATCTTATCCTTCTGAGTCACATCCCCCTCAGTCTTCTCTGCTTCAAACTAAAGAACCCGAGCTTATCCAGCCTCTCTCCACAGCTAATATGCTCCATCCCAGGGAACATCCTGGTGAATCTCCTCTGCACAATCTCCAGGACCATCACATCCTTCCTATAATGTGGCTCCCAAAACGACACGCAATATTCCGTCATATCTTAATTGAAGCGCTATAGGCTCTTCTCATCTACGCCCCGATTAATAAATGCTACACCCAAGGTCCAATTCTTAACAAACCTATTACCCTGTCCAGTCGCATTCAGGGATGTGTGGAGAAGCACCCTCTGATAATCCTAGTGTGCTGTCATTCATTGAGTCCTCCCCTATCTGCTCCTTCTTCCAAACTGCATCGCCTCATATTTATCAGGTTTATATTCCATCTGCCATCGATCCAATCCATCTGTATCTTCCTGTAACATAAGACTTTCCTCCTCACTACCAACCAACCGGGCAAATACAAAGTTACTTACCACAACCGCCACCTCATACAATCAATAACCCCACCCCATTCACATCTGCACCATTTATGAATACCACAAACAATAAGGGACACATCACTGATCCCTGTGGTACACAAGGGGACACTGGTCTCCAGTCACACAAACAGCCTTCTCCACCATCCTCTGTCTCCTGAGGTGCCACTGAGACAATTTTCGTTGTAACTTGGCAAGTTATCCTTGATTCCATGAGAGTTTACTTTATTCTTCACTTTCCCATGTGGAGCTTTGTCAATGTCCTTGCTGCAAAACTAATTAAGAGACCTCCTCAAACTAATGAACCAAATTATATAAATATCGAGTTTTGTTAAATTCAGTGTGTTTTGTCCCTGCCTTGTGGAGATCACACCCACTTGCAAGTGCGAAATAAAGGGCACTACTGATTCAGATCTTGTCTCGGACTGCAAGTATTGCAGTGCGTGAGCTTTGTTTCTCATAATTAGATGTGACTTCCTTCTGACAAAGTCATGATGATTATCCCTGATCAAACCATGCGACTCTGATCGGAGTTCAATTTTCTCCTTCCCTATTTTCTCCAGTAGTTTCCCTAAGAGTGATCTAATACTCGTTCGTATATAGTTTCCCTGGTCTATCTCTACAATCCTTACTGTGATGTGGAATTGCATTAGCTGTTCTCCAGCCCTCTGGCACCTCCTCTATGGTCAGATTCAAATTTATTTTTTCATTCAGGTTCTTTCCTCTCTTGACTCCAACAGCAGCCTTCGATACAACTCAGTCAGAAATGGACATCAGTTGAATTTTCTACCAGCCAAAGCGTCAAATTCCTACTCGCATTTTACGATAAATCTGTTCAGGAGCTTCCCCATTCATCTTCTCGAATTCTGTAGCTGCCTCCTCCTCCTTCCAAGTAAAACAGATGTGAAGCTCTCATGTCACAATCTCTCAATGCTCTCCAGCTTCACACACAGATTACCTCCTGGATTTCTGATGGAAAATAACTGTTCACTGATTGTTCTGTCTACGTGTTGTCCGTGTAGAATTTCATAGGCTCCTCCCTAATCTCGCCTGTTTGCAGTTCTCCATGTTTCTCTGTTATTCAGTCCCCTCTATGTTTCTAAGTTTCTAAAGTTCACTACTGTCACCTCTCAAGATCTGAAATTCGACATCACAGGCTGAGTTTCCCAATCAAATAATCTTGCCATTTTAGGGATTAATCTGGAGAATGCCTTTTGCAGTTCCTCTGTACTCATTATATTCTTTTTTTAGATGGAGACTCCACAGCAATACACAATACTCTCAGTTTTGTCTCAGCAACATGCTATGCAACGGGCGCACGACATCTTATACATTCCAGCTAAATTCATATGAATATAAACCTAATTTTTATTTTCCGATTTTTGAATATGTTCTGTCCAATACATCTCGCTTTAACGTTTGTTGTGATATTAGTATGTGAGTTCTTAAAAAAATGCTCCTGAATATCGAAAGATACGTTGTCAATTGGTTCCACATTGTTGATGTCTACAAGAATCATTTTCAAACTATTCCAAAAAATTGTTCGCCACTTCTGGGTTTCCTTTCATCGATGCATTATCACACTCCCGAGTTTTTCCATTATCTTCTATATATCTAGTAGCATGTACTTTGTAATTGAGTCCAACAGACACCCGACTGCGTATGACAAGTTACCTGGTCTGCACTTCACCACTCTCCATCTTCACCCCTACTTAAATTGGCAGATGATATTTATAACCATCCCTTATCCCTAATGGTTAACTGCCTTTCGGGAATGTGTCGGAAAACAATGTGAAAATCCGTGCGATCAATATGATTATTGCTGCTTCCACTGAAATGTTTGGATGAAGTAAATCTAGTCTGTCAGACTTATCAACATTCAATCCAGCTGTCTTTTCAAATGCTACCTTATCACTGACATGAATGATCTTAGACTTTACTTACACAAGTCCCATGGTCAGTTGGTAATTCTGGGAGAGTTTCTGGATATTCTTCCATGAAGACAGGCACAAAGAGTCTGTTTCATTTCCCTGAAATGTCTCTGTTCTTTACAATAAATTGTCCTGTCTGCACACTCACTGTTCGACGTTTGATCTTATTTTAATTTCTGCTTCATACATTGTTAGAAGCTTTAGAGATTTTTAATGTTTTTTTTTGTTTGCATGCTTTTTCTCTTTTTGATTTTTTTGCTTACTTTCTTGGTCCTCCATTGCTGACTCCAATATTTCTCTGAATCTAGTGGCTTACTACAATACTTGCCATTTTTCTAAGCTTTTTCCTTTGATCTAATAGGTAGATTGGGTAGGGTGGGGGGTGAAAGTGATAGATCGAAGAGGCGGGTGGAGTGCATACGTGGGAAGGAAAATGGACACAATAGGAACATTCTAGATGGTGGTGATGAGTTGGAATGTTGGACTGGGATAAGACGGAATTTGGGTAAATGGGGAAACTGGTGAAATCCACATTGATCCACTGTGGTTAAAGGGACCCATGGGGGACGATGAGGCTTTCGTCCTCCATTACTCAGGTGGTTTGGGTTTGGCGATGGAGGAGGCCCAGGACCTGCATATCCTTAGTGGAGTGAGACGGGGAATTAAAGTGTTTAGCCACAAGTCTTTGAGGTTGGCCAGTGTGGCTGTACCAGAGGTGGTCTCAAAATAGATCCACAAGTTGACGTCCTGTGGCGCCAATGTAGAGAAGACTACATTGGGTTTAATGGATCCAGTAGATAAGGCATTCTGTCTCCCTTCATCACCTATCACTTTCCACCCCTCATTCATTTACCTCTCACTTTCCAGGCTTCCTCCTCCGCCACGTCCCCTCCCATTTATCTCTCACCTCCCTTGGTCCACAAGCCTCATTCCTGATGAAGAGCTAATGCCTGAAACGTCGATTCTCATGCCACTAATATGCTGACTGACGAGCTGTGATTTTCCAGCAGCACATTCTTCGACCTTGATGTCCAACATCTGCAGTCCCGAACTTCTCCTCACACCTTCATGGCTTGAATGATTCATAATGGTTCATAATGGTTACTTCAAATAAAACAAAAACTGTTGTGTACACAAACATCAGAAAACCAATAGAGGCAGCACTGTGGCTCAATGTCGAGCAGTGCTGCCGAACAACAACAGGGACCCCTATTTGATTCCAGTCTCGGTTGACTGTGTGGAGTTTGCAGATTCTCCCGGTGTCAGGGTGGGTTTCCTCCAGGTACTCCGTTTCCCTCCCACAGTCCAAAGTTGTGCAGGTTAAGTGAATTGGCCATATTGAATCGTCAATAGCGGTAGGTGCATTAATCAGAGTGAAACAAGTCTCGGTGGATTACTCTTTGAAGAGTTGATGTGGACTTTTTGGCCCGAAGGGCCTGTGTCCATACTGTAGGGAATTTAATCTCAAATAAACAGTTGCAGTCACAGTTCCCAAAAGGTCATTAACAGCAAAGTTTTTAATTAGCTCTTTCTGATCATCCAACACCAATTCTTCAATAACTTTATCTCGACGTTGGTGCTCGAAATAATGTTCATGCAAGCCATCTCACGCATTATCATGAAATCCATTTTCCCAGCATTAGCATTTATTTGGGTTAACACAGCTTAGATATAATTTAAACAGTACATTATTACTGCAGTGCCCACAAACGTGTGTATCCAATTTCATGCTTTATAACACGCCCAATATTTGTATTGCAGCTTTCTCTTTGATATATAACTCCATCTTTGTTTGCTTCTCATTGCCGTTTCTGAGCTCAACCTTATATGATTCAGTGAAATCTCAGTGAAGTTGGTTCTGGAAAGATGAATGGTAGAAATCATCTCGCCACATCATTTATGATCTTCTCAAGCTTTATTCTGAGATTTTCTCCAGATCTCCCGTTATGCTGGTGGAGTAGAGAAGAACAATGATTTTTCAACAATGATGTGTATTCCCTGCGAGACACAGCTGAGACTGCTCTAACCTGGGTGGGAATCTTACAGCAGGCTGGTAAATGGTTGCTGCTGCTGTACAGGGCCTTCGTGACATTATATCTTGAGTCGTGTGCACAGATTTAAACTCCTCACTGATATTGTTACATTGTTACATTGGAAGCAGTTCTGAGATGGTTCCCTCAACTGGTTCGTGTAATGAAGCTGTTAGTTTATAAAGAAAGGATGGTCAGGTTGATCCAATACACATTGGACTTCACAAGAATGAAAGACGACCTTATTTCAACCGAGATGACGAGAAGGAGTCAGCAACAGAAGCCAATTGCACAAATTATGGAGAAATCCATGCTATTCTCCAGCCTGTTACACAGGGTCGACAGAAGGATATTCAGGCTTTCAACACTGTTACATCAGAACAGGACGAATCTATTCAGCCCTTGGAGCCTGATATGCAGTTACAGGAGGAGGCCAATCAGCCCCTCGAGCCTATAACACTGGATCCAGAGTGGACCATAAAGGACCAGTATCCTATTAACACAGCAACACAATCAATACATTCAGCCCTGTCAAAGTTTGTTACACAGGAACTGGAAGAGGCCACACAGTGACTGCGATTGTTACACTGGGAAAACAGGAGGCTATTCAGACCCACTGAGCCGGTTGCAAGTGAATTGGATAAGGATACAATCTATCTGAGACACTATTTATGAGAAACGAGGAGGTAATTCAGACGCGTGTCTGTTGTAAGGGAACAGGAGAAGACCAATCACTCCCTCGGTTCCATCTCAGGATGCATGAGGAGACTGTTCAGTTTCCCAGCCTGTTATGGAGGAATATGCGAAGACCCATCATCCCCTCGAGCTGTTACACAGGAAGAGGAAGATTCCATAATCCCCAAACCTATAACACATCAACAGGAGGAGGTCATTCAGGACTTGGATCCGACAACATCGGATTGCCAGAAAGAACGTCAGCCCATCGATATTGTGCACTAGCAGGATGATGAGTTCCTTCAGCCACACATGGTTCTTACACAGCAATTGGAGCAGATCTCATAAAGCCTTGTGCATGTTAAACAGGAATTCAAAGAAACATAAAGGTTTTCGAAAGGGAAGAACCTATAATAATAGTATACATTAGGGACTAAAGTGTAACGATAAACTATAATAATTTAAGGCAAACTGTTAGAATCCATTGTTCAGGAAATTTGCAAAGTTAAACCAAATCCATCGGAGTAAACGTGGTTTTACAAAGGATAAATCATGATTAAAGTGTTTGCTTGAGTTACTTAAAGATGTGACAAACAAGGTGAATAGTAGGATTCCTGGAGATGTAATGTATCTGGTCTTCGTGAAGGCATTGAATATGTCCCCTCTCCAACGAGGAAGTGGTAAGATCAGACAACATCGGTTTAGGAGCATTTTATTAGCTTGGATGGAGATTGGTTAACCAGCAAAATGCAGTCAGATGAATTAAATGCGTCATTTTCTTTTGGAAAATGCAATTCATGGGGTGCCGTAGATTTTAGTTCTCATGCCTCAACTATTTGCTATCGATATTATCACTCGGTTGAAGGGATAGAAAAGACATCAGCTACATTTTCAGACTGCAGTAACATTGGTGGGAAATTACTTCGGAAGGATTATGCAAGACGTTTAAAAACTATATGGATAACTTGGGTTAATGAGCCAACATTTACCAAGGAAAAATAAAGTGGATAAATATGGCCAGCGTAATAGAAAGGCAAATTATTATAGAAAAGGAGAGAAACTTCAAAGTGCTTAGGTGCAGAGGGATCTGGGTGTCTGCTTGCATATCACAGACAACTTGTATGCAGGTACTGTAGGTATTGAGAACTGCAAGTTTTTAATTTGTAAAAGAATGGAGTAGAAAGATCGGGAGTGTTGCTGTAGCTATGCAAGGCATTAGTGAGGCTGCAACTGGAGTACAGTTTGGGTGTCCTGCGGAATGAGGTATTTGCATTGGAGGCAATTGAGAAGAGGTTAATTAGGTTGATTCCATATTTGAAGTGTTTGTCTTATGAAGAGAAATTAAGCAGTTCAGGCTTCTACTATTGAGTTTATAAGAATGAAAGGAGATGTCATTGAATTCTGTAAAATGCTAAACGAAATTGAAAGTATAGATGTGGAGTGGATATTTTTTCATACGGCGCAATCTACAACAAGAGACCAGAGTTTTAGGACGGAGAGATGGCAGGAATGTAGAAGCGAGGCCACGATGATATCAGCTATGATTTTATTCAGTGGTGGAGCAGATTCGAGGGATTGGATTCCTGACTGTTGCTCCTCGTTCATATTCAGCCATTTGACTGCGTTACACAGTAATGGGGGAGGACTGTTTAACAAACAGGAAGCAGGCACTCTGGAGAAATCAGTCTTAGTCAGTTTGACAGAACGTCACCAGTAGAGTCACATTGCGACCAGTGCTGGGTCCTCAAGTATTTACCATCGATATCAATGATCAGGAAGGATGGAACAGATATATAGATACAGAGTTTGGTGATGTCACTGTGATAAGTAAAACATTAAATTAACAAGAGAGGGTGGAGAGTCTGCAAGTAGATACAGAGAGGTAAAGGCAATGGATAATAATGTGGCACGTACAATATAACATGATATAACCTGTCATTTCACTTACAGGAATAATAGAAAACAATATGTTACTGAAATAGCGAGTGATTAGATGACTTAATAATACTGGGTACTGGGGGGTTCACTCACTCCCGTTCAGATACGGGAGGTTTTGCTCCATCCCTGATCGTCTGCTCCCAGACACTCCAAGTTACCCCATTGCTCTCCGTACACACGGAATATTTTGATGTGGTTGGTTGGTGGTGGGGATGGTGTTTTGAAACGTGTATGAAGGGGCCAGCCTTTATCCAAGATACATTCCCTCCTCTCTATATGGAGACCCGAAGACGATGGGAATGGCTGCCTGCTTGTGAATGAAGAGGCAATGGCTGCTGTCAGAATAGGGGTATTCACCAGAATGATGCACTGTGCATCATTAATAGAGAGAGAGAGATCCTTCAGTTTCGCGACCTCTCCCCATTGACATGGGTACTCTGCAGATGCCATGTACACTACCGGGAATCCCATTATACTGGATACACTTGGAAGCTCCCTGCTGTGGGAGAAACAATGTATTTATCTCATCCACTACATACATCATCCATCACCGTTTGATGACACTGATGTTGAGATACTGGGATATGGCGGATATGTCACCCAATCGTGCCTGGAAAGTTCTGGATCACAGAAGCTGAATGAAACTGTGACCCTAACAGCTCCTGGCAGCACTGACTTCCTCCTGGTGTGAAGCCGCAGGTCATGTTGAAAGAGGTGACACCGCTCTCTGACCAGCTCCTTGTTCAGTCAGTGTCCCTCACACTCTGATCCCAGGTTAAGTGGAGCTTGGGAAGCTGTTCCTGGAAAACCGGGGTGGATCCAGCAGATCCCTTTCCCCACACACACTCGTTGCGTAGTTCCAAAGCTTCACCTCTCTGCAGCCTCTGCTCCATTTGTTGTTCATGGTACAGACCCAGATGCTGTAACAACAGTCCGCATACTCCATCCAGTGTTGGGTCACTAAAGCCTCAGGTCTCCCTGAATATCTGAGACAGCTCACAGTACATCCACCAGCAAACCAGCCCCAGCCCCTCCACTAACTTTTCAATAACAGGAGTCGTTAGAAACCCCTCAGCTTCAAATGTTGTGACCAGACCAGATCCCCGCAAAATATTATAAGAAGGCCCCTTAGACCCAAACCTTTCCTTATTTTAAACATATATGTAAATTGTGCTTTCCAGATATGTTGTGACTGGTCAAACCTCTCGACAGTAAGTAAAATATAATCTATTTAAAAGCTTTAGTTAAAATATAATCAGAGAAAAGAACATGTTGGGATAGATTATATGTTTGAACACTTACACATACAATAGATACCGTACCTTCTTGATATACACTGCTTGGCACAAAGATATATTTAAAAACAGATTTTTACATGCAATTTCCTTATCCAGGAGAAATCAACATCAACAGTGATCTCAGAGAGAAAAGCAGCAAGGATCATGCATCGAAACCTTCAACCCTTCTGGGATCTCCAGCAGCTTCAGAATGCTGCAGATAAAAACAAAACGAGAGTTCCTGGTCTGGGAGAGCTGGGCACTGCCCTTCCATTGTTACCACCGTTTTAATGAAACCTAAATGCTTATTTACGTATTTCTCTTATTTACGTAAACTGTTTTCAGACAACAGTTCTGCACTTCTGCTTTTAAAAACTCTCTTCAAAAAATACTAAGCGAAAATAACCTCTTTACAGTGATAGTATCCTCACAACGCCCCCTTTAATAAAACGGTCCATCAATATACAAAGATAGATTCATTTTAGACCTCCTAATCTTCCTTCATGAGTAGACTGAAATGCATATATATTACATTGACTCTGAGCATACAAATGTTCACAAATGATTTCAGTCATTTTACTCCTGCCACAGAATGCCATTTTTCGTTCTTCATCCAAGTCTCCAAAACGTGTCAGAACTTAAGTTTTCTCACCCTGTCAACTGTAAAATTTCAAATTGAATGCAGCAATAATAAGCGCAATCAAAACAGGTTGGTATTCTTCTCCCTAAACTTCTCCAAAAACTTTAAGTGGTCACGATCATTGATAAAGATTTGTCTCAGGTATGTTATGCGCAATTTAAATGCTGAAATATTGTAACGCCAACACCAAGCTCAAGGCCTACTTCCCCATTGTGGAATAAATCTGTTGAATGGAGCCCTTCTCATCTCTCCAAAAGTCCTTCTGAATAACATATCTCCTGATGTCTCATCATAGAAGAATTACATGCTTGTGCACCTCACAATACTGAAAGTTCTTTACCTGCTACTCCTGGCCTATGCTAATAAACGTTACTTTCACAGGTATATGTTTTAAGTCGATCTCGCATATTCTTCTTTATCTCTCACAGAAACCACACTTTAATTTCTGAACCAAACCATCAACAGCAGCCATTTCAGCTTCTAAGCTTGCCATTGTAACTCTCTGCTCTTCCACATGAATTCTCACGACTGCCGGAAGTGAATTGTTGAACTTCTCCGAAGAAAGAATCTCTCAAGAATGCCATAGGTTTGCTCTGTTTTTAACACCCTTACCCACCTTTCAAAAGAACTTTGTTTGATTCTTTCAAACTCAACGTGCATTTAACCAGCAACGATATTTTAGATTCCTGAAACACTGTCTGTAGGCTCCTGGCACAAGCTCATATACACTTCAGATGGCTTTCTGCATTCCTCATACTGGCCAGATACCTCCTCGCAAGCGATGCAAATACTTACCAGCTTTGTTTGGATCAAGTAAATCCACATGGTCACTGGCCACTGCATTTATTTAGCCACTTTCTGAAATGAAATTAAAAAGGCTTCCCCATCATTCTCATCAAATTCAGATAATGCCTGGATGTATTTAAACAGAACTGAAAATGTGTTGCTGGAAAAGCGCAGCAGGTCAGGCAGCATCTAAGGAACAGAAAATTCAACGCTTCGACCATAAGCCCTTCTTCAGGAATGAGGTAAGTGTCTCCAGCAGGCTAAGATAAAAGGTAGGGAGGAGGGACTTGGGGGAGGGGTGATGGAGATGTGATAGGTGGAAGGAGGTCAAGGTGAGGGTGATAGGCCGGAGTGGGGTGGGGGCGAAGAGGTCAGGAAGAAGATTGCAGTTTAGGAAGGTGGTGCTGAGTACGAGGGATTCAACTGAGACAACGTGGGGGGAGAGGAAATGAGGAAACTGGAGAAATCTGAGTTCATCCCTTGTGGTTGGAGGGTTCCCAGGCGGAAGATGATGCGCTCTTCCTCCAACCGTCGTGTTGTTATGGTCTGGCGATGGAGGAGTCCAAGGACCTGCATATCCTTGGTGGAGTGGGAGGGGGAGTTAAAGTGTTGAGCCACGGGGTGGTTGGGTTGGTTGGTCCGGGTGTCCCAGAGGTGTTCTATGAAATGTTCCGCAAGTAGGCGGCCTGTCTCCCCAATATAGAGGAGGCCACATCGGGTGCAGTGGATGCAAGAGATGATGTGTGTGGAGGTGCAGGTGAATTTGTGGCGGATATGGAAGTATCCGTTGGGGCCTTGGAGAGACGTAAGGGAGGAGGTGTGGGCACAAGTTTTACATTTCTTGCGGTTGCAGGGGAATGTGCCGGGAGTGGAGGTTGGTTGGTGGGGGGTGTGGACCTGATGAGGGATTCACGGAAGGAGTGGTCTCTTCAGAACGCTGATAGGGGAGGGGAGGGAAATATATCCCTGGTGGTGGGGTCAGTTTGGAGCTGGTGGAAATGACGGCGGATGATACGTTGTATGTGGAGGTTGGTGGGGTGGTAGGTGAGAACCAGTGGGGTTCTGTCCTGCTGGCGTTTGCAGGGGCGGGGCTCAAGGGCGGAGGAGCCGGAAGTGGACGAGATGCGGTGGAGGGCATCGTCGATCACGTCTGGTGGGAATCTGCGGTCCTTGAAGAAGGAAGCCATCTGGGCTCTACGGTATTGGAACTGGTCCTCCTGGGAGCAGATGCGGTGGAGACGAACGAATTAGGAATATCGGATGGTGTTTTTACAGGGGGCAGGGTGGGAGGAGGCGTAGTCTAGGTAGCTGCAGGAGTCAGTCAGTTTATAGTAGATGTCCGTGTTGATTCGGTGGCCCGAGATAGAAATGGAAAGGTCTAGGAAGGGGAGGGAGGAGTCTGAGACGGTCCAGGTGAATTTGAGGTCGGGTGGAAGGTGTTGGTAAAGTGGATGAACTGTTCAACTTCCTCGTGGGAGCACAGGTCAGCGCCGATACACTCATCGATGTAGCAGAGGAAAATGTGGGGTGTGGTGCCAGTGTAGTTGTGGAAGATGGACTGTTCCACATATCCTACGAAGAGGCAGGCATAGCTGGGTCCCGTGCAGGTGCCCATGGCAACTCCTTTGGTTTGGAGGAAGTGGGATGATTGGAAAGAGAAGCTGTTGAGGATAAGGGCCAGTACAGTCAGTCGAAGGAGGGTGTCAGTGGAAGGTCTCAAAGCCCTCTGGTTCTTCCTTTCCCTTCGTGATGGGGGATGGACGTGTACATGGACTGGATGTCCATGGTAAAGATATGGCGTTGGGGACCGGGGAAGTGAAAATCATGGAGGAGGTGGAGGGCTTGGGTGTTGTCCCGAACGTAAGTGGAGAGTTCTTGGACTAAGGGGGTCAGGACCGTATCGAGGTATGCAGAGATGAGTTTGGTGGGGCAGGAGCAGGCTGAGACAATGGGTCGGCCAGGGCAGTCAGGTTTGTGGATTTTGGGCAGGAGGTAGAAAGGGGCGGTGCGGGGTTGTGGGACTATGAGGATTTCCCATCCACTGCTACCAACAAAGGACCCGATACCCAGTAGCAGCAAAACCAATGTAGTTTACAAAATCCCATGCAAGGACGGCACAAAACACTAAATAGGACAAACAGGAAGACAGCTAACAACCCGCATCCATGAACACCAACTGGCCACGAAACGACACGACCAGCTATCCCTCGTAGCTATACACTCAGATGACAAACAACGTGAATTCCAGTGGGACAACACCACTATTATAGGACAGGCCAAACCGAGAACAGCCAGGGAATTCCTAGAAGCATGGCACTCATCCACGAATTCGATCAACAGACACATCGACATAGACCCTATATACCGACCACTGCAGCGGACAGCTACTGGCAACCGGAAGCGGCAGATTCAAACCAGTATAAATGCCGGAGGAATCAGCACAGAAGCGCTTCACAGGAGGCTCCCATGCACTGAAGATGTCACCTAGAAACGGGACGAAACGTTCGCAAGAAAAACTCCCAGCTCGGCGAACAGAACCACAACAACGAGCACCCGAGCTACAAATCTTCTCACTAACTTTGGACCATATAAGATCTTGAGAAGAGTGTACTTGATGAATACCAGATGGATATTTTTTCTTGAGTGGTTGAATAAAACTGGGGAAATAGTTTAAGAAAACGTCAGGTTCAAAGGAAAGGTCATTGAAAATTGAAATCTGAATTCTCTTCCTACATTCTGAGAGACAGGCTGAGCCTATCCAGCAATTGCTCTCTATATATAAGAATACTCATTTTAACACAAATATTGTGAAGTCATGAAACGATTATTTTTTCGTAATACAAGCACATATTGACACATCTTCAAAACAAGTAGGACCATTTATTATGAATGAATTGATTCTGTAACAATGTACTGACCTGGAGTCGCGAAAGTGATGGAGTCATATAGATCAGACAATGTTCAATGAGAGCTCACATGGTCCAGTGTGAGACGGATAACGTTCCGGCTTGAACTTAAAAATGAAAAATGTATTCTATCTGTGGAGGAACAGTCTATTGCTCCCTTTCTGTTTCCCTGTCGCTTATCACAGCAATGCCTGGGAGTGAGCAAAAAAGCCCAGTCGTCTTTCCCACTGATGGAGGATTCCTGATGAGGATTCATTGGAATCTCCCCACTGCCTGAATCAAAGCAATTCAGCCAAATTCAACTGTTTCAGGAAGAAATCCCATTGTCAGAACGTTGTGCGAGCAGAATAACTATGGAAGTAATTATTCAGACTAGATAGTGAGGGTAACAAACAGAAGATTCTGTGGCTGCAAATGGGAATCCTAAATGACATGTAGCCTCCTGCATGCCAGGGTCCAGGATGTCTTAGAGCGGCTGCAGAACGTTCTCACCGGGGTTGGGGGTTGGGGAGAAGCAGCCAGAAGTCATTGTGCACATTGGTACAAATGACACAGATAGAAATAGTGATGAGTCCTGCAGAATGATAATAGAGAGCTAGGGAAAAGGATAAAAGGCAGGACCACGACAGTGGAAATATCCAATATACTTCCAGTGCTCCGTGCTAGTGAGGGTAAGAAGACAAGGATATACATGCATTTGTGAAGATAGGGTTTGTTTAGAAATAGTTTTCTTTTCAGATTCCCTACAGCATGGAAACAGGCCATTTGGCCCAACAAGACCACACCGACCCTCCAAACAGTAACCCACCCAGTCGTATTCACCTACCTATATTTACCCCTGATGAATGCACATAACACTATTGGTAACTTAGCATGGCCAATTCACCTGACCTGTACATCTTTGGATTGTGGAAGGAAAATGGAGCAGCCCAGAAGAAACACACACAAACACAGTGAGAATATGCAAACTCCACACAGAGTCACCCTAGGCTGGAATCAACCTCAAATTCGTGGCACTGAGGCAGTTGTGTTCACCACTAAGCGACCATGCCACCCTTGCTTTTTTCAACACAGTTAAATGACACAGGTACAAAATCTATTCTACCCTTCACCCATGATTCACATTCCAATATTACATACCCTGGATAATTCATTCTCCACTAAAAATGTCACCTTATCATTATTTTTTCGTTTGTTATTATTAATTTTAATAATCCTTATTAATAGTTGTTTTTAGACTGGAAAGATGGCATGGCTTTGTGAGTGGGAGATCAAGTCTCTCAAATTTGTTTGAGTTCATTGACGAAGTGACCAGGAATGTTGATGAGGGCAGTGTGGGAGATGTATTCTGCATGGTTTTCTTTAAGTCCTTTAACAAGGTTACCATTGATAGGCTGTCCTGGAAGGTTAGAATAGCATGGAATCCAGAGGGAGCTGGCACAATGGACACACAATTGGCTTGATGGTAGTAAGCAGAGGGTAATAGTGGAAGGATGCTCTCGGACTGGAGGCCTGTGACACATGAAGTGCCTCATGGGTCGCTGCTGGGCCCATTGCTGTTTGTTATCTGTATCAATGATATTCTAGCGAATGCACAACGCATGATTAGGAAACTTGAAGATGACACTAAAATACGTGGTATTGTGGACAGTGAAGAAGTATATCAAAAATTGCAGCAGGAACTTTATTAAACTGGAGAAGTGGGCCATGGAATATTTTGGCAACGTTAGATCAAGATAGGAGTTTCATGGTGATTTGTAGGAACTTAAGAAGTGTAGTTGAGCAGAGTGACCATGGAGTTTAGGTCCAGCGTTCTCTGAAAGTGGGGTCATAGTTCCACACGGCAGTGAAGAAGGCTTTTGCCACACGAGCATGCATCGGTCAGGACATGGAGTAGAGCAGTTGGGAAGTTATGTTGCAGTCATACAGGAGGGAGGTGAGGCTGCACTTGTCGTGATGTGTTCAGGTTTGGTCACATTGCGATTGGAAGGATGTTTTTAAATTAGAATGTGTGCATATGGAATTTGCAAACATGTTGCCAGAAACTCAACAGTATGAATTATAGGGAGAGATTTGACAAGCGAGGACGTTTCTCTTTAGAGCATTGGAGACTAAGATGGATCTTATAGAAGTTTACATGGATGGGGTGAATGGAGCCAGCCTTTTCCCCCGTGTTGGGGAATCAACGAGGAGACAGCATCACTTTGAGGTGAGAGGGAATGAATAAAAGGGAAACTGATGGAAATTGATTTACACAGAGAGTTGTTCAAAAAGGGAATGAGCTGGTTGACGCACTTATATTAACGATATTCAAACGGCATTTGGGCAAGTACATGGACAGGAAAGGATGAGAATGTTACGGGCCAAGTGCTGGGAAATGACGTTAGTGTAGTTGGATATTTGGGGCAGCATGGACCAGTTTGGTCCAAAGGACCTCTCCCTCGCTCCATGCTGAAGGACTTGATGAGTCTACAATTAGAACAGCAGTTGGGTCAAACTCTCATTTTTTCTTTAGTCATGATTTCGAATCATATTTGTACAATGTTCTTTCAATTTAGCTTTGCAGATATTGTGTTTTTCAGTGTGTTATCGACAATACGTGTGTGTGTGTGTGTGTGTTTCTCAGTATTTTTCAAAGGGAAATATCAATGTTCATATTTCTAATATCCTCTGGTCATTCTTCTTTCCATCATAGTTTCAGCAACTTTGTTTTGGTCATAAATGTGTTGTTTTAGCTGATTAAAGATATCTGCCTGACTTGTTCCTAACACTGACCCTGACGCACTCTGAGAACTATATCGTTGACCACATCACCAACCTCGTTATAATTATTTTTTGTGGCCAGTGGAGGAGTGGGACTAGAAAAGGGAACAGTGAGCCAAAAAGACACAGGGAATTATTGACTCAATCAGCCATACGTCAGTGTAAGCGAGTTTGTTCAAGATGATTCTGAGGAATGTGATTCACATCTATTTAAAAAGATGTGGAGTGATTAGGGATAGTTAGTATGGCTTTGTACATTGGAAATCAGATCTCATTGATGTGGTTGGGTATTATGAAGATGTGACAAAGAAGATTGAAGAAGGCACTGTACACTGTGGTATACATTGTTTACACAGACTTCAGCAAGATGTTTATTAAAGTTCCCCATCGGAGACAGATTACTAAGGTTAGGTTATATGTAATCTAGAAAACGCTAACCATTTTGATACAAAATTGGATTGAAGGTAGTGGATTGTTTTCTAGATTGGAGACCTGTGGCCAATGGTGTGCTGAAAGAATCAGTGCTCAGCTCACTGCTTTTCATCATGAATATAAACGACTTGGATGTGAATATCGGAGACATTGTTCGTAAGTTTACAGATAACATCAACAAGGGTGCAGTGGACATTGAAGAAGATTATCTCAGAATATAACGGGACCCTTGACCATCAACGAGCCAAGGACTGGCAGATGGAGTTTAATTTAGATATTTGTGAGGTTTTGCATTTTAGTAAGTTAAAGCAGGATAGGGCCCTTGGGATTGGTGCTGCACAAAGATACCTACGTGTGAAGATGTATAGTTCCTTGAAGTGAAGTTTAGGTAGACAGAGTAGTGGGGAACGTGGTTGACATGCTTGCCTTAATCGGTCAGAACATTGAGAGTAGGTGTTGGGGTAGCGTGTTGCACTTGCACAGGACTTTGGCGAGGCCACTTTAAGAATAATGCATGCAATTCAGTTGGCACTGCTAAAGAATGGATGTTGTTCAGCTTGAGAGGGTGCAGTAAAGATTGACAAAGATTTTCTGGAACCTGAGGGTTTGAGTTACACGGAAATGATGAACACGTTGAGGCTTTTTCCCCGGACTGTCGGAGGCTGAATGGTGACATTACAGAGGTTTAAAAGCGTCCTGAGGGGCATGGATAGTCTGAATGGGCAAGATCGTTTTCCGAGTGTAGCGGAGTCCAGACCTGGACGGCATAGGTTGAAGGTGACAGGGCAAAGATTTAGAATGGACCATAGGGGAAACTTTTTCATGCATAGGCTGATGGGTGTACTGCCAGAGGAAGTGGTGAAAGCGGGTACAATTACATGTTTAAAATGTAGCTGTATAGATACATAAATAGGAATAGTTCAGAGGGATGTGGGCCAAATGTCAGCAAGTGGGACTAGGTCAGAATGGGATTTCTCATCGGCATGGACAATTTGGACAAAAGGATGTGTTTCCATGCTGTATGACTCTCTTATTCTATCAGAGGGATGAGGAAAAATTCCAAAAGGGCCTTTCCAGTGTGAATTCACTTCCCCAGAAGTTCGTAGTGCCTCTCTGATTACAAATATTCAAAGCTGAGTTAGTTAAAGATTTTACAGAGAGTGAGCCACGAATAATGGGATCAGACAGGGAAGCAGGGCTGAGAGCACAACCTGATCAACCACAATCTTAGTGCCTCGTGGAAAAGGCTCAAAGTCTCCAATGACACACTCCTGCTCCTCAGTCCCGTGTTTCTGTGTTCCATTTAATCACTCAAACCTGCTAGACAGGAGCAGTTCGAGGCCACTTACTGCTATAACCTGGTGCACAGAAACGGAGGAGACTATTCGGTCCCTCCAGACTGTCACACGGTTTGGGAGATTTGGAAAATGTAACTGGAGGACCCAGGCTGGCTATGGAAGAGGTCGCTCATCGCTCTTTACGGAGCTTTCCCTCTCTGTACCTTGTGCTTCATTTATTGATCATGTTGGAGACCCAGATTCACTGTGAATACAGCCCCAATAACTCACCAGCCGTGGCTCACAAAGCCTTCTGGTCTCCCTGACTGTAACATTCCATAAAAGAACTTGCAGGAAAATAACACCCACTAACATTCCAATAACAGAATGTGAGAACGTCTGAAACAGGGGCAGGTCATTCACCTCCCAAGCCTGCCTAGCCCTTCACTAAGATCATGGCTGACCTGCTCCAAGTCTCAAATCTTCCAGAATGTACAAGTCTTCTTGAGCACTTCCATAGAACACAAGAAGGGTAATAGGGAAATCCCTGGCAATTGGAGACCAGTCAGTCTGACGTCTGTGGTCAGCAAAGTTTGGAACAAAATCTGAGGGATACGATTTATGACTATTTGGCAAAGCATAGTGTGATTCAAGGCAGTCAGCATGGCTTTGTGAGGGGCAGGTCATGCCTCACGAATCTTATTGTTTTCTGTGATGTGGAATCAAGACAGGTAGACGACGGTCGAACAGTGAATGCGGTTCATGTGGACTTCAGCAAGGCATTTGTTCCGGTTCCCCATGGAAGGCTCATTCATAAAGTCAGGAGGTATGGGATACTGGGAGGTTTGGCTATCAGGATACAGAATTGGCTGGTTGGCAGAAGGCAGAAATTCACACCTAGCATCTGCTTCTGGTAAACTTAGTAAATCTGGTCCTCCACTAATGCTCATCAATCGTATCCTTGAGAGCCTTTGTCAACCATGGGTGGTTCACCTTCTTATCGAGTTATACTTTTTGAATAGAAACAATAATTACTGAGCAGTTTGGGATATCTGCTTCAATGTCTACTCACGTATACTCACTGACATTCCTCTGGGTCTATTTTCACATTCTGCCTCAGACCAGATGTGAGGCAAAAATCCTCAGTTTAGATGCTTGGTTCTTTTCAATCATTCAGGGGAAACTTCTGCATGTGGCTGAGCACATGATCAGCGGAGGCTGACTCCATTCTCAAAGTTTCTCCATCTCTGCTATTTATGTTTGATGATACCAAAATCCTGTATGCTGCATCTAACGTGACCTCCTTTTCCTTCAAACCAGAAATCCCCTAAATCTGCTGGACAGGACCTTCATCTATGACTGTCCCATCTCCCACGGTGTTGCCCTCAATCCGTCCCCTCAATCCCAAAACAAAGATAGTTTCCTCCTTGTCCACACTTCCTCCTGCACTAGAATCCACATTCACATAATCATCTTACGCCATTTCCACCAGGTCCAGCAGGACAGCACCATCAAACACATGTTCCCCTCTTGGCCACTGTCAGTATTTCACAGCGACTGCTCCCTGTATGTCACCTTCCATCATTCCGGACACTTCCCCACTTCGCCATGGCATGATCCCATGCAATTGCAGAAGCTGCAACACTGGCTTATTCACTTTTTCCCTCCTCACTGTCCAAGGCCCCAAACATACCTTCCAGGTGAAGCAGCATTTCACTTGTAAACTGTCAATCTGGTCTCCTGTCATTGCTGCTCACAATGCAGTCTCTCCATATTGGCGAGATCAAACAGAGATTGCATTTGAGGAAAACTCCCACTCTGTCTGTAGAAATAACCCTGACCTTCTCACTGCTTCCCATTTCAATAACCTACATTGCTCTCATGCTGACACTTCGGCTCAGGGCTGCTGCAATGTTCCGAGGAAGCACAACCCAAGCTCGAGTAACAACTCACTTTACACTTTCGTACGTTACAGCCTGTAGGATTGGAGTTAATGCACAATTTCCTAATTCACAGTCTGTCCCCATTATAACTGTTCTCCACTTTCTGTACATTCTCCCTCCTGGCTCCCATTGACCTTGTGTGGTTGCATCTTCTTTATCTTTCACTCAATAGAGAGCACCCCTTTTCCCCATTCGCATCTTAATTTAAAGCTATTTCACATGATCTTCTCGTTTACCACTACTAAAAGCATGTTTATCTTTTGCCATAGCCTCTTTTACCCGTCAACCCACTCCCCACATTAGTCAAAGGATTATAAAGCACATTTTCCAATCCTTTTCAGTTCTGAAGAAGTGTCACACTGGACTTGAAAAGCTAACTCTGTTTCTCTGTCTCTGCAGATGATGCCAGACCTGTTGAGTTTCTCTAGAAATGAATAGGCTCAGAACAAGTTTCCAATTAAACAAAGAACTATGGATGCTGGAAATGAAAATGCAAATATTGCTGGAGAAAATGGGAGCTCTGTAGAAGGATCACTGGCCCTGAAAGATTAACTCTGCTTTCACTCCACAAGATGCTGCCAGACCTGCTGAGTTTCGGCAGCAATTTCTGTTTTTGAACAAGTTCCATAGACGTGTGTTAAAGCCGCTCAAATATTCTGTCTAACACGGAATGCCAGGCACTGGGAAGTGACCGATAATGCAGAGTGCACAAATTCCTTGATCTTAAACTGCATAAAGCTGGCATCACTGACACTGCAGAGCTCTTAATCATGGTCAGGGAGAGAAACAGAGGGGAAATCATTCACATCAATCACAGAAGATGGCATTGGAGAATCGAAAAGATTCAGATGCATATGTTAAGGGGTTTGAGTAAAGTGACAATTTGTAGGTGTGACACCAGGGAGAGACCCTCAGCAGAATGAGATAGGAAAATGGAAGTGTTACCACATCAGAAACTGAGTACAGGGCTGATGGATGAATGAGTTCTGGTGTGAACTGGGGGACAGTCAGTAGAATTGAATTTAACAGATTGGGGCTCAAAGTGAGCATTCATGTGATGCCGTAGAATCACAGCAGCAGCAGAATTGCATTCAACTACACTCTGTAACATTTTCCCCAGGATAATCCCTCAGCTTACCATTACCATCAAGCTGATGTATGGTTCAGCGACGAGTATGGGTGAACATGATAGGGTCGGAACCATGCAAACATAAATGTGATGACAACCCATTAAAGCTACCGCACTTGACTGGTTACATTCGAAACAGCAGGACTAAGATCTAATACAGAGGTCGATATTCCCAAGTCTGACAGATCAGATTGATGTTCTGCAGTGCTGCCACATCTAGACATAAATTTCGATGGGCTATTGAACAACTCACAGGAGGAGAGCATTCCATACATATCGCCATCCGAAATAACGGGACAGCCCTGTACATCAGTGTAAGACATGGTTGTATTATCTGCGCCAGACGTGTTGAGTTGATGATCCACCTCATCCTTGCCATGCTCCCCGCAGAATCACAGATGCCAGTCTTTACTCAATCTTATTCACTGCATATGACATGAAGAAACAGCTGAACACAACATATACGACAAAAGCAATGCGCCCTGACACCGTTCCTGCAATAGGACTGAAGACTTGTGCTGCACAACAAGATGTGTCCCTGGGGAAGCTGTTTCATTCCAGCTCCAACTGTGGTATCTCCCTGGCAACATAGAAAATTACTCGGCTCTGTTAGATCCCATAACAAGGGAATAACTATAATCTGACAATTTCCCACGCCCTGGGTCCCGTCGCGATAGTCACATTGGTGGGTGTTATTTTTGACAGCGCTGTCAAGCAGCACAGAAATAATCAGGTCAGTGTGGGTTCAGATAGGACCCCATGTTGAGATGGTGCTTTGTGGAAATGTCACTGGATTACTAATCCAGACCAGGCTAATGCTCTGGAAGCTTGTGGAAGTTATAATTAATAAAATATCGCGATGTAAAACCTGGAGTCATTAACAGTGACCTTGAAGCCAATGTCGATTGAAAACACAAATTTCCTTCCTCAATTTACTTTCTGGAAATGAGTCTCCCGTGCTTTCCTGGTCTGGCCTAAAAGTGACTACAGACCCACAGATATGTGAAAAACTCCTCAATGTTCTCGGAAACGGCAAAGCAATCCACTCTATTGTACCAAACTGCTCCGAGGTCTTAAAGGATAAAACCGTACAGATCACCCGGCACCAGCCTCAGTATTGGAACGGGAAACACGATCCGATTGACCCTGCAGAAACCTGCTTCCTAACATCTGAGAACTGGTGGCAACATTTACGGAGCTTTCCCACAGACTGCACAGAAACATCGGGAAAGGAGTGGGTCATTCAACACACTGAGCATCCTCTGTTCTATTTCATGATGAAAATCTCCTCAATTCAGTTTTCCACGCACATATCCTTTAGCATGTTTAAACATCGAAACATATAAAATAGGTACTACTGCATTCGCTTTGGTCCATAAATTTTGATCCTTCATTCAATATACAGGCAGTTATCCAATAAAATTTTGCTTCAACTCATTTAGTGAATTGTGCCCCTTTCTTTATAAAGCGATCTTCCGTTCACTGTTATGGGAGCCCATCTCTGGCACCAGCTGAACGGCAAATCCCAGCCTCAGGATCCCGCTGTCTGCCAAATGCACCCCAATATGTCAGCTAAAGCAGGAATGTAATCCACTCTGCAAGCCTTGAAACTGTGCCAGAATATAGGATTTAGAAGGAATTTTATGTCAAACTGGGAGGGCAATATCTTAGAGAGAACTGGAATTCCGCATCGGCATTACATGTTCAGTCAGCACAGGCAATTTCTGGTGAAGATCTTGGAGAAAGGTGCAGTGCTGTACTCAGTGACTGTAGTGTAAAGTGCAACATTTACTGTACTAATTCATTACAACATACAGTTTTAAGGTTTATGTAGTCTGTGCTATTGTTTGTGTTCGGCTGAATAATATTTTTGTTTTGATTTTTACTGGCAATTTTGGGGGTTCGCACCCAATCCTGTTTTTCCCATTGGTCCCATTATTTATATTGCACCTTTTCCTATAATACGGTGTTCCACAGGAACACTGCTGCCACATTATTGGATGACTGCCTGTAATGATTGCTGATTCTATACCTCCACACCAAACTCCTGCACTCTTCCCATCCCTTCTGTGTCTTGAAATCCTTATTTATATTCAGTACCTTACCTTTCACAGCCTGATCAGGGAGAATTCCCCAGGATCACCAGTCTCTGAGTGCAGACATGTAGTCTCATCTCAACGCACTTCGGCCTGTCTGTACCTCACACT
The DNA here is from genome assembly GCF_020745735.1 of Hemiscyllium ocellatum. NCBI lineage: Eukaryota > Metazoa > Chordata > Chondrichthyes > Orectolobiformes > Hemiscylliidae > Hemiscyllium > Hemiscyllium ocellatum. The sequence continues at coordinate 29,659,562 of NC_083446.1, forward strand.
GTGACCCCGTGTTTTGGACATCCAAACAGAGGAATTATCATCCCTGCTTCCAATCTGTCTCAACATGTTAGAGTTTTATATAGTTCGCCAATTTTCCTAAACTTCATGGAATACAGGTACAGTGCCCCCAAACTCTGTTCCCACAACAAGCTTGTCATTCCAGAGATCAGTCTGGTCATCCTTCGCTGCTCTCCCTCAATGTTAGGTTTGTCCTTTATTAGATACGGAGACCAAAACTGCACACAATACTGCACAATGTTCGAGATGAGGTCTCACCAAGGGCCTGTACAGCTGCAGTACGACGTTCTTACTCCTGGACTCAAAACATCCTGAAATGAAGATCAGCACACCATTTATTTTCAACAATGTTGTGTATTCCCGTGACAGCTGAGCCTGCTCTAACCTGAGTGGGAACCTTACAGCAGGCTGGTAAAGAATGGCTGCTGCTGTACAGGGTCTTAGTGAGATCACAATGGGAATAACGTGCACAGATTTAATCTCCTCATTAATAAAGGGTATTGGTATTAACGCAGATATCTATTATTACCTCAGCTGATTTCTGCAATGAAGGTGTTAATCATAGAATCGCTAAAGTGTGGAAGCAGACCATTTGACCCATCGACTCCACGCTGATCCTCCAAAGGCCATCCCATACAAACCCCATTCCCCAACCCCCTTCCCAACCCAACCTCTGCAACCTAACATTATCCATGACTAATGCACCTAACTGGCACATCTTAGGTCTGTGGAAGGAAACTGCAGTACACGACAGACACCTTTGTATGCACAGGGAAAATGCGCACACTCCACACAAACAGTGACCAGAGGCTGAAATTGAACCCAGATCTCTGGTGCTGGGAGACAGCCATGCTAACCACAGAGCTACCCACTCTGGGCAACGCAACATGCCGGCACAATTCAATACTCGAAATGTGGCACAACAGCAGGGATATTCCATAAGTCCCCAAAATTGTCATTGAGGAACAGGATGAAGACAACGATATCTTGAGCGGTTTGCTCACGAACAGGTGCAGGACATGCAAGCCATCGAAACTATAGTGTAGAGACATCAGGAGGGCATTCAGCCCATCGTGTGTGTAAAGCAGGAACAGAATGAGTCCAATCAGACACCCATGCCTCTTACACGCAATTGGAGCCGATCTTTTAGAGCCGCGTGCCTATTTCACAGGAATTGAAACGGACTGTCGAGGTTATGGAAAGGGAAGAACTTAGAACAACCAACTTCACTCGGGAATGGAAAGGTATGAGCAAACGATTGGGACTGAAAACAAATTGTTCGAATCTGTTATTAAGGAATTATCAACAGGAAACTTTGCAAGTCAAACCGCAATTAATTAAAGTAGACATGATTTTATTAAGGATAAATCATGCTTCAATGATTTTCCTAACATTTTTAAATTAAGAAGTGTGACAAACAAGTTGAATAATGGGGATCTGAAAGATCTATTATATCTGGACTGCAAGAAGGCAATGCATAACATGCTTGACAGGAGATTAATATGCAAGACAAGAGCACATGGGGTTGGGACAGTTTATTTGCTTGGAGAGAAAATTGGCTAACCAATAAAAACTATGATATGGAGGTGTTAGCTTTGGACTGGGTTGAGTAAGGTCAATAATCACATGGCACCAAGTTATAGTCTAACGGGTTTATTTGAAAACACGAGCTTTCATTGTCCTGCTTGTCCGTCAGGTCTTAGAGAGAGAAAAGACCTTAGACACAAAATTTATTAGGAAAAGATGAAATGATTGTATAACACATGCACCTGAATTGAATACATCTAAGATAGCTGCTAAATCTTTAATCGGTTAGAATGGAGATGCAGGTATTGACTGATGAATATGCAAATCCAATAGTTTCTTTCAAGTCCTGCCTGGAGATACCTTCAGGTATTATCGATGCAAAGGAGGTGACCCCTACAGTCAGACAAACTATTTTAGGCATGTGGTCTTGTCTGAAATCTGTATGTGTCTTCACCTGGAATCAGTTTGGGTTTATTTCGAAAGTAGGAGTTCATAAAATATCGCATTGCCTGACTGTCCACAAATTGTATATTTTTTTTGAGAAAATACAATGCATCTGGAAATACAAACCAATATTAAAGTAAAGGCATTGGCAGACCCAACAACAATATCAAGCAATCCGTGCAGGAGTGATGGGATTTTGGTCTGCGTTTAGATTCAAGCTATGGAATACGGACTCAGATTTGGTTAAGCAGCAGCAGATTACTGGCTTTATTAAGACTGTGTTTCATAGCTGAAGGTGCAAACAGCAGATGGGATGAACCAGTGAAGTAAAATCTGCACTTATCAATAATTAAAATTAGGAATGGCCAGGATATTGAGTAAGTAATCAGCTTGTGGCCAAAGGGATCACCATAGTTGTGACTCGTCTGTTTCAGCCTCAGTTATTTGCCAGGGATGGGATGGAGTCAGAGGAAGGAAATAGAGTTTGCATCCAGACTAGAAGACAGTGACCTCCAAGCTTTCAACATTTAAATGGCAAGGGCAGTGATGCAATGAATCCTGGTTTATACCTGAAAGTGATTAGGTTAACCAACAAGGCACAGTGCCATAAAAAAAAGAATGAACAACTTCACTGTTGATGTTGTGATTTGGAGCGTGAATACTTACAGAGTAGAGTAAATGAAAAGAACAATAATACAGTAGCACATGGTTAATTCAAATAATAAATAGAGTGAAACCTACCGGGGACACCAACAATAGTCAGGATAGGATAATAAAAATATTGAATAATGTAAAGTGCATATTTGATCCGCGATGCTAACGGCCACATATAATATGTAGAAAGAATCCAAACATAATACGATATACTCCTGTCCATTGTTGGAACATTCCAGTCTATTGTTTTCAGATTCTTATCCATTGTTGAAACATTCCAGTATAACGTTCTCAGATTCTGATCCACTGTTGGAACTTTCCAGTCTAATATTCTCAGTTTCTGATCTCTCCCTCTCTCTGGAGCAGTTGAGTCCTGTTAGTGCTATCGGAGATTCTCCTACCCATACTGTAGGATAACATATTGAATGGAGCTCTTTTATCATTAAAAGATCGAAACCCCCCACTGGGATAATTAGAATCCACAGAGACTGACATTAGTCACAGTCACCAAACAAACAGTTTCAGTTAACCAGTTTCTTACATCATTTTACATAACACAATGAAAGGGAACATTTACTCGGTTTGGATAGAATGGGTGAGGGTTGCTGAGGGATAGACCATAAATCTTTCAATCTTTTTGATCTATTTTCCCTGTATGTGGGTTTATTGTCAGAACAAAGCACTGTTGTATATGTTTCACTCTGTTTATAAAGGAGGCAGGGATAAAATAACAGTAATAAAATTTTATGCGAGATGCATAAAATGTTTGGTCGGGAAGTTTCTCGATACCATTGTGTAATGCTGCTCCAAGTTTGAAATTCCCTGTTATCAAGTCCTTTCTTAACCTTGTGACATCATTCAGAGCATTGAAACTGCTGCTCAGGAGCAGGGAGAAACGGGAGGTAGTCACTCAACTGCTCGAGACTGGGACACAGGAACAGGAGGCAGCCACTCAATTACTCGAGACTGGGATACAGAGAAATCTGGAGGCTTCTGAGGCCCCAGATTTCTCTTCCCCAGGAACAGGAGGAGGTGACGCACTACCCGCCAGTCAGGGACACTGGGAGAAAAGTGAAATTGGCTTGTTACTAACAGAAATATCTGAATAAGTTGCATGAGCCAGCCAATCAATCTTTCTCCAACATTCTTCAAAACCATGGTTGATCTGAATTTAATTCCCTCATTCCATTTTACAGAGATTTCCCTCTCTGCAGCCTCTGCTCCATTTGTTGGGCATGTTGCAGATGCTGCAACTACAGTCTCCATGTTTCATCCAGAGTTGCGTCACCAAAGCCCCTTGTCTTCCTGAATTTCCACAGCAGCTTAAAACACAGCCTCCAGGAAAACGTCCTAGCATTTCTACAAACGTACAAAAACTAGAGTTAAGTCAAATGTCAGTCAAATGCAAATGAGAAGTCTGGTCTGAATCATTAACAGTTGTGGGGATTCCTCATGTAACTGAGCACATGAGCAGCAGAGACTGGTTAACACAGACGTTCAATGGATAGGCACAGAGCAAGCTATAAATATATGCCTCAAAACTGCTAAAACCCCACTTTCCAACATGAAGCACAGGGCAGGACACTGGGACACACACAGAGTCAACACAAGCACACAGACACATTAGCGTCTTTAGAATATGACTTGAGAAGTTATGCTTAAAGATGGGATCAAACCTTGTTGTGAGAAGGCAGGAGAATTACCTTGAAAAGCATGTCAGCCATGGTCAATAGCTCAGTAGACTGAATAGGCCAAATAGCTTTTTTTTTCTGCTCTAATCTTTTACGGTCTACGGTACAAGCATTAGTCTATGTTTGTGCATATACTTGTATGTGCATGTGTCTGTGTGTGCGTGTCCGTGTTTTTATGTCTGTGTTTTTGTGTATTTGAGTGTGTCTGTGTGTACATGTCTGTGTGTGTGTTTGAGTGTGTCTGAGTGTGCTTGTCTGTGTATGTATCTGAGTGTGCGTCTGTGTGTGTTTGTGCTCCTCAGTAATTTTAGAAATGGAAACATCAATGTACATTTTTGTAATTTATATTCTGTTTGACATTCACCTTTCCATCATAGTTTGAGGTACTTTATTTTCGTCATGAATTTGTAATTTTAACAAATGAAGGAAATCAACCCGACCACTTCCGAGGATAACCCTGACCCAATGTGAGACCTATATCATTGGCCATATCATTAACCTGGTTACACCGATAATTTGCTGTGACCAATGGAGGGGTGACAGTAGAAAAGAAAACAATTACCCAACAACCCAAGGAACTCTGGACCAGTAAGCCTGACATCAGTGGTGGGTGAATTGTTGGAGGGGATTCAGAGCGAAAGCCATTTGCATGCTTTTTCAAAGGCAAGGATTGATTGGGAGGTAGTCACCATGGTTTTTTGCATAAGAAATCGTGTCGCAATAATTTGACTGAGTTTGTTAAAGAGGTGACAAAGCAGATTGATGAAGGCAGTATTGAAGATGTCTTCCGTACAGACTGGAACAGGTTGTTCGAAAAGATTCTGCATATTGGGCAAGTTACTAAGGATGGGTCACATGGGCTCCAGCGCACCGAAGCCAATTGAATACTAAATTAGATTGATGGGAGGAGACAGAGCTTGGTAGAGGATTGCTTTTCAGACTGGAGGCCTGTTTTAAGGTACGAGGGGAAATATTTTACAGGGAACTTAGACGCAATGTTTTCATACAGAGGGAGGTATCCACGTGGAATTATCTGTGAGAGGAAGTGGTGGAATCTGGAATCTTGGTGGGTATCTGAATAAGGAGGTTTAGAGGAATATGAGCCAAATGCTATCAAATCAGACTCGATCATAATGGGATGTCTGGTCAGCACTTACACATTTGCATGCTATATGACTCTATAAGAGGGATGAGCAGGAAATCTAAGCAGGCATTTCAATTGGGAATTCTCTTCCCCACAAGTTTGAGATGTCTCTTTGTTTATATTTATTGAACACTGAGTTAGTTAAATATTGGACAGAGAAGTGATTCTTGGATAATGGCACACAGACAGGAAAGTGGAGCTGAGACCACAACCTGATCAGACACAATCTTAGTCCCTGGTAGAGAGGTCTCAAAGTGCCTAATGACCCACTCAGTCCCTCAGTCCCATTTTCTGTGTTTCATTCAGCCCAACAAACCTGTTAGACAAGAGCAATTAGAGGCTACTTACTCCTTTCACAGAAACAGAGAAGACCATTCAGTCCCTCAGAACTGTCAAACCTAGTTCGGGCTGGTTTGGAAAGTGTAATTGGAACCAAGGCTGGAGTATGAAAGAGGCTACTCATCATTTCTAACTGAGTTTCCCCTTTCTGCAACTAGTGCTTCGTTTGTTGGTCAGGTTGTAGACCCTGGTCCAGACAATGTGGTATCATTCAATAACATGGCTTCCAGGAAAATGACAGCCTCTACTCTCCAATAATAGAATGTGAGAAAGCCACAAACAAGGATATGGCATTCATCCACACGCCACACTACCCCACGCCACCGTAAGCATGTCTTCTCCCACAAAAAAGGTCATAAGGTCTAATATTCTCTTTCATGTCCACTTCTTCACAGCCCTCAACTCTGACTGGTCAAAAAGCACTCCCTGCTCCCACAGTGTGACCTATTGATATGAGCAAAAGACGTGAAAACTAGGGCTCAGGGAAGAGTGACCGGACCTGTCATCAAGGCATCATTTAACTAAGGACGGTCTCTTAGAAGTGGGGGTGTTTCTATAACATGAAGCCTTCCTCCTCACTGGCAACCACCTGGCAAATCGTTTTGTCAAACACAATATTATTTATTACGCTGAGCCCCCACTCCCACCATCCTCTCCACATTCACATTTACATCATTTATGTATAGCACAAATAATTAGATACACTGCACTGCTTGCAATGGTACACCGCCAGACACTGGTCTACCTCTACCACCTTTCCAGTACCTTTGGACCACATAGCTGTTCACCACTCCTCGAGCACCTCCCTTGTGTGGTCAGATTCGACTTAAACATTTAGGTCAGGACATTTCCTCTCTTATCTCCAACAGTATACTGCGATACAATTCATCTGGACTTTACATCATCCAAAATCATCAATCACAACTTGCATCTTATATTAAACTGTTCGAGAGCTTCCCAGTCGTTCATCTTGAATTCTGTACCTGCATCTTCCTTCTCCCAACTGAAATAGATGTGAAGGCCTCATGTCACAGTCTATCAATGTTCCACAGTTTCACTTACTGTTTGCCCCCTTGGTTTCGAATGGGTCCTAATTTTTCCCTGGTTATTCTGTTCAGCTTCATATTTTTGTAGAACAACTTGGATTCCCCCCAATTTTGCCTGCTGCACTTCTCCATGCCCCTGTGTTAGTCAGTCTGCTGTGGGTGAATTTTCTAAGTTTCCCTGAGATCACCTCTCATTCTTTGAAGCAGTACAGAACACAGGTATAATCTCATCCACACTGCATACAATCTGCGCAGAATGCCTTTACTTCGATATTCCAATTTCAGTTTACTGAAGGCCAACTTCACTTTTACCTTTTCATTTCCAAAAGTCACCCCTGAACCACGTTGGTTCAATTTTATTTACTATTCACTTTCTGAACTCTTAAACATCCACTTGAATATCTAACTATCAAACTCCACTGTCTCCTCCTACAAGCAACATCTTCTAACCATTTCAAAAAAAGTTTGTAAACAGTGATTATTCGGTTGAGATCCAAGATGGCGGCGAGTCATTAGGTCTGCCCTGCTGTGCTAAGCAACAGATACCCAGGCAAAGTGATGCATTCGCCCTCTCTTTCTTCCCTATTGTGGTAATATCGGTCGTTTTTGATCCCCAGTAGTGCTCTATGCCATATTAAGTGAGTAAGGAAAATGACTAAGAGAAAAGGATCACGAGGATCATAACCAACAGGGCACTGCAGCAATGGATACGCCCGTGGTTATGACGTCGGCCGCTGCGAACACCTCAGCGGAGTTATCTGTGGAGTAGATCCTGGTCTCGGAGTTCAGAGCTTGCGACAGAAGATTGATTCAACGATGGAAGGGATCTGAACCAGGCTGGAACTGATCTCAGCCAAGCTGCAGAAGTAGGACCAGGAGACCAAGCGTCTCAGGCCGTGCATTGTCGAGGAGGAACAATGGACTGCGGCTTCGGAAACCATGGCAAAATCCTCGGCGGGTCGGGTCTAAGCCCTGGAATGGTAGGTTACGGTCCGAGCAGAGAAGAACAACAGCCGGGTCGGGCTGCCGGAACGAGAATAAGAAGGCGAGCTCATCAGCTTCTTCGAGCAATGGCTCACAAAATTCTTGAAGCTGGAAGTCTGGCAGACTGAGTGCGGGTCGAGTGGGCCCAGCGGGTCGCAGTGTGCAAGCCTGGATCAGACCAGCGCCTCCGTCCGGTGCTCGTGCAAGTCCAGCACGATAGAGAAAAAAAGGTGCTGGAAGGTTCTCGAGCTCTGGGGACGGATCCATAGGTTTGATCTACAAAGGATCACGAATTATGTTTTTTCCAAGACGTTTCAGCCATGGAGGGCCTGTGTTTAATCTCGACTCACCGGAAAACGCAAGGAACCTTCTGGACACATTAAAATAGACTGGCTGGTTCAAATAATACGTGCAATTGTGTTCCCTTTGTTTTCTCTGGGGTTTGCTGGTTTACCTAAATTTTTTTCAGTATGCAGAGGTCCCTTTTTTTGATTTTTCTCTTTTCTCCTTTCATCCCCCTCTCCTATTATTCTTAATTTTTCTATCATTTGCTTTTCGTTTCTCTCTCTTCGCTTGAAATGGGAAAGGACGATTGGGGATGGTCGGGTGGTTACGTTTTGTTTCAGCAGGACTGCCTCGGGTCAAATTATGGATGGGACGGTTTGAATGCCCACTTTTAATTTTCTTGTTGTAAGACGCATGCAACTTTTTATAACTTTGTTTTGCCTGGGTTTGGGGAGCGGCTTCAGCTCGGAGGAGCCATGCGGGATTAATGGGTAGTATGAGTGCCCTCTACAGGCAAGGGGGAAAGTCTTCACTTCTGTGTGTCATATGTTGGTTCATTGTCGTTGTTAGAAGTTTTGATTTGGTTGCTTTTATAGTTATATTATGAAGTTCATACGAATTGTCTACTGCTTTCACTTGGCGCGCTAAAAATGGGGTTCTTCTCCCAGTGGGTCATGGGTTGCTTCGGATGGTTATGGCTAGCCGATAATTTAAATGGTGCACATGAAATGTTAAGGGCAGGCATTCACAGATTACGAGATAAAAGATACTTTCAAGCCTCACAAAGGAAAGGGTCGATGTAGCCTTGCTGCAAGAAACACATCTAACCAATAAGGAGGACTTAAAGTTACACGAGGAAGGTTTGGCACGTTTTTTTATCCTTTAATTCGAAAAGTGAAGGAGTAGCTATACATATTCATACCAACCTACCATTTCAGTTGTTTGGCCAAATTAAGGATGAATATGAGTGGTTTATGATACTTAAATATTTAAGTCTTGGAGAGGAATATGGGACCTTGAATAATATTGCCAGCAGCTCACCCCTTCAAATATCTAATGATTGCACTTTCCAGTTTGATGACCCTTGGGTCACATCGCACAATTTAACTGACTCATGGACCGCGAGGCGGATCAGATGTAGTCAGGTCTCGAGTGTAATTCCAAATCATCCTGGCAGCTGGTTGGCCTGAACAGGGAGCTAGGTTGGTGGATGTTTTTCTAACCCACGTAAGTGCTATACTAGGTTTGGCATGTTTTCGGCCCCATCACCTTTGTACATTCAGTGTTTTCCTGCAGAATTGGGAACATAGCAATTTCTGATCATGTAGCAGTGCACATGGAGGTCAAGGATAATGGTGATGGGACAGGCTCACGGCACTGGTACATGGATCCTTTCCGCCTGAAGGATAGCAAATTCATTGAGCACTTTTCAGGGGAATTTGATTTTTTAGGCAATATTAACTTGGGTACGGCCAGTAATCCGTTGGTATTCTGGAAGACTGCCAAGGCCGATGCAAGGGGTTTGATCATTTCTTACTCGGTGACTCGGAAGCCGCAGAAGTGAAAGCAGTAACGTATGCTCACGGCTTGGCTGAAGTCAGCTGAAACAGCATACTTTGACATTCTGTCTGTAACTAGGTTGCAGCGGATTACTGCCCTCAGGGCTATTTTAAATGCTGGGCTCAACCAGACAGCAAAGATGGAGCTGTCCATTGCGAAGTAGCATTTATTTGAGTATGGTGATAATATTTGGCGTAGTTGGCAAGAAAGAAGGGTGCCCCCAACCTATCACATCCACTATAGAAGGTGCTGGTACTATCAGCTGCGATCCCAAAAGGGTTAATGCAACATTCAATAAGGTCTGCTCTTGGTTGTACCAGTTAGAGGATTGTGAGGACAGATTGGTGAAGACGGAGTCATTTTTAAGACCCTGGATATCCCAGGTGTAACTTCAGAGCAGGAGTCTCTTTTGAATGCCCTTCTGACAATCCAAGAAATACAGGATGCATTAAGGCAGGTCCAGAGTGGCAAACCGACCGGCCCAGATGGCTGACAGAGTGAGATTTATAAGGACTTCATAGGCATGTTGGCTGGGCCAATGTTACATATATTCAATTATTCGTTTAGTCAGGACTGCCTCCCATCTCTGAGAGAAGCAAATATTTCTCTTATTCTCAAGAGAGAGAAAACCCCACAGGACTCCACTTCATATAAGCATGTATCGTTATTAAAGGTGGACTTTAAAATTTTGTCGAAAATATTGGCGTTGAGGCTGGAGAAGGCCTTGCTTTTCATTGTGAAAGTGGACCAGACAGGCTTTACTCAGAGTCGCAGGTCCCCTATTAATATTAGGAGAGTGCTAAATATGGTTCAGGTATGAAAGCAAGGGTCGATTCCAGGCTTCGTAGTCTCACTGGATGCAGAGAAGGCATTTGACTGGGTGTAGTGGCCATACCACATTTATGTCCTGGAACGGTTTGGCCTTGGAGGTTTCCCTGGTGAATTGCAGAATTACATCGTGACTGTAAAGCAGCAGTACTCACTAATGATATAATATCGAATGGTATAATTTTAGCATCGGCAGAGGCAGCCGACAAGGGTGCCCCTTTCAACGTTATTATTTGCATTCGTGATTGAACCGTTGGTAGAGGTAATACAGAGGGGCCCCAATATAACTGTCCTTCCTTCTGGGAAGATATGGGCAGCAGGGTGGCACAGTGGTTAGCGCTGCTGCCTCATGGTACCAAGGCCCAGGTTCAATTCCCGCCTCAGGCAACTGCGATGTGACGTTTACACATTCTCGCGGGTGTTTCCTCCGGGTGCTCCGGTTTCCTTCCACCATCCAAAAATGTGCAGGTTAGTTGAATTGGCCATGCCAAACTACCCATAGCGTTAGGTGAAGGGGTAAATGTAGGAAAATGGATATGGGTGGGTTGCTCTTCGGAGGGTCAGTGTGAACTTGTTCGGCCAAAAGGCCTGTTTCCACACTGTAAGTAATGTAGTCTAATATTTCAATATTCTGGTTAGGTAGAATACTTCTGCTTAAAATGAATGTTCTTCCTCGTTTCTTCTATCCCATGCGAATGGTCCTTTTGATGCTGGCCAGGCAGGTGCTACTGAGGCTTTACAGTTGGTTGCGCTCGTTTATCTGGCACCACAGGTGATCTTTCAGCTTGCTAAATTGCAGATTCTGCCGGAGATGAGGGGTGTGAATTTTCCGGACTTTTATATATACTTGCCAAGACACGCAGTCAGTTTGGCTGGACATTGAGGCCTCCCAGGCAAAATGCGGCCACATTAATCTGTTGTTCATGGACAAGGCAAGGACTGCTATGGATCATTGCAGAAATCCAATTTTCCTTAAAATGGTAAGAGCATGGAAAATGATGCAACAAAGTGAGGCCAGTTTACAAAACAAAACTTCCCCTTTTACTCCCATTGTAGGATTGGTAGGATTCCAGTCGGTATTGATGGATTCTGGCTTTCGGCTCTGGAGCCCAGAGAAGTCTCTCCTGTTAGGGAGACTTATTTGACATGGCAGTCATGATGACTTTCGAGCGGCTGAGCCAGAAATATGAGTTATCTGTGAGGGACCTCTTTTGTTACTTTCAGATCAGAAACTTTATACAGAAAAAAAAGGCTACATTAATGGTTGGACGTTATAACTCGGAAATGGAGAGGAGAGTGCTTCCATCCACGGTTGCTGTCTCGTTCAGCACCCACTATTATTTATTAAGACGTAATTTCTCGAAGGATATATAGCACCTCTATGGAGTTTGGGCTCAGGAATCGTGGGTGGATATCTCACCAGAGGAGGGAGAGGGTATTTGGGAGAACATAAGGAAGATTTCAATTTGCAGTAGGACGTAGGCTATGGAGTTGAAGGTGCTAAACAAGGATTATGTGACACTGGAGCAGCTAGTGAAATTTGAGACAGGAGCGTTCCCAATGTTCCCCAAATGTACAATAGATGTTGGTCCTCTTACTTATTGCTTGTGATCATGCCACAAGCATTGTAGGTATTGGTGCACTACAGCAAGGTTTTTGAAAAGGGTTCTTGAGAACCGAAGTCAAGGCAAACCTGGTGACCCTCCTCTTGCGTATGCTGAACCTTCCCTCTTTGGACTTGCATAGGAAGAGATGGCTTAGTATGCTTTCATTTCGTGCGAGGAAGAACATTCTGATGAACTGGGCTCCAGAAAACCTCCCAGGACTCTCATCGTGGTGTAGGTGAGCTATGGGAGCCCACCCCACTGGAATTCCATATAAGTATCGCCACCAGAAAATGGAACATTTTCATAGGACATGGCGACCCTATTTCAACCATATAGACATTGTTTTATTGGCTATATTAGACAGGGCAATTGTGCAGCAGTGAGGGCTGTGTCTGGCGTCCCAGGGGCCTCTGAGAGGAAGAAGTCTGAACAAATACGTGTATGGTAACTCATGCTACGGGTGATGGGGAGATTTGGTAGGATTCGGCTGCGTGTTTTAACTTCATGTAATTTACTTTAATTGCCTTCGTTCGGCTTGGTTTAATCTATGTTTTGCTTTGATTTACGTATTTATTGAACAGTAGTTTTTGTATAGTTTTATTTTTCCTCCTAAATTGTTAGTGGAGTAGAGTAGTAGTATGTTTACTGTTATTGTTGTTATATTATAAGATTGTTCTCTTATTTTTTCAGAATTTTATATTTTTGTAAACAATGAAAATCTTCTCAATAATAATATTTATGTTAAAAGGTAACTTTTCGTTCATAAATGCATTATTATACTCTCTAGTTTTTTCTGTTACTTTCTAAGTATCCAATAACACACCACTAATAATAAATTCCAACAGATTCCCCAAAGTTAATGACAAGTTATTAGTCTGTAGTTCTCCACTCTCCCTCATCTTCCCTTCTTTAATCATCCGATTACATTTATAAACATCCATTTCCCCAGAAATGCTTGCTGTCTTTCCAGAATGTATAAGAAAATAGCACAGTGACTCGAAATGCAATTAATATGTCTACTGCTGCTTCCTCCGAAAGTCTGGCATGACGTTTATCTGGTACGTCAAACATATCCATGCTCAATCCAGCTATGAATCCCATTACTACATGTTACTGATATGTGTTTAGTAATACATTCCCAGGGTCAAATTGTATTCCCTGCAAATTTCCAGGATGTTCTGCCGTGAAGTCAAACACCAAGTAACTGTTTAGTTTTTCTTTAATTTCTCCGTTCTCTTCCAGAAATTATTCTGCCTGGACAGTCACTGTTCCACATTTGCCCTTGCTTTACAATTTCCTGTCAAATATTCATAGACGCTTTTCAGCATTTTCTTTCTATTTGTTAGCGTACTGTCTTGTTCTCTTTCTGATTTGATCATCATTAGTCTGGTCCTCCTTTCTTGGATTCTAACTGTCTCTGAGGCTATTACTCATCACAACATCTTTTTCTGAGCCGCTTCCTTTGATCGAATGCAAACTTTAACTTCATTTGTTAACTATCATTACGCCAATTTTCCCTTTTACTGTGTGCACCTTACGAACATACTATGTTGTTTAAAAAAAAATCACTTTGTATTTTGACATCATGTAAAAATTCAATATATTCTGACGAGCATTTCTCAGAGCTCCTTTACAATAAGGTATTCAATTCGCTCGTTCAACCACACATCACCAATTCCCAAACGGCCGGAGCTCTACCGTAGTGCTCAACAAACGGTTAAAACAGACAATTTCATGCAGGCACATGGAATCCATTTTTAAAGCATTAGTATTCCCTTTGGTTCTCACAGTTTGGATGCACCTTGAATTTGTCCATTATTGCTGCAGTACACAGAAACTTGCATATCCATTTTCCGGTTTTATAACATGCTCAATGTTGGCATTGCAATTTTCACTTTGACATATAACTCCCATCAATGAATGCATCTCCTTGCTGATTCTAATCTCCGTCCTCGTAGATTCTCTGGCATCTGAGCAACATGGGTACTGGAGAGATTAATGGCAGATTCAGGTGAGATGTTACACACTTTACTGTTTTTCTAAAGTGTCATTGTGACAGTTTCATTAGATGTCCAATTATGCTGGTGTAATAGAGAAGGACATGCTGTTTCAACAATGTTGTGTATTCTCTCAGACAGCTGAGACTGCTCTAACCCGCATGGGAACCTTATGGCAAGCTGGTAAAGAATTGCTGCTGTTTTACAGGATCTTAGCAAGATCACATCTGAAGTAGTGTGTGCACATTTAGTCTCCTCACTCAAAAAAGGATATTGTTACATTGGAAACCGTTCAGAGATGGTTCCCTCAACTGATTCCTGCAATGAAAGTGATGGCTTATAAGGAAAGGATGATCAGGTTGATCCGATATCTATTAGAGTTTACATGAATGAACGATGATCTTAATTTTACTCCAGAACACGAGAAGGAGTCAGCGAAAAAAGCCAATGACAGCAGCAAATGGAGATATTCCTTCCTCTTTTCCAGCCTGTTACACAAGAACAGCAGAAGGATATTCAGGCGTTCGACCCTGTTACACCAGAACAGGATGAGACTGTTCAGCCCCTGGAGCCTGACATGCAGTTACAGGAGGAGGTCAATCTACGCCTTGAGCCAAAAACACTGGACCCAGAGTAGGCCATGAAGCACCAGTATACTGTTACACAGCAACAGGATCAGTCCATTCAGCCTCCTTAAGTCAATAACATAGCAACTGGAAGAGGTCATACAGTGATTGGAGATTGGGATAACAGGAGGCCATTCAGTCCTATCGAGCCTGTTGAATGGGAATTGGAGAAGGATGCAAACTGTATGAGATTTCTTATGGGAAATGAGGAAGAAGTTCACCTCACGTGTCTGATGTATGGGAACAGGAGAAGACTAATCATTCCCTCAAGTCCATTTCAGGCATGCAGGAGGAGACGGTTCAGTATCTCCAGCCTGTGATGGAGGAATATGAGAAGGTCCATCATGCCATCTAACTGTTACACAGCAAACGGAAAGATTCCATAATCCCTCAAACCTCTTATGTATCAACAGGAGGAGGACAGGCTGGCTATCGAGACGGTCGTATAGGAACAGCAGGAAGACATCAGCACATCGATTTTGTGCACAAGGAAGAGATTGAGTCCATTTAGCCACTGATGCAACTTACAGAACAATCAGAACAGGTGATTTCACACCATATGCCAATTGTACAGGATTGGAGCGAACAAAGAGATTGTAGAGAGGTGTGAATTTAGGATTATCACCTTTGCGATGGAATATAAAGTAGTGAGAAAACTGCTGGAACTTAAGAAGGACTGTTAAAATTGATTATTCAGAAATTAAGGACAGGCCATTTGCAGAGTGAAACCACAATCCATCAGAATCAACATAATTTTGCAAAGTATGAATCATATTTTCATTATTTGCTTGAGTCCTTAAGAATGTGAAAAGCAAGCAGCATAATGAGGATCCTGGACCTGTAAAATCTCGACTTGTAGAAGACATTGAATAAGGTGTACAAAAAAGATTAATCTGCAGAATAAGATCGCATATGGTTAGCAGTAATTTATTCACTTGGATATAGGATTGGCGAAACAAAGAAATGCAGTGAGATGGAATAAAAAGTTCATTTTCATTTTCTGTTGCAACTTTCAGGGTACCGTAGGGGTCAGTCCCCAGGCTCCGACTATTGGCAATTAATACTATCACTTATTTGAGGGGATAGACATGCTATAATCAGTTTTTCAGAAGACACTGAGAAATTATAATGAATGATTAAGTATAGGTTGGGTCAGTATTTGGCAGATGAAACCAAACAATGAGAAGTATGAGGCCGTTTTTGTCGGTGAAACTGAAAGGCGACTTATTATCCAAAGAGAGAAACTACAGAGTGCTTAGGTGCAGAGGGATCTGGTATCCTTATCCATATTGCAAACAAATACAGATGCAGGCACATCAGATAGTGATAAATGCAACTGCAATGTAGGCATTTATTTCTGATAGAATGGATTATAAAACGAGGGAGGTGTTGCTGCAACAATGCCAGGCATTGGAGAGATCACAATTGAGTACTGTATACAGCTTTGGTGTTCTGACTGCAAGGGGGATGTAATTACCATGGAGGCAGTTCAGAAGAGGTTTACTCGGCTAATTCGAGAGATAATGTTTTTGTCCTCTGAAGAGAGATTGAGCGGTTCAGGCATATATTCTCTGGACTTTAGAAAAATTAGAGAAGATGTCACTGAGATCCGGAAAATGCTAAAGGTGATTGATAATGTAGATGGTCATTCGGTTTTTCCTCATGTCGGCAATCGATAACAAGAGATCGTAGTTTTAGAATAACGGGAGGGGAATTTAAACAATGATGAGAGAACTTCTCTCAAAGGATTGTGAATATGTGTAATTCACTGTTTCAGAGTGCAGTGGATGCTGCGACATTGAGTAACTGAAGGAATATGGAGAGTGGGTAGGAAAGTGGATGAGAGACTGAGATGACATCAGCCATGATTGTATTCAATGGCAGAGCAGGCTCGTCGGTTTCGATTGCCGACTGATGCTCCTCGTTCTTATTCAGTCCTTCGAATGTGTTACACAGGAATGGAGGAGGACTGACTATCAAACAGGAAGCAGGCACTCCGGATACATCAGTCTCAACCAGTTTAAAAGAATGTAACCAGTAGGGTCACACAGTGACCAGAGCTCGGTCCTCAGCTCTTTAAAATCTATATCAATGATCTAGAGGAGTGGAACAAATGTACTGTAACTCGGATTGCCAATGAAACTAAGATAATCAGGAAATTAAATTATCAAGGGAAGTTGTAGAGTCTGGAAATGGATATGGAAAGGTTAAGTCAATGGATGAGATTGGCAACCAGGATTTAATGTAATACATAACCTGTTAATTGTGCAAGGTTTGTGAAGGTTTGTGGCTCAGGATGAGGTTTAGGGTTTGGGTTTGCTCGCTGAGCTGTAGGTTTGACGTCCAGACGTTTCATTACCTGGTTAGGTAACATCATCAGTGGCGAGCTTCAAGTGAAGTGAAGCTGTTGTCTCCTGCTTTCCATTTGTATTTTTGTTCTGGATGGGGTTCCTGAGGTTTGTGGTGATGTCATTTCCTGTTCGTTTTCCTGTTTATATCAACCCTTCAGAACAAACCTACACCCATAACCTGTCATTTTCTTCCAGGAAGAATGGCAGGCAGTATGTTACTAAAATACACAGAGATTGCAGGACTTTTTGATACAGTGTGTACTGGAGAGTTCACTCTGACGCGTTCAGACTTGGCAAATGTTGCTCCATCACCCTGATCGTCTTCTGCCTGATGGTCCCAGCAGGCCTATTGCTCTCATCCACCATATATATCCTCCGTCACTGAATGATGACCCTGATGTTGAAATACTGGGAGATGATGGCTATGTCACCCTGTCCTGCCTGGAAAGTTCCAGACCATAGAAGTTGAATGAAACTTTGAACCTAACAATTACTGGCAGCACCGTCCTCCCCCTGGTGTGAAGTGGCAGGTCATGTTGAAGGAGTTGACACCGTTCTGTGACCAGCTCCTTATTCAATCAGGGGCCTCTCACACTTTGCTCCTGGGTTAAGTGCATCTTGGGAAGCTTGTCTTGGAAAACCCAGGTTGGATACAGCAGATCCCTTTCCCCGCACACACACCCACTCCGTGGTTTCAGAGCTTCCCCTGTCTGCAGCCTCTCTCCATTTGGTGTTCATGTTACAGACCCAGATGCTGTAACTGCAGTTCCCTTGTTCCATTCAGAGTTGGCTCACTAAATCCTCAGGACTCCCGAATGTCTGAGGCAGCTCACAGCACAACGTCCAGCAAACCATTCCCAGCCCTTCAACTAATTTTTCAATACCAGGAGTCAGTCAGAAGTACCTCAGCTACAAGTTCGATGCCTGATACTTAACATTAATACTCGGGGTGCTTCGTCCTGTTACTGACCGCACGATCAGCTGCAAGAGCATTCAGTGGACAGACACAGACCAAGTTTCAAAGACGTGTCTCAAAGCTGATGGGGCCCCATGTCCTACATGGAGCACTACTCCGGACACACCAGGAAGTGAACAATAATCCAAGACACACGATCTCATTGTTTCTGAGATTCACACTGCCATTTCTTGGTATATTAAGGATTGTAAAGTATTGAGGAACCTCCGAGTGGAGAATGTTAATGTAAAGTATTGTCTGTGATCGCTTTGCAGTGATGAAATGATTTGTCTTTGAAAATTATTCATTACAAAGAGTGCACAAATTAAAGAGGATTTCCACCGCAAATGCATTCAAGCAAGATCAACTGAACCATTTGTAAGGTTATGCAATGAATTTATTGCATGTTCATTAAATTGAAATCTTTTATTATGCACTCCTACAAATTATAAGTGAGGAAAGATTGAAAAGTCTGAAACTGACCAAGTGGTGGTAGTAATAGCCCAGGAACAATGTCACTAGGTATCAGGCGAAAGTGTTCTGTGCTTCCAAAGACGTAATTTGACAAATCAAGCAATCGTGCAATGTGAGATTTTGACAGTATTTGATGTCTTCTGATTGAAACGAAACACTGGCACTAGTGCTGTGGCATGGGGAGGCCCGTAGAGGGTGGCATTGCATCACTAGATTCAGATGCAGGTGTGCTGGTGGGGGGGGAGGGGGCAGGTTAGGGGTTGATCTCAATTTCAATGGATGTACCCCGGAAAACGACAAGTCCCCATCTCACAGAGATACACACAAACATACATAGACACATTAAATACATATGCATACAGATATGGACACATAAACACACATGCACAGTCCTGCACACAGACACTGTAGTTTCTTTAAAATAGAGATAAATACGCTTTTCCTTAAGAAGGGAATCAATAATCACTTGGCGAAGGCAGGAGATTGCAGCTGAGAAACATGTCAAATGGCACAGCAGCTCCAATGGGCTAAGTGGCCTAATTCTGCTCCAAATTCCCATTTTCAGGAGAGAGTCCCTTTCAAACGTTGAATTTGAATGCAAATTGCAGGGTTAAAGGTAGGATTCTTGGCAGTGTGTAGGAACAAGGAGATCTTGAAGTCCACATCCGTAGATCCCTCAAAGTTGTCACTCAAGGTGATAGGGCTGTTAGGAAGTTGTCTGATGTGTTGGCGTTCATTAGCTGGGGGATTGAGTTTAAGAGCTGCGAGGTTATGTTGCAGTTCCATATTGGTTTGATTAGAAAACACTTGGAATATTGTGTTGAGTTTTGTTCAATCCATTATAGGAAATATGTGGAAGCTTGAGAGGGGTTGCAGGCTGGAGTTACCAGAATGTTGCCGTGCTGGAGAGCATGTCTTCTGAAGAACGTTTGATAGAAGGATGAACGATGACTTGATAGAGGTGTGCAAGATGATGAGAGGCACAAATAGAATGGATAAGCAGTCTATTTCATAGGGTGGAAATTGCTATCACGAGGAGAACATAACCTTCAGGTGATTGGAGGAAGTTTTCAGGAAGATGTCAGATGCACGTTGTTTACACGGGTAGTGATAGGTGCGTGGAATGCACTGCCAGCGGTAGTAGTAGATTCAGATACATTAGGGACATTCAAGTAACTTTTGGATAGGCACATTGATAATAATACGATGAAGGATCTGTAGTTTAGTTTAATCTTAGAGTAGAAAAAAGGTCGGCACGACATTGAGAGCTGAAAGGCTGTTCTGTGCTGTACTGTTCAAAGCTCTCTGTTTCAGTTTCTGTAACTCTTGTTAACACATTTTACCTGGATTTCCTTTAACGTCATTGGAGGTCAATCTGGTCGGTATTTGATTGTTGAGGGTTAATGGAAATATGGGTCTGTTTGAGGGGCTGACTGGTCTGTATCTGTTCCGAACTGTTGTGTCCTTGTGTCAAAAGAATGGTGATTGGTTTGAGGGGAACACATTTTGAGAATAAGGGCATACCTATTTCAAAGTGGGAAAGGGATGTTCCTTTCTCTTTAGGATTGTGTGGTCTGTGGTCTTCTCATTCCCAAGTAGCATTGATGACTGGGTTACTGATAACACTCAAGGCTGAGTTGCATAGATCATTAATGAACAAGAGAAGTAATGTTTATTGGAAACAGACAGGAAAGGGATGCTTAGATACAATGATGTCAACAATGAGCATTCTGAATGGTGCAGCAGGCATGAGGGGCTGAATGGCCACCTGCTGCTTTTGCTGCATGCGTTTTCACTCACTCAACCCTCGACGCTATTACAAAAGATGAGGAAGATCCCATTCAGCCATTCATAATCGATTCAATGAGACATGAGGACACCTATCTGCCCCTCTAAGGATTTACAAAGGAACAGGACGAAGTTATTTAGCCATTTGAGTACGTTACGCAGCACAAGACGAGGTCACGGCCCACTTTCTAAGCTGTTATACAGGAACAGGAGAGCCCTGGGTAACTATCAGGAAATAGACAGCGGGAGAAATGTTTATTTTCGGGTTGGAAATCTTTAACGTGATGAAGAGCCTCAGAGATCAGTGCAACATCAAAAACTAATTAGAATCTGTCAATGATTTGCTTGTGGGAACTAATTGGATGGAATTCAATTGGCTCAACCACCAAGATGATCATTCGGTAGGATGACAAGTGCAGGTAGAGAGGCTGTAAGGTATTATAGACAGGGAATCTGAGTGTGCAAACCTTCAGTAGAAACAGGATAACATGGGCTACCGAAGTTTGTGCTGTTACAGAAGGGTAAAACAACATAAAGTAATTAAAAGAGGAGAGATCACAAAACTCAGTGTTACAAAGGCATTTGTTCACCCTGGTACATGCATCACACTTGGTTAATATGCAGTAGCAGTAATTAATTAGGAAGGTATATGGAATGACTACTTCATGCAAAGGCTATCCGTATGTTTAACTGCAACTGGACAGGAGCTTTCTGAGGTCACATCAGATGTATTGTGTGCAGTGATGATTTCATAATCTGAAAAATCAATGTACTCAAAATTTTTGGATCCTTTGCAAAGATGTTTCACAGTACTTGCTCCTGGAATGAAGGCTCTATTCTTTCATACAGCATGGAAACAGACCCTTCGGTGCACTATGTCAATGCCGACGTGATGTCCTAAATTAATTACGTTCTATTTGCCAGCACTTGGCCCATATTCCATAAAATATTAGTGTTCACTCAAATGGCTTCATTCAAATGGCTTTGAAATACTGTAGCTGTCCCAGCCCCCAGAATTTTCTCTGGCAGTTCATTCCATACACTCTGTTAAAAATGACCACTTTTGTCGATTTTAAATCTTTCTCCTCTCACCTTCAATCTATGTGCTCTAGTTTTGGACGAAGTTAACCTAGCTAAATGTCCTTAGTTCTTCTCCATTTCCACGCTTCTCTCGATCTTATAAAACTCTATAAGGCAAGAGCAGTTCAGGGTTGAGAATGAGAGGTGTTCGTATTGAATCTTCTAAGATGTTGAGGAGAGTGTATCTTTTGCATAGCCTATGGGCATTTTTCTCTGATATAGGAGACTAGAACTGAGAATTGACATTTAAGAAAACAACATATATATGTCAAATACTCTTTACTTAGTACAAGAAAACAGATATTATGAAGACATGATTTTACTGGACAAAAATATGAGGACACATACCAACGTACCTTCATTAAAACTCCTACATGGAGCAGAGAATAGGAACAGAGTCAAACACTTCCGCAAATGTTCAAGGAGGCCTCGTGTGATTCCCCTTTGGTGGTCAGATAACATTATTGTATAATTCTGCTCAGAGATGGAGAAAATGCAACCTGCCGGAGAAGCCATGGCTTATTGCTCCCTCTCTTTCCTTGTTCCTTCTCACAGCAATGCATGAGAGGTGAACACTTTTCAGTCATCTTTGTCATCCATATCGGATTACCGCTGAGGAATCATTGGCATCTCCCCACTGCCTAAAATCAAAGGGAATTCAGCGAAATTCGATTGTTCCAGTAATAAATCCTGCTTGTATGAGCCGAATAACCTCAGAGGCTGAATAATATTTAATTATTTTACTTTTGTCTTGATTTTAACTATTGCTTGGACAATGTTCTTTCAAGCTGATAGTCTGCAGAGATTTTTTTTCTCTGTCTGTGTTTAGACATGTGTATGCATGTGTCTGAGTGCACTTGTGTGTGTGACACTGTGTGTGCCTTGGTGTGTGTCTGTGTGTATGCACAAACTGCATCTCAGTATGCAAATAAGATAAATATGAATGTACGTATTTGTCCAAACTGCTTGTCATGTATCTTTCCATCATAGCTTGAGTAACGTTGCTTTGGTGAATTATTTTTGCAAATGTAAGGTATCAACCTGACTTTTCACCAGCAAAGAAGCTGACCTAGTCTGAGACCTATATCATTGGCCATATCTCAAACCTGGTTACATTTGAAATTTATCATGATCAAAGGAGGAACAGGACTAGAATGTGAAACAGTGATCTGTCCAATCCCAGTCTGAACACGCCTGAGGAGAAATTCACAAAGCGATGTTTGAGTGGGAGGACACTTCCCCAGAAGTTTGTGTTGCCTGTGTGTTTGTATTTAATCAAAGCTATGTTAGTTAGATATTGTACAGTAAAGGACAATGAACTACAGATATGGAAGTGGGGCTGAGACCACATTCAGATCAGCCACGATCTTACTGACTAGTTGAGAAGGCTAAAAGTGTCTAATGATACACTCCTACTCCTCAGTCTTACTTCCCTTTTCCATGCAGTTCCTCAAACCTGGTGCACAGAAACAGAGGAGACCATTCAGTGCCTGAATATTCGAGACTGTAGTGCTAGAAAAGCACAGCAGGTCAGGCACCATCCGAGGAGCAGGAGAATCGATGTTTCCGGGCATAAGCCCTTCATCAGGATTCCTGATGAAGGGCTTCTATCCGAAACGTGGATTCTGCTGCTCCTCGGATGCTGTCTAATCTGCTGTGCGTTTGCAGCACTACACTCTCGGCTCTGATCTCCAGCATCTTCAGTACTCACTTTCTCTTAGCGCCTGAAGTCTGTCACATACGGTTTGGTATGATTTTGGAAAATATTCCTGGGAAAAGAAAGAGTGGGTGATGGTGTGAAACAGCCCGCTCCTGCATCATTATAGAACTGTTTTCATTTGTTGGTCATGTTGTAGACCCATATTCACTGTGAATACAGCTCCCATAACTCACCCAGATATGGCTCACAAAATCCTCTGGTGTCCCTGTCTGCAACATTCAATAGCAAGAATTCCCAGAAAATGACTTTCCAGTAACAGAATAAGAGAAAATTCTCAACACGAATTGGTCATTCAGCCCCTCAAGCTTCTCTGTCCCTTCAGTAAGGGCATGGCTGACCTGCCGAGGCCTCAACTCCTCTTTTGTGCCCAAACCCTGCAGCCCTAGACTCTCTGATGCCTCAAATATTCAGTATGCCCTTCTTCCAATCATCTCAGTGATTTATCTCCCCTAAATCTCTGGAATAGAGAAGTCCCGATAGTCACTACCCTCTGTGAGAAGGAAACACTCCTTGCATACACACCGTGTCCTATTGACATGAAGAAAAGATACGAACACAAGGTAAGGGTGGCCGGCTCTGTTATCAAGGCAGAATTTCACTGAGGATGGTATCCAGGAACCTGAACAGAATTAAATGTAATCGGAATTAATTGTAAACTCGCCGCTGGTTTGAGGCATTCAGAACACAAGGGAAGATGTTTGTGGTTGGTGAGGATCAATCATCTCAGTCACAGGACATCTCCGCCTGCATCGTAAAGGCAGCTTTCTAGAGCTGCTTCAATGTCTTTCCAGCATTATACTGTCAGAAGTGAAGATGTTCACTGAAGACCACATCATGTTTACCTCTCTGCCGTTGAAGCAGTCTGTGTCCATGCGCAGCAAGACCAGGATAGCATTTAACCTGTGCTGTTAAAGTGTAGGTAACATTCATGTAACAGTCCTGCTAGATATTGCACATTTCCACAGTTAAATACGAGGAGCTCATCCAGCACCTCAAGCTGCTTTCAACAGAATACAAGGATGCCATTCAATCCATTGAAACTATTGAATAAGAAGAGGAATAGCCCATTCAGACCCGCCTGCCTATTACACAAGGAGGGAAGGAGTGTGGTCAGCATATCGAGGTTTTAAACTGGAGCCAGAGTCGCCAAGACAGGTCATTCAGTCGCTTTCATGTGACCAGGACCAGTCCATTCAGCCTATCAAACCACGTATACAGAAATAGGAAGATGTCTTTGATGCTCCAACATTACAAACAGTGAAACATAGACTACACAGATAGACTGCTCTATGTTGTTCCTCCTGGTTCCTTTACTCGTGTACACATGTGTCACATTAACTTGGTTTACTGACCATGAGGGGGAAAAGTGAATGGTTTGTGCCAAGTCTCAAGGAAATGCCTTCTATCTCCAAGAAGACATTATTGTATTCCTATGAAGGTCAGAAGCTGGTAGGAACGGTGAACCATTTCAGGAGTAAGGCATTAAGGCTGCGAATAGTTTGTTCAACAGTGCAGAGACACACACCAACTGCACGTTGAGATAGTGAAAATTCATTCAGAGCCTGGAGCTCCCTCTTAACCATCATGGAGGTTCCACATATGTACGTGAACTATGAGGAATCACATATCATGGGAAAAATGCAATTCATCACAAAGTCAGCATATTGTTCCTGGACATAATAAATGTTAGTCCATAATTTTCAAGTTTAAATGTAATCGCGTGTCATCCTCTCGCAGTGCTACAGGTTAAACAGTCATTTACCTCCCACTCTCCTTATCAAGCAGGAATTAGTCTGGTGAAACTCATTTGTACTCACAGTTACAACGAAATCATTCCTTATAAAGGAGAGAAAATGTGTCAACAGTGCCCCAACACTGTACCAGCAACACTTTGCATCTGCAGGAAAATGTCTTTCCTCCTTTACTTCAATCATTTTAGATTGAAGGACAACTGTCCTGATTACTTGCTGGCGTATATGAATTGTATTCGTGACTCATGACCAAAAACACACAGGTCCTATTCAATAACTGCAGTTCCCAATCTCTCATCTTCTAATAAATACAAAATGGAAAGGACAGTATTTGTTGCTCACATTCAAATCATTTCTTTGCCTTGTGAACAGCTGTACTCCAAGCACTGATACATGTGATACCTATGCGCAATGACTTTCAGTCCAGAGAAAGACTTTACTCTCTGCATTCTCCCCATTATCCAATTCTCAATCCATGTAGCATATTCACCTTTTACCCAAGGACTCTAACGATCTTCACACACTTGTCAAAAGCCTTCTGAAAATTCAAATGCACCGTTCCCATTTGTTCTCATTTGTCCATGTCACAATCAACGTCCTCCACTAACTCTAATTGCTTTATCAAAAATGATTTCCCTTTCCTAAATATAAGCTGACTCCGCAAATTATATTATTATTCTCAAAATATCTCGTTATTATTATTTAGTAAAAGCATCTAATATTTTTCTGACAACTAGTATCAATTTATCCATTAGTTGCAATTCTGTTTTCCCACTCTCTCCTGTTTTACATATTTACGTTCACTGTCGCTACTTTCAAGTCTGCTTGATCTTTTTCATAATATAAAGAGCTTTGACGAACTTTGCCCTCCCTCATAGATTTAAGGAATTGACAGTACAGAAGGAGGCCATTGACCCATCATGTCTGTACCTGCTGCTGAAAGAGCTGCCCAGCAGTGCAGCTCCCCAGCCCTGACTCTGTAGCCCTCTAAATTCACCACTCATCTGTTCCAGAAACTTACCAAACTTCAATATAATGAGTATGTTTTCCAGTACTTCCACTTTAGTGATTCAAATTCCTTGCAGATCCTTATTTTCAGCAGTTACCTTGTTCCTTAATATTTTGGGAAGATTTTCTGTTGCTTCCTCTGTGGAGACAGAACCAATATATTCACCACACCGAACAGAGATGGCCTCTGTCACCTCCTGAATACATGAGAGGATGCCACTCTGGCATAATGGGTATGACATCCATCCTGTTTGGAAAGTCCCAGAATCAAAACAGTTGATAGGCATTTTAATTACTATCCTCTCCCTGGTGGGAGACTAAAGGTTACGCTGAAGGAGCTCTGTAATCTCCACATCTTTGATATAAACTGGCTTCACACTTTGCACCTGGAAAAGGTACAACTTTGGGAAATATTTTTGGAAATCTCAAAAAGGATAGTGCAGACCAAGATACTCTGTAAAATATGTCCCCATACCTTGTCCAGTGTAGGCACAACAGACCCTTGATCCCCCCTGAATGATTGCAGCAGCCGACACCACAAATTCAAGAAAATCATCCAGATAACTTCCACTATCTTTCTAATGACGGGAACAAGTCACATTTCTGTGTACATGGTACACCGTCTGAGTGCCTTTCTCCTCAGTTTCGGGCTGAAAAGCCATAGCATCTCTGACAATCCCAGTGATGTGAAATATGAACAGGTCTATTCTCCATGGAAGTAGCTGGCAATGTAACTGCACAACTTCCTGTACCTCAGTCACGATAATAGCAACACGGCTGTTGCTGGTGGAGATGCTAGGGAGGTCGTGGTCTAGTGGCATTTGCTACAGACTATAAATCCATTGATCCAGGTAATGATCCAAATGCGGACTTCAATTGCGCCACAGCAAATGATGGAATTTGAATTCAATAAAATATTTGGAATTAATAATCTAATGAAATATTGATGGTTGTTAAAACAAAACAGAAAAAACCCTGTCTCACTATTTTCCTTCAGGGAAGGAAATTTTCTCTTCTCACTAGTCCGACCTACATGTGATACCAGACCCTCAATTCCCCTTTGAGTTATAACACTACCATGTCCCAAAGAAGTGAAATCAGACAGACCGAAGCAAAGGCAGCCAACAGCACGTCGAAGTGCAGTGCTTCAAAAAGGTAGTTGCCCAACAATTTCTCAAGGGCAACTGGGAAAGAGAAATAAGTGCTGGCCCAGCAAATGAAGAAAAGAAGGTGGCCACACTCAGGACTAAAAGATACAGGGGACAGGACTCACTTGAAACAGGGACATCGACATATTCCTACAAGGGCATGAAATCCAAGAATATGGGAAAAGTGAAAAATTAATGAAAACACTCTCACATTTTATTTCCATCCCATATGATCATCAATAATCTCTTTGTTTTATTTGTAGCCTCTATTTCTCTATATATCCATCTCACTCCAGCAGCACAAATGACATTATTTCCCAGTTGCTTTTAGATCTGATACATGGTGAGTGGACTCAAAATGGTAAGTCTGCTTTTTTCTCAACACAGGCTGCCAAACGTGCTGCTTTTCCCCAGCACTCAGTTTATTTTTGGTTCACGTCTCCAGTATATTTATTTGATTTAACTTTTATTTTTTGTGAGACATTTTGAGACATTGGCCCATTGAGTCCACGCTGACCCTCTGCAGAACATTGCATCCAGGAGTACCTCGTGCCCTACTCCTGCATTTCCATTGGCGTAACCGCCTCCAACCATATCACACACCTAGCTACATACAATGCGTAATTTAGTGTGGACAATCCACTGAATCTGTTTGGACTGTGGGAGGAACTTGGAGCACCTGGAGGAAACACTTGCAGATCCAGGGAGAATGTCAAAACTCAGTACAAGCAGTCCTGAGGGTGGAAGTATATGAGAGCACTGGTCCTGTGAGACAGCTGTGCTAACTACTGACACACCATGCCCCCCTCCCCTTCCCCAAACCGAATTCCTACTACTGCGAGACAGCCGTGCTAACTACTGAGACACCATGCCCACCTCCCCCTCCCTACAAACAGGGTCCCTGGCATTGTGAGACAGCCGTGCAACCATTGGGACATTAGGGCCCCTCACCCCAAAACTGGGTCCCTGGTACTGTGAAACAACCGTGCTAACCACCTAGACAACATGACCCCTCCCCATCCCCCCAAACCGGGTCCCTGGTACTGTGAAACAGCCGTGCTAACCGATGAGACACCATGCTCCCTTACCCGCCCCCTCCCCAAAAACGGAATACTGGGCTCGGGAATACTGGGGAAAATGTAAATTTGAAATACAAACAGTAAACAGTGACAAAACACCACAGATGAGTCAGGGTCTGGAGGTAGAAAAAAAGGCAGCATATTGAGTCTGATAGGATTCTCTTCTGAAAATCTCATATTGAACTCAAAAACTTAATTGTGTTCCTCTCTGCTCAGAACCTGCAAATGTTTCCCTGCACTGTCAACTTAGTTACTCTTTTGAACAGTGGATACTTGTCTGATCTGAAAAGGAACAGTGAAGCTGCCATTTCTGTTGATTCTCAAGAATTTGGTTATGGTTTTTTAATGAAAAAATAAAAAAATCTGTGCCTGTCAGCTCCCTAAATATCGATAATTTATTGCCATTGTCATAATGCATATTGAAAATGTTGAACTCAGTGGTCATGACATCACATGATCAATCTTCTGAAAGTAACTGATCGAAGTATTGATCCCAATTGTTATCAATGTCTTATCATGCTCCTGATGTCACTGGCATGGTGCGCATCCAGCAAGGTCTTACCTTTCCGAGAGTTTGCATATAACTATGAAAACGTAAAATATCTTTATATTTTTTAACAAGACATATTCATCCATGTTTTGGAAGGCACTATCAAGGGCAGAGTTTATTTGTCATCCCCAATGGTTCTGGAATAAGCGACACAGAGTTGACCAGTTTTACCTCTTCAATCCAAAGTGATGCAGATCCAGAGGGAGCTGTTTATAGGGGCATTCCAAGATTTGTAACTAATACTTGTGAAGGATCAGCAAATTAGTCCCTAGTCATGAAGAACATGCAACTTGGAAGATACCTTGCAGAGACTGATTTTTCTAATGTTCCCATTCTTAGTGCAGAATGTTCTCTACTACCATTAATCACAGTTTTGCTCAGGGTTCTTGATTCCACCCTTAGTCAAGTCCTGCTTCGATTGAAAGAGAAGTCACTCTGATCTCACCTCAAATTACACAGGCAGTTCAGTTGAAAGAATAAGGAGGAAAAATCAAGAACACCGTTTGTTTGAACAATGTCCTCGCAATATTCAAAAGTAAATTGATGCATGGTCTTCCTTAATGGATTATTTCAATATGACATCACTTTTCAAACAATACTCAGAACGATGGGTGTTTTTTTTCTTTTAATTTGCTTCCAATTCAACGTAGTAATGTGAACGTGATTGGTCTTTTATAGTGTGTTTATAATCCAGAGTTCAATTCAATCTTTTTCATCATTGCTCCAGCTCTTTGAAACAAAATTAATGAATGAGCCTGTGTCCATCCTGCAGATTAAAAAGTTCTTTCAGCTCTGACTATTGCAGCGAATGTTGTAAAGAATAGTAAATTGGAAATGCTGAAGGGCAATGTGCCCAAAGTTAGTCCAAGGTTAATGATGTCCAAGCCATAAGAATAATACATGCAGAGGGGCGGAGTATGAAATCAGAATTCAGCTCCATGTACAAAATAATATTTGTGGCTCCCTCTCAAAAGACCACAACCTATTCACGCTGTAAATTCGCCAAAATAGGAAAAACAAGAGACAGGAATTCTCAATTCTACAATAGCATATGTAGAACAGGAAGAAAATCAATGTTTGTTTCTGAAATTCATAAATGGTGATGATAATGTGAAAGATCGAGGGGATGTTGGAGGATGATAAACCATGTTGTAGATGACACAGTGATTAGGCCGGGTGCGTCACAGTGAGCAGGAACGTGTTGGTTACAAGAGGTTACAAACGGATTGTCAGATGGTCAGATCAATTACTGATAGACGGTAACACTCAAATATGTGAGATGCTGCATTTTGGAAGATGTAACAAGACAAGAAAGAACTCAAACCTTGAAGATACGTTACATTTGCTTTTGGAGCAGAGAAGAGTGAGGGGTAAACCTGACAGAAATGTATTATAGCATGAGAGGAATGGGACGAGTGAACAGGCAACAACTATTCCCCTTAGTCAAAGGGTCAAAAACAAGGGTAAATACGTTTGAAGTGAAAGAGAAGTAAACTAAGAGAGGATTTGTGAAATCTGTTTCGTACCCAGAGCCTGATATGTATCAAAAATGTATTGCCTGGGAGGGTGGTTCAGGAAGGTAACCACACAAACATTATAAAGCACTTGTATCAGCACTGGGTGGTGCAGGCTCGATGGGCCTTGTCTTTACTGCATGATTCCATGTGGTGGCAGCCACGAAAGTTCAAACATATATTGAAGCAGCAACCAATTGGACTTGTTGGTTCGTTAAATCGAACTGTGCTTAGTAAGAGTCGAGATTACAAATTATCATCATCCCATGGATTATCAACACTTACTCAACCTAGGACAGCCCAGCCATCTCTGAAATCATCCAGGATAATTCATATCCTCAATGCAAGAATCGTCCAACAACAGCATCAACATTATTCAAGCTGTTTGACGCCATTATTTAAAATTCACCAATAACATAGAAACAGACTTCGTTTCATTATTAAGATTGTTATTTCTCTGAAGACTAATAAATTCCTTCCCATCTATTCGTATTGACAAAGAGTCTGTTTTCCTGCGATCTGTTCATCACCAGTAATATTTACTCGCAGTTAAACCGGCACGAGATGCACTGCTGGTACTCCCTCTCAACAGCCATTTGGACGGACCAACGTCAACTGGACTGGAACTTCTCAAAAGCAAGTAATGCTGATCTAGCACCATTAAAATCACAAATGAACTAAAACGACAATCCGATTTTCTCGTAATTTTAAACAACGAGGACATTTTATTGATCTGATGAATTTGTCGCTGTCTTTGAAATTGTGTGACCTATTTCCATGAAGCCATTTCATGCTCAAAAACGCTCAGGACACAGATATAAGGTAACATAGCATTTAATCGCAAATTACCAGAGAGCAGTAGGTTATAGATCTGCAGGTAACTGGGAATAATGCCGTTTGGTGTTTTCTGGTTGTTTTAGTTGTGTTGGGCTGGAGAGTCGGTTTGTATACTGTATGACTATCAAATTAATTGTTGGAAACAGAGAATAGTGTGTGAATAGTTTGTGAGTGGCAAATAGTGAGGAATACAATCTCCAAAGGCCCACAGTATATGAAGTGACACCATTCTCCCTTCAATATAAAATTGTTAAGAACCCCGTTTCTCTCTTTGTAACATGCCTGTTAGTGTTCCTGCACTAAAAGAACCCCTGGGGTTTATCACCATGTTATAAATAGAAATTAAACACAGGCAACATAATGCTGATCTTGCTAATGAAACGCACCTCGCAAGAACAACTGAACGGAATCTGCTGTATTAAAGTTATCAGTTCGACCCAATCTAATTACTAAAGCAGTTTCAAGCGAGACTTTCTCTTTGTCCTATACTCTTGACCTCTCTTCAACATCATGAATCTTTCCTGAGTGTCGTTTAAAAGTCACATATGGAAAACTGTGTCCAGTAATCCGAAAGGAAAATTATTCATTTTCATGAGAAATGAGTCATTTTGTTTTTCAGTATCTAAAGTCAACAGCAATGTAGAAACTAGCATCAGGAGAAAGGAATCGAAACAGCTCCATCATGCGATAAGATCGTGGATGATCTGATTGTGACCTCAATCGCACAGTCCTCCTTTGCCCTGACAATGTTAGTGCGTCACTCTTAGTCAAGAATCTGCCTGCCTCTGCCTTATGTCTTATTCAATGTCTAATCCTCCATCGGTCTCTGGGAAGAGAACTGTACAAACACACAACACTGTATGGATGACACCAAATCACCATCTTCTTAACAAAGACATTTTTCATTTTTATAGTCCATCCACTCGGTGTAATCTCCCACACAAGCTGAAATATTGTTTTAGGATTCAACTTGGAAAGACTACTTGGAATATTCTGAGGTTAAACAAGATCACATGTTGTTCGCCTAAACCCCAGCGGATCAAGAGCCAGTCATTTCAAAATTTCCTCCTGAAATAAACACTCCTCCCAGGAGTCAACTGAGGGAATCTTCACTGGATTACATTTCATATCATTGTGGCCATCGCTCTCTCGATGTGGTTACACCGCTACATTGTAAATCTGTAGAAAATTGTCCCTGCTTTTAAATGCATTCTGATTCAGAAAGTTTCAACATTCGTCTTACCTCCCTAACAAAATTGT
This sequence comes from Hemiscyllium ocellatum, assembly GCF_020745735.1. NCBI lineage: Eukaryota > Metazoa > Chordata > Chondrichthyes > Orectolobiformes > Hemiscylliidae > Hemiscyllium > Hemiscyllium ocellatum. Next base: position 29,691,827 of record NC_083446.1, read on the forward strand.
TGTACACGTAAAGTTTTTACTTTGCAATCCAGGTGCCCGGTTTCCTATGCCGAAAGCCAATTTCTCCACTGAAATAATACACTCCATTTCCATTGAACCCACCAATATCTTTTAGCACAGATACATTTTTCCTACTGTGTTCCATACACCAATATTTGGCTCTTCACTTGACCCACCTAAATCTCCTTTAGACTTATGACCTTTTTATACCTTCCTTCTCGAACAGTTTCAAATTTGTATTCTTCCGTACTACCGACAGACTATTTGGCCAAAGAAATACACTGTGGCCATATTGCAAAGTAATTGACAATGAGATATTATTACTCCATGTCTAAACTATAAATTTGACACAATGCTGAAGTGTTTTGCAGTCGCATCACTCAGTTCAATTACTTTAAATAATGTCAGATGGTGTGGTATGTGTCTGGGTAGAATTGAGGAATCCTAAATGTGAAAAACCGTACTTGAAGTTATATACAACTCCACAAATCGTAGTCAGAAGTTGAGGCACATGATAGACGAGGAGTTCGAAACGATATGTAAGAAAGGCAAAGTTACAGTGACTGGGGAGATTTTAATATGCAGGTGGACTGGGAAAATCAGTGGTAGTACTTAACAAAGACAGGAATTTGTGAAATGCCTACGAGATGGAGCAGCTTCTGGTGCAGGCAACAAGGAAGTGGGCAATAGTGGATTTAGAGCTATGCAGTGAGGCAGACCTGATAAGGATGCTTAAGGTGAAATAACCTTAGGAGGCAGTGATCATAATATGAATGAACCTACCTTACAATTTGAGAGGGAGAAAGTGGAATCGGAGTTAATATTACAGCTGAATAAAGGCACCTTCAAAGACACAAGTGAGGGGCTGGGTAGAATTGACTGGGAGAGGAGCCCAGCAGGAAAGACAGCGGAACAATACTGGCGGGAGTTTCTCGGAGCAGTTTAGGAGTCACAGCATAGATTTCTCCCTAGGTAAAAGATTCATTCTATAGCGAGCATGAGACAACCATGGATGATTGGGACAGTCATGGCTAGGGTAAAAGCAAAGTAGAAAGCAGCAACATAGCAAATGGCAGTGGAAAACCAGAAGATTTGGAGCCCTTCAAAGATGAACTGATGGCAACAAAATAAGAAAAAAGGACGGAGAAGATTAAATATGAGGTTAATCTATCTAGTGAGATAAAGCACAACTGTAAGAGTTTCTTTAGACATAAAAAGGGCAAAAGAGAAGCAGAAGTGGATATTAGGGCACTGGAAAATGACACTGGAGAGATAGTCGTGTGGAACAAATAACAGATGAGAAACTGAATAATTATTAAGAGAATGGGCAAAGAAGTGGAAGATGGAATAAAACTTGGGAAAGTGCGAGGTGATGCACATTAGTAGGAAGAAGATAGGCATGGACTATTATATAAGTGGAGAGAAAATTCAGAAGTCTGAAGTGCAAAGAAAGTTGCGAGTTCAAGTCTAGGATTGTCTCCAGATAAGCTTGCAGGTTGAGTCAGCAATTAGGAAGTTGTTGTATCTGGCGTGCAGTATATTTGAAATCTTATATTCACCAAAAGAACCGAGTTAACTTTTTAAAACAATATTTGTTTATTGAACACAATTCATATTAGAACAATAAAAATATTATAACGCAATGATAAACACTACAAATTCTATTATGCTTTAAATTAACTTTGGATGATCACAAACCACCCCACCAGAAGTTGATCGGGCTCGACTTGGTGATGTCTTATTATTCTTCGGATGGCCTTGGAAGTGTCTTCTCTTTCCGTGGTTATTCTCGGGTTACTGAGCTGTGTGGGGTTTTGTGGTGATTCGTATCCTTCCAAATCTTCACGCCCTTTTGGGAAGGTAAGGAGGATCTGACAATGGAATGATCAGGTTCATTTACCGTGATCAATCAGAGTCAACCATGGATTGGATCAAGGGCAACATTCCATTGTCCCATTCAGGTCTAATTTCAGGTGTGTATTACAGGGTCTGGAGCTGTCAGGTTTGTTTGCAAACCATCTGTGGGTAGCTGCAGTCTGTCTGGAATCTGCAGCATGTGGATTATCACAGAGACTTTAGTCAAGGCTGTGATCCATTTCCTAGTGCAATAATCACTGTTCATTTTTTTTAACTGCATAGTAAATTTAACATTGCCCATCGTAAGATTATTCTTTCAGGTGGCGCGCCCGGTCAGAAAGGCAAATACAGTGATGACATTCATTTTGAGAGGACTTGAATATTAAAGCAAGGATGGATTTCTGTGGATCGATGAGACTCTGGTCAGACCCACATGGAATATTTTGTACCATTATGTGCCCGATAACAAAGGAAGTATATACCGCACCTGGAGCATATTCAGTGGAGCCTCACAAGAATGGTCCTAGGAATGAAAAGCTTAACATATGAAGTCTCTAGGTCTATACTCGCTGCATTTTATAAGGATGAAGGGGGACCTAATAGAAGCATACAGAATACTGGTTGCCTGGTCAGAGAAGATGTTGGGAAGATGTTTCCACTGTTAGGAGAGAATGAACTCAAGGACATATCTGAGAGTCAAGAGAAGATCTTTTAGAACGGAGATAAGGAGAAATGCCTTCAGTCTGAGAGTGGCAAATCTATGGTAGAATGGCAGTTTCCTTCCCTATAGGACATTAGTGAACCAGGTGAGTTTTTCTTGGCAATCGATTCATTACCACCATCCGCTCCTTAATTCCAGATTTGAAGTCAAGGTCCGCGATTTCCTGTGGCAGGATTGAACCCAGACCACCAGAACATTATCTGGGTTCATCACATAAGAATTCAGTGATAACACCATGAGGCCGCTAACTTGCCCAAATCCTCCACAGTATGACTAACTTGGGAAGTATGATTTGCCTTATGATTTGCCTTCATGTTATCTTTGACTTCCTTGTCAAGATATGAATTTTTTTTCTCTGTTATGCAATTCCTCTTCGGTCTTTCGTATCTCCCTAATTATTGGCAAAATTTGTTCAACTGTCCTGACTTTGACTGTTCCTTTCTCCCCCCAGTCGACCCAGGCCAAATCCTTCCTTAGGCCAGTATAATTATTATTGCCTAACACTAAAACTCTCATGTATGACTCAGTCTTCACTCTTTCAATCTGAATGTGCAACTCCAGCATGTTGTGGTTACTCTGTCCAAGGCAAAGCCCATCCACCAATCCTTCCTTGTTACATAATATCAAATCTAAATTAGCCCATTCTCTGGTTGGTTCCATGACATTCTGCTCTCAGAAATAATCTCTCATACACTCCATGAATCTTTATTCGAAGATATCATTGTCGAGATGATTAATTGAGTCAATTTGCATGTTCAAACGACGCATAGTTACTGTTGTGCCCTTGTTACAAGACCTCACTCTTTTCAAACTCAGAAGTACTTGAGGTGGGGGGTGGGGGCGAAGGGCAGTGGTTGAAAATTATTCTTCCCAAAATGTTTCTTCTCTTGCTTTTTATTTGTACTGAGACGGATTTCAATTTTTTTTGGCAAAAAACACTTTGAAAAGGTCTGAATACCCACTCACATGGACAAATGTTTATTTTCTTTTCACTAACCACATTTCACAGTAAATATCGAGGAATTAAGAGGGCGAACAGTGGTTATGAGATATCTTTAGCATACAGGGTTGAGGAAAATACCAAAAACTTTGTTTTCATTTATAAGGAGCAAGAGGGTAACTAGAGAACTGTTTGGCCCAGACAAGGACGACGGATGAATGAAGTCAGAGAAAATGGGTGAGATTCTTAACGAGTACTTTGCATTTCTATTCACCGAGGTGAGGGACATGACGGATGTTTAGGTTAAGGATTGATCTTTGAGTACTTTAGATCAAGTCGACATAAAGAGGGAGGAGGTTTTGGATATTCTAATGGATATTAATGTAGACAAGCCCCCCGGTCTGGGTGAGCTCTACCACATGTTACTAAGGGAATGGAGAGCGTATGTAAGCGGGACTTTAACATATATCTTTGCAAGAACCTTGAATATTTGTGAGGTCCCGGAGGACAGGAGAATTGCCAACGTTTCCCCTTTTTTAAGAAGGGTAGCGGTAATAATCCAGACAATTATCGACCAACGAGCCTGACATCAGTGGTAGGGGAGCTGCTGGAGAAGATACTGAGGGATTTGAGTAGGGTGTTTTGTTAGGTTCCCCATAGTAGGCAGATGGAGTCGGTGAAGTCGCATGGATTTCAGGGTGTTCTATCTAGATGAATAGAGAACTGGCTTGGCAACATGAGGCAGAGAGTAGTAGCAGAAGGGGATTTCTCAAAATGGTGACCTATGCCCAGTGGTGTGCAACAGCGATCTGTGCTGGGACCACTGTTGTTTATGATATATATCAATGATTTGGAAGAAGGCATCGGTTGCCTGATTAGCAAGTTTGCAGATGACACCAAGCTTATTGGAGTAGCAGATAGTGAAGAGGACTGTCAGAGAATACAGCAGAATATAGATAGATTGGAGAAATGGGCACAGGTATGACAGATGGAGTTCAATCTGTGCAAATGCGTGGTGATACATTTTGGAGGATCCAATTCTAGAGCGAACTATGCATTAAAGGGAAAATTCCTGGCGAAAATTTACGTACAGAGAGATCTGGGCGTCCAGGTTCATTGTTTGCTGCAGGTGGAAACGCAGGTCAGTAAAGTGCTCAATACGGCATATGGCATGCTTTCCTTCATTTGATTAGCTGTTGAGTACAAGCGTTGGCAGGTCATGTTACAGTTGCATAGGACTTTGGTTTGGCTGCATTTGGAATACTGCATATAGTTCTGGTCACCACATTACCAAAAGGATGTGGATGCTTTGAACAGAGTGCAGAGTAGGTTCATCAGGATGTTGCCTGGGATGGAGGGTGCTGGTTATGGAAAGAGGTGAGTAGATTAGGATTATTTTAATTATGAAGACAAAGGTTGAGGGGGACCTGATTGAGGTCTACAAAATCAAGAGAGATATAGACAGTGTGGATACCAAGCTTTCTCGCAAGATTGTAAACTCATGACCCATAGTAATTGAGTTCTAAAGTGAGAGGGGAAAGTTTTATGGCCTGAGGGATATACGTGGGAAGTTCTTTATACATAGGGTGGTGACAGTCTGGAACGTGTTGCCAGCGGAGGTGGTAGGGGTAGGAACGATAGTGTCATCTAAGATGTACTGCCAGATACATGAATGGGTAGGGAGCAGAGGGAAACAGGCCCTTAGAAAATAAGTGGCAGGTTTAGGAAATAGGGGATCTGTATCAGTACTGGCTTGGAGGGCCGAATGGTCTGTTCCTGTTTTGGAATGCTCTTTGTTCTTTATCATTCATTCTAAAAAATTGCAAGTTTTCAAAGTATTTTATGATACAATTTAATAATATAAACCTTTTTTTGTATTTGACAGTGCATGTCAAATTATTATCAATGCTAAATGACAGTCACAAAGTCATAGAGATGTATAGCATGGAAACAAACCCTTGTGTCCAACTCGTTCATGCCGATCAGATATCCCAACCCAATCTAGTCCCACCTGCCAGCACTCAGCCCATATCCCACTAAACACTTACTATTAATATACCCATCCAGACGCCATCGAACTATTGCGATTGAACCAACCTTCACCACTTCCTCTTGCAGTTCATTCCATACTCGGACCACCCTGTGTGTGAAAAAGTTGCCCCTTATGTCACTTTTACATTTTTCCTTCCCATCCTAAACCTATGCCCTCTAGTTCTGGACTCCCCGACACCAGGGAAAATACCTCGTATATTTCCCTATTCATGCCCCTTATGATGTTATTAACCTCTATAAGGTCACCCCCTCAGCAGCCGACGTTCCAGGGAAAATATCCCTAGCCTATAAACCCTCCACCTCTAGCTCAAACCGTCCAAACTTGGCAACATCGCTGTAAATCTTTTCAAAACCCTTTCAAGTTGCACAACATCCTACTGATAGGAAGGAGACCAAATTGCACACAATATTCCAAACGTGGCCTAACCAACTTCCTGTACAGCCGCAACACGACCTTTCAACCACTGTACTCAATGCTCTGACTAATTAAGGAAACCATACCAAATGCCTTCTTCACTGTCTTATCCATCTGTGACTCTTCTTTCAAGGAACAATGAACCTGCACTCCAAGTTCTCTTTGTTCAGCACCACTCCCTTGGAACTCACCATTAAGAACATAACTCCTGCTAAGATTTGTTTTCCCAAAATGCAGCATCTCGCATTTAATTAATGAAACTCCATCTACCACTTCTCAGCGCATTGGCCCATCTGATCAATATCCAGTTGTAATCGGAGGTAACCTTCGCTGTCCACTACACCTCCAATTTGGGTATCATCAGCAAATTTACTAACTATACCTCTTATGCTCACATGCATCCCATTTATATGAATGACTAAAAGTAGTGGACCCACCATCGGTCCTCGTGACTGTCCAATGGTCACATTCCACAATTTAAAAAAAAACAACCCTCCACCACCACACTCTGTCTGCTACTTTTAGCCAGTTCGGTATCCAAATGGCTAGTTCTCCCTATATTCCATGAAATCTAACCTTGCTAACCAATCTCCCCTGGGGAACTTTATCGAATGCCTTACTAAAGTCCATATAGATCACGTCAACTGCTCTGCCCTCATCAATCCTTCTGCAAAAAACACAATCAGGTTTGTGAGACATGATTTCCCATGAACAAAACCATTTTGACTCTCCATAATCAGTCCTTGCTTTTCCAAATACATGTACTTCCTGTCCCTCAGGATTCCCTCCAAGACCTTGCCCACCACTGACGTCAGGCTCACTGGTATATAGTTCCTTGGCTTGTCCTTACCATCTTTCTTAAACAATGGCACCACTTTCGCCAACCTCCAGTCTTCTGGCACCTCACCTGTGACTATCAATGGTACAAGTATCTCAGTAAGGGGCTCAGCAATCACTTCCCTAGCTTCTCACAGAGTTGTAGGGTAAACCTGATCGATCAGGTCCTGGGGATTTATACACTTTTATGCGTTTCAAGACATCAGCACTTCCCCCTCTGTAATAAGGACATTTTGCAAGATGTCACCATCTATTTCTCTGTATATCTGCATCTCCCATGTCTTTCTCCTGAGTAAACACTAATACAAAATACTTGTTTAGTATCTTCCCCATCTCGTGCGGCTCCACTCAAAGGGACCTTGCTGATCTTTGAGGGCTAAATTCTCTCCTTATTTGTTCTTTTGTCCTCATATATTTGTAAAATCGTTTTGGATTCTCCGTAACTCTATTTGCCAAAGCTATGTCGCCTTTTTGCCTTCCTGATTTCCGTCTTTAGTACCGTCCAACTTCCTTTATACTCTTCTAAGGATTCACTCGATCTATTATGCCCGTACCTGACATATGCTTCCTCCTTTATCTTAACTAGACCCTCAAATCTTTTAGTCATTCGGCACTCTCTATACCTACCAGCCTTTCCTTTCACCCTAACAAGAATATACTGTCTCTGGACTCTCGTTATATCATTTCTGCACGCTTTCCATTTTCCAGCCATCCCTTTCCCCACAAACATCTGCCGCAATCAGCTTTTGAAAGTTGTTGCCTAATAACGTCAAAATTGCCCTTTCTCCAATTTAGAACTTCAACTTTAAGTCCTGGTCTATAATTTTCAATTGTTATTTTAAAACTAGTAGAATTGTTGGCAAATAGCTGAAGCTCACACACTCAGTGAGAAATTAAATCGATTGAATATATTTAAATGTGTAAGAATGATAAAAAGATTTGATTATTCAATCATTTGTTCACTCTGAGTATGCAATCAGTCAGAGGTCAACCACTTTGCAAATGATAGAGAGACAATGTATGTATTTGAATACTGAGATTCAATGTGTAATTGTGATCACAAAAATAGTCAGACAACATGTTCTTTTTGTATACAAAACAAAATGTGCAGTTTTTTTTTACTTTTGAATCAAAAATGGTTGCTTTGTGATTAAAATTTAATTCCATCAATGTAGAATCAACGCAATTGTTTTCAGAGATGGTGCAGTTATTGTTCAGTTGCATAATTGTCTCTCATATAATATTATTGCCCAATTCACAAACATGGCAAACTCCTGATTATTGCTCAGCTCAACAAACCCATCATGACCGAGATTAAAAGTGGGTTCCAAAAGGCCTGAATTCGGGTACACTGCTACTGGACCTAACAGCTGCCTGTGGCACTGAGTGAGACACTGGCCTGCTCCTGAATCTGACGAGACAGTTTCTAACCTGGGTCAGGGAAGTCATTCAAACATTTCCTCACAGAGATCCATTTGGAATGCAATTTGGACTGGAGGAAGGCTATCATAGCTCTCAGTGTAGGTACAAATGCTTTCCAAATTAGATACCAATGACTGAAAAGGAACCAGATGTTACAAATTCATCCTCAGTCAGAGCCTGGCCCAGGGAGCAGATGGATGAACATGGAGTGTCAGAATCACACCACACAAGTTACTTATGGTGATGACATCTGGCTTGTCCCCCAGACTCCATAACATCTGCACTCTGGACCAGATACTTGTTGAAAACGTTCACAATCGACATTCTTCTGCTGCATCTTGTGTCTCACAGTGAACCCTCTGAAACTACCCAATAAAATTAACCTTCACCTTCACCAGTATCAATATAAAATTGTACATGTCTGTGGATGGTCAGACACTAATCCATAGGCCACGCAGCAGAATGTATCTGAAGAAACCAGGAGCAAACAGCAAGACAAGAACCACTTTAACAACTGAACTTGGTGGATATTTTCTGGTCTAGGTAACCACACATATTTTGCTGACACTCAAGTGAATATGACAATGCACACCATAACTGGAAGTCTTGGTCTAACTCCCTTCCCCAACTTCCTGACCTCACACACCTCACTCCCGGTTCACTTCACATCCTCGCACACCTCACACCCTAGCACACTACACTACGTCAAACATTCACCAACTGAAGACAATCCACAAACTGAGTGGTACTTGGCACATAAAACAGTACAGCACATTAGAGCCCTTCAGCCCTCCATGTTCTGCTGGCCTTCTATCCTACTCTAAGATCAAACTAACCTACATAACCTTCGATGTACTAAATCCCATGTGCCGATCCAAGAATCTTCTGAACTATCCCTAATGTATCTGACTCTACAACCACTGCTGGCGGTGCATTCCTGAATATTGTTTTTTTTAGATTAGATTACTTACAGTGTGGAAACAGGCCCTTCGGCCCAACAAGTCCACACCGACCCGCCGAAGCGCAACCCACCCATACCCCTAACCTAACACTACGGGCAATTTAGCATGGCCAATTCGCCTGACCCGCACATCTCTTAATTAAAAACGTACCTCCGACAACTCCTCTAAACCTTCCTCTCGTCACGTTAAACTTATGCCCCTTGGCGATAGCCATTTCTGCCATGGAAAAATGCTGTGGCTATCCATTCTGTCTATGTCTCTCACCATCTTGTACACCTCTATCAAATCACCTCTCATCTTTCTTGGCTCTAGTGAGAAAAACCTTCACTCCCTCAACTTTTCTTCCTAAGACATATCCTCCTGTGAAGGGCTTATGCTAAAACATCGACTCTCCTCTACATCAGATGCGGCCTGACCTGCTTTGCTTTGCCAGCGCCACACGTTGACGTACGTAAAGTAACTGGCCACAAGATTATGTCATGGGAAAGGAATCCTGCAGATATAACTCACTGCATGATCTCCGAAAGCCTGTCCTCCATCGATAAGACAAATATTGAATATGGGTGTGATGAAATACCCCCCCCCCCCCCATTTCCATGGGTGAGTGCAGCTTCACCCCTCCATCTACTGATACTCAGTAGCAGCAATTCCTGCCATCTACACGGTGCTCTGCAGAAATTTACCAAGGCTCCTTACAACGTACCTCTGAAGTCCGACCATCAAGAGGGACAAGGGAAGAAGATACATGGGACCCCCACCATGTTTACACTCTGTTGCAAGCCACTCACCATTCTTATTTGGAAGCATATTGCTGTTCCTTCAGTGTCACTGCTTCAAGGTCCCTGGTTTGTGCGAAGATTTGTAGCTCGGGTGCTCGTTGTTGTGGTTCTGTTCGCCGAGCTGGAAGTTTTTGTTGCAAAGGTTTCGTCCCCTGGCTAGGCAACAACATCAGTGCTCTGGGGCCTCCTGCGAAGCGCTTCTTTGATGTTTCTTCCGGCATTTATAGTGGTCTGTCCTTGCCGCTTCCGGGTATCAATTTCAGCTGTCTGCTGTAGTGGTTGGTATATTGGGTCCAGGTCGATGTGTTTGTTGATGGAGTTTGTGGATAAATGCCATGCCTCTAGGAATTCCCTGGCTGTTGTCTGTCTGGCTTGCCCTATGATAGCAGTGTTTTCGCAGTCGAATTCATGTTGCTTGTTGTCTGAGTGTGTGGCTACTAGGGATAGCTGGTCGTGTCGTTTCGTGGCTAGTTGATGTTCATGTATGTGGATTGTTAGCTGTCTTCCTGTTTGTCCTATATAGTGTTTTGTGCAGTCCTTGCATGGTATTTTGTAAACTACATTACTTTTGCTCATGTTGGGTATCGGCTACTTTGTTCTAGTAAGTTGTTGTCGGAGCGTGGCTGTTGGTTTGTGTGCCGTTATGAGTCCTAAGGGTCGCAGTAGTCTGGCTGTCAGTTCCGAAACGCTCCTGATGTATGGTAGTGAGGCTAGTCCTTTTGGTTGTGGCATGTCCTCGTTCCGTGGTCCCTCCCGAATAGTATTGGATGTCTAACTACAACACATGGGCTGCAGTGGTTCAGTGCAACAGCTCACCACCACCTTCTCAATGGCCACAGGGGACTGACAATAAATACTGGCCCAATCATATTCTATGAATAAATTAAAATGAAAAATATTGTCCAAACATGCCCAATGCTGGACACTATGCTTTGTGTTTCGTGAGCTCAGGCTGGTTGGGTTCAGTCCATAACTTGCTTGTTGTGAACAGCTGAAAGGATAACGTGTCAGTCTCTCAGAGGCATGGCCTACATACCAAGCATCACACAGACATTGACATTCACACACAACATTATCTGAGCTCTGAGACTGACATAAGCAATTCAAAATGTATTCATATCTGACTAACATGTTTAAACACACTGAAATCGTTACCACAAAAATTATTATGAGTGAATATTGCCAGGGAGAAAGTAAGGACTGCAGATACTGAAAATCAAAGTAAAACAAAATGACCTTCTGAAAAAGCACAGCCGTTCAGGCAGCATCTTAGGAGCAAGAGAGTCGAGTATTGGTTTACAACATTAATACAAAGAAAATAATTGCATATTTTCAAAGTTCCTACACTTAATAATAACGTGGTCTTGGGTGTGGGAATGAGATTCATCATTCCAATGTTCCTTACTGTGAGTTGGGCACTGTTTTCATCATATTATTGTTATGAAAGTGAACGGAATAAATGGGTGGATTTTGTGCTGATTGGACAATCTAAAAGTTGGTATTATGAAAAGATGTCGGATCTTCAGGAAAGAGACTTTGCTGTTAATGGTTAGAACAATGCTTCAAATATGTAAACAGACATTTCCAGCTCAAGTCATACACCAGGACGTTGGGCTGGGATCATGCTGTCCTACTGTCATACTCCATCAATGGAGCTGCACAATTCTCTTTGGAAACTGACATTTTGCGGCGAACATACACTGGATATCGTTTATGAGGGATTTAATGTAAGATGCCATCACCATTATAACACCTTCATTCAAGATCAAGTGCAAGGTGCAGAATTATAGAGATTAGGAGGCACAGAGAAGAGATATACTTGCAAGACATGATTGTTTACAGGTCATTGTTACAAATGCCGATCTGCGTCTGGACCAGCGCCACGTGCTGGTCCATTGACCAATCTGCCCCCCACACATTTCCCTGCTGTTCAGGTGTATCTCTAACCAGTTTATTGAGAGGGATTGTGTGAGTAATTGCCCAGTTCCAGTTTGGAAGCTCACTGGACAGATTTTGGAGATGGCCTGTGTTTTGGAGGTCGTGGTGAGGGCCAGTAACACTGTGTCTGAATTCAGGCTGTTTCTCAAAGTCATTTTCAACAGCTTTACTGGCTGCAAGATTGATTGTTCACTGATCTGAACATCAATCAGCTGTTTACTAGAGTCACTGAAATGTGTAATAGTTAAGTGTGCGCTCTGGTAAATCAATTATTGTTCACTTCAATTGTTTTCAAAATATGTAAGAAATAAAGTGATGTTAACTCTTCACTATACAAAATGTAAAATTGACCTTCTGCATATTTACCATAGACTAATAAGTAACAATCAGATATTGTCTGGAAAGCAAGATTATGTGAACAGGATTATGACCCAGGCAACATCACCATCCTCTCTGGTAGGTTCTGTCCCACTGAAATGGCACAGCCAGGCAGAAGATGGCAGCTCCTTGGCATATAGTCATTCTAGGGGAGCATGGTGGCTCAGTGGTTAGCACTGCTTCATCATAGCACCAAAGATCCACGTTCGATCCCAAACTTGGGGCAACTGCCTATGTGGAGTTTACACATTCTCCCCGTGTCGACTGGAGGGAATGTCTCCCACAGTCCAAAGATGTGCAGCTCAGGTGAATTGGCCATGGTCGTGATTGCCCTTCGGCAGGTTAGTGTGGATTGGTTGGGCCGAAAGGTCTGTTCCCACACTGTAGGGAATCTAACATAATTAAAGCACTCAGCATTGACACTGACTCCTGTGGCGGCGAGACTACTCTGTGGCAGGTTTTTGGGAACCAATAAAAAGAAAACATAATTGACCACATCATCAACAATCTGCCTACTGCAGATGCACCTCTCCATTTCATATATCGGTAACAATGTTCACTGCACAGTCCTTATGGGGACCAAAGGCTAACTTCACATTTTGCAGACGCTCCTCACCATGATATGTACTGAATGGAAGGGACTTTAAACATATTAAGCAACAAATGACCATGCATCCATGAGGTACAATGGCCCATTGGAAGCAGCAGAATCATGTTCTGCACAACCCATACAGTCTGCCACTTCCTTGCCAGACATACCTCCCTCTGTACGGTAAACGGATACGGTCCGATATACCTCCCACTGTACAGTAACCATCACAGCCCGACATACCTCCCACTGTACAGTAACCATGATGGCCCGACATACCTCCCACTGTACATTAACCATCACGGCCCAACATACTTCCCACTGTACAGTAACCATCATGGCCCAACATACCACCCACTCTACAGTAACCGTCACGGCCTGACACACCTCCCACTGTACAGTAACCATCACAGCCCGTCATACCTCCCAGTCTACAGTAACCATCACTGCTGGACATACCTCCCAATGTCGAGTCACCATCACGGCCCGGCATACCTCCCACTCTACAGCAACCATCTCGGCCCAATATATCTCCCACTCTACAGTAACTGGGTCAGTGTTGAGTGCAGAAGAACATGCTGGGAGCAGCACCAGCTAGACCTAGAGATGAGGGACAACCTGGAGAAACTCTTCCTGCCTTTAGCTGCAAAACGCGACGACTTGTATTCCGACAGCACAAGCCGCAAGTGTTGGACAGAACTCAATGATCCCACTGTCAATGGTTCAGATCTATCTCTGCAATCCTGCCACATGTAGTTATAAAAGATAGTGGACAATGAAAGAGACTACTGGAGGAGGAGGCTGCTGCTCGCCAAGAATGAAATCCCCAATTATTGGGGAGCCCAGCACATCGGGAATAAAATAAATCTGTTGCATTTGTAACAACTTTCAGCCAGGCGGGCTGAGTAGATTCTCCATTTCGTCCTCCTTCAGTAGGCCCCAGCATCACTGACCCCAATCTTCAGACAATTCGATTCTCTCCACACAATGTCAAGAACTGATTGGGACACTGTAAACTGTAATTTAACTCCAGAGATTGGCACATCTATTCCAGCAATAACACTGACACCTACAAACAATGTTATAAACTGCCCGAATGTATCCTGTGATCAAAAAGCATGGCCCTTGCAATGCAGCCAGTCACTGACTCATGGGTGTACAGGGTACCATGAAAATGTGATAGGAAGTGTCAGCAATAATGGGATCAATCACCAACAATCTACTCAGTGTCATTCAGTTAGTGACCCTTCAGGCTCACTCAGATCCTGAACCCACTGCAAGCTCAGTTTAAAAGAGTGGAACTCCAAAGGGGCAGTGAGAGTAATTACTCTTAACATCGAGTGACCATTTAACAGAGTGTGACAATTGGATCCCAAGAAAAACTATAGTTAATCAGAATATGGGGCAAGTACTCTCCTGGTGGGAATTATTCCCAGCAACAATAATGCCTGTTGTCAATGTGAGTAACTGGAACTCCTGGAAAACTCTGCAGCCATTCCTCAGGAAAAACTGTCCAAGGCTCAACCATTTCCAGCTGCTGCAATGACCCTCTCTCCATCATAAGTTCAGAAAGGGGAATGGTCGCTGATTATACTATTCCTGAAACAGGCCATGCTGAAATGCAACAAGACCTGGAAAACATCCGGGTTTTGTCTGACAAACAGTAAGTAATGCTCACAACACTCAAACATTAGACAAATATAACAATAAAAAATCAAGCCATCATTCTTTGATTTTCAATAGCATTCCCATCACTGAGTTCCCATCACTGAGTTCCCAACACAGTGTCTATCAGCATCCTTGGTGCTATCATTGACCAGGAGGTGCCCTGAACTAACCATAATAATAACACTGCCTTGAAGAGCAGGTCAGAGGTTGGGAATTCACCTCCGCACTTCCCAAAAGCTGTGATGGCTATTCTTGCAATGTTATCTAAGGTCAAATTCCAGCCGATTTAACAACTATCACTTTCACGGCCATCCATCCATCTCCCACTGATGCGCAGCAATAGCAGTATATACCATCTACAACACTCACTGCTCCAAGGCTTATTGGACAGTACCTTCTAAACCCACTGCCATCTAGAAGAACCAAGGCAGCAGGGACTTTGGAAAACCAGCTATCTGAAAGCTCACTCCTTCATACGATCAGCTGTGGTGAGGTTGGCTGATGAGTTTACAATTCCCAACTCCTCAGATCACAAACATCAGTCCCAAATGCAGCGAGACTTGTATAACAGCCAGGCTTTGGGCCTGACAAGTGACAAGTAATAAGTAACATCTGTGCCACACAAATGTCAGACAATGATCATCATAAACCATCTCATCATCTCCATTCAACATTCAGAGGCAGTACCATTGCTGAAGCCATTGGCACTAACATTCTCAGGTTAATCCAAGACGATTTCACTGCTACGGTGAGAACATCAGATCAGAAGTTAGGAATCCTGCAACAAGTAACTTTTCTTCTGCCTTGCCAAAGCCTGTCCAAAATCTCCAAAGTGCAAGACAGGAATATAATCAAATAATCTCCACTTGTTTGATGAGTGCAACTCCAGAAGTACTCAGACAGTTTGACATGATTAAAGACCGAACAACCGAAATAAATTGTCCCCATCCACAACGACTCCCTTCCTCCACCACCGACACTCAGCAGCAGGTATGAACCCCGAACTCAGCACCGCCTTCCTATCACCCTCACCTTGACATCCTTCCACCTATCGCATCGCTAACTCCCCTCCCCCAAGTCCCTCCTCCCTATCTTTTATCTTAGCCTGCTGGACACACTTTCCTCATTCCTGAAGAAGGGCTTATGCCAGAAACGTCGATTCTCCTGTTCCTTGGATGCTGCCTGACCTGCTGGGCTTTTCCAGCAACACATTTTCAGGTATGAGTACCATGTCATTTCCTCAGTTAGCACCATCCGCAGTCATTACCTCTGCCAGCTGGAAAGAAAAGGACAATATTTAGGGAATAGTGATTTTAATTACATAAAATACATTTGATTTTAACGTATTATTGTAAAGGACAAAGCTAGACTAAGAAGACGCAGTCGAACATTATTTCTTCAAGTAAGCAGAAACAAGTAACTAAAAGATGAATCAGAACCAGAGCAGTGGCAGGTAGTCTGAGAGGAGATTAAAGTGGTTCTAAGAAAATGTGTTCTCATAAAGTGAAAAGGGTCAGGCTGCAAAATTCAGAGCCCCCTTGAAATCTAGGAATACAAAGACAGAAAAAGAAGTTTTACATCACACAACGGGAACGTAATACTACAGAATGCCGAGAGGAGTGCGGAATATGGAGGAGTGAGATCCAAAACGAAATTAGAATGCAAACAGCGTTTGTGAAATGATGCTGTCAAGAAACATCAAGTCATCTTTCGCAGAAGTCTTTTCAGACCAGAGAAGGAAATATAAAATAAGGAATATAAAAGGCAAGCAATAGAAACTGTTGAAGGTTTGTATATGGTTCTGAATTTCAATTGCAGCTTAAAGGACCTCAACAATGTGGGCGATTGTGATGAATCTGTGAGAATTGTCTGAGAAGCCCATCAGACCCTTCTCGATGTTACTATATTCAAGGATGTGAGATCTGGTCATGGAGACAGGGTGGTAAGGTTGGAAAGATTTGGGAAAGTTTAATGACGAGAAATTGTCAGTTCAGTCAAAAAGAAAAAGGAAGTTCTTCTAAGAGTTTCGGAACTGAAGACACTCAGAAGCCTCGAAAAACATGATAAAAGACAGGAAAAACGTAAAGAAAAAGAGTTGGGAGGACGAAAACGCACGATGAAATGTCTTTATAAAACAGGGTTAAGAAAAATGTCAAAGCAGTTTATCAGGAGTAACCGTGTAGCCAAGGAAAGAGTACGCCCGATCAAGGAAAAAGGAGGGAATTAATGCGTGGAGCCTACGGAAGAGGGTGAAGTCCTTAATAAACACTTTGTATTGGTATTCACAAAGGAGGAGGACATGGTGGATGGTGAGTCAAAAGATGGATATGCTGATATCCGGTGTCATTTTGATATTAAAAATGGAAGCTGTGTTGGGTGCTTTGAAAAACATTAAGGTCAACAAGTCTCCAGGATATGATGGGTTTAATCCCGGAATACTGAGGGGATCGAGGGAGCAAATTGCTGAGACTTTGTGCACACAGTTGGTTTGCGCTTCAGTGAGAGCAGAGGTTCCAGAGAACTGGAAAATAGCCACTGTTGTTCCTTGGTAGAAGAAAGGCAACATGGATAATTCCAGAAATTTCAGTTTGGTGAGCCTTACATCAGTGGTAGGTAAAACATTGGAGATTCTAAGTGATAGGACTGACTCACATTTGGAAAAATATGGACTTATTCATAATGGGCAACATGGCTTTGTTTGGGGAAAATTGTGTATTTTGAGAAAGTGGCAAAAGTGATTGATGAGGGCATGGAGCTGGATGTTGGACATCTGGACCTCTGCAAGGCCTTTGATTTGGTTCCTTACAGCAGGGTCAAACAGAAGCTGATGTGAAATAGGATCAGCGGTCAGTCGGTAACATAGACAGAGAGCTACTTGGTCATAGCAGTCAGTAGTGGTGGAAAGATTTTTTTTTTATTTCTGGATATGCGTGAACAGTTTGGGGGAGTTGCAGATTGTCAGGATGATTGGCAGATGATGCAGCAGGATATGCGTGGGCTTGAGACTTGAATGGAGAAAAAGCAGATGTAATTTACAATGGGCAATTGCGAGTTGATACGTTTCAGAAAGTCTGCTACAGGAGAGAAATAAGAAATAAATGAAAGACCTCTAAGTAGCTTCAACATTGAAGGGATCTGGGCATACAGGTCCATAGATCCCTGAAAGTAGCAACACAGGGAAACATTGTTACATGTTGCAGCTGGATAGAACTATATTTCGGCATCGCTTAGAATATTGTGTGCAGTATTGATTACCAGATCAGCAAAAGGATGTCGAGGTATTGGACAGGGTTTGATAAACGTTTACTAGGATGTTGTCTGGTTTGGAGGATACCAGACATAAGTGGAACCTGTTACAGGTTTACAAAATTATGAGAAGTATGGATAGAATAAATAGTTGGAGGTTTTTTTCCCCCAGAATAGAAATATTAACCCAGAATAGAAATATTAATTGCTAGGAGTCATAAGTTTTGTGTAAATGGGGGAAAGTTTAAAGGATATATGAGAAGCAAGTTCTTTTTCTCTCTGTTCCAGACAGAACGTGTAAGTGCCCAGAATGCACTGATGGAGGAGGCTGGAGAAGGTACAACAGCAATGATGGTATGTTGACATATACATGAGTTAGCAGGGAATATAATGATACACAGAATTTTATAACTTCTAAAGGCATCAATTATCAGTGCAACTTAGTGGGCCGAAGGACCTGTTCCTGTACCGTACAGTTCAAGACAAGATTTCAGCAAGATAGTGACCAATTGCTGATTGAATAACTCCTGATGATCAGCAGCCACATTCATGCAGATCTCTCCTCATTAATTTTCAGGTTCATGTCCTCCCTCCCACTGTGGGGAAACTCAATATGGACAATTTGACATGAATGTTAGAGCTGGCATCTGGTGACGCCATCATGACCTTCGCTCCTGTGGCCTTCTGTCTTGGACACCAGCGTCTCATGGGGCATTGCTCAGACAAAAGCTGGATGAACTACATATCCTCCAATGCTGGCATCTGACACATGTCAGCCTCACCATGCCTTCCCAGCATACCTCCAACCCACTGTCAGTACGGTTCTGTACTTCAATGCTGCAGCTCAGGGTGCACTAACAGTCTCATTGCAATGCTGCTGCAAGGACACTGTGCTCAGGGACACATCCAGGTCATGGCCTGTCCCTCTGGGCTGCTCACTCAGTGTTTCTACACACTTAATTCTGCTGCAAGGACACTGTGCTGAGGGACACACACTCAGCTCATGGACTGTCTCTCTGGGCTGCTCACTCCGTGTTTGTACACATTCACTTTGAGCTGACTTGAATGCTCACATAATTATTGCTTTACCTCAACCTGCCTTTAGCAGTGTTACCCCTTAGCTAGAGCTACCAGGCTCACCCGCCTGCTGCATTGTCTTGGTGTTTAGTGCAAGCACAAACCCAGGAAGTTTGGTATCATTGTCCACAGTCAGTCACGGAGCCTAGCACAGTGAGTCAGGGAGAGTATCAGATCCCAGTCCGGGAGCTTGGACACGGTCAGTCAGTCTCTCGTAGTTGTTAGGGTCAGGATTCTTCCCCTGTAAGGGAGGGGGGCGGGTGGTGGTGAGGAGTTGAATATTGGTAGACTTGGAGGAACGTATCGGTTCCTTGATTAGCAATGACACTAAGATTGGTGGAAGTAGCAGACAGTGAAGGGGAATGTCAGATAATACAGCAGAATATAGATAGATTGGAGAGGCGGACAGAGAAATGGCAGATGGAGTTCAATACGGGCAAATACGAGGTGATGCATCTCGGAAGATCCAATTCACAAGTGAATTATACAGTAAATGGAGAGGTCCTGGGGAAAATTAAGATCTGGGTATTCAGGTCCATTGATCTTTGAAGGTGTTAATGTAGGTCAGTAAAGTGGTCAAGGCGGCATACGGCATGCTTTCCTTCATTGGACATGGTATTGAGTACACGAGTTGGCAGGTCATGTTACAGTTGTATTGGACTTTGGTTTAGAATATTACGTACGGTTTTGATCTCCACATTACCAAAAGGATGTGCATGCTTTGGAGAGGGTGCAGAGGCGGTTCACCAGGATGTTGCCTGGTATAGAGGGTGCTAGCAATAAGGAGAGATTGAATAGTTTTGGATTATTTTCATTAGAAAGACGAAGGTTGACTGGGGACCTGACTGAGGTCTGCAAAATCATAGGATGTATAGACAAGGTGGATAGCAAGAAGCATTTTCCCCCCAGAGTGTGGAACTCAATTACTCGGAGTCACGAGTTCACAGTGAGAGGGGAAAGGATTAGGGCAGATATGAGTGGAAATGTCTTTATAGATATAGGAAGTTTTACTTCTGCAGATTATTTAGATATGAAGGGTGTGCAGTCTGACAGATTTTCCAAAAGAGCAGCAATTTTGGTTGGAGAGAGTTTCACAGATAAGGGAGAATATGTAACCTCCTCCAGTTTGGTCAAAGTGGAAAGGGTTGTAGGGGAGGGTGACGTTTACACAGGTAGAGGCGTAGGAGCTGGTGAAGGTTATGGAGATGAGTAAATGGATGGAGTTACAGGAGGGGCTTGCATTGAAAGATTGGGTGTTAGCGATGGGATGATGTTACACAGAGAGTGAGTCTTGTCAGAACTGGATCGGGAGGATCACAGGCTTTCAGTGGGTTCTACAGATCGGGAGTGCTGCAGAGACCTTGAGAAGATTGTCGAGTCTCTACCGAATGATTGTGCCTTTAGGACTGGAAGAGGTTACGTAGATACGGAAACACTGAAGATAATGTGTGCTGCCTTCTTTTCCTTGAACAGAGCCTCAATATCCCCCATCAGCCAGGGATCCCTAAACCTGCCAGCTTTTCCCTTCACTCTAACATTTACATATTGGATTCCTGAGATCACACTTTTAAAAGCCTTCCATTTGCCAGTCATGCTTTTTCCTTCAAACAGACCACTCAGTGGATGGGTGCATGATGTGGAGGAGCTCGTGTTGGACTAGGATGGACAACGTTAAAAATCACGCAACACCAGCTTACAGTCCCGCGGATTTATTTGGAGGCACTGGGTTTCAGAGCGCTGCTTCATCAGGCACAGAATTTATTGCAACAGGATTGCAGTGTGATGGAATGTAATACCGAACAAATTTGGTTTAAGTTTTCATCTTTCAGAATGATCACCTGGACTTCGAAAGCTGGTGCTTTGAATTAAATCGGTTTGACTATAAACTGGTGTTGTGTGATTTTTAATTCATCCAATCGACCTCTGCTTGATGTTGCCAAATAGCCCCCAAATTGGCCCTGCTCCAGATTAAGACCTTAATCTGTGGACCTGCCTGATCTTTTCCCATAACTATGTTAAAATGAGAACAGTTGTGGTCATTGGACTGACACTTCAGTCACTTTCTGAACTATTTTTCTGAGTGGAGGTCTCGTTTTCAGCTGCCTGAGTAGAGTGGGGCCCTCTCCATATTGATCTCGGAAACTTTCTTGGACACATTTGACAAATTCCACCCCATACAGGACTTTTACACTCTGGGGGGTCCAGTCAATACAGGGGAAGTTAAAACCTCCAACCAATAATATTCTATTATTTCTATAGGTACCTGCAATCTCTCTTCACATCTGCTCCTCTAGTACCCGATGGCTATTTGGGGATCCAGAACACCATCCCAGCAGACTGACCATCCCCTTTTTGTTTCTAACTTCTAACCATATGACCTCATTTGATCACCCCGAAAGAGTATGCTCTCTAAGCACAGTTTTTATGTCCTCCCTTATCAATAAGGCAGCTGCCCCTCCTCACTTACTTGTCGTTCTGTCCCGCCTGTATCTTGTGTATCCTGGAACACTGAGCTGCCAGTCCTGCCCTTCTCTCAGCTATGTTTCTGTTATGGCTATAATATCCCAGTCCCCAGAGCCAATCCATACTCTGAGCTCATCTGCCTTCCCAGTCAGGTCTCGTGTGTTGAAATAAATGTCCTTTAAACCAGAAGTCTTTTCCCTCCCTGTACTGTGCCCCAGATATCCTGGATAGGAAACTTGCTCTCGATGGCTGATGTATTTACCCTTGACTGGTTGATGGTGCCTCTCTTACTCAGAGTCCAAACCCCTGCCACACTAGTTTAAATCCTCCAGAATAAGATAAGCAGATCTCCACCCAGGAATACTGGTGCCCTTCTGGTTCAAGTCAAACCTGCGCCCCACCACCCCCCTTGTTCAGGTTACCTCTACCCCAGAAGAAATCCCAATGATCCAAGAACTGAAAACTCTACCACTCCACCAGCTCCTCAGCCACACCTCCATCTGGCCTATCTTTCTATTTCGATCCTCACGGGCACGTGGAACTGGGAGTAATCCGGTGATCACAACCCTTGAGGTCCTGCTTATTAACGTTTTTCCTCAGTCCCTGTACATAGTTCACAGGATCTCATCCCCTTGACTAACTTTGTCATGTGGACCGATATGCACAATGACCTCTGGGTATTTACCCTGTCACTTCAGAATGTTCAGTAACCGCTCAGAGACACCCTTGACCCTGGTACCCGGGAGGCAACAAACCATCCTGAGGTCTCTTGTCTGTCCCGCCTCACAACTGAGTATCCTATCAGTATCACTATCATTAGAGAGGATCTGGCAAACCGAGACTGGGAGGACAATCTGCAGTTGGTGCTAGATTTGGAAAACGAGAGTATATTAAAGTGATACAGTGAGAATTCATGACCAGTGTGGTCCTGACAAGGGAATAGTAAAGGCAGCAAGTCCAGCGAATACCGGTTAAGAGATATTGTGAGTTTGATAAGGAAAATACAGTTCAATAAACTCAGGTGAAGCCATTCGAAAGTATAGAGTGTGCAAGGGGGCTCCTTAAAAATGAAGGACAAACAATGGCCATTAAACATCTTTGGTAGATAGTGTTAAGGAAAAGCCACAAGGTATTTTAGCAGTATAGATAGAATAAGAGAATTACTGGGGAAAGTGTGAGGCCTGTTAGAAACCAAAGAGACATTCGGTACATGGAGCCAGAGGAAGTAGGTGAATGAATATTTCCCAACTGTATTCACACAGGAGAAAGACATTGTAGCCGGAGATTTCAGCTGGGCTTGTGAGATTCTCAAACATATTAAGATCAATAAGGAGGAGGTATTAAATGTTTTCACAGGCTTAAAGCTGGAGAAATCCCCAGTGCTCAATGAAATGTATCCCACGCTGCTATGGGAGGTAAGGGAGGAGATTGCTGGGGCCCTGGTGAACATATTTAATACTTTGCTGGTCACAGGTGATGTGCCGAATGACTGGAGGATCGCTAATGTGGTTCCTTTTTTCAAGAAGGGCAGCAGGGATAGGCCAGGTCATTATAGGGCAGATAGTCTGACAGCAGGGAGAGGGAAATTATTGGGAACAATTCTGAGGAACAGAATGAATCAAAATTTGGAAATGCAGAGATGGAATAGGGATATTTACAATAGATTTGGTAGAGTGAGATCGTTTCCCAAATTCAGCTGAGAGCTTTATTTGAAATTGAGGATTTTGATGAGAACTGGGCAGATGATGTGAGTTACATGAAGTTCATTACATCGTTTGACAAGGTCCCACATAGAAGGCTGGTCCAACATACCAATGGGATCCCAGGAAATTTGGCAAACAGGATCCACAACTGGTGGAGGACTGTTTTTACGATTGAAATTCTTTCACCAACGGATGTACCGCAGGGATCTGTGCGGGAACCATTGCTGTTTATTATATACATTAATAACTCTGATGTGAAAGCAGAAGGTATCACTAGTAGGTTTGAAAATGACATGAAAGGTGAGGGTGTTGCCCATAGTGAGGTGGATGGAGCCAGGCTGCAGTCTGTAGGTAGAGGTTGGGACAGAATGTCAAGACAGGAACTAAAGTAGAAACATCAGAAAAGAGCACAGCAGACATTGAGGGAAAGCTAAATGATTAAAGTGCATTTATTTCAAAAGAAAAGGCCTAACAATTAAGACAAATGAAATTGGTGCATGGATGAGAACATGGGACTGGAAAACCATAGATATAGCAGAGACACAGCTGAGAGTGGGACAGGACTGGGAACTAAATGTTCCAGGGTACAGATTCCATAAGGAGGATAGAACAGGAGGTGAGAGAGGAGGGGTGGGGTTTTTGATCAGTGAAATATCACTGCAGCACTTAGAGAGGATATTCCTGGGGAACGCCCATTGAAGCTATCATCGTGCAATTGAGAAATGGGAATGGGCCATCAGTTTGATTTGACTGTACTACAGGCCCCCAACAGTCAGCGAGATTTTGAGCAGCAAATATGTCGGGAGATCTCAGACATCTGTAAAAATGATAGGGTTGGAATGGCCAGGGATTGTAACTTTCCAAACCTAGCCTGGGACTGCCAGAGTGCTCAGAGATGGAATGGGTGGAATTTGTTAGTACAAAAAAAATGTCTCAGTCAGAATGTAAATGGTTGGACTGCAGGAAGGGGTCAAACCTGACCTCCCCTTGGGGAACAAGGTAGGGAAAGGGACTGAGGCATTAGTGGGGCAACACTTTGGAGAAGTGAGCACAATTGTATTAGTTTGAAAATAGAGATGGAAAAGTACAAGCCTGGTCCACAAGTTAATGATCAAAATTCGTCTTGCCACAATCCAGAAGGTGTTAGTGAAGAGCTTTTGGCAATTGATTGTGGAGACTATTTGCAGGTAGAAGGACGTCAGGCAGGTGGGAAGCTTTCAAAAGAACGATAAAATGAAAGTTCAGGAGCACCATACGTCTGTTAGTGTGAAGGACAATGCTAAAACAAGTGGGATACACTGGATGACTTGGGGCATTGAGGCTCTGGTCAACAAAAAGGGGGCACGTGTCACATATAGCCAGCTGGATTAAGGGAATCAATTGAAGAACATAGCGGGTGGAGTAATTGAATTAAGAGGGAAATCAGGAGGGCACAAAGGGGACCATAAAAAGCATTGGCAGATCAGGCTGAGGAAAATCCGAAGAGATTCTTCAAGTATATTCTTCAGGAGATTAACTAGAGGCAGAATATGGCACCTTGACGACGAATGGGGCCATCCAACTGTGGAAACACAGGAGATGGGTGAGATCCTGAACAAAAAATTCACGTTTGAACTTAACTTGGAGAAATACTGGGGAAGTCAGGGAATAAGGAACAGTGACTTCTTCAAAAGACTCCACTTAACAGAACAGGAGGTACTGAAGATTCTAAAATGCATATAAGATGGACAAATCTTGGGACCTTAGGATACCCCAGGATATTGTGTGAAGCTCAGCAAGAAATTGTGGTGTCCCATAAAAGAGATATTTCTATCATTGATAGCCATGGGTGATGAGCAGGAAGCCTGGAAGATGGCTAAGGTTGTGCCAGTACTTAGGAAAGGCTGCAAGGGAAAGCCAGGGACATCAACACCAATTAGTTTGATGTCAGTGATGCAGACGTTGTTGTAAGCGATTCTGCACGACTGGAGTTATATGCATTTGCAATGACAAGGATTGATTAGGGATAATCAGCACAGTTTTGGAATGCTGCATAGAATTCTGATCATCCTGATCTGGGAAGCATTTCCTGAAACTGCAAATGGAGCAGAGATTGACGAAGATGTTATTCGTATTGGAGGGTTTGACAGAAAAGGAGAGACTGGATAAGCTGGAAAGCAACATGGGGGAATGGGACTGATTTGGCAGATAAGTTTAAATAGAATGCGAAGAATTTTCTACAGCGCACAAGTACAAAAAAACAACTGGAGAGACACTAGGGTTCTGCAAAGATCAGTGAGGCCATCCAAGTGTCGAACCACGGGAGATGGGAGAGAGCCTAAATGAGCATTTCATGTCAGAATGTACTGTGGACAAAGATTCAGAAACAAAGGGAAAGAAACAGTGAAGGCTTGGAAAGAGTCCCCATTACAGAAGAGGTGGTGCTGGAGGTCTTAGCACACAAAGATAGAGAAAGCTCTAGGTCCTGAATAAGTGTATACCAGAACGTTGTGGCAAAGTAGTAGCAGGGACGTGAGCAGAAATATTTATATCATTGTCCTTCACATTTCCACTGGGCGTAGGTGGCTGAGGGGTGACCTTATAAAGGTTTATAAAACCATGATGGGTACAGGTACCAAATGTCTTTACCGCAGGATAGGTGAATCCATAACTAGATGGGATTGAACTGCAGAAGGATAAGGTGTTAGCAATTCTGGAAAATGAAAAAGAGGTTCCCTGGGCCAGATGGGATTTATTCTTGGCTTCTCTGGGAGGCCAGTAAGTAGATTGCTGAGCCTTTGGCTTTGATCTTTATGTCGTCATTGTCTTCAGAAATAGTGACAGAAGGCTGGAGGACAGCAAATGTTGTCCCCTTGACCAAGAAGGGGAATAGAGACAACCCTGGTAATTTTAGAGCTGTGAGCCTTACATCGATTCTGGGCAAAGTGTTGGAAAGGCTTGTAAAAGCTAGCATTTATAATCATCTGGAGATGAATACGTTGATGAGGGATAGTCAGCACGGTGTTGTGAAGGGTAGGTCATACCTCACAAATCTTGTTGGCTTCTTTGAGGTGACCAAACAAGTGGACGTGAGTAAAACAGAACTTGGTTGTGCAGATGAGCAGAGAGATCACTGTGTCCATGTACATGGATCGTTAAACGATGCCACCCAGTTTGATAGGGTTGTTAAGAAGGCATTCAGCATGTGAGCTTTTATTGGTACAGGGATTGAGTTTCAGAACCAAGAGATCATGCTGCAGTTGTACAAAACTCTGGTATGGCTGCATTTGGAGTTTTGCCTATGCTTCAGGTCACTGCATTAGAAGAAGGATGTAAAAAAATTTCAAAAGGGTTCCGAGGTGTTTTAATACGACGCTACCTGGTACGGAGGGAAGGTGTTATGAGGAAGGCTGAGGGACTTGAATCTGTTTGTGTTTGAGTGAAGAATGTAAGGCCAATTAATTGAGACATAAAAGATAATCAGAGGGTGACATGGGTTGGACAGTGAGAGCCTTTTCCCTCAGATGGCGATGCCGAGCAGTAGGGCAAATAGCTTTAAATTGAGGTACTAATTAACATTAATAGTAATTAATAGATATGGGACAGATAGCAGAGGTAAGTTCTTAACACAGAATAGTCAGGGCATGGAATGCATGGCCTGAAATAGTGGTAGACTCACCAATGTTAAGAGCATTTAAACGATCAATGGATAGGCATATGGATGAGAATGGAATAGGGAAGGTTAGATCGACTTCAGATTGGCTCCACAGATTGGCGCACATTGAGGGTCGAAGGGCCTGTACTGCACTGTCATGTTTTATGTTCTGTGTTCTGGAGGGCATAAGTAGAAGATGGGAGAGGAAAAAAAACTAAAAAGGGTTTGGAGGAGAAGATTTTCCGTACAGAGTATGGTCAGGTATGGAATGGGTATCGAGGGGAAGTGGTAGAGAAAAGTACAATTTCAACATGTGAAAGACATTTGGGCAGGTACATGAAGAGTAGAAGGTTTGAAGGGATACGTGTCAAATGCAGGGAAACGCTACTCGTTCAGGGACTCTGGTCAGCATGGATGAATTGGATCGAAGGAACCTTTTCCGTGCTGCATGAACCTGTCTCCTGTTATTGGAGGAGGAGACTACTGAGATAAGTCACATTATAGACACTGGAGCAAGTTACAGATATAGGGATGGTAGTCTGGAATGCAGCACAATTCAAATATGTGGAAGGAGTATAGGGAATGGAGGAGGTGACAGGGACAGGAACTGTTACAGGAATTACAAATTATTGAAGACATGCCATAGATAGAGTGTAGCAGAGTAGTGAGTCTTAGCACAACCGAACTTACTATAGGGGTGTTGTTTGAGCCTGGGATGTGTATGTACTGTGCTCCCCCTCCACCTCTGTATATATGTCATGTTTTGTTAGCCGATGTTTGGAGCTCTGTCTTTGCTCTCTGCTCTGTTCACTGTGAGTGATCTTACCTCACTGTAGGATTTATTGAAGACTCCAAATCTCCCTTCCCTTTGTCTCCCTGGCTGATCAAGCATCCTCAATGTGGCGATGGACGAGACACCCAGCAGCTGGGAAGTCTATTGAGTCAGACCCTTCCGAATACCTACAGGAGTAGGAGGAATAGACAGTATGGGAAATTAGACTGATCCCGTGAGGGATACACATTGAAAATGGCTCTACATCCAACAGAGATCTGAAAAACCCTGTCTCCATCCCTGGCCTGTGCTGCTGCGTCTCCCTGGAGTGAAGACTTCAATTGGCTCAGGATCTGGAGTAGCTGCAAGAGTGAGAGACGCTGAGAGAGGCAGCAATTAGACACACACAGTGAGGGATACCACAACGAGTGAGATTAAGTAATATCAACAGAGGGCAGAAAGATTTCATAATGAAACAATCACGTAGGAAAAACAGGTTTAGGTTCCTGATGCCCTGGTATCAGTGCTCAGGAATGAGCAACCTTTGAGCAGGTGAAGTGATGGCCTCGTGGTATTGTTGCAAGAGCATGTATCCAAAATCTCACCCAATGTTCAGTGGAGACAGGTTTAAATCTCACCATCAGAAATGGTGGAATTTGCAATCATCATTTCTTTTTCAAAATGCAATTAACAATCCATGAATAAGTACGAAATCATTGCTGATATCCAAAAGAATGTTTGCTCATCATAAATATACTCAGGGACATCTGCCATCCTCACTTGGCCTGTACGACATCCCCACAGCCAAGTGTTTGCGTCTGAAATGGTCGAGCAAGTTACTCAGCTCAAGGACAGCTCAGGCTGGGCAAGAAAGGCTTGTCAGCCAGAGACACCAACATCCCATCACTGAGTTTAAAACTAAACCATTCGGAAGGTCTCACTGGAAGTGTGCTGGGACCAGTGTCCGGGCCAATCACGTCGGTAGGTTTAGGGAGAGGGCTTTAAACTGACAGAGAGGATGCAGGGACAGGGTTCAGGTGAAAGGAGCTTTCCAAATCCAAATAGTAAAGTTGAAGCTTTGGAACAGCACTGGGATGTGACTGAAGACAAGCAGAAAGGAACAGGATGGGACCAAGTTTAACTAAAACTGTACGTCAGCGAATCAATTTGTGACAGGAAATTGTAGGAAACAGTAAATTATGTTTTTCTTTGTGGAATGCACAAAGTCTCTGCCGTAAGGTAGATGGATTTGTGACACAGAGATAAAAAAAAGAGTTAGACACCAGGCTGACGTGGTTACAGCGTGAAAAAAGGTGGACATAAATATTCAATGTTTCACAACCATGTGAAAACTCAGGCAAAGTGGACCTCGCGAACAATAATTGATAACAAAGGCATTCCAGAGAAAGTATTTGTCTGCCGATCATGAAGTAGAGTCAGTCTGAATGTAAATTCTGGCTACTACTTGCCAAGGACACAAGCAGCAGAACAGTTTTTGGCCACTGAACAGCATTTCATTGCTCATCACTGCATTAAACAGGAACTCATTGGAATCTGTAATAAAGGCATAATGAAAATTCAGTGAAAATTCAAAATTCGTATAATCTTGACAATCACACTGACAGCAGTGATATTGGAAGGGAAGTTCAGAGATTTTTTTTCAGTGTTTCTTTAAATAACACATTGTGCAACTGGCTAGGGATGTAACTATGTCAGATCAACCTTTGTGTGATGAAACTTAGTGAATGAGTAATGTCACCTGGAGAGATCCTCTGGGAAATTGTGACAAAGTGCATTTTAAAGAAATATAAAATTTTGAAGTGAATCACAGACAAGACAAGCTACAACTAAAAACAAAAATTGCCAATTACATGAGATTGAGAGGAAAACTGACCAAGCTAAACAAGCTAAACAGACTGAAACATGTGTGTGCAGAAATGAACAGTGCTAAACATTTCAAGGAACAGTGGAAATCACTCAACAAACGGATATTCCATTGAAACAGACAAAACCTCAACAAGAAACTCACACCGGTCCCTCACTCAGGACACAATGGATCATTTTAGATTATGAGGCTGAGAAGAACACCAAAAAGTACTTGAAATCCTGAAGTGCGAGTGTGTTTTAGGAGTAAGTTGTAAAGGGTCTGCTAGCAGGAGGATGGCAGTTGGAAGAGGAATCCCTGTGAGGATATAATGTCACAATAGGAACAGGGAGAGGTGAAGGTGCTGGAGGTGGTGAGAGTGTTACAGAGAGTGGCCAGGCCCTGAAGTATGTTTCAAACTAAGTATGGATTGTTGCAGCTGGAGAGGTTTGCAGAGGTAGGGAGGGATATATGTATTTTTATTTATTCATTTATGGGATGTGGGTGTCACTGCCTGGGCTAACAGTCTTTGACCCCACTGCTAATTACCCAGAGGGCAGCTCAGAGTCAGCCCTCTTGCTGTTGGTCTGGAGTCAAATGTTGGCCAGACCAGGTGAGAATATTTGTTGTCCTTCCCGAAAGTAGGAAAGTGAACCTGATGAGTTCTTCCTACTGATCAGCAATGTATTTATGGTGGCCTCGCCAATGTCTTGTACAGATACAACATGACATCCAGACTCCTACTCGCAATGCCCTGCCCAATGAAGGAAACCATCTCAAACGCCTGCTTCACCAGCCTGCCTGCCTGTGATGCAACTTTAAAAGAACTGTGTACCTGCAACCCTGTGTCTCTGACTCAGGGCCCGAACATTAGCTGGATAAGTCCTACCGTGGTTTGTTTCACCACAATAGAACACTTCAGATTTATCTAATTAAATTCTATCTGCTATTCTTCAGCCCACTATCCCACAGTACTGGTTAATTTGTTTTATCAGAGATGACCTTCTTCACTGTCCACATTACCACCAATTCCAGTGTCACCCAAAAACCTTACTTACCATGAAATCAATATTCCCTTCCAAACTATTTACCCAAATGATAAACTACAGGGGACCCACTACACGGCTGGTCACATGCCTCCAGTCAGAAAAAACAACATGTCTCCCATCACCCTCTATCTCCAACCATCAAGCACAATTTTCTATCCAGTTGACTAGCTTCTCCTTAACGCCATATCCTTTTACACTGATCTGAGATTATTACCCATTTACCATACGGAACGTAGAACACAGAACAGTACAGAAAAGACACTTCGGCCATGATGCCATGCCAACCTTTTATCCGACTGTAAGACCAAACTAAGTTCCATACCCTTCATTTCACTATCATCCATATGCCTATCCAAGATTCTATTAAATGTCCCGAAAGTATCTAATTTTACTACCACCATTGTCAGTGCATTCCAACCACCTACCATTCTCTATACTTTTATCCATCCTCCATTCACCGTAAAATTACACCCCTTGCAATAGCCATTTATGCCATAGAAGAAAAAAGTCTCTCACTACGCACTCTCTCTGTGTCTCTCATCATCTTGTTCACCTCTACCACGTTGTCCCACCCCTTTCTTCACTCCAATGAGAAAAGCCTTAGCCCCCTCAACCTTTTTTCTCAAGAAATGCCCTCCATTCCAGGCAGCATCCTGGTAAGTCTCCTGTGTACGCTCTCTAAAACTTTCACATCCTTCCTCTAAAGACGGGATCAGAACTGAACACAATATTCCAAGTGTGGTCTCAACAGGATGCTATAAAGATGCAGTAAAACCTCACTGTTCTTAAAATCAATCCCCTTGCTAAGGAAAGCCAACACAATATATGCCTTTTTATCAACCCTACCAACGTGCATGCCAACTTTGAGGGATATGTGGACATGGACTCCTTAATCTCTCTGATCCTCCACACTGCCAAGCATTCTGCCTTTCACCCTGTATTCTGTATTCAAATTCCAAAATAAATCACTTCACACTTTTCCAGCGTGAACTCCATTTGCTATTTCCAGCCCAGATCTGCCTCCTGTCAATTTTCCATTGCAAACTACAACACCCCTCCACATTACCCACCACTCCAACAGATTGACAAACTTACTAGCACACTCTCCAACATCCACATCTAAGTCATTTATAAAAATCACAGAGACCAGAATCCCAGAGCCGATTGTTACAGAACACCACTGGTCACTGAGCTCCAGGCTCAATACTGTCCATCTGCTGCTATACTCTGTTTTCTCTGAGCCATCCAATCCTGTATCCAGACAGACTGATTTCCCTGTATCCCATGCCTCCTTATTTTCTGAATGAGCTTCAACATATTCTCCCATATCTTCAAAGAATTCAATAAGGTTTGTGAGGCATGATCTGCTCCTCATAAACCCATGCTGACTGTCTAAAATTCAACAATGATTTTCCAAGTAGTCATACATCCTGTGTGTCAGAGTCCTCTCCAATAATCTGCACTTCACAGACATAAGACTAAATCTGTAATTCCCAGGTTTCTACTTCTGTAACATGGCCCAGCCTCTACAAATCTTCCCTCCTCTACCACGTTCCTCAAAAGGGCACTGGAGTTCGGTGGGGGTTTCAGAGATATCAGGACAGGATAGTTTTGCAGACATTCGGAGGTTGCAGTGCCAAAAGGAGGATTCAGTAATTGTGAGGTTACATGATAATGAACGCATTTGAGGAGGGAGGGAGGATTGTAGCGAAATGAAAAGTTTAGGTGTTTTGTTAGGACTGCAAGAGGTTACTGACTTGGGGAAGGTTTAAGCACTGGTGTATTTTACATAAACATGATTTTGATTGCAATGGCAGGAAGAGGGTTCAGGAAACTGGTTACATAAATGGGAAGATTTGTCAGAGGTGGGGGGGCTTACAGAGACAGCAATCGTCTGATCTGGAGCAGAGGACCCAGATTGGGAGGGATGTGGGGACTTCAGGTAGTTTGACAAGGAGGGAGGACCATAGAAACGCAGGAGGTTACAGAAATGTGGAGAGCTGTGGGGCCTGCAGGAGTTCATGGAGATGGGGAAGTTGGGAGGGATAGAGCAGTTTACAGGGGTAAGGATAGTGGCATCTCCAGAAGAAGGGCTTATGCCCGAAATGTCGAATTTCCTGTTCCTTGGATGCTGCCTGACCTGCTGCGCTTTTCCAGCAACACATTTTCAGCTCTGATCTCCAGCATCTGCAGACCTCACTTTCTCCTTCCCTTAGGGATAGTGGTAGGACAGTTCTGGTTTATACTGGCAGGGGCTATTTAGGGAATGGAGCAGATTACAGAGATAACGTAAGTTGTGCAGACTGGAAGAAAAAACACACATATGGAGGGTAGCCAGTATTGAACTGGTGTAGAGATATCGAAATTCTTAGGTTCTGGTCTTATTTAGACATGGAGGATCTGGAATCGGACAGAGTTTCCTGGAGATGAGAACAGCAATTGTGATTGGAGACAGTTACACGGATAAAGGAGCATTAGTAACCTTCTCCAGTTTGGCCTAAGTGGGAAAGTGTTGTAGGGGAGGTTGTCGTTAACACAGATAGTGGTGTAAGAGCTGGAGAAGTTTATGCTGATGAGTAGATGGGTGGAAATACTGGAAGAGCTGACATTAACAGGGTGGGTGATAGTGATGAGAGCATGTTCCACAGATCGCAGGTGCTTCAGGAACTGGATTGGAACAGTCACAGGGACTGGAGTGGGTTCGACAGATCGGAGTGTGGCAGAGACCTGAGAAGATTATAAGGTCTTCACGGATTGTGTCTTTAGGGCTGGAAGAGGTTGGGTAGATACAGAACCCTTAAAGCCAATGTATACCATCTTCATTTGCCAGACCAGAGCCTCAATATCCCTCATCAGCCAGGGATCCCTAAACCTGCCATTCTCCCTTTACCCTAACAGGTACATACTGACCCTGGAATTTCAGTCTCACACTTTTAAAAGCCTCCAATTACTCTGTCGTTTCTTTTCCTTCAAACAGACCCACCCACCCAACCTCTGATAGAGGAAATTAAAACCTCCAATCAATACTGTTCTCTTATTCCAACACCTATCTACAATCTCTCTACACATCTCCTCTTCTCATAACCGCGAGTCTGTAATACAGTCCCAACAAAGTGGCCATATCCTTCTTCTTTCTAACTTCTAACCATATGGCCTCATTTGATGACTCTTTGGGAATATCCTCTCTGACCACTGTTGTTATGTTCTCCCTTATCAAAAGCGCAACTCCCCCTCCTCATTTACTTGTCTTTCTGTCACGCCTGTACCTTCTGTATCCTGGAACACTGAACTGCCAGTCCTGCCCTTCTCTCAGGAGAAAATGAGGTCTGCAGATGTTGGAGATCAGAGCTGAAAATGTGTTGCTGGAAAAGCGCCGCAGGTCAGACAGCATCCAAGGAACAGGAAATTCGACGTTTCGGGCATAAGCCCTTCAACATTCCTGAAGAAAGGCTTATGCCCGAAACTTCGAATTTCCTGTTCCTTGGATGCTGCCTGACCTGCTGCACATTTCCAGCAACACATTTTCAGCTCTGCCGTTCTCTCAGCCAGGTTTCTGTTATGGCTATAAAATCCCAGTCCCCAGAGCCAATCCATGCTCTGAGCTCACCTGCCTTACCAGTCAGGCCTCGTGTGTTGAAATAAATGCCCTTTAAACCAGAAGTCTTTTCCCTCCCTTGACTGTTCCCCTGGATATCGTGAACAGGAAACGTGCTCGCGGCGGCTGGTTTATTTTCCTCTGACTGGCCGATGGTCTCTCTCTTTTTCAGAATGCAAATCCCCTGGCAAACCGGATTAAGCCTTCCCAGGT
The DNA here is from genome assembly GCF_020745735.1 of Hemiscyllium ocellatum. Classification (NCBI taxonomy): domain Eukaryota; kingdom Metazoa; phylum Chordata; class Chondrichthyes; order Orectolobiformes; family Hemiscylliidae; genus Hemiscyllium; species Hemiscyllium ocellatum. The sequence goes on from NC_083446.1 coordinate 29,726,001, forward strand.
AACACCAACAAATCTCCCTCCCAGGTTGCTAGTACCCGTCTGGTTCAAGTTTAACCCATCACCCTTGTCCTGGTCACCTCTACTGCAGAAGAGATCTCAATGATCCAAGACATAAAAACCCTTCCCCCTCGACCAGCTCCTCAGGCACTCATTCATTGGCTTATCTTTCTATTTCCGTATTCACTGGCGAGCAGCACTGGGAGTAATCTCAAACTCACTGTCCTTTAGTCCTGCTTGTTAACTTCTTACCTAACACCCAATACTCACTTGACCAGAACCCAGCCAACTGTATCTATGTCATGTGTACTGATGTTCACAATTACCATTGGTTATTTGCCCTCTACCTGGAGAAAAGGGCAAAATCTGGCCTCCCCTTGTGAAACAAGGTAGGGAAAGGGACTGAGGTGTTAGTTGGGGAGCACTTTGACAAAGTGACCGCAGCTATATTCGTTTGAAAACAATTATGGAAAAGGGCAGGCCTGGTCCATAAGTGAAACATCAAAATTGGCCTGCCCCAAATCCAGAAGGCATTGGTCAAGAACTTTTATCTGTTGATTATGGATAAATATTTGCAGGAAAATGGACCTCAGGCAGGTGGGAGGCTTTCAAAAGAACGATAAAATGAGAGTTCAGGGTAAGAATATTTCTGTTAGTGTGAAGAACAATGCTGATTACAAGTAGGAAGTTCTGGATGATTGGGGGTATTGAGCTTCTGGTAAAGAAAAAGGCAGTCCATGTCATATATGGCCAGCTGGATTCCTCAGAGAACATTGTGGGTACAGTAATACACTGAAGAGGGAGAGCAGTAAGGCAAACAAGATACCTGAGAAAACTTTGGCTGATAATGCTGAGGAAAATCCAAAGCGATTATACATAAATACTAACGACAGAAGATTTACTAGCAACAGAAGGTGTCCCCTTGAAGCTCAATGGGATAATCAATGTGTGGAACCACAGGAGATGGGTAAGATCCTGAACGAAAATTTCACATCAGAACTTAAGGATGGGGAAGTCAGGGAAATAAAGTCGTCAAAAGACTCCGCATATCAGAACAAGAGTTGCTGGAGATTTTAAAATGCGTAAAAAATAGACAAATCCCTGTAGCTAATCATGCATATCCGAGGACATTGGGGTAACTCAGGAAGTAGTGCTCCTTAAAGAGGTATTCATATCAGTGACAGCCACGTGGGATGAGCTGGAAGCCTGCACAAGTAGTGTCTCACAAACTTGACTGAGTTTATTGAAGAGGTGACTCAGAAGATAGATGATGACAGAACAGGATGCTTTATCTACACTGACCACAGTAAGGCCTTGGACAGGGTTTAGCGTGGAACACTCGTTAGTATGGTTAGATCATATGGGAGCAGGGAGAGCTATCCAACTGGATATAAAATTGGCTTGACACTGGGAGACAGAGAGTAGTGGGAGAGGGTTGTTGTGCAGACTACGGGCCTATCACCAGCAGTGTGCCATAAGGAACAGTACTAGATCCACTGTTATGCATCATTTACAAAAATTATTTCTGTAAGAGCATAGGAGTCATTGTTAGTAAGTTTGTTGATAAAAGTCCGAATAGAACACGGGTTATAGCAGGGAATACAGTTATCGAGGGGATCTCAAACAACTGAGCCAGTGGGCTAAGGAATGAAACATGGAGTTTAATTCAGGTGATGGATTTAGTTAAAACAAACTAGGGAGGACTAACACAATTAAAGGTCGGGCCCTGGGCAGTGTTGGCGAACAGAGAGAGAGAGAGAGAGAGAGAGACCAAGAAGTGCAGTTACATTGTTCCTTGGATGTGGACAGGGCGGGGAAACGGCATTTGCCAGACTTACTCTCATGGGTCACACTATTGATAACATGAGTTGGTACATCATGATATAGCTGTATAAGGCATTGCTGGGTCCCCAGTTGGAGTACTGCATAGAATTCTGATCCTCCTGCTTTAGGAAGCATTTCCTGAAACTGTAAATGGAGCAAAGATTGACGAAGATGTTACTGATACTGGAGCGTTTGACAGAAACGGAGAGGCTGGATAAGTTGGAAAGCAGCATGGGGGAATGAGATAGATTTGGCATTATAGGTTAAGGAGAATGCAAGGAAATTCTACAGCACACAAGTATAAAAAAGTAACTAATGAGACACTACGTCCGCAAAGATCAATAAGGCCATCCATGAGTGGAATCATAGAAGATGGGTGAGACCCTAAATGAACATTTTATGTCAGAAATTACTGCGGACAAGTCAGTTAAAGAAACAGTGATGGCTTGAAAAAGAGTTCTCTTTACAGAAGAGGAGGTGCTGGAGGTCTTAGAACACAACGGTAGCGAATGCACTAGGTCCTGAACAAGTGTGTCCCAGAACATTGTGGCAAAGAAGTGGCAGAGACCCGAGCAGAAATATTTGTATCGTTGTCCTTCCATGATACAAATCGCAGGGCGATGATTTAAACCACGAGGAATACAGTTAAGGTGATTAGCCAACGTCTTTAACCAGGGTAGTGGAGTCCGTAACTAGATTGGATTGAAGTGCAGAAGGAGGAGGTGTTAGCAATTCTGCAAAGTCTAAAAATAGATAAGTTCCCGGGGCCGGATGGGATTTATCCTCGGATTCTCTGGGAATCCAAGAAGGAGATTGCCAGGCCTTTGGCTTTGATGTTTATGTCGTCATTGTTTACAGGAATAGTGCCAGAAGTCTGGAGGAGAGCAAATGTTGTCCCCTTAGAACAGATTACTTACAGGCCCTCCGGCCCAACAAGTCCACACCGACCCTCTGATGAGCAAAACACCCAGACCAATTCCCTTACGTTTGTCCCTTCAGCTAACACTATAAACAATTTAGCATGGCCAATTCACTAACCTGCACATTTTGGTCTGCGGGAGGAAACTGGAACACTTGGAGGAAACCCACACAGACACGGGGAGAATGTGCCAAATCCAAACAGACAGTTGGCTGAGGCAGTTTTGAAGCCGGATCTCTGGCGCTGTGAGGCAGCAGTGCTCACAACTGTGCCATCGTGCCACTTCAAGCAGGGGAGTGGAACGAATCCTGGTAGTTAAAGACGTGTGAGCCTTAATTTGATTCTGGATAAAGTGTTGGAAAGGCTTGTAAGGGATAGGATTTATATTCATCTGGAGATGAGTAAGTTGATTTGGGATAGTCAACACGATTTTGTGAAGAGTAGTTCGTGCCTCACAAACCTTATTGAGGTCTTTAAGAAGGAGAACAAAGACAGAGATTGATGAGGGTAAAGCAGTTGATGTGGTGTATATGTATTTCAGTAAGGCGTTTGTTAAGGTTCCCCATGGTAGGCTATTGTCGATAATACGGAGGCATGGGATTGTGGATGATTAAGCAGTTTGGATCAGACATTGGCTCACGGAAAGAAGGCAGAGGGTAGTGGTTGATGAGAAATATTGATCCTGGAGTTCATTTACTTGTGGATACGCCAGGATGTGTTTTGGATCCACTGTTGCTGTCATTTATATAAATGACCTGAATGAGGGCATTGAAGGATGGGTTAGTAAATTTGCAGGCGACATGAAGGTTGGTAGGGATGTGGATGATGACGAAAGATGCTGTAGGTTACAGAAAGTTATAGATAAGCTGCACAGCTGGACCGAAAGTTCGCAAATGGAGTTTAATGTGGAAAGGTGTGAGGCGATTCACTCTGGAGGGAGTAACAGGAACACAAAGTACTGGGATAATGGTAAGATTGATGGAAGTGTAGATGAACAGAGAGATCTCGATGTCCATGTACATAGATCCTTGAAAGTTGCCACCCAGGTTTAAGAAGCCATTTAGTGTGTGATCTTGTATTGGTAGAGGAATTGAGTTTTGGAATCATTAGATCATGCTGCAGCTGCACAAAACTCTGGTGTGGCTACATTTGTTCAGGTCACTGCATTACAGGATGGATGTGTAGGCTTTGGAACTGATTCAGAGGAGATTTACTAGGAAGTTACCTGGTATGGAGGAAATGTCTTATGAAGAAAGGCTGAGGGGCTTAAAGCTGTTTTTGTTGAAGAGAATGTGTTTGAGGTCAATTAATTGAGATATATGATAATCAGCAGGAGAGATGGTATGGACAATGAGAGCCTTTTCTCTTCGATGACGATGCCTAGCAAGAGGGGAGATAGCTTTAAATTGAGGTCGATATTAATATTAATAAAGAGATATGGGATAGATGCCAGCGCTAAGTTCTTTACTCAGAATAGTCGGGACCAACTTTCAAGGCATTTAAGTGGTCTTTGAGTAGGCATATGGACAAGAATTGGAATAGCGTTGGTTCGATTGGCTTCAGATTGGTTCTACAGGTTGGCGCAAAATCAAAGGCAGAAGGGGCTGTATTGCGCTGTCATGTCCTGTGTTGTCGTGGGCATAAATATGAGATGGGAGAGGAAAGACTTAAAATGATTTTAGGAGAAAACTTTCTACACAGAGGATGGTGCAGTTATGGAATGAGCTTCCAGAGGAAATGGTAGAGAAAAGTACAGCAACAACAGGTAAAAGATATTTGGGCAGGTACATGGAGAGGAGAAGGTTTGAAGGGATGCGGGTCAAATGCAGACAAATGCAACTCGTTCATGGACTCTGGTCAGCATGGGCTAGTTGAATTGAAGGATTGTGTTGCATGGTTCAGTCTCCAGTTATCGGAGGAGGAGACTACCGAGATGAGGAATGTGGTGGACATTGAAACAAGTTACAGCGATAGGGATAGTAGTCCAGAATGCAGTACATTTCTAATATGCGGAGGGACTATTGGGCTAGGAGGAGGTGACAGAGGTAGGAACTGTTATAGGAGTTACAAATTATTGAAGACACTGGTGCACAAGACATGCCATAGATACAGTGTAGTTGAGTAGGGAGTCTCATTACAACAGCAATTACATTAGGAGTGGTGATGGAGCCTGGGGTGTATGTGTACTGTGCTCCCCCTCCAGAACTGTATCTGTGTCATGTCTTGTTAGCTGATGTTTGGAGTCCTCTCATTACTCTCTATTCTGTGCACTGTGAGTGATTTTACCTCACTGCTGGATTTATTGAGGGCTCCAGATCTCCCTGCCCCTTGTCGCTCTGGCTGACCCACCACCCTCAATATGGTGAAGGACGAGACACCCAGCAGCTGGAATGTTAATTGAGTCTGACCATTCTTGAGTACCTCCAGGAGAGAGAGGAATAAACAGAATGGGAAATTAGACTGATGTGGCGAAGATTAAAAATGGCAGAGAGCACGACCATAGAGTTCTGGAAAATCCCAGTCTCCATCACAGGCCTGTGCTCCCTCTCCAGAACTGTATCTGTGTCATGTCTTGTTAGCTGATGTTTGGAGTCCTCTCGTTACTCTCTATTCAGTTCTGGAAAATCCTAGTCTCCATCCCTGTCCTGTGCTCCATCATCTCTCTGGAGTGGAGAATTCTGTTGGCTCTGGATCTGGTGTAGCTGCAATATATGCATATGTGTATGTGTATATATATATATATATATAGAGAGAGAGAGAGAGAGAGAGAGAGAGAAAGAGATAGAGAGAGCGGAAGCTACAGCAAGAGCATGAGCGAGATACTAAGTAATATCACTAGAGTGCTGCAATATATCGGGATCACGTAATTGTGTTGGAAGAACAGGTTTTGCTTCATCATGCACTGATATAACCGGTCAGGAATGAGCAACCTGTGAGCAGCTGAAGTGATGGCCTCGTGGTATTATTGCGCCAGCATGTATCCCAAACCTCAGCTAATATTCAGACTGGAGTCCCACCATCAGAAATGGTGGAATTTGAAATCAACAATTTTAAAAATAGTAATTAACAATTCACAAATAAGTATGAGACCATTGCTGGTGTACAAAAATCACAAAATCCTATCGTTTCGAGAAGGACATCTCCCATCCTCACGTGGTCAGCATGACATCTCCACAGCAAAGTTGTTGCCTCTCAATTACCCTGTGAAATGGCCGACCAAGTTACTCAGCTCAAGGGCAGCTAGGGCTGGGCAAGGAAGGCTGGTCAACCAGAGATACCTACATCCCATACCTGATTTAAAAAATAAACTATTCGTAAGGTCCCACTGGAACCGTGCCGGGACCAGTGTCCTGGCCAATCATGTTGGTAGGTTTATGGACCGAGCTTTCAACTGACAGAGAGGATGCAGGGACAGCGTTCAGGTGAAAGGAGCTTTCCAAATTCAAAATGAAAAGGTGTACCATCGGAACAGCATGGGGATGTGGCTGAAGACAAGCAGAAAGGAAGAGAAAGTGACAAACCTTAACTAAAATTGTACATCAGTGAATAGATTTGTGACAGAAAATTGTGGGAATGAGTATTTTTTTAATAGACAACGTCACTGCAATGAGGTCGTTGGATTTAAGACTCAGAGATAAAAGAGATTTAGACAGCAGGGAGACATGGATACAGTGTGAACAAAAATGTTCAACGGTTCACAATCTTGGGCAGCTCAGGCAAAATGGGTAATGTTAACAATAATTGATAACAAAGGCATTACAGAGAAAGCACTTGACCGCAGATCATGAAGTAGAGTCAGTCTGAATGTAAATTCTGGCTACTACTTGCCAAGGACACAAGCAGCAGAACAGTTTTCGTCAACGAACAGTATTCCATTGCTCATCACTGCATTACACAGGAACTCATTGGAATTGTTAACAAAGGCTTGGGGATAATTCAGTGAACCTTCAATTTTCATATAATCTTGTCAATCACACTGACAACGGTGATATTGTAAGAGGAGTTGGGAGATTTTTTTTGAATGATTCTTTGAATACCCACTGTGCAACTGGCCATGGATGTAACCATATCAGATCGAGCGTTGTGTGATGGAACTTAGTGGCTGAGTAATGTCACCTGGCGAGATCCTCTGGGAAAATGTGATAAAGTGCAGTTTAAAGGAACTTAAACTTTTAAAGTGAATCACAGAAAGGATAAATTACAATTAGAAACAAAAATAGCCAGTTACATGAGGTTGAGAGGAGAACTGACCAAGATAAACAAGCTAAACAACTGAAATATGTGTCTGTAAATGAACAATGGAAAACATTTGATGGACAGTGAAAAACACTCAACAAAAGTATTTTGAAACTGATAAAACCTCAGCAAGAAATTCCTACTCTTCCCTCACTCAGGACAAAATAATCATATTAGACTATGGGGCGAGGAAGATCACCAAAAAGTGCTTAAAATCCTGAAGTAAGAGAATATTTGAGGAGTAGGTGCTAAAGGGATTGCAAAGGGTCTGCTAGCAGGAGGAGGGCAGTTGGAATGGGAATCATGATCAGGGTTTAATGATACGATAGGAACAGGGAGAAGTGAAGGTGCTGGAGGTGGTGAGAGTGTTACACAGAGTGGTCCGGGCCTGAACGGTGTTACAAAGCCAATATGGATTGCTGAAGATGGAGGGGTTTGCAGAGATAAGGAGGGACAAATGTATTTTAAGTTATTCATTAATGGGATGTGGGTGTCACGATTGGATCAGCATTCTTTGCTCCACTTCGAATTCCCCAGAGGGTAGCACAGAGTCCGCCATATTGCTGTGGATCTGGAGTCGCATGTTAACCAGACAGGTTAGAATGTCAGATGTCCTTCACGAAATGAGGTAAGTGAACCTGATGAGTTCTTCCTACATACCAGCAATGATTTTACGGTGACCTCACCAGTGTCTTGTACAGATACAACATGGTAAAAACAAGGTCTGCAGATGCTGGAAACCAGAGTCTAGATAATCGTGGTACTGGAAAACCACAGCAGGTTAGGCAGCATTTTGACGTCCCAACTCTTTCTCTCAATGCTCTGCCCAATGAAGGCAACCATCCCAAACGCCTGTTTCACCAGCTTGTCTACCTGTGACACCACTTTCAAAGAACTGTGTACCTGCATCCATGGGTCTCTGATTGACAATACTACCCAGGATTCGAGCATTAACTTTACAAATCCCACTATGGTTTATTTTACGAAAACGGAACATTTTGCATTTATTTAATTAAACTCCATCTGCAATTCTTCGGCCCAATATCCCAGCAGTACTGTTCATCCTGTTGAACCACAGACAACCTTTTTCACTGTCCATTTTACCACCAATTTCAGTATCACCCAAAGAAATTGCTTACCAGCAGACCAATCGTCCCATCCAAACCATTTATCCAAATGACAAACAACAATGTACCCACGACACCGCTGCTCACATGCCTCCAGTCAGAAAAATAACATGTCTCCCACCACCCTTTGTCTCCGACTATCACGCCAATTTTCTATCCAGTTGACTAGCTTCTCCTGAATGTCATATCCTTTTAAATTGTTCTGAGCTTATTATCCAGTTTACCATACAGAAAGCATAACACAGAACAAGACAGCACAAGACACTTCGGCTAAGATGCCATGCCAATCTTTTACCCGACTGTAAGATCAAACTAACCTACATAATCTTAATTTTACTATCATCCATGTGCCAACCAAGAGTCTATTAAATGTCCTGTTACACCCATTCACCACTCTCTGTGTAAAGAACCTCGATTTGAAATCTCCCATTATCCATCCTCCAATCACCTTAAAATTATGACCCCTTGTAACATGTATGCCATGGGATAAAGAGGTCTCTCACTATTCACTCTATCTATGCCTCACACCATCTTGTTCACCTCTACCAAGTCAGCCCTCACCCTTATTCACTCCAATGAGAACAGCCTAAGCTTCCTCAACCTTTCTTCAAAAGACATGCTCTCCAGTCGAGGCAACATCCTGGTAAATCCCCTCTTCACCTCCTCTGAAGCATTCACGTCCTTCTTGTAATGAGGTGATCCGAACTGAACACAATATTCTAAGTGGGATCTAAACAGGGCTCTATACAGCTGCAGCATAACCTCGTGGCTTTAAAACTCAATCCTCCAGCTAATGAAAGCTAATCCAACATATTCCTTCTTAACAACATTATTACCTTGGGTGGCAAATTTGACGGATCTCTGGTCATGAAATCCAAGACGCATCTGTTCCTCCTCACTATCCAGTATTCTGCAAAATGAGTCACTTCACACTTTTCCAGATTTTACTTCATCTGCCACTTCTCAGCCCAGCTCTACTTCTTGTCAATGTCCCGTTGCAACCGCCAACAGACCTTCACACTATTCACCACTCCACCAACGTTCGTCTCATTGGCAAAGTTACTATCCCACTCTTCCACTTACATCAAAGTCATTCGTAAAATCACAAAGAGCAGAGGTCCTGTAACCTCTCCCTGCAGGAAACCACTGGTCACCGAGCTTCTGGCTGAATGCTTTCCATCTATCGTCATCCGATGTCTTCTATGGGCCAGGAATTCTGTATCCAGACAGACAGGTTTCCCTGCATCCCATGCTCTGTACTTTGTCAGTGAGCCATAAATGCATTTTGTCATATTCTCAAAGAATTCAATAAGGTGTGTGAGGCATGGCCTGTCCCTTACAAAGCCATTATGACTCTCTGTAATCAAACAAATGTTTTCCAAGGAATCATGAATCCTATCTCTCAGCGTCCTCTACAATAATTTGCACATCACAGGCAGAAGGATGACAGGTCGGTATTCCCCAGGATTACTTCTATTCCCTTTCTTGAACAACGCATGGCTGATACACGTAACCTGCTCATCTTTGGACTGTGCGTGGAAACCGGAGCGCCTGTCGGAAACCCATGCAAACATGGAGAGAATGTGCAAAGTCCACACAGTCAGTCGCCTCGGGCTGGAATCGAAATCGCGTCCGTGGTGCTGTGAGGCAGCATTGCTAACCACTGAGCCATCGTGCTGGCCCATGGAACTCTCTAGAGCTCTGCTTCTGATTCTTGGTTCCTCCACGTTAATTTAGCTTCCTTCCTCCTCTTGACTCGATGTTCTACATCGCTTGGAAACTTGTCAAATGCTTTACTCAAGTCCATGTAGACAATGTTGGATGCTCTGACTTTATCTATCTCTTGCCAACCTCCTCAAAGTGTCAATCCAGTTATGAAATACGGTTTTCCACTCACGAAGCCATACAGACTATCTCTTATCTGCCCTTTCTTTCCAAATATATGTAGCTCCTTTCTCTCAGAATCTCCTCCAACAACTTCCCCATCACTGGGCTCACGGGGCTCTAATTTCCTGGCGTTTCCCTGCAGCCCTTAAGCGATGGAACAGCATTAGCCGCCCTGCAGTCTTCCGGTAACTCACTGTGTCTGTTGATAATATAAATATCTCTGTGAGGGACACCGCAATCTTTTCCCTAGCTTCCCATAATATTCTAGGATAGAGCTAATGAGCTACTGAGGATTGATCTACCTTTAATTATTTTAAGATTCTAGCACATTTACTTCTCTGTTGAGGATTCTTTCAATGCTTCACTATTTATTTCCCCAAGTTTCCAAGCTTCTATGTCTTTCTCCACCGTAAATTCTGACAGCACTATTTTGTCTAATATCTCAACCACCTTCTGATAGTTAATGCGCCCTATTCTCTACCAAGTTTTTCTTTTGCCCTTTTTTAAACCATATCCTCAGTACAACCGCTCTTACACCTGTATCTATTCTGCCATTTATATTCACACCAATAATGATACAATTCAACAGGCTCAAAAACACATTCTCTTTTTATTAAATGCGGTTCTAAGGGTCCGGTCATTGTTTATTGACACATCCTTTCAAACATATTTCAGCTCCCGACCTACTGTCAGGCTAACACTGTTTGGTTTCGGACTGGCAGAAGAAAGGGTTATGGAAGTTCTTGTTTCTCAGTCTGAAAAAGGTATCTTATAGGTTCAACAGTAATAGAGGCTTCGGAAATACGGAGGGTCATGGCGACTGAAGGACGCTGTGGAAATAGGGAGTGATGTGTGGACTGTATGAGATTATGGGCTCAGAGAGTGCAGTGATGACTGAAGAACATTATGGACACAGGGAGTGATGTGGGATTGTGTGAGAATATGGACCTCGAGGGCTCAGTGGGGACTGAAGAACATTGTGGAGATAGGGAGTGCTGTGGGGTCTGAAAGAGGCCAAAGAGAACTGCAGGGTTGTTGGGACCGCACGAGGTTGCACAGATCAGGATGATCATGGGGACTGAAGGGGTGGGGGGGGTCGCTCTGAATGGGAGTTCGTCGGATCTGGATGAGATTATGGCGATAGGATGGGTCGTGGGACCTTTTGGTGGTTATGGTGTAAGGGAGGATAGTGGGGAATGATTCAGTTTACAGGGATAGGAAGAGTAGTGGGGACTGAAGGAGTTTATGGCGATAGGGAGGGCTGTCGGGACTGAAGGGGCTTACACACGTAGGGAAGACTATGGCGACATGAAGGAGGTGATGGAGATAGTAAGTTTATAGAAAAGCACAGGAAAGAAGAGCAGGTATCGGCCATTTGACCACACAGTCCATCCCATCATTCAATATGATCAGGACTGATATCTAACCCAGTACAGTTTCCTGCTTTCACACCTTACTCTGATATTATAGTGACTACTGGCATTTAGTGATACAGCAGGCTAGAGTAACTTGGTCGGGGATGTGTCTTACAGAGATAGGGAGGGTTGTGGAAGCTGGAACAGGTGACAGCTACAGGGAAGGTTTTAGGAATTGGTGGACTCTACAGGGATGTGGAGAAATGCATGAATGGGACATGGTATCAATCACAGGAAGGATTTTGGGAGCTCGATCTGAAACGGATACAGCTGAGAAGAGAAGTGAATCAAACAGTCAGGGCAGGCAGGGACAAGGTAGGACTAATACATTAAACTGCATTTATTTCATTGCAAGGGACCTAACATGGAAGGCAGATGAACTCAGGGCATGCTTAGGAACATTGCACTAGGATTTCATAGCAATTACAGAAACGTAGCTCAGGGATGGGCAGGACTGGTGGCTTAATGTTCCCGGATACAAATGCTACAGGAAGGATAGAAAGGGATGCAAGAGAGGAGGGGGGAGTGGCATTTTTGACAAGGGACAACGTTTCACCTGTTTTGAGGGAGGATATTCCCAGAAATACATCCAGAGAAGTTATTTGGGTGTAACCGAGAAATAAGAAAGGGATGATCACCTTTTTGTGATTGCATTATAGACCCCCAACTAGTCAGAGGGAAATTGAAAAACAAACTTGTTAGGAGATATCAGCTATCTGAAAGAATAATAGGGTAGTTATGGTAGGGGATTTTAACTTTCTAAACATTGACTGGGACTGCGAGAGTGTTAAAGGATTAGTTGGAGTGGAATTTCTTAAGTGTGTACAAGACAATTTTCAGATGTCCCGAGTAGAGTAAGTGCAAAACTTGACCTACTCTTGGGAAATAAGGCAGGACAGGTGAGTGAGGTGTCAGTGGGGAGCACTTTGGGGCCAACAACCATAATTCTATTCGTTTTAAAATAGTGATGGAAAAGGATAGACCAGATCTAAAAGTTGAAGTTCTAAATTGGAGAAAGGCCAATTTTGACGGCATTAAGCAAAAAATATCGAAAGCTGATTGGATGCAGATGTTTACAGGTAAGGGGACGGCTGGAAAATGGGAAGAATTCAGAAATGAGATAACAAGAATGCAGAGAAAGTATATTCCTGTCAGGGTGAAAAGGAAGGCTGGATGACTAAAGAACTTGAGTGTTTGGTTAAGAAAAAGAAGGAAGCATGTCAGATATAGACAGGATAGATTGAGTAAATCCTGAGAAGACTATAAAGGAAATAGAAGTATACTTAAGAGGGAAATCAGGAGGGCAAAACCGGGACGTGAGATAACTCTGGCAAGCAGAATTAATGACAAAAGGGTAACTAGGGAGAGAATAGGGCCCTCAAAGATCAGCAACGCGGCCTTTGTGTGGAGCCACAGAAAATGGAGGAGATACTAAATGAATATTTTGCATGAGTGTTTACTGTGGAAAAGGATATGGAAGGTATACACTGTCGGGAAATAGATGGTGACATCTTGCAAAATGTCCAGATATACAGAGGAGAAAGTGTTGGATGTCTTGAAACGATTAAACTTGGATACATCCCCAGGACCTGATCAGCTGCAGCCGAGAATTCTGTGGGAAGCTACAGAAGTGATTGCTGGGCCTCTTTCTGAGATATTTGTTTCATCAATTGTCACAGGTGAGGCGGCGGAAGACTGGAGGTTGGCAAACGTGGTGTCACTGTTTCAGAAGGGAGTAAAGACAAGCCAGGGAACTATAGACCGCTGAGCCTGACCTCAGTGATGGGCAAGTTGTTGGAGATAATCCTGAGGGACAATATGTACAAGTATTTGGAAAGGCAAGGATTGATTAGGGATAGTCAAAGTGGCTTTGTGCGTGGGAAATCATGTCTCACAAACTTGATTGAGTTCCTTGAAGATATAACAAAGAAGGGTAATGAGGGTAGAGTGATAAATGTGATCTCTATGGACTTCAATAAGGCGTTCGATAAAGCTCCCCATGGGAGACTGCTTAGCAAGGTTAGATCTCATGGAATACAGGGAGAACTCACCATTTGGATACCTTGGCTCAAAGGTAGAAGGCAGAGGGTGGTTGTGGAGGGTTGTTTTTCAGACTGGAGTCCTGTGACCAGTGGATTGCCACAAGGATCGGTGCTGGGTCCTCTACGTTTTGTCATTTACATAAATTATTTGGACGTGAGCAGAAGATGTACAGTTAGTAAGTTTGCAGAGGACGCGAAAATTGGAGGTGGAGTGGACAGCGACGAGGGTTATACCAGATTACAACAGTATCTGGACCAGATGAGCCAATGGGCTGAGAAGTGGCAGATGGAGTTTAATTCAGGTAAATGTGAGGTGCTGCATTTTGGGAAAATCATATCTCAGCAGGACTTATACACTTAAGGATAAGCTCCAAGGGTGTGATGCTGAACAAAGATACCTTGGAGTGTGGGTTCATAGCTCCTTGAAAGTGGAGTCGCGGGTAGACAAGATAGTGAAGAAGGGGTTTGCATGCTTTCCTTTATTGGTCAGAGTATTGAGTACAGATGTTGGGATGCCATGTTGCGGCTGTACAGAACATTGGTTAGGCCACTGTTGGAATATTGCGTGCAATTCTGGTCTCCTTCCTATCTGAAAGATTAGATTAGATTAGATTAGACTTACAGTGTGGAAACAGGCCCTTCGGCCCAACAAGTCCACACCGACCCGCCGAAGCGCAATCCACCCATACCCCTACATTTACCCCTTACCTAACACTACGGGCAATTTAGCATGGCCAATTCACCTGACCCGCACATCTGTGGATTGTGGGAGGAAACCGGAGCACCCGGAGGAAACCCACGCAGACACGGGGAGAACGTGCAAACTCCGCACAGTCAGTCGCCTGAGTCGGGAATTGAACCCAGGTCCCTGGCGAGGCAGATGTTGTGAAATTTGAAAGGGTTCAGAAAAGTTTCACAAGGATGTTGCCAGGGTTGGAGGATTTGAGCTACAGGAAGAGGCTGAACAGGCTGGGGCTGTTTTCATTAGAGCATCGGAGGCTGAGAGGTGACTTACAGAGGTTTACAAAATTGTGAGGGGCATGGATGGGATAAATAGACAAAGTAATTTCCCTGTGGTGGGGGAGTACAGAACTAGAGAGCATAGGTTTAGGGTGAGAGGGGAAAGATAAAAGAGGGACTCAAGTGGCAACGTTTTCACACAGCGGGTGGTACCTGTATGGAATGAGCTTCCAGAGAATGTGGTGGAGGCTGGTACAAATGCAACATTTAAGAGGCATTTGGATGGGTATATGAATAGGAAGGATTTGGAGGAATGTGGGCCAGTGCTGGCAGGTGGGACGAGATTGAATTGGGATATCTGGTCGGTATGGACAGGTTGAACCGAGGGTTCAGTTTCCATATTGTACACTATGACACTATGACTCATGGAGGTTAAAGAAATAAACTGTATGGTCACGTCTGTACGAGTTTGCAGGTATAAAGGTTTGTAGTTTCTGAAGGAAATTAAAAGAAGTGGGACCAGCAGCGTTTACAGAGGCTGAATGTGTTTTAGAGACAGGGAGACTTCATAGTCATCATTAGAATTGAAGAAACTAATTTATGAGAGAAGCCAGGTGACTCTGCACTGTGTCCAGAGACAAGGAGGAGTCTAACTGCAGGATGAGGTTACTAAAGTACAGAGCTTTTTTGTTGTCGTGACGGGAAAGTTTACAGAGATCATGAAGGTAGTAGGAATTTGAAAAAGGTACATAGACAGGGGCGCTTTTCAGGGCTGGAAAGAACTACACTGACAGGGATGGCTGATGGAACTGACGAGTTGTTTTTACAGATAAGGAGAGATGTGACAGAACTCGGGATTAAAGGCAAAGGCAGAGACTTGGAGAGTCCTACTGATATCAGGAGCTCACATGGATAGGCAGGATTACAGGGGCTGATAGAGATAGGGGGCATGGTGTCTATGAAACAGACAGTGGAGAAACTGACAGATATAGGGAGGGTTCTGTGGAACAGATGAACTTACAGACAAGATAGCAGTAATGAAGCATGAGATTTTTCTCATTTTCCATGCCCAGCATTTCTCCTACATAATGCCCTCCGGGTCTGAATTAAAGCCCATGAACTCCTCCCTGTGTCGTTTAATGTGAGTGATCTTACCGGTTGAAGAATTTACTGAAGGCTCCAGATTTCACTGTCCATCTCTCTGGCTGACCATCCGTCTTCAATGTGGTGATGGACGAAAAGGAATTGAGAATTCTGCTGAGTCAGAACCATCAGGAATACCTACAGGAGACAGAGAAATAGACAGAATGGGAAATTAGACTAATGCAATGAAGGTTACACATGGAGAATGGCACTGAGTCCCACAGAGATCTGGAAAACCCCAGTCTCCATCCATGGCCTGTGCTGTTGCTCCTCTCTGGAGTGGAGAATGCTGTTGGCTCAGGATCTGGAATAACTGCAAGAGCAAGAGACGCTGACAGAGGCAGCAATTAGACCCACACAGTCAGGGCTACACTTGGAGAGAGACTGAGTGATATCAGCAGAGTGCAGGAAAGTGTCCGGATCACACAATGGCATCATCAGAAGTGGTTCAGAGCAGTGAGCACTGCTACCAGTACTCAGGGAGGACTGAGCTATTGGGATTAGCGCCTTTGGAACCAGGACTATGCAGTGTGTTGTAAACCGACACAGATGAGGAGTGGAACAGGTCTGCGGTGAATAGAAATTCCCAAGTCCAAAGAGAAAAGATGATATATTGGAACACCATGGAGATGTGGATGTAGACCAACAGAAAGAAACAGTGAGGGACTGAGTTTAATTAAAATACTACATTGTCAAATAGATATGTAACACGAACTTATTGATTAAAATAAAGTAATTGCCATTTCCGCCCCTCATAATTCCTTCGACACCAAAAGTGACATCACTTCCGCCCCTCACATCATCGCTGATGTCACACACTCAGTGACTTATGCGTCCCCACTGCCGTGTTTGCTACCTCTTCCGCCCCCATCAACACCACTCATCTGCATTCTGCTGACACCATCCCCAGGTCCCACCATCACCATCCCCGCTCCCCAGAGCCCTGAGAGGAACACCACCCCTGCTCATGATTCCACCCAATTCCAGATAATAACACACCCGCTCCAGTTACAGGCTCTGTCGCCTCCCCCAGCTCCACACCTACGCCTGGTCCCAGCTCCCAGTCCTGCCGAGTTTTCACCATTCCCCCTGACCTCCCCCTCACTGAGGATGAATGATCAGTTCTCAGCAAAGGCCTCACCTTTATCCCCCTGCGTCCACACATCACTGAATTTAATACACGCCGGGACGTTGAACACTTATTCCACCGCCTCCATGCTTACTTTTATAATCAAGACTCCCGCCCATCTTCTGAGCACCCCTTTGCCAGCCTCCAACACACTCTATTCCCCTAGACATCCCGTGCTGGCCTATTACTGCCTTCAATCTCTTCATTTCCAACTGCCGCTGAGACATTAACCGCCTCAACCTCTCTACCCACCTCCCCCACTCCAACCTCTCACCCTCACAAAGTGCATCCCTCCAATCACGCTGCTCCAATCCCGACATCACCATCAAACCAGCCGATAAAGGGTTTGCAGTGGAAGTCTAGCGCACTGACCACTACACCACTGAAGCCAGACGCCAACTCGAAGACGCCAGCTCCTACTGCCTCCTCTACCATGACCCATCTCCCATCACCAAACCGTCATCTCCCAGACGATACAGAACCTCATTACCTCAGGAGGAGATCTTCCATCCTCATTGTCCGGGTTCCCCCACTGCCCGGTGATCCAGAAGCCTGATCACCTCCGCCAACCCATTGTCTCAGCATGCTCCTACCCGACCAAACTCATGTCTACCTACCTCTACATTGTCCTATCCCCAACTCCAGGCACACCTTACATGAGCTTGAAGTACCACCCACGCCCTCCACCTCCTCCAAGGCCCCCAACGCCTCATCTTCACCATGGATATTCAATCCCTCTACACCTCCATCCACCATGACCAGGGCCTCCAATCCCTCCGTTTCTTCCTCTCCCGACGTCCACAACAGTACCCTTCCAATGACACTCTCATTTATTTGGCAGAACTTGTCCTCACCCTGAACAATTTTTCCTTCTAATCCTCTCAGTTTCGCCAGACCAGATGGGTAGACATGGGCACCCGTAATGGCCCCAGCTATGCCTGGCTCTTTGTTGTCTATGTAGAACTGTCCATCTCTCGTAGTTACACCAGCACCACTCCCCACCTCTTCCTCTGCTACATTGATGACTCCATTGCCGCCACCTCGTGCTCCCGCGAGGAGGTTGAGCAATTCATCAACTTCACAAACACATGCCACCCTGAAGTTAAATTTACCTGGACCATCTCTGACACCTCCCCCGCCTTCCTGGACCTCGTTATCCCCATTAATGACGACCGACATGACACCGACATTTTTTGCGAACCTACCGACTCCCACAGCTACCTGGATTACACCTCTTCCCAGGCTACCTCCTGCAACATTGCCAACCCGTATTCCTAATTCCTACGCCTCCACTGCATCTGCTCCCATGAAGACCAGTTCCACCACAGAAAACACCAGATGGCTTACTTATTTAGAGATCGCAATTTCCCTTCCCACGTGGTTAAAGATGCACTCCAACGCATCTCGATCACATCCCGCACCTCCACCCTCAGACCACACCCCTCCAACCATAACAAGGACAGAACGCCCCTGGTTCTCACCTTCCACCCTACCAACCCTCACATAAACCAAATCATCCGCCGACATTACCACCACCTCCAAACAGACCTCACCACTAGGGATATATTTCCCTCCCCACCCCTTTCCACAAAGACCGTTCCCTCCGTGACTACCTGGTCAGGTCCATGCCCCCAAAAATCCCACCCTCCCGTCTTGGCACCTTCCCCGCCACTGCAGAAATTGCAATACCTGCGACTACACCTCCTCACTCATCTCAATGCAAGGCCCTAAAGGAGCCTTCCACATCCAAAAATTTTCCTGCACAGCCACCAATATCATTTATTGCATCCGTTGCTCCCAATGCGGTCGCCTCTACATTGGGAAGACAGGACAGCTCCTAGAGCACTTTAGGGAACATCTCTGGGACACCTGCACCAAGAGAACACAACGCCCTGTGGCCCAACATTTCAACTCCCCTCCCACTCTGCTGAGGACATGCAGGTCCTGAGCCTCGTCCACCGCCACTCCCTCACCACCCGACGCCTAGAGGAAGAACGCCTCATCTTCAGCCTCGGAACACTTCAACCCCAGGGCATCAATATGGACTTCACCAGTTTCCTCATTTCCCCTTCCTCCACCTCAACCCAGCTCCAGCCTTCCAGCTCAGCACTGCCCTCATGACCTGACCTATCTGCCTTTCTTCTTTTCCACGTATCCACTCCACCCTCCTCTCTGACCTATCACCCTCATCCCCACCCCCATTCACCCATTGTACTCTTTGTTACCTTCCCCATCCTCCAATCTGACCTATCACCTCCATCCCCACCCCCACTCACCTATTGTACTCTATGCTAATTTCTCCCCATCCACATCCCCCCTCTCAATTATCTCTCGTCTCTGCAAGCTCCCCTCCTTTACTCCTGATAAAGGGCTGTTGCCCGAAACGTTGGTTTTCCTGTTCCTTGGATACTGGCCGACCTGCCATGCTTTTCCAGCATCACTGTAATCTAGACTCTGGTTTCCAACATCTGCACTCCTTGATTTTACCTTATTGATTGAGAGGACTACCAAGATAAGTCATGTTGTAGACACTGAAGCAATTTACAGAGATCAGGATGGTAGTCTGGAATGCAGTATATTTCAAATATGTGGACGGACTATCGGGAAGCGAGGAGGTTACAGAGATAGGAACTGTTATACGAATTTAAAATATTGAAGATACTGGTCCACAAGACATGCCATCGGTGCAGTGTTGCAGAGTAGTGAGTCTTAATACAACAGAACTTACATTAGGAATGGTGATTGAGCCTGGGGTGCGTGCTCCCCCTCCAACACTGTATCTATGTCATATAGTGTTAACAGATGTTTGGAGCCCTCTCATTGCTCTTTGCTCTGTGCACTGGGGGTGACCTTACCTTACTACAGGATTTATTCAAGGCTCCAGATCTCCTTTCCCTTTGTCTCTCTCTCTCTCTGGCAGACTAACTACGTTCAATGTGGTGATGGACGATCCACCCATCAGCTGAGAAGGCTATTGAGTCAGGACCTTCCTCAGTATCTACAGGAGACAGAGAAATAGACAGAATGGGAAATTAGACAGATGCAGTGAGGGTTACACGTGGAGAATGGCACGAAGACCCACAGAGATCTGAAAAATGGAGCCATATTAAGTAATAGTCCCAGATTGCTGGAAGATGTCACGATTACACAGTCATGTGGAAGAATGGGTTTAGCTTCATGATGCTCTGGTATCAGTGCTCAGGGATGAGCAATCTGTGAGCAGGTGAAGTGATGGCCTCGTGGCATTATCGCTTGAGAATGTATTTAAAACCTCAGTTAATGATCAGGGGAGGCAGGTTTGAATCCCTCCACCTGAAATGGAGGAATTTGAAATCAGTAATTTAAAAAAAATAATAATTAACAATACACAAATAAGATTGAAACCATTGTTGATGTACAACCAATACAAACACTTCTTCTTTCGAGAAGGACATCTGCCCATCCTGACGTGGTCTGCACGACGTGCCCACAGCAAAGTGTTTGCCTCTCAACTACCGTCTGAAATGGCCGAGAAAGTAACTCAGGGCAGGTAGGGCTGGTCAAGATAGGCTGGCCAGGCAGAGACACCCATATCCCATTCCTGATTTAATAAATAATCGATTTGGATGGTCCCACTGGAACTGTGCTGGGACCAGTGTCCTGGCCAATCATGTCGGTAGGTTTAAGGACAGGGCTTTAAGCTGTCAGAGAGAATGCAGGGACAGGGTTCAGGTGAAATGAGCTTTCCAAATCCAAAGAGAAAAGTTGAAGCATCAGAACAGCACGGGAATGTGACTGAAGTCAAGCAGAACGGAACATGAAGGGACAGCGTTTTACTAAAATTGTACATCAGCGAATAGATTTGTGACAGAAAAATGTAGGAAAGAGTAAGTTTTTTAAATGTACAACGTCGCTGCAATAAGGTAGATGGATTTGTGACACAGAGATGAAAGAGATTTAGACACCAGAGAGATGTGGTTACAGGGTAAGCAAAAATAGTCAATGGTTCACAAACTTGTGGAACATCGGGCAAAATGGTCAACGCTAACAATAATGGATAACAAAGGGATTACTGAGAAAGCATTTGGCCTTAGATCATGAAGTCGAGTCAATCCGAATATAAATTCTGGCTACTACTTGCCAAGACATAAGTGAACCAGACGAGTTCTTCTGATTGATCAACAATGTTTTTATGATAGCCTCACCAATGTCTTTTCCAAATACATCATGATATCCCAACTCCTACTCTCAATGCGCTCCTCAAAGAAGTTAACCAACCCAAACGCTTGCATCACCAGCCTGTCTACCTGTGACACCACACTCAAAGAACTGCCAAGGACACAAGCAGCAGAAGAGTTTTAGCCACCGAACAGTATTCCGTTGCTCATCACTTCATTACATAGGAACTCATTGGAATTGTTAACAAAGGCATTGAGATAGTTTTGGAAAACTTCAATATTCGTGTAAAAAGGGACAATCACACGGATAACATTGATATTGTAAGAGGAGTTCGGTTAATTTTTTTTAGTGTTTCTTTGACAAACACATTGTGCAACTGTTAAGGGACATAACTATCTCAGAGCGACCGTGCAATCAAACTGCGTGAATGAGTAATGTCACCTGAAGAGATCCTTCGGGAAATTGTGATTAAGTGCAATTTAAATAAACATAAAGTTTTAAAGTGAATCACAAAACGGACAAGCTGCAACTAGAAACAAAAATAGCCAATTACATGAGTTTGAGCGGAGAACAGACCAAGGTTAACATGCTCAACAGACTGAAACATGTGTCTGGAAATGGACAGTGGAAAACATTTGAAGGAACATCGTAAATCACTCAACAAAAGGACATTCCATCGACACAGTATAAACTTCAGCAAGAAATCCCCACTGGTCCCTCACTCAGGACAAAAGGGTTCATACTCGAATATGAGGCTGAGAAGATCACCACAAAGTACTTAAAATCCTGAAGTGAGAGAGATTTTTAGGACTAAATGTTAAATGGATTGCAAAGAATCTGCTCGCAAAAGGACGGCTGTGGGAAGGGGAACCATGGTCTGGCTTCATTGACACAATAGGAACAGGGAGAGGTGAATGTGCTGGAGGTGGGGAGAGTATTTCAGACAGTTGTCAGGGCCTGAACAGTGCTACAATGCCAATATGAATTGTCACAGCTGGAGGGGTTTGCAGAGGTAGAGAGAAACATAGGTATTTTTATTTATTCATTCATGGGATGTGGGTGTGACTGTCTGGACGAACATTCTTTGACCACACTGCTAATTACCCAGAGGGCATCTGAGAGTCTGCCATATTGCTGTGGGTCTGAAGTCACGTGTTAGCCAGACCAGGTTAGAATGTCAGATGTCCTTCCCTGAAGGAGGTAAGTGAACCTGATGAGTTCACCCTACTGAAACACCAATTTTTTTTATGGTGGCCGCACCAATGTCTTTTACAGATACAACATGACATCCTAACTCCTACTCTCAATGTTCTAACCAATGAAGGTAACCATCCCAAACCCCTGCTTTACCAGTTGTCTACCTGTGAAACCACTCTCAAAGAACTGTGTACCTGCTTCGCTGGGTCTCTGACTGACAACACTACCCAGGGCCAGAACATTAACTGTAGGAGTCCCACCCTGGTTTGTTTCACCAAAGCGGAACACGTCACATTTATCCAATTAAACTCCACATGCTATTCTACAGCCCACTATCCCAGCAGTACGGTTAATCTTGTATGATATATAATCTTCCCTGCTCACCACTTCACCACCAATGACAGTGTCACCCAAGAAACTGACTTACCAGGAAACCAATATTCCCATGCAAACCATTTCTTCAAAATGACAAACAACAGTGGACCCACTGGTCACATACCTCCAGTCAGAATAACATGTCTCCCATCACCCTCTGTCTCCTACCATCAAGCAAAGTTTGTATCCAAATCACTAGCACCTCCTGAATGCCATATCCTTTTTAGACTGATTTAAGCTTATTACCCAGTTTACCAAACTGAATATAGAACGCAGAACAGTTCAGCCCAAGACCCTTCGGCCATGATGTCATGCTAAACTTTCATCTAACTGTAAGATAAAACTATCCTATATACCTTACATTTTACTATTATCCATGTATCTGTCCAAGAGTCTATTAAATGTCGTGGATGTGTCTAATTTCATGACCACTATTATCTGTGCATCCCAATCACCTACTATTTGCTATCCTTTTATCCATCCTCCATTCACCTTAAAATTATGCCGCCTTGTAATAGCCATTTATTCTAGAGAAGGAAAAGTCTCTGACTATTCGCTCTCCCTGTATCTCATCATCATCGTGTTCACCTCTACCGGGTCACCCCGCCCCCTTCTTCACTCCAAAGAGAAAAGCCTTAGCTCCTCACCCTTTCTTCATAAGAAATGCCCTCCATTCCAGGCAGCATCCTGGTATATCTCCTGTGTACGCTCTCTAAACTTGCATATCCTATCTCTAAAGATGGGATCAGAACTGAACATAATATTCCAAATGTGGTCTAAACAGGACGTTATAAAGATGCAGTAAAACCTCACGGCTCTTAAAATCAATCCCCTTGCTAAAGAAAGCCAACACAACATATGTCTTTTTTAACAATCCTATCAATGTGAATGGCGATTTTGAGAGATTTTGGACATGGACCCCATGATCTCTCTGTTCCCCCACTCTGCCAAGTATTCTGCCTTTCACCCTGTATTCTGTATTCAAATTTGACCTTCGAGAATGAATCACTTCACACTTTTCCAGATTGAACTCCATCTGCCACTTCCCAGTTCTGCCCCTTATCAATGTCCCATCGCAACCTACAAGAACCCTCCACATTACCCACCACTCCACCTACCTTCAGATAATTGTCAAACTTACTAACCCACTCTCCAAATTGCACATGCACGTCATTATTTTTTTAAAAATCACAAAGAGCAGAATCCCAGAGCCGACTGTTACAGAATACCACTGACCACTGAGCTCCAGGCTCAATACTGTCCTTCTGCTGCCATACTCTGTCTTCTCTGGGCTATCCATTCCTGTATCCAGACAGACAGATTTCTCCGTATCCGAATCATGGAACATAGAACATAGAACATAGAACATAGAAAGATACAGCGCAGTACAGGCCCTTCGGCACTCGATGATACGCCGACCAAAGCCTACCTAACCTAACTAGCCCAATAACCTCCATATGTTTATTCAATGCCCGTTTAAATGACCATAAAGATGGAGAGTCCACCACTGCTACTGGCAGGGCATTCCATGAACTCACAACCCATGTGTAAAGCTGAGTAAGGATCAACCCCTAACATCTGTCCTATACCAACCTCCCATTAATTTACAGCTGTGTCTCCTAGTAACAGCTGACTCCATTCGGGGAAAAGGGTTCTCACTGTCAACCCTATCTAAACCCCTAATCATCTTGTGCACCTGTATCAAATCTCCCGTGAACCTTCTTTTCTCCAATGAGAACAGCCCCAAGTGCCTCAGCCTTTCCTCATGCGATCTTCCTACCATGCCAGGCAACATTCTGGTAAACCTCCTCTGCACCCGTTCCAATGCCTCCACATCCTTCCTATAGTATGGCGACAAAACTGCACACAATACTCGAGATGAGGCCGCACTAGAGTCTTATACAACTGCAACATGACTTCAGGACCCGAAACTCAATTCCTCTACCAATAAAGCCCAGTACGCCATGTGCCTTCTTCACAGCACTATTTACCTGGGTGGCAACTTTCAGAGATCTGTGTACATGGACACCAAGGTCCCTCTGCTCATCCACACTACCAAGTAGCCTACCATTAGCCCAGTCATCCATCTTCTTGTTACTCCTACCAAAGTGAATGACATCACACTTAGCTACATTGAACTCCATTTGTCACCTTTCTGCCCAGCTCGGCAACTTATCTATATCCCGCTGTAACCTGCCACATCCTTCTTCGCTGTCCACAACTCCACCGACTTTCGTCTCATCCGCAAACTTGCTCTCCCAGTCTTCAAGCCCCTCCTCCAGGTCATTTATAAAAATGACAAACAGCAATGGTCCCAAAACAGATCCTTGTGGAACACCGCTAGTAACTGCATTCCAAGATGAACCTTTACCATCAACTACTACCCTCTGTCTCCTTCCTGCCAGCCAATTCCTAATCCAAACATCTAATGCACCCTCAATGCCATACTTCCGTAATTTATGCAGTAGCCTACCATGGGGTACCTTATCGAACGCCTTGCTAAAATCCATATACACCACATCTACTGTTTTACCCTCGTCCACTTCCTTGGTCAACTTCTCAAAGAACTCAATAAGGCTTGTGAGGCACGACCTGCTCTTTACAAAACCATGCTGATTTTCCTTGATCACATTATTCCTATCCAGATGTTCAGAAATCCTATCCCTTACAATTCTCTTTAAGAGTTTGCCCACAACAGAAGCGAGACTCACTGGCCTATAGTTACTATGGCTATCCCTACTCCTCTTCTTGAACAAGGGGACCACATTCGCTATCCTCCAGTCTTCTGGCACTATTCCTGTAGATAACAACGACATAAAAATCAAGGCCAATGGCTCCGCTATCTCCTCCCAAGCTTCCCAGAGGATCCTAGGATAAATGCCATCAGGCCCAGGGGGCTTATCTATTTTCACCATTTCCATTATTCCCCAGACCTCTTCCCTACATACCTCAAAGCCATCCATTCTAATCACTTGTGACTCAATATTCACATCAGCAACAATGTCCTGTTCCTGAGTGAATACTGACGAAAAGTATTGATTTAGTGTCTCTCCAATCTCCTCTGCCTCCACGCACAACTTCCCACTGATATCCTTGACTGGACCGATACCTACCCTAGTCATCCTTTTATTCCTGACATACCTATAGAAAGCCTTTGGCTTTTACCTAATCCTACCAACTATGGACTTTTCATGTCCCCTTCTCGCTGCTCTTAGCTCTCTCTTTAGATCCCTCCTGGCTACCTTATAACTCTCAATCGTCCCAATTGAACCTTCACGCCTCATCTTTACATAGGCCGCCCTCTTCCCTTTAACAAGGGATTCCAATTCCTTATTAAACCACGGCTCCCTCACAAGACCCTTTCCTTCCTTCCTGACAGGTACATACTTACCAAGGACTCTCAACAGTTGCTCCTTGAACAATCTCCACATATCAATTGTCTCCTTCATTTGAAGCCTATTTTTCCAATCCACGCATCCTAAGTCATGCCTCACCGCATCATAGTTTACCTGCCCCCAGCTGTAACTCCTGCCCTGCAGTGCACACTTATCCCTCTCCATCACTAAAGTAAAAGTCACCGAGTTAAAGGAGATAGGAAGGCTTAAGTTCTGGGGGTTATGTAGACATGGAGGCTGTAGAATATGGATTTGTTTTCAGAGATTGGATAGCAATTTTGGTTGGAGGCAGTTTCACAGGTAAGAGCATATCACAAACAGGAGGAAGTTGTAGAGGAGGGTGACGTTTCAACAGATAGTGGTGTAAGAGCTGGACAAGGTTATGGAGATGGGTAGATAATAGAGACACAGGAGTAGCTTACATTGACAGGGGGATGATAGTGACAGATGGGTGTTAAATAGATTGTGGGTTTTGTAGGAACTGGATTGAGAGAGGCACAGGCATTAGACAGGGTTCGACAGACCAGGAGTGCTGCAGGGACCTGAGAGGATTGCATGGATAGGAATGGTGGTAGGGTCTCCACAGACTGTTGGTGTTTTAGGGACTGGAAGAGGCTTTGTAGACAGGGAGGCCTGTAAGAGCTGCAAGACCTTATTGTAGAGTTGAAGAGTTGAAGCAGTTTGCAGAGGTATGTTTCTCAGACAGGAATAGGTTACAGCTAGTGAGGATTGTGTGGCCTGAATAAGTTTAAGAGAGGGGAATTTTCGGGTCTGGAAGAGATTACACTGACAGGAGCAGTTGAAGAGACTGAAGCAGAAATGCATGGAGAAGCTTGCACAGATAGGGAGGGATGTTGGGACTGAAGACAAATACACAGACATGGAGCGTTGTATTGTTAGACGGAGCTTAGAGGGATAGGGACTGGTGTAGAGATTTACACACTCAAGGGAGGCTGGTCAAAAAGGAAAGATCAACTGGGATCGAAGGCAAATTGGCAAATTGGATACAAAATTATTGGATAGGCTTCTTGGTGTTTGAAATTCTTTCACCAGTGGGTGTACCAAAGGAATCTGTGCAGGAACCACGGTTGTTTATTATGTACATGTGAAAGCAGAAGGTATCATTATCAGGTTTGCAGATGAAATGAAAGGCGAGGGTGCTGTTCACAGTGAGGGGGATGGTCTCAGGCTACAGTCGGATGTCAACCACATGATAATCTGAGCAGAGTTTTGTTCTAATCAATGTCAGGTAATAACTTGTGAGATGTATGATAAGTGAAGGATAGACAAAATGAAAGGTAGTTCCTTGCAGGATACTGAGGAACGCAGGGACATAAGTGGACAACTCCATAGATCCCTGTAGGTGTCAGCACAGGGAGACAGCGTGGGGAATGGACCTGAACTGGGAGCAAAAGGGGAACCCACATCCTGGTGTGGCGAATTGTTAGAGCTGCCTGAGAGGACATAAACTAGTCTGGCAGTGTGTTGCACCTTAAGCAGTCGTAAGGCCAGAAAGAAGATTGAGGCTGGTACACAAGATATAGAGCGTGATTTCAAAATTCAAGGCAAGCAAGAACATAGCACGGAATGAGGGAAACCTGATGATTAAACTGCACTTATTTCAATGAAAGTGGCATTCACAGATGAACTCAGGATATCGATTGGAACATGGTATTGGTAGATTATCGTTATGACAGAAACACAGCTGCGGGTGGGGCAGAGCTGGCAACTCATTGTTTCAAGGCGGAGATACTACAGGCAGTATAGAAGAGGAACCAAGAGAGGGCGTGTGGTGGTGTGTTTTGGTTGTATGAATCATCACAGCAGTACTGAAATAGGATATGCCGGTGGGATCAACCAGCGAAGCTATTCTCGTTGAACTGAGAAGTAAGAATGGGTCATCACTTTGATACGATTGTCCTACTAACCTCGAATAATCCGTGGCAGACTGAGGAATAAATATCTCGGGAAATCTCAAATGTCAATCATAATAACAGGTCTGTTAGTGTCGGGGTTTTTAAACTTTCCAAATCTAGACTGGGACTGTTAATGTTTAGCGTTTGCAAGGGAAGAATTTGGTATGCGCATTCCAGAAAACACCCAATCAATATATAAATGGACTGAAAAGAGAAAGGGGACAAAACCTGACCTGTCCTTGGGAAACAAGGTAGGGAAAGGGACTGAGGTGTTAGTGGGAAAGCATTTTCCCAAAGGGACGACAGTTCTATTCGTTTGAAAATAGCGATGGAAAAGGACAGGCCTGGTGCACAAGTTCAAGTTATAAAATGGGGTCAGACCAATCTTGATAGCCTTAGCCAGGAACATTCAAAAGGTAATTGGGGAGACTATTTGCAGGGAAAGGGAAGTCTGGCAAGTGAGAATGTTTTAAAGGTGAGATAAATTGAGCGATCAGTGCCAACATGTTCGGTTTTGTGTACAGGTTAATGCTGACAGCATTCAGAAACACTGGCTGTCTATTGAGGGTCTGTTCAAGGAAAAGGGGCACATGTCAGGTACCGCCAGCGGGATCAAGGGAATCCCTGAGGATCACAGGGGCTTCGGAATGCACTTTGGGTAGAAATCAGGAATGCAGAAAGGGAACAAGAGGTAGCCGAAACAGAGAAGGATATGGATAATCCGAAAGTGATTGTAGAAATATGTTAAGAGTAAAAGAATAACTCGAGACAAAATAGCGGCCTTTAAAGATCACTGAGGCAATTGATATGTGGAACTCCAAGATATTTGCTCAGGCCATAAATAAATTTTTCACTCCAGATATTACTGTGGAGAAAGACCGGGGAACTCAGGGAACAAGAGTAGTACGTTAAACCACAATTGGAGTTTTCTGCAATTCCAGTATCCCCAATGTAGTAATGATGTTGTGAAACTTGAAAGTGCTCAGAAAATATTGACAAAAAGTTGCCATGGTTGTTGCTGAATAGCTTGGGTTATTTTCACAGGAGCATCGGACACTGAAAAGTGATCCTACAGAGGTTTAGATAAACATGGCGTGTATGCAGTACGGTAAACATTCCAGGTCTTTTCCAGGGATTGGGAGTCCAAATTAGAGGGCATAGGTTTGTGGGTGAAGTGGAAAGGTTTCAAAGGGACCGAAGGGACAACTTTTTCATGCACATGGTGATGTGTGTATGGAATTACTGAGAGATAAAGTAATGGAGACTGAGACTATGACAACATATAAAAGGTGTAAGTGAGGACTGCAGATGCTGGAGATCAGAGCTGAACAATGTGTTGCTTGAAAAGCGCAGCAGGTCAGGCAGCATCCAAGGATCAGGAAAATCGACGTTTCGGGCATAAGCAACATATTTTTCAACATTTAAAAAGTATCAGGATGGGAATATGAATTGTCATGGTTTAGAAGAGCATGGGCCAAATGCTGGTAAATGGGATGGATTTATTTAGATCTTCTGGTCAGCATGGATGAGTTGGATCAAAGGGTCTGTTTCCATGCTGTACATCTCGATGGCTTGAAAAGAGTGCATCTTATATAAGAGATGGTGCTGGAGGTTTTAAACCGCCAAGCTATGGGAAGCCCCAGGACCTCATTAAGTGTATCACAGGATATGGTGGGATGCGAGGGAAGAAATTTTGGAGCCCCGAAAAAAGGCATTTGTACCATTGACAGCCATGTGTGATATGTTGGAAGACTGGAGGGTGGAATAGTGGACTGTGAAGGAGGTTTGCTAAGATTACAACGGGATCTTGATGATATAGTTGAATGGCTAAAGAACTGCAGATAGAATTCGATCTGAACAAAGGCGAGATAATGCATTTGGTAAAACAAACAAGGTAGAGCTTATACAATTAATGTTCGGGCCTCGGTGAGTGTTTTAGAACAGAAGGACCTCTGGGTTCAGGTGCATAATTCCTAAAGCTTGCATCACAGGATGGATAAGGCAGTGATTGGCATGCCTGACTATTTCTCAGTCCATTTAGTGTAGGATTTGGGACGTCACATTGAGATTGTACAGACATTGGTGAGGCAGCTGGGATGAGTTTAGTTTTAGATTATGGTTCGTATCAACTGAAGGGTCTGTTTCCATGCTGTACAACAATGACAAGAATATAGTTTTATTCCATTATTTAAGAAAGGCTGCGATGGAAAGCCAGGGAAGTAAAGACCAATTAGCCGGATGTCGGTGGTGGGTAAGTGTGGAGGTGATTCTGCCAGAGAGGAGTCACATTCATTTGGAAAAGCAAGTATTGATGAAAGGTAGTCAGCATGGCTTTGTGCGTTCAAAGTCAGGTCTCTAACTTGATTGCGTTTGTTGAAGTGGTGACTGCACTACCGTCAGGACGGCCTTTGACAGTGTTTAGAATGATATACTGGTTCGTAAGGTGAGATCACATGGGATCAGGGAGAGCTCGCCAACTGGATACAAAATTGGCTTGACAGGAGGGGACAGATGGCGGTGGGAGAGGATTGTTGTTCAGAATGGAAGCCTGTGACCAGCGGTGTGCTACAAGGATCAGGGCTGGGATCACTGATGTGCATCATCTTCATAAACGATTTGGTTTAGAACATTGCAGTCATTGTTAGTAAGTGTGTAGATGATCAAATTAATGGTGTAGTGGGCAGTGAATACAGGTATCAAAGGGGATGCTGACCAACTGGGCCAGTGTACCAAGGAATGAAAGATGGAGTTTACTTCAGGTGTTGGAGTTATTAAGACAAACCATGGAGGACTAACACAGTTAATGGGAGGGCTCCGGCCAGGGTTGTTGAACAGAGAGTGAAAGAGAGAGAGAGTGAGAGAGAGTGAGAGAGAGTGAGAGAGAGAGAGAGAGAGTGAGAGAGAGTGAGAAAGAGTGAGAGAGAGTGAGAGAGAGTGAGAGTGAGGGGGAGAGAGAGAGAGAGTGAGAGAGAGAGAGAGAGAGTGAGAGAGAGTGAGAGAGAGTGAGAGAGAGAAAGAGAGAAAGGGTGCAGTTACATTGTTGGAGAAATTTGTAGCTTTGTCCTAACTATTTGCCTGGGGCAGAGGAGACTACAAGGAGACCTTACATCCCGTGCAGAGCCTAAGAATGGTGAATAGCCAAGGGTAAGTGTGTCCAAAACTAGAAGGTATTAACGGGAGGTGAGAGAGCAAAGATTTAAAGAGGGAGCTGAGGGGAAATATTATCCACAGAGGATGGTTCATAGGTGGAACGGACTGCCAGGGGCACGTGGGAGAGACAAGAACAATTACAACATGTAAAAGACATTTGTGCAGGTATATGGAGAGGTATATGGAAAAGAGAAGGTTTGAAGAGATAAGGGTCAAACGCAGACAAATGAGATTCGTTCAGTATAGAAAACATGGACAGCATTCAATAGTTGGAACCCAGGTTCTGTTCCCATGCTGTATGTCTCTGTATCCACTTAAAGGGGATTAGAGTACCAAAATAAAACATTTTATAGACACCAAATTATTTACAGCGACAGGGGTGTTAATCTGTAATGCAGTAAGTTTCAAATATGGGGAGGGAGTATCAGGTAGGCAGAAGGTGACAGCGACAGGAACTGTTATACGAGTTACAAATTATTGATGACATTGGTGCATAAGCCATGCCTTAGATACACTGTTGCACAGTAGTGGGTCTTAGTAGTGAGTCTTAGTACAATGTTGGAGGGAGAACACAGAACAGGCAGATCCCAGGCACCTTTCCAAACCTCTCGTCGGAGGCCTGCTTTCCCCTCTGTTGTCCTGATGCTCACTAAGAAAGCACAGGCTTGGATTGATAACTCTGAACTCCCGCTGTTGTCTCAGTACAACGTAAGTTAAAGTTCACGTAGTGATTGAGCCTGGGGTGTGTCTGTGCTGTGCTCCCCCTCCAGCACTGTTTCTGTGTCATGTATTGTTCGTCGATGTTTGGAGCCCTCTCATTGCTCTCTACTCTGTGCACTGCGAGTGATCTTACCTTACAGCAGAATTTATTGAATGCTCCACATCTCCCATCCCTTTGTCTCTTCGGCTGACCAACCATCTTCACTGTGGTGACGGATGAGCCACCCAGCAGTTGGGAAATCGATTAAGTCATAACCTTCCTGAATACCTGCAGGAGACAGAGGAATAGACAGAGTGAGAAATTAGACTGATGCAGTGAGGATTACACATGGAGAATGGCACTGAGTCCGACTGATATTTCGAAAATCCCAAACTCCATCCCTGCCCTATGCTGCTGCGTCTCTCCGGAGTGGAGAGTTCTGTTGACTGTGGATCTAGAGTAACTGTAAGAGAGAGAAGCGCTTACAGAGACAGCAGTTAGACTCACATAGTGAAGGATACCGCATGGAGACAGACTGAGTGATATCACCAGAATAATGGAAGACTTCAGGATCACAAAATCATGTTGGAAGAATGGGTTTACCTTCATGATGCATGATATCAGTATTCAGGGATGAGCAACCTGTAAGCAGGCGAAGTGGTGCCAGCGTGGTATTATTGCTAGAGCATATATCCCAAAACTCACCTCATATACAGGGGTGGCAGTTTTGATACCTACCATCAGAAATGGTGGAATTTGAAATCAATAACTTTAAAGTAATAATTAACAATCCATAAATAAGTCTGAACCCATTGCTGATGGACAAAGATCCCAAATACTTTAGATAAGGACATCCGCCCATCCACACGTGGTCTGTACGACATAGTCACAGCCTCTAAATGACCCTCTGAAATTGGTAAAAACAATGACTGCAGATGCTGGAAACCAGAGTCTAGACTAGAGTGGTGCTGGAAAAGCACAGCAGTTCAGGCAGCATCAGAGGAGCAGTAAAATCGACGTTTCGGGTAAAAGTCCTTCATCACGAATACACCATTCATGCTTTCTGCCTGTATTCCAACTGAAGAGCTTTTGCCCGAAACGTCGATTTTACTGCTCCTCCGATGCTGCCTGAACTGCTGCGCTTTTCCAGCAGCACTCTAATCTAGACCCTCTGAAATTCCCAAGCAAGTTACTCAGTTCAAGGGCTGGGCAAGAAAGACTGGTAAGCCAGAGACACCCACATACCATAACTGTTTTAAAAAGAATAATCCATTAAGATGGACCCACTGGAACTGTGCTGGGAGCAGTGTCCTGGCCAATCATGTCGGTAAGTTTATGGATAGGGCTTTAAACTGACAGAGTGGATGCAGTGACAGGGTTGAGGTGAAAGGAGCTTTCCAAATCCAAAGAGAAAAGGTGATACATTGGAACAGCATGGCAGGGTGGCTGAAAATCAACATAAAGGAACAGGATGGGACAAATTTTAACGAAAACTGTACGTCAGGGAATAGGTTTATGATAGGAAATTGTGGGAAAGAGTACAAAACTTTTTTTTTGGAATGGATAATGTCTCTTCAATAAGGTAGATTCATTTATGACACAGAGATAAAAGAGATTAAGACACCAGAGAGACATGGTAACAAGGCGAACAAAAGGTGGGCATAAATATTCAATGGATCACAACCTTGCACAAACTCAGGCAAAATGGGCATCGCTAACAAGAATGAATAACAAAGGCATTACAGCGAAATCATTTGATCTCAGATCATGAGATAGAGTCAGTCTGAATGTAAATTTTGGCTACTACTTGCCAAGGACACAAGCAGCCGAACCGTTTTAGCCACCGAACAGCATTTCATTGCTCATCATTGCATTAAACAGGCACTCATTTGAATTTCTTAACAAACATATAGTAATAATTTTGGGAAACTTCAATATTCACATAATCTGGGATCGTCACACTGACAAGAGTGATATTGAAAGAAGAGTTCAGAGAACATTTTTCAGTGTTTCTTTGAATAACACGTTGCGCAACTGGCTAGGGATGTAACTCCCTCAAAGCGATCGTTGTGTGATGAATGAGTAATGTCACCTGTAGCAGTCCTCTGGGAAATTGTGATAAAGTGCAGTTTATAGAAATATAAAGTTTTAAAGTGAATCACAGAAAGGAAAACCTACAACTAGAAACAAAAACAGCCAATTACATGTGTTTGAGATGAGAACTGACCAAGGTAAGGACGTGAAACAGACTGAAGTATGTGCCTGTAAACGAACAGTGGAGAACATTTGAAAGAATAGTGTAAATCACTCAACAAAAAGAAA
Organism: Hemiscyllium ocellatum; assembly: GCF_020745735.1. Taxonomy (NCBI): domain Eukaryota; kingdom Metazoa; phylum Chordata; class Chondrichthyes; order Orectolobiformes; family Hemiscylliidae; genus Hemiscyllium; species Hemiscyllium ocellatum. The sequence goes on from NC_083446.1 coordinate 29,759,893, forward strand.
CAGACAAACCTCAGCAAGAACTTCCCACCGGCCCCTCACTCAGGACAAAATGGATCATATTGGATTATCAGGCTGAGAAGATCACCACAAAGTACTTAAAATCCTGAAGCGAGAGTTTGTTTGAAGAGGAAATTTTAAATGGATTGAAAAGGGTCTGATAGCAGGAGGAGGGCAGTGCGAAAGGGAATCATTGTCAGGGTTTAATGACACGACAGGAACAGGGAGAAGTGAAGGTGCTGGAGGTGGTAAGAGTGCTACAGAGAGTGGTCCGGGCCTGAATGATGTTACAAAGCCTGTACGAATTGCTGCAGCTGGAGGTGTTTGCAGAGGTTGGGAGGCACATATGTCTTTTTATTTATTCATTCATGAGATGTGGGTGTTATTGCTAATTATGGAGAGGACAACTCAGAGTCAGCCATATTGCAGTGGGTCTGGAGTCACATGTTAGCCAGACCAGGTAAGAATGCCAGTTGCCCTTCCCTAAAGGTGGTAAGTGAACCAGATGAGTTCTTCCAACTGATCAACAAAGTTTTTATGGTGGCTTCTCCAATGTCAACCACGATATGACATCCCAACTCCTACTGTCACTGCTCTGTCCAATGAAGGTAACCATCCCAAATGCCTGCTTCACCAGCCTGTCTAACTGTGACACCACTTTCAAAGAACTGTGTATCTGCATCGCTGGGTTTCTGACTGACAACACCACTCAGGGCCCGTACATTAACTGTACAAGTCCCACCCTGGTTTGATTCACCAAAATGGAACACTTCACGTTTGTCTAGTTAAACTCCATCTGCTATTCTTCAGCCCACTATCCCAGCAGGACTGTTCATCCTGTTGTATCGTAGATAGCCTTCTTCAATGTCCACTTTAACACCAATTCCAGTGTCACACAAAAACCTTGCTTTCCAGGAAACCAATACTCCCTTCCAAATCATTTATCCAAATGACAAACCACAGTGAACATACTACACCGCTGGTCACATGTCTCTAGTCAGGAAAACAACATGTCTCCCATCACCTTCTGTTTCCTTATTTCAAGCCCAATTTTGTATCTAGTTGACTAGCTCCTCCTGAACGCCATATCCTTTTACACTGATCTGAGCTTATTACCCAGTTTACTATACGACACGTAGAACACAGAATAGTACAGATCAAGACCCTTCGGCCATGATGACATGCCAATCTTTTATATGACTGTAAGATAAAAAAAAGTGTCAGATAGAGTTTAATTCAGATAAATGTGAGGTGCTGCATTTTGGGCAAGCAACTCTTAGCAGGACTTATGCACTTAATGATAATGTCCGAGGTAGTGTTGCTGAACAAAGAGACCTTGGGGTGCAGCAGGTGAAGTCGCAGGTAGATACGATAGTGAAGAAGGCGTTTGGTATGCTTTCGTTTATTGATCAGAGTATTGAGTACAGGGGTTAGGAGGTCATGTTGCGACTGTACAGCACATTAGGCTACTGTTGGAATATTGAGTGCAATTCTGATCTCCTTACTGTTGGAAAGATGTTGGGAAAATTGAAAGGTTTCAGAAAAGATTTACAAGGATGTTACCCGGGTTGGAGGATTTTAGCTATATGGAGAGGCTGAACAAGCTGAGCCTATTTCCCTTGGAGCGTCGGAGGCTGAGGGATGACCTTATAGATGTTTACAAAATTATGAGAGGCGTGGATAGAGTAAATCGGCAAAGTCTTTTCCCTGGGGTTGGGGAGTCCAGAACTAGAGGGCATAGGTTTAGGTTGACAGGCAAAAGGTCCAAAAAACACCTAAGAGGCAAGGTTTTCACACAGAGGGTAGTGCATGTATGGAATGAGCTGCCAGAGGAAGTGGTGGAGACTGGTACAATTGCAAAATGTAAGAGCCATTTGGATGGGTATATGAATAGGAAGTGTTTGGAGGGATATGGACCGTGTGCTGTCAGGTGGGACTAGATTGGGTCGGGATATCTAGTCAGTATGGAGGAGTTGGACTGAAGGTTCTGTTTCCATGCCGTACATCGCTATGACTCTAACTTGCATATACATTATTTTATTGTCTTCCATATGCCTATCCAGAAGTATATTAAATTTCCCTAACGCATTTAATTTTACTGCCACCACTAGCAGTGCATTCCACTCAGCCACCACTCTGTATGTAACGAACCTACCTCTGAAATGTCCCCTTAACCATCCGCTAATAACCCGAAAATTATAAACCATTATAATAGCTATTTATGCCATGGTAAAAAAAAATCTCTCTCTATCTATGCCTCTCGCCACCTTGTTCACTTCTGCAAGGTCGGCCCTCACACTTATTCACTCCAATGTGAAAAGCCTTAGCTCCCTCAACCTTTCTTCACAAGACATGCTCTCCAGTACAGGCAGCATTCAGATAAATCTCCTCATTACCGTCTCTAAAGCTTCCAAATCTTTCCTGTAATGAATATATAAGAACTGAACACAATATTCCAAGTGGGGTCTCACCACCGCTCTATGGAGCTGCAGCATAACCTCATGGCTTTAAAACTCAATCCAGAAACTAATGAAATCCAAACAATATATTCCTTCTGAACAAGCCGATCAGCTTGGTTGGCTACTTTGAGGGATCTATGGACTTGGACCCCAAGATCCCTCTGTTCCTCCACACTGCCAAAGATCCTGCTTTTAATCCTGTATTCTGCATTCAAATTCAATCTTCAAAATGAATGACTTCACACTTTTCCAGATTGAACTCCATCTGCCATTTCTCAGCCCAGCTCTGCATTCCGTCATTGTCCCGTTACAACCTACAACAGCCCTTCACACTATCAACCACTCCACCAAACTTCGTGTCATTGGCAAACTTACTAATCAACTCTTCCAATCCCACATGCAACTTATTCATAGAATCACAAACAACAGAGGTCCTGTAACCACTCCCTGCAGAGAACCACTGGTCACTGAGGTCCAGAATGAATTATTTCTATCTATCATCACCCTCAGTCTTCAGTGGGCCAGTAATCCCGTATCCAGACAGACAGGTTTCCCTGCATCCCATGCCTCCGTTCTTTCTGAATGAGTCATAAAGGTGTTTTGCCACATTCTCAAAAGATTCAATGAGATTTGTAAGGCATGACCTGCCCCTTACAAAATCATGCTGACTATCTCTCAGCAAACTATAGTTTCCCAAAGAACAATAAATCCTGTCTCTCAGAATCCTCTCCAATAATCTGCACATCACAGACTGACAGGTGTGCAATTCCCAGGATTATACCTATTCCCTTTCATGAACAAGGAAATATTATTTTCCTGTCTCCAATCATCCGGTCCGACTCCATTGGACAGTGAGAGTGCAAAGGTCATCACCAGGTGCGCAGCAATCCATTCCCTCCCATCCTGTAGTAACTTTGGACCAAACTAGTCTGGTTCAACTAATTATGTATCCTTATCTTTTACAAAATTCTCAGCACATCCTCCTTCTGAACATCCACATGTTCACGTACATCAGTCTGTTTCACGCTGTCCTCACAAACGACAAGACCCTTCTCTGCAGTGAATACTGAGGCATATTATTCATTTAGGACCTCCCCTACCTCCTGTAACTCCAGGCACAAGTTCCTTCCACTATCCCAGACTGACCTTATTCTCACTCTGGCCATCCTCTTGTTCCTTGCAAAGTGGAGAATGCCTCACAGTTTTCCTTAATCCTTCCCAACAAAGCTTTTTTTTCATGCCGCCTACTAGTTGCCCTAAGTCCATTCCTCGGTTACTTCCTAGTACCTTCAGAGAATCCCTACAGTGTGGAAACAGGCCATGTGACCCAACAACTTCATATCAACCCTCCAAACAGGATCCAACCCAGCCCCATTCCCCCAACTTATTAAACTCCATTTGTCTTGACTACATATCCCTGCACACTATGGGTAATTTAGCATGGCTGAGTTACCTAATCTGCATATCTTTGGACGATGGGTGGAAACTGGAGCACCTGGAGAAAACCCACGCAGACACGGGCAACATGTACAAACTCCTCACAGACAGTCACCTGAGGCTGGAATCGAAATGGAGTCCGTGGTGCTATAAGGGAGCACTGCTAAGCACTGAGACACCGTGCCACTCAATGTAACTCTCTGGACCCCTGTCTGATCCGTGCTTCCTCAACCTTAAGGAAGCTTCCTTCTTCCTCTTGACGAGATGCTAAAGTCCATGTCGACAATGTTGACTGCTCTGCCTTCACCTATCTTTGGACAACTCCCCGAAGAGTCAATCCGGTTTGTGAAACATGGTTTTCCACTCACAAAACCATGCTCACCATCTCGAATCAGCCCTTGCCTTTGTAAATATAAGGAGCTCCATTGTCTCAGAATCTCCTCCAACAACTTCCTCATCACTGGTCTCACTAGGCTGTAATTCCCTGGCTTTTCCCTGCAGCCCTTAAGCTATGGATCAGCATTAGCCAACCTACAGTCTTCCAACATCTTACTGTGTCTGTTGATTTTATATATATATATATATATATATATATATATACATACACACACACACACACACACACACACACACACACACACACACACACACACACACACACACACACACACACACACACACACACACACACACACACACACACACACACACATGATACTGCAATCTCTGTCCTAGCTTCCCATAATACGCTAGGATCGACCCAATGAGCTACTGAGGATTGATCTACCTTTATTTGTTTTACGTTTCCAGCACTTTCTCTTCTCTGGCGAGACATCACTATTTAATATTCCAAGTTCCCTAGCTTCCATGTCTTTTGCCACGGTAAATACTGACAAGACTATTTTGTCTAATACTCACCCATCTCCTCTGGTTCCACACTTGGGTGACCTTATTGATCTTCAAGAGACCCTATTCTCTACCAAGTTACCTTTTAGCCCTTACTAAAACTTGTGTAAAGGTTTTTGATATTTCAAATACACCATAACCCCCATACCACTACACCCCTCCTCCACACTTACAATTCTGCCATTTATATTCACACCAACAAATTAAATCCAATAGGCTCAAAAACAAATTCACTTTTATCAAATGTGTTTCTAAGTGGCCAGTTATTGTATATTGACATACATTGTTAACAATTTCAGTATGCTCCCGACTTACTGTCAGGCTGACATTATTTGGTTTCAGACTGACAGCAGAAAGGGTTGAGGGAGTTCCTGTTTATCAATCTGAAATAGGTAGTTTACAGGGTCAGCAGGTAAGAGAGAAGGCAAATCAAATGCTGGCATTTATTAGAGAGAGAATGGAGTCTAAAAATAGGCAGGTCGATCTGAAACTATTCAAGGTACAAGTCAGACCATACCTCAAATATTATGAACAGTGTGACTGTCCGAAGGAAATATATTGTCGCATTGGAGGCAGGTCAGAGAAGGTTCACTCGGCTGATCCTGGGAATGGAGGGGTTTTCTCATGAGAAGAGGTGGAGCAGGTTGAGGTTGAACCCATTGAAGTTTAGATAATGAGAGAGAAATGGAATGAAGCATCCAAGATTCTGAGGGGCTCTGATCGAGCAGATGCTGGGAAGTTACAAAATCGAACAGCAGAGCACAGCAACAGGCCCTTCGGAACACCACGTCTATGCTGTCCAAGATACTATTCTAACTAATACCATCTGTCTGCACATGGTCCATATCCCTCTATTCTCTGCCTGTTCATGTTTGTCTAAATCCCACTTCAAAACTTTACTCACACTTCTGCCTCTACGAGCTCCCTCGGCAACATCCACTCTACATGAAAAAAAGCTGCCTCACACATCTCGTTTAAATTTCTTCTTTCTCACCTTAAACCTATGCGCTCTAGTATTTGAAACTTACACATTGGAAAAGAGATTCTGACTTTCTACATTATCTATCCCTGTTCCAAATGTTATACTCCTGTACCTGGTCACCTGTCAGCCTCTGACACTGTCACAAAACAATCCAACTTTGTTTAACTTCCTCTTACACCTAACACACCCTTAACAAACCCTAACACAGGCAACGTGCTGATAAACCCATTTTTCATCCTCTCCAAAGACTCAACCTCCTTCCTATTGTATGGAGATGGGAACAGTGCACAGTACTCCAAATGTGACCAACCAAATATTTTATATAATTGCAACATCAGATGCAAATCACTATACTCAACCTTGTGACTGATGGAGACAAGTGTTCGATTTGCTTCCTTTGCCATCTGAAACACTTATATTGCCATTTTCTGGGAGTTACTGACTTGCACCGAGATCCTTCTGGATATCAATATCCCTCAGTATGCCAACTTTCTCCTTGAATTTGACATCATCTCACACTTGTCCAGATTAGACTCAATTTGCCATTTCTGTAACCTCCTGCAGATTTTAATTAATCGGGGAAACAAAGGCTTTGAGGAAAAGGCAGGAAAGTAGAGTCGAATAATATCAGATCAGCCAAATGGTCTCATTCGCCTCCTCCATCTCATGATCTCAACACAAATCTAATATGTCCTGCATAATATTACGGGTCTCTGCTCACAAAACTACTTTATAATGGGATTATTGATTATAATGGGAAAATGAGGGAGGCTATCAAAGTGAAAGAGAAGGCATACCAAGTGACCAAGAACAGCATGAAACTGGAAGATTGGGAAAGCTTTAAAGATAAATATTAAGGGAAAAAAAACGATTACAGAATACAAAGCTGGATAGCAAAAGTTTCTATAAAAATATAACACGAAAAAGAGAGTTGCTAACGTAAAGGTTGGTCCTTTCGATGATGAGAAGGGCATTTAGTTATGCGATATGAAGAAATGGCCCAGGCATTGAACAGGTATTTTGTGTCAGTCTTCACAGTGGAGGATACTAATAACATGCCAATAAGTGGCTAAGAGATACATGTAAGTGAGGACCTGGAAACTAACATTATTACGGAAGCGGCAGTGTCAGGCAAGCTAATGGAGCTGAGGATGGACAAGTCTCCTGGCCATGAGGGAATGCATCTCAGGGTATTAAAGGGGATGGCGGGAGTAACCGCAAGTGCACTCGTGGCAATTTTCAAATTCACGAGACTGCCTGGCAATCCCAGCAGATTGGAATACAGCTGGTGTGATACCCCTGTTTAAAAAAGGAGGTGGATAAAAGATTGGGAATTATTGAGCTTAAATTCTCAGTCGGATAGATGGTTGAGCCTATATCAAGGAAGAAATAGCAGGGAAACTCGATAGAAATCGAACAGATGCAACGTAGGTTCATGAAGGTTCAATTAGAGATGTTACATTGCAGCTGTACAAGGTGCTGGTGAGGTTATCCTTGGTGTATTGTATGCGATTTTAGTCCCCTCACTTGAGAACGAATGTACTGGCACTGGGCGGGGTGGGGGTTGCAGAGGAGGTTCACTCGGTTGATTCCGGAGTTGAGGGGGTTGGCGTATGAAGAGAGACTGCGTAGATTAGGATTGTTTTGTTTGAAATTTTAAAAAATGACGGGGAGGGGGTGTGTGGAAATCTGACTGAATTCTGAAACTTTGAACGTAATAGATCAGATAGAATTAGAAAGGATGCTTCCACTTGCGGGTGAAACCCGGACAAGTGGGCATAGACTCAGGATTAGAGGGGACATATTTAAGACTGAGTTCTGAAGGACTTTCTTCACCCAGACGAATGCTAATATATGGAATACCCTGCCCAACGAAGAAGCTGATGCTAGTTTAATAAAAGTTAGTTGTAACTAGGAGCGACACTTCTTTAGCACAATGAAGGAAATAAGGGATACTGGGAGAGGGCGAGTAAGCGGATTTGAATCTTTATAAAGATCAGCAATTATGTCATTGAACGACTGAGCAAGCATGAAGGGCCGGACTGCCTACTCCTGCTCCGGTTTTTAGGTTCTATGCATTTATGTGTCACAACAGCAGCGATGTAGGGGCAAGATTCCATGCGGTGACTTGAGGGAGGTGATGGGAGTAAAGGCAGAGTGCAACAGGGTTTCCTGTATAGTTGCGTGCAATTCTAGTCTCCTTCCTATCGGAAAGGTTTTGTGACACTTGAAAGGGCTCAGAAAAGATTAACAAGCATGTTGCCAGGGTTGGAGGTCCTGAACTACAGTGAGACGCTGATGAGGCTGGGGTTGTTTTCCCTGGAGCGTCGCAGGCTGAGGGGTGGCCTTATAAAGGTTAACAAAATTATAAGGGGCATACAAGTCTTTCCCCTGGGGTCGGGGAGTCCAGAACTAGAGACCATAGGTTTGGGGTGAGAGGGAAAAGATACAAAAGAGACTTAAGGGGCTACCTTTACAAGTAGATGATGGTACGCTTAGGGAATAAGCTTCCAGAGGATGTGATGGAGGCTGGTACAATTGCAATATTTAAGAGGCATTTGGATGGATATATGAATAGGAAGAGTTTGGAGGGATATGGGCAGGGTATTGCAGATGGGACTAGATTGGGTTGGGATATCTGGTCGGCATGGACGGGTTGGACTTAATGTTCTGTTTGCATGCTGTACATCTCTATGATTCTGTGACTGTATGAATGGTCCCTGTGGATGATAGACAGGGATGGGAGAGGGATATATGTCAGTTGATGGCATCTCGTACAGGTGGTAGAAATTTAAAAAGAACTCGATGATCACTTGAAGCACTACTGTGAATATATTTGCCAACTTTTATAGGTGTGCCATTGAGAGCATTCTGTCTGGATGTATCACTATCTGGTATGGCACCTGTACCATTCAAGGTCAGTGACCGTTACATTGAGTGGTGATCTCGGCCCGGACAAGCACAAAGGACAACGTATTTTATGTTTACATATTATTTATACATCTATGCAACTTAACTCTGCGATCTGCTTGTGTTGATCACAAGACATTTGAGAGCAGTAAAAAGAGACACTTATTCAGCCAGCGAGTGGTGAATGTATGGAATTCATTGCCAGATAAGGCTGTGGAAGTCAGGACTGTGATTATATGTAAGACTGCGGTATGTAGCAGCGTGGTTGTCAAGGAGATCAAGGTTTATGAATGGAAGCTGGAGAATTATGTTTAGGAAGATAACTGCCATGATTTAATGCCAGAACAGACTCACTGCGCTGAATGGTTTAATTTCTGCTCTATGTCTAATGGACTTATGCATCAAATGACGTCCATCTGCAAGTTCTCCTCTAAGGAATGTGCCAGCCTGACTTGGAGCATTGTCAGCGAAGATCTGATTGAGTGCTGATCCAGACTTGATGGGACAAAAGTTCTATTTCTGCCCTCCATCTTCTATTTTAACATTCTTCTGACAAAAAACTGCAATGAGCAGACATGTGGCCGGTCCTCTGACTCTTCTCTGAACAGGCAATTGCCTAGGTTCTAGCATCATTTCACTGCTCTTATATTCCCACCTGCGGTCAAGAACAGACAGTATCTCCAACCCCTCGAGAGCACTTGATCCTTTGTTCAATCACCTTCAAACATTCGTGAAGGCCTACTCCAATTTCTCTTTTATTACTGCAATCCATTCAGTATTCACACTTTTATCATTGTTCTTCTACAAATTTTTTATCACCCACTTCACTGGATTGAATTCCTTTCAGCACTTTTTCTTTCCAATTGTTTCCAGTCTCCCTGCAGTTTATGGCTTTCTTCCTCATGGTTAACTACATGAATAATTGTTACGTGACTTGCACACTGCAAAATGATGGCCACGACAAGTAAGTATGAATCATTGATCTATATGACAAAACAATGGAACTCATAGAAGCTAGGTTTCATAAGCTTGCAGAGGACATCAGAATTGGAAACTGTAAAGAAGGTGATCTAAGATTCCAGAAGGATCGTAATCCAATGCATCTTTGGGCTGAAGAATTTCACATGGATTTCACTCTGGATAAATGGAAGGTATTGCGTTTTGCTACAGCAAATATGAGTAGGGCTTATACAATTAGTGATAGGGCGTTCCATAATGTTGTGGATTACGAATACCAGGGATGCAGTTAAATATTTCTTTTTAGTTTGCTTCACATTTCGACAGAATAGTTTAAAAATTGTCATCCTGCCTTCACTGCTCAGTCCTTTGAGCGTAGGAGTTTGAACATTCTGTTGAAGTTGAATCGGACATTGGGTGAGACCTCTTCTGGACTACTGCGTCCAGTTCTTGACGCGCAGTAATAGCAAGGAAATTATTCAGCTGGAGTAGGTTTAGAAACGGTAAACCAGCATATTGCAAGTGGGGAAGGTTTGAGTTATAACGAAAGGCTGGATAGGCTGAGGATATTTTCAATCGAGCACTGGAGGTTGATAGGCTACCTGATAGGAAATTTAAAATTATTGAGAGTTCGGAGAGAGTTAACTGTAACTGTCTTTTCTCCAAGGAGGGGGACTTCAAGACGAGAGGGCAAATGTTTCAGGTGAAAAGAGAGACATTTAAAATAAGACACGAGAATTTTTTTTTTTAACAGAAGATGGTTTATGTGTGCAATTCACTTCCTGAGGCAGTGATGAATGAAAGTACTTTTCCAATGTTTACAGGGTACTTGGGTCGATAAAGGAATTGGAAAGTTTCAGTGGGATTTTTAAAAAAGTTATTAATTCATACGTAGTTCATTATTTATTGCCCAGAGGGCAGTTCAGAATCAACCACGATATTATGGATCTGGAGTCATATGCCAGCCAGACCAGATAAGTATGGCAGTTTCCTTCCCTATCAGGCATTAGTGAATCAGATCTACAACAACTGATTCAACATCATTATTAGACTCTTCAACTCTAGGTATTTATAGAAATAAAATTCCAGCATCTGGACATTCATATTAACAATGCAGTAATAATATTACAAGGGCATTATTAGCCCTCATCAATTACAGGAGCCGTCAGATGCGACTCGTTTAGCTTGGCATCATTTTCAGTATGAGCTGGTAGGAGTGAAAGGCCTGTTTTCACGCTGCTTGATTTTGTGTCTTTGACGCTGTGAAACTGGCAGCTAGTTGGGATTAACATCAGCATTTACAGTTTAATAGATCTCCTTCTGGGATATGTAATCTTGCTCGTTACTCTGGAGTTTTTATTGCTCATCGAGCCCGTCCCACACACGGGACTGTTGAACAGTCTTTCCCCAGCTTGACTGAGTAAATGAGTTTCCACTTCAGCAGGTATTTGAATTCCGCATTGCCCTATATTCTCTATGTTACCAGTGTCCTTATATCTACCCAGGGTGAACGATTAGTTCAAATCATGTCTACGCAGACGTAAGTCCTGTTGTTCATATTGTGAATATGTTTTTATTCTTTCTGATATACCCACAGGGTGTGGATGTCGCTGGTGAGGACAGCATTTGTTGTACATCCTGATTCGCTGCTGCCTCGCTGCACGAGAGACATGGATTCGATCCCAGTCTCGTGTGACTGTGTGCAGTTTGCACATTCTCTCTTTGCTTGTGTGAGTTTCCTCCCAGAGTCTGAAGGTGTGCGGGTTACTGGGATCAGCCATGGGAAATGAAGGAGAATGGAATAGGTATGGAGTGTGGGTCTGGTAGGATGTGCTTCAGAGGAACGGTGTCGACCGGAAGGGCCGAATGGATTAAGGGTTAGCTATATTGTTCTGGTGCTGGAGCCACAAGTCGGCAGGATTGGGTAAGGATGATAGCATCCCCTGTGTAAGGGACTAGCATGAATCGGATTACAGGAAATTGAAGTCATGTTCTCTGTTCTTGAGGTCAGCTGTTCATTCCAGGTTTTATTCGAAGAATTTGAACATTACCAGCTCCGTGTCTGAGTCCCCAAGGATGACCAGTTTATTATATAACCACAACACCACCTTCTCCAGGTTGGAGTATTTACTGGGAACAGCGTTGCCACCCAAAAGTTAAAGTCTTAACACGCTTGAGATGTGCCAATCGGCTGTCTAAGCAACATGTACTGCTTATGGCTATAATATCATAAATGTGGCCAGGTATTCCCTTCCGCCCCGTTTTTGACCAGAAGCAGTTCCAACCTCGGAAATATATGCACCGCTGTCCCCTCATTCCAGACCAACTTCCAATTGGATCTTCGTGACTGCTTCACACAGTTTCCCTGATTCCGGGTCTGGAACTGGAATTAAGTGTGATTGTCTGCAGTGGTTGTTATTGCCTTGTGTGACAAAGTGATGAAGTAGCCGATGTTAAACTATAATGCAATTGAAGCATACGTTTCAACAATATCCTGCACTGTCCCATGAGTTTGGAGAGTTTCATTAATCCCATTCTCCAATACTCTCATTCATGCAATCGCGACAGACTCCGGGGACGTTAACGTTAAAGTTAAAGATTCAGCCCATTCTGAGGTCCCTCATACCTGATATTGTGTATTCTTCCTGACATTTCCTCTGGTACCATGTGGCTACAAGTGGCAAGCGTCGTCTGTGGAGTGCTGCAACCGTTTAGTGTTGCGTCTTCTGCATTGTGGTTGCTGCGACTTTGGATCAAATCCACATCATGGCAGTCAGTATTCTCAAAGTTTTACTTTTGGTGAAACATGGTAAGAAATAACTCATTTTTACATGATAATATTCTCCGAGGTGATGATTTCATTTCCATCGAATTTCGTTCTTCGACATTTCTGCGTTTCATGTATCAGCATTTCAACTCAAAAGTTCTGGAAGATGTCTCTCCCTCCCACACGCCCTAACTCTCTTTTTCGCCCCTCGTCCCATTTGACTGAGGTATTGCACAACCTAACATACACTTTCACGTTGATACCGTCCAGTCTATGCCATTGCACTCACTGTTGCTGGATGCCCATGGCTCAATCTCTTCATTGGCACCTTCAAATCATTCAATTAGTTTGGATATCGAGGCTCTGTGATTAATTCTCTTTTAGCAGCTTTTACTGACATGGACCAGAGATTATTGGAACGTGAGGCTCAATAAATGGACACAGAGAATAATTGGGGAAAATACATTCTATTGGGGAAAAAAATCAGCCCTGATGGCTTTCTGTGATAGCCCACTGTTGTTATTGTTGGTTTGTTAACACAAAAGACCAGATAACATTCTGGACAGACGTGTTCTATTCCCACCACACCCCGACGATGGTAGAATATGAGTGTAAGAAGTATCTCCAATTAAAAATACGCCAAATCCGTTGCCTGAAAAACCCATCTGGCTCACTGCCTTCCTGATCTTGTCTGGCCTCCACGTGTCTCCAGTATGCAAGACAATAAATGTGTCAGAGCCACACCGCATGCTTGTGCACAATGTTAAAAAAGGTTCATTCGGCTTTGCCTCGACTATTGTCTGCAGTTCTCATAAGCCCAGGGATGTGATCACACTGGGAAAGGTGCAGGAGAGATTCACTCGGTTAGTGTCTGGGCTGAAGAGATTCAGTCATTAAGAGAGACAGGACAGACTGGGATTGTTTGTCACCATGCAGAGGAGTTTTTGAGAAGGCATGGATCAGATGTGTAAAATAATGAGGGGTATGGACAAGGTAGACTGAAAGTAGCGTTTCCCATCAGGGAGGGGTCGATCACAGGGGGGCAGAAATTTAATGAGAAAGACAGAACGGTTTAAGTTAATGTGTGTAAAAGCGTTACAGGCTGGCGGGTGTTGGAATTTGCAACACTATGTTTGTAAAGGTCAGAGAGGCAGGAAGCCTTATAACCTAAAGAAATACTCAGATGTGAATATGTTCTGTCAGTACCGATAAGGCTACGTGCTAAACGGTTCGGGTCGTTAAGAGTTGTTTTTGACAAATGGAGCCACAACGGGCTGAAGGGTCTCCTTTGAAACTGTTGTCCTCGGTAGTACAGTGGTTAGAGTCGCCGCATCTTATGTGGGAGATAGGAGCTCAATTCCTCGCTGGGTTAGTGTAAATGTTTTAAAACTGTCGCTACGTTCTCAAGTGTGGGTTATTAATGCCTGTCCTTCCAAACTCTGTGGGACATGTTACAGGAAGGACAGTGCTGTCTGAATCAGCGTGGGGAAGGACTGCACCTCCTGCCGAGGCAGTGTGTCAGTGTAAGTGCAAACATGTGACTTCCGCAACTTGTACCTTGTGTCTGTATTGGAATCTAAACCATGTAATAGAAAGAAGAAGGAAGCTGGAGAAGAAACAGGGTAAATCAACTCAGATTCAGAAACATTTTCAGCAGCATCATGAGTAAAACTGACAAATGGCTCTGAGAAAGAGTTTGTCTTTCAGAACTCTAAGTTCACAGAGGTGTTTTTGTTCCACTTAAGCCCTTAAGAAATTAGAACATAGAACATAGAAGGATACAGCGCAGTACAGGCCCTTCGGCCCTCGATGTTGCGCCGACCGAATCCTACCAAACCTATACTAGCCCAATAACTTCCAAATGCCTATCCAATGCCCGCTTAAATGACCATAAAGAAGGAGAGTTCACCACTGATACGGGCAGGGCATTCCATGAACTCACAACCCGCTGTGTGAAGAATCTACCCCTAACATCTGTCCTATACCTACCACCCCTTAATGTAAAGCTATGTCCCCTAGTAACACCTGACTCCATTAGCGGTAAAAGGTTCTTAGCATCTACCCTATCTAAACCCCTAATCATCTTATACACTTCTATCAGATCTCCCCTAAACCTTCTCTTCTCCAATGAGAACAGCCCCAAATGCCTCAGCCTTTCCTCATAAGATTTTCCTACCATTCCAGGCAACATCCTGGTAAACCTCCTCTGCACTCGTTCTAAAGCTTCCACATCCTTCCTATAGTATGGCGACCAAAACTGCACACAATACTCCAGATGAGGCCTCACCAGAGTCTTATACAACTGCAACATGACCTCAGGACTCCGGAACTCAATTCCTCTGCCAATAAAGCCCAGTACACCATATGCCTTCCTCACAGCACTATTTACCTGGGTGGCAACTTTCAGAGATCTGTGTACATAGACACCAAGATCCCTCTGCTCATCCACACTACCAAGTAGCCTACCATTAGCCCAGTAATCCATCATCTTGTTATTCCTACCAAAGTGAACGACTTCGCACTTAGCTACATTGAATTCCATTTGCCACATTTCCGCCCAGCTCTGCAACTTATCTATATCCCGCTGTAACCTACCACTTCCTTCCTCACTATCCACAACTCCACCGACTTTTGTGTCATCCGCAAACTTGCTTACCCAGCTTTCAAGTCCTTCCTCTAGATCATTTATAAAGATAACAAAAAGCAATGGTCCCAAAACAGATCCTTGTGGTACACCGCTAGTAACTGCGCTCCAAGATGAACATAATCCATCAACTACTACCCTCTGTCTCCTTCCAGCCAGCCAATTCCTAATCCAAACCTCTAATGTATCCTCAATGCCATACCTCCGAAGTTTTAGCATTAGCCTACCATGGGGAACCTTATCGAACGCCTTACTAAAATCCATATACACAACATCTACTGCTTTACCCTCATCCACTTCCTTAGTCACCTTCTCAAAGAACTCAATAAGGTTTGTGAGGCACGACCTGCCCTTCACAAAACCATGCTGGCTATCCCTGATCACGTTATTCCTACCCAGATGTTCATAAATCTTATCCCTTACCATTCTCTCTAAGACTTTGCCCACCACTGAAGTCAGACTCACTGGCCTATAGTTACTAGGGCTATCCCTACTCCCTTTCTTGAACAATGGGACCACATTCGCTATCCTCCAGTCCTCTGGTACTATTCCCGTAGACAATGACGACATAAAAATCCAGGCCAATGGCTCTGCTATCTCCTCCCTAGCTTCCCATAGGATCCTGGGGTAAATGCCATCAGGCCCAGGAGACTTACCTATATTCATCCTTTCCAATATTCTCAAATCTGAAATTGAACATGAGTTCCTGACATTACAAAATTGAATAACAATTTAACTGAAGACTTGAAATATTAGAACAAACCAGGCGATGAGTCACGTGCTGGAAACTGTGTTTACAAGCCAGATGTTTGATGACTGATACTGATGCAATAAGCTGAAGGGCCATTCGCTATGCTTTTAAAAACTCAATGACAGTCATTTTTCAGCTGAACAAAACAGGCAAAAACAAAGTCATCAAGAAAAGTTCCAAGCATTACATCTGATTTCCTTGCTGCGAAAAGGTTGAAATTCAGCTCTCTTACTGTTGTTTCCCAATGTTGATTTCCAGTCAGGGAAAAGATTTGTTGTTCCTTATGAAAATCTGAAATTGAACATGAGTTCCTGACATTACAAAACTGCAAAGGTAGCAGTTCTGTCAGAGTCAGTGAGGATTTCATATCCAAGATTAATTCAAAAAGGAAGAAACAGTGTAATCAGTTGCCTTTGCCTGTTCAGACTCAGTACTACAAAAAATGAGTAAAAATTCCTGATGAAGGGCTCTGGCCCGAAACGTCGAATTTCCTGTTCCTTGGATGCTGCCTGACCTGCTGTGCTTTAACCAGCAGCACATTTTCAACACTACAAAAATTATCCAAATTGAAGGATACAGTTTTTTTCAAGGATTTACTAATTTGGATGCAGAAAGTTTGGCTCTGTAACACAAGCGCCGCGTATCGAATGACTTGGAGATGCCGGTTTTGGACTGGGGTATGCACATTTGGAAATCACACAACACCAGGTTATAGTCCAACAGGCTTAATTGGAAGTACTAGCTTTCGGATTGCTGCTCATTCATCATGTGGTTGGGAAGTACACAGTTGTAAGACACAGAATTCATAGCACCAATTTACAGTGTAATGTAACTGAAATTATACATTGAGAAATATCTTGCTTGTTTGCTAAGTCTCCCATTTGTTAGAATGACCATGTTGGATTCACTTATTTCATACGTAAAGTGCAAAACTTTTCATTTTAAAGTTTCATTCTCAGGTGAAGTTTAACAACTGGTGTCTGCCCCCGAGTGCTGCTGTCTGTTCCATAATGTTTAGACTGATTCTAATTTTTAAAAAAAAATAGCTATCAGCCACTGTGTGGGCATTTTTAGCTGCTGCCTGTTCGGAAGCCTAACTTGGAGGATTTTCACCCGAAGGTCCAAGGTCTAAAGTCCTGGGCCACTGAAGTGATCTCCAAATGGGAATGGGCACACCTGTCTGTTGATTGATGTGCAGTGCCCTTTCATCTGTTGCTGTAGCCTCGGCTCGGTTACACCAATGTACCATGCCTTGCCTGCAGTGTATATTTTTTTCAGAATAGCGTCAGTAGAAACATCATGGCACGGACGCAGGACACAGGGACTAACACCTTCAACATATTATCTGTGCTGACACTAATTGGTAAAGTTCACCTGAGAATGTAACTGTTAAAAGGAAGTTTTTCGATTTACATCAGAAGGAAGTGAACCTAACATAGTCATTCTAACAGATGGAAGACTTAACAGAAAATCAAGATATTTTTCAATATATAATTTCAATTACAATACACTGTAGCCATTTTCTATAAATTCTCTATCTTGTCACTGTGTACTCCACAACCACCTGATGAAGGAGCAGTTCTCCAAAAGCTATTGCTTCAATTAAACCTGTTGGACGATGACCTGGTATTGTGTGATTTTTAACTTCATGTTAGAATGCGGATCTCACAATTAAAATAGAGATGAAGAAGCATTTTTTCTCTCAGATAGTTCTGGATCAGTTGACGTTCTTGTAGCAGAAGGCTCTTGGGGAAGTGTCATTTGGTGTCATCAGGCTGAGATCGGTAGATCCTCAAACAGCAAAGACATCAAGCATTATGGGGAAAGGCAAGAATGTGCAGTTCAAGGCTATCAGATCAGACATGAAACCATTCAATAGCGCAGCAGACTTGATGGTCCGAATGGTGTATTTCTGTTCCTAAAATTATTGGCCTTAATATGAAGCTGCAAAACTGAGGCATGTAGTTAACTCTCACAAACCACTATTCCCCTTCTATTTTCCTGACGCCCCCTCTGTTCTTGTTTAAAATTGATTGAACGTCAGGCAATTGCAGATGTCATTGCTGATGTGGAACTGTAGCATATAGAACGTAGAACATTACAGTTCACTACAGGCCCTTCGGCTCTCGATTTTGCGCTGCCCTGTCATCTTAATCTGAAGCCCATCCCATCTACACTGTTCCATGTAGTCCATATACTTCTCCAATGACGACTTAAATGCATTTCATCTTGGTGAATCTACTACTGTTGCAGGCAAAGCATTCCCTACCCAAACTACTCTCTGAGTAAAGAAACTACCTCTGACGTCTGTCTTATACCTATCTCCCCTCACTTTAAAGTTGTGTCCCCTCGTGTTTGCCGTCCCCATACTTGGAAAAAAGACTCTCCCTGCCCACCCTATCTAACCCTCTGATTATCTTGTATGTCTCTATTAAGTCACCTCTCAATCTTCTTCTTTCTAACGAAAACAGCCTCAAGATCCTTAGTCTTCCCTCGCAAAACATTCCTTCCATACCAGGCAACATCCTAGAAAATCTCCTCTGCACCCTTTCCAAAGCTTCAACATGCTTCTTATCAGGCGGTCACCAGAACTGCACACAATTAACCAAGTGTGGCAGTACCAAAGCTGTGTACAGCTGCAACATAACCTCCTGATTTCGGAACTCAATCCCTCTATTAATAAGGGCCAAAAAACTGTCTGCCTTCTTAACAACCCTGTTAATCTGGGTGGCAGCTTTTAGGAGATCTGTGTACATGGACACTGAGATTTCTCTGCTCATCTGCATTCCCAAGAACCTTGCTATTAGCTCAGTACTTTGCATTCCGATCACTCCATCCGAAGTGTATCACCTCACACTTGTCCACATTAAATTCCATTTGCCACCTCTCAGCCCAGCTCTGCATCCTATCTATGTCTCTCTGTAAGCTACTACATCCTTCGTCACTATCCACAATTCCACCGACCGTAATGTCGTCTGCAAATTTTCTAACCCACCCTTCTAAGCCCTCATCCAGGTCATTTATATAAATGATGAACAGCAGTGGAGCTAACACCGACCCTTACGGTACGCCGCTAGTAACTGGACACCAAGATGAACTTGTTACATTAACTACAACCCTCTGTTTCCTTTCAGCAAGCCAATTACTGATTCAAACTGTTATGTCTCCCACAATCCCATCCCTCCACATTTTGTATGATAGCCTACTGTGGGGAACATTATCAAACGCCTTGCTGAAATCCATATATACCACATCAACCTGTTTACTCCCATCTACCTGTTTGGTCACTTTGTCCATAAACTCAAAAATATTCGTTTTGCACGACCGACCCTGTACAAAACCGTGCTGACTGTCCATGATCAGATTACTATTTTCCAGATGATTATAAATCTTATCTCTTATAACCTTTTCTTACAATTTACCAATAACTGAAGTAAGACTCATTGGTCTGTAATTACCAGTGTTGTCTCTACTACCCTTCTTAAACAAGGGAACCACATTTGCAATCCTCCAGTCCTCAGGCACTATTCCTGTAGACCATGATGATTTCTAGATCAATGCCACAAGCTCGGCAATCTCTTCACTTTCTTCCCAGAGGATCCTAGGATAGATCCCATCGGGCCCAGAGGGCTTGTGTATTTTCACACTCCGCAGTTTTTCTAATACCTCTTTCTTGTGAATCTCAATCTGTTCTAGTCTAGATGCAAGTATCTCTGTATCTTCCTCGCGAACATTTTCGTTTTCCATCGTGAACAATGTCGAAAATATTTATTTTGTGCTTCCTATGTCTCCTCTGACTGCACTCACAACTTCACACTATTATTCTTGATTCGCCCTAATTTAACTCTCATAGAACACAGAAAAATACAGCGCAGTACAGGCCCTTCGGCCCTCGATGTTGCTCCGACCGAAGCCTACCTAACCTACACGAGCCCAATAACCTCCATATGCTTATCCAATGCCCGCTTAAATGACCGTAAAGAGGGAGAGCCCACCACTGCTACTGGCAGTGCATTCCATGAACTCACAACCCGCTGAGTAAAGAATCTACCCCTAACAACTGTCCTATACCTACCACCCATTAATTTAAAGCTGTGTCCCCTAGTAACAGCTGACTCCATTAGCAGAAAAAGGTTCTCACTGTCAAACTTTTCTAAACCCCTAATCATCTTGTACACCTCGATCAAATCTCCCCTGAACCTTCTTTTCTCCAATGAGAACAGACCCAAGTGCCTCAACCTTTCTTCATACAATCTTCCTACCATGCCAGGCAACATCCTGGTAAACCTCCTCTGCACTCGTTGCAGTGCCTCCACATCCTTCCTATAGTATGGCGACCAAAACTGCACACAATACTCCAGATGAGGCCGCACCAGAGTCTTATACAACTGCAACATGACCTCAGGACTCCGGAACTCAATTCCTCTACCAATAAAGCCCAGTATATCGTATGCCTTCTTCACAGCACTATTTACCTGGGTGGCAACTTTCAGAGATCTGTGTACATGGACACCAAGATCCCTCTGCTCATCCACACTACCAAATAGTCTACCATTAACCCAGTAATCCATCTTCTTGTTACTACTACCAAAGTGGATGACTTCACACTTAGCTATATTGAACTCCATTTGCCACTTTTCTGCCCAGCTCTGCAATTTATCTATATCCCGCTGTAACTTGCCTCATCCTTCTTCGCTGTCTACAACTCCACCGACTTTCGTCTCATCCGCAAACTTTCTCACCCAGCTTTCAAGCCCCTCCTCTAGGTCATTTATAAAAATGACAAACTGCAATGGTCCCAAAACAGATCCTTGTGGAACACCGGTAGTAACTGCACTCCAAGATGAACCTATACCATCAACTACTGCCCTCTGTCTCCTCCCAGCCAGCCAATTCCTAATCCAAACCTCTAATGCACCCTCAATGCCATACCTCCGTAGTTTTTGCATTAGCCTGCCATGGGGTACCTTATCGAATGCCTTGCTAAAATCCATATACACCACTCGTCATTCTTTCATTCCTTACATACCTATGGAAAGCTTTAGGGCTAACTCTGATTCTATCCACCAACAACTTCTCATGTCTCCTCCTGGCTTTTCTGAGCTCTTCTTTTAGGTCATGCAGGGAAATGATTCTGTCTGCCGCACGACACCATTCTGCTTCGAAATATCAGGCAGTATTTCATATTGATTACTGCAAACGTTAACCTTTAACAAGTCATGACACTGAAAACATTGAATCCTCATCGCTATACGACCAGGGAAGATGTCTGTTAACACGACCATGGGCACCATGAGATTTATCATTCTATTCTCCCATCCTTCTGTGCATGGTCCCCTCGGCCCTATTCCGGTCTTGTTGGTTTTGATACAATACTGAGGCTATCCAATCATCTTTGTATTTCAGTTTCAAATGTATGAGACCGTCGCTCTGAGCTGGCAATGTGCTTGCTCAGTGGTGATAACACTGGCCTTGTAAACTAGAAAAGTGCTTGAAATAGGTCATTCCTGTTTTTCATTCCAAGGACTTAAGGAAAGCCATTCGTCAAGACAGGAATTAGCGGACGTGAGCAATGATCAAGTTTGGCAGCAAGAAAGAGGTGAGGCAGTACAAACTACAGATTGAATGGGAAACAATGGGCAAGGAACACTGGGTCGAAAGGGGCTGAGTGCTTCCTTTCTTTGTTGGTGTTGAAGTCTGGAATGGGACAATATCAGCCAAGTGGGTGAAATGTTACTTTCTGCTTGTTTACTCCCGAGGCCTGTTCACTCTTGGGGAAATGTGTCTATGTGCTTCAGTCTGTGGGGAAAAATGGGATTCAGCTCCCCGACTGGGTGTGAACAGATTTTTCCCATTTATTGTGTCTTACTAGATTAAAATGTTCCAGAGAAATTGGCATTGAGATGAACACGTGAAACGTCAGAGCTTACAAGGCGACAGACCAAGTAGTGAGAAATGAGATGATGGACCCATTTCTGTGCTGTAAAGACTCGATAATTCAACCATTTTTGAGGGGAAACATATCTGCAGTGACATAATTCCAAAAACTGCTTTATGAAGAAACTGTGCGAATGCTCCTGCCCCTCACTCCTGGTGGTCCGGTGGTTAGCATTCAGCGCTTTAACTGAGTGGTCTGGGTTTCATTACCGTTCAGGAAATCAGGACTTCTTCTTCCTGACGCAGAGAGAGCAGCTCTACCAGGAATCTGTTTAATGTCTTGATTCAGTCAATACCCCAGTTCTTCAAAGAAGGGAAAAGTGCATTCCATTTCTCTGCAGATTCGGACAGATAATTCTTCATTCTCCTCTGATTCCACTTCCTAAAGAGTTTCAAAACACAGTCAAGACTGAGTCTCAGCTATTTCTTATCATACACAGGAGTTGCAGCGATTGAGTAGGTTGGTTTCAGAAAACGAAACGGACCTATGAGCAATGTGTGGGGCTATTCCAGGATTGTCTTCTCTGATGTTGACTGATGTTGTCTATGATATGGAAGTGCCAGTATTTGAGATGAGTAGACAAAGTGAAAAATGACACAATATCAGTGCATAGTCCACCAGGTTTATTTGGAAGCACTAGCTTTCAGAGAGCCGCTCCTTCATCAGGTGTGTGTTTTCCTGCAGGAACTTGGTGTGTGTGTCAATATGCGCGATCTTTTGAAAGATCATCTGGACTTTAACCGACCATTCGTGGTGTTGGTGGTACCCATGACTTGAAGGTGTTGTTGTTGGACTGCGGTGGACAAGTCTAAAAATCACACAACGCCAGTTTTGATTCCAACAGTTGAAAAACACCTGATGAAGAAGCAGTGCATGGAACACTGGTGCTTCCAGATATGCATGTTCGGTACAGTCTGGTGCTGTGTGATTTTTACTCTGATAGTTCTTGGTCATGTTTAGCTGATCGAAGACAGTGACAGAATTTTCGTTCGTGGAGATGAACCTTTCAAATATTATCCACCTCAGAGTAACAAAAATGATTAGATTGGATGTGTGACGAATCCCCAAGTAAAAGTCAAACTTAAAACTGCCTGTTCCATAGTCAGCTATACGAATGGTTGTACCACTGGCCAGATGCGCAGCTGAGATTTTGCACTCTGCAGAGATGTGATGTTAACAAGGAAACGAGCAATAGCAGTAACAGTCACAAAGTGAACAAAAAACAAAGATAATCACCATCATTGATTCACTTCAAATTGTCCTCAAAAAAAAGACCATTCACAATCTGATCAGCCAATCAATGAGGTCACTGCTGATCAAGGAAATTGCAACTTACTTTGCTGCGTTTTCACCATAATTTGAGGTAAACTCCAGCCTAATCATAACATCACATATTTCCATTAATTTTCAGCTATAGATTACGTTAATGTCCTGTCCGTACTTGCAGGAAACTGACCAACATGAAATGAGTGAAAACGTACTTCCGGTGATGTAATCAAGTGCAGAGTCGACCAGAAAACAAAAGACAAAGACATGAAACATCACTCCCACTTCTGTCTGTACCAATGCGTTTTCCCGAGTTGAATATTTGCAGGACTTGTCTTTAATATCTAAAGAATTAATTATTTTCCCGGGACAACTTCTTCAAAAATCAATTAATGTCTGAGGTGTTGAAACCTATTTTACTTCAGATTAAAATAGTTGAATATCCTTTCCTCCAGCCTAATGTCCCAATATCCCACCTCTTCCATGTACATACAAGCTGTTCCAGGTGAGGGGGGAGCTCCCAACCTAACGTTCCATTGCTCCTGGCTGCTTTATGTCAATAGACGCTGTGTAAAGTGATCAAATAGATCTCAATTTCAAAACAAAATTGGTTACGTTGTCATCCATCTTGACATGTGGTGCCTTCTTCTTTCAGCCACACGGGTATTAGAACGAACCGTCTGTTAATGACGTGCAAATAAAGACACTTTAAATCATTTTTCATGTTTATGCTGCATGAATCTGCGGTTATTGATCCACAGTTTAGGTTCAGTCCCTGCACTTAACATGCTGACTTCTCCGTTGTTCATAGTTCAATGTGATGCATCCAGTGTGTGCATAACGAGAGGGAGCTTGCTTCACACATCTTGTGTTTATCTGTGCCTTATGTCCAGGCTTCATCAATGGCGACAGCAAGGAGAGAGGGTGAGAGCAATGTGTAAGTCTGTCCGTGCCCATGCACGGCACCCACATCAGCAATTCTCCACTGTGCATTTACAGTCAATTCTCGGTGCCCCTATACCAATCCCCTGCCCCTTTTGAAATTTCTCCATTATTTTATGATGTCTCTCTGTGCTCTTCTCAACAAGATGAATCACTTCTACATAACCAGCTTCAGATTTCATCTGACAAAACACTCATGAAGATTCCCACTGCATAAACATACACTTCGCATTTCTCATCAATTGATTTTCTTGGATCTCTTTCATACAATAAAAGTTCACAGCAACTTGACTTGGAAAAGAAAATCGCGCTCCTTTGCATTATCCGAATTCAATCTACATTTCAATGCAATTTAGGCAACTGGCTCAAATTATTCTTCGAGATTTTATCATAGCATCGATGCATGTCAAGTGACCATTGGAGTTCCAATTATCATCAGACAGCTGTGATCATCCAAAAATAGCAACATTGAAAACACCGACAAGAGTGGGATTCGAACCCACGTGTGCGAAGCACAATGGATTAGCAGTCCATCGCCTTAACCTCTCGGCCACCTCGTCACAGTTGCTGGGATTTTTGTGACCTTATGAATAAACGAATTTCGTAAATTATGCAGAACAGCAGAGTTTTCTCCCTTGTGTTGGTGAAATGATATAGCACAGTTCAGTTCCAAGAATATGGTCTTACCTCTGGGTTGTGGGACAAGCGCACTCCCACTGTGACACTCTACTCACAATGATCTGAACAAAAATGAAGAAATGACTATGTAACAATGTCTGTTGTATTCTGTGACGATTTGAAGTCAACGGAATGAAGAGCCCCTGACAACAGGAGATGTAAAATTGTCTGTGAGGAATTGTTTTCCAGACTGGAGGAGAGTGCATAGTGCTCACTGTCATGATTCAGAATACCTTTCTTCTACTCAGATATTTTTGACACGCACTTGTGTAAAGGACAGACAATTTCAAAATCCTAAATAAGGCTAAACTGTCATTGAATTCAACAATGCAAAAACCTTGATCTGTATCTTTTTCTTTGGCCGTGTGACACCAAGTCACTGCATGATCATAGCAACATAGTGACCAAGTGTTAGAAGGAAAATGAGTGCCGTGCCAGAGCGCATACTGGGAGCAGCAGTTGACACACGGGGAAGCGCATTTCCCACAACAGGAACACTTCCCAAACAGCGGACTGCGGTGGAAGAATTCAGAGAGGGTTTATACTTTGGAATTTGATGCCAGAGACACAGTGGAGATCTGTCACTGAGTCTGTTCAAGATGAAGATTTTAAGATTTATACAGATGAAAAACAAAAAGGCTGATTGGTTAGTGAAGGCAAATGTTGAAATTTTACATTTCAACAGTATACTCATCTTTGCAATAGGTAGCTCACTACTTTCCTCACACGGGGTCAGAACCACTGGTGAAGATGATCGTATAATCCAAGTAACTTCTGTTATTTTAGGACATCAGCCCCATTTACAATGCTTCATCTTGAATAATACGCTACACCTTTCAAATCCATGAACTGTTTATACACAATCGTATTCAGCTGTGCTTGTTCGTGAAATGCCTTTGTGTCTGAAAACAACCAAATTCGAAATTAATCCATACCCATACGTTTCCTTTCTTTCAATG
This sequence comes from Hemiscyllium ocellatum, assembly GCF_020745735.1. NCBI lineage: Eukaryota > Metazoa > Chordata > Chondrichthyes > Orectolobiformes > Hemiscylliidae > Hemiscyllium > Hemiscyllium ocellatum. The sequence continues at coordinate 29,785,486 of NC_083446.1, forward strand.
GAAAATTCCCTCCTTGTATGTTTGTTCGTGTCTCTTTTAAAACACTATGAAATCATAAATCTACGTTTCATTCCTGGAAAGTCATTCACGATTTCAATAGCTTTAATGAATGGAAGAAACTCTCATCCAATCTTTTCTTAATCATTCACTAAATGTTTTGAAGCTGTAACTAAAGTTGCTGATTCACTCGAAAGAAAGAATTTCCCTGATTTAGTCACTTCAAACTTTAAAAATTATGTGAAAATCTCTTTTGTTTACATTTAAACTTGCGTGTTGCTGGTCCAGCACTTCCACATCTCGCGGATGAACTCCTTCATTCTGTCTATCATGCCGACGAAACCATTTCTAACCGTCCTGATGCTTTTATGTCTCAATAAAACCGTCCCTGGGCCTACAAGTATCTTGTCATCCAGGAAGCAGTGTCTGTGCCATTTGTAACCTCTTCACATGTCTGTGGTGGAGAATAAGGGCAAGGATTACACACAATGCTCCCATGAAGGGTGACCTAAATATTTCACAGTTATGTGATGAGCTCTGTGCTTTTTAAACATGATTTCTCCGAATTCCCATGACCAGAGTGAGTAACATCTATTTCTAAAGGTAACTGAAGTTCAAATACATCATAGAAGGGCGAGAGTCATTTCAGTGCAGACTGGTTCTGGACAGTAAATATCATTACCAAAGGCAACCGTAGATCTGAAATCAACTCTCCACAAAGTAATTATTATAACTATTGTGTATCGTGATTCCGTGTTCTTGTCCACTTTGTTCATCACTTCATGTGTCCCTGTATTGAATTCTATTGAATGATTAATTGGTGAATGGAGACATGCCCTTCAGCTCTTAATCGAATCTCCATGGAACACTGAATAAGTGTACTCATATGCTTGCAATGGACAGTCCTGCCATTACTGGGATGATTCAGTGAACACTCTCCCCCATCCTCGAAGGCAAGGATTTCCTTCTACAGTTTAGGAGATCATTACAGCAGTGAACCCTATGTATGCATTCATTAAAATTAAAGCAGTTGCAGCAAGACGTTCAGACTAAGATTTTGCAATCTGCTTACATTGCTTGATCCAACAGTTACATTCCACGTTCAGGTATGTTTGTGAATGATAGATATTTTTGAATCTTGAGCAATGACGTTTTCATATTGTCAGAATACTACCATTCAATGTTCTCTCTTTCCCTTCCGGTTCCCCGTTTAATTTCGTGTATTTTATCAGTTTATCTTACTTTTTCAACAATTCAAACCGTCTTGGACTTGATTAACAATCCGAGAGAATACCATAATGTTGGTAATTTATATGCAGTGCAGCTGTAGGCCGCGGTGACGAAGTGGAAAGGCATTGGTCACGTGAACCAAGCAGCAGTCGCGGGCTGTTGCAATCTTTATCAAAATCATATTGTTAGAAAATAAGAAAAAAAAACAAAAAAAAAACTGCCGTTGTTGAATATCATACAATAACAGGGATTGCTGGAAAAGTTCAGAACTTTTGGCAGTATCTGTGGATGGACAGACCGAGTGGATCTGAAATGTTAATTGTGATTCATCTGCACAAATGATGCCAGCTCTTCTGAGGTTTTACAGCAATTTCTGTTTTTGTTTGAGATTGTCAGATTTTGCGGCATGTTATGAGAACACTGCTTTCTAGAGGCCAACACACAGCACGGGCTGATCGTGTGAAAGGCAATCAGAATAATGAAGAGGTCGAGGGTGTGATGTTGGAAAAGCGCAGCAGGTCAGGCAGCATCCGAAGAGCAGGAGAATCCACGTTTCAGGCATAAGCCCTTCATCAGGAATGAGTCTTGTGAGTCGGCCTGAGGCACACTGCTGAAGCCAGGCGCCAACTCACTGATACCTCCTCCTACTGCCGATTACAGCCTCACTTCCCATCATTTCCCAGGCCATCACAATGTCATCACCTCCGGGGAATCTCCCAACCACAGCCTCCAACCTCATCGTCCATGAACCCCGCACTGTCTGATTCTACCTCCTTTCTTAGACCTGTTGTCTCAGTCTGCTCCTGTCCGACCAGCCGCATTTCTTCCTATCTCAACACGTTCCTGTCTCCCAGTTCAAGAAATCCCCACCTGCGTTCCTGACACGACTTATGCACTTCATCTCCTCCAAGATTTTTGTTTCCCTGGCCCCCAACACGTCATCTTCACTTTGGACATCCAGTCCCTGTACACATCCATCTGCCATGACGAAAGTCTCCAAGCCCTCTGATTCTTCATCTCACTCCATCCCACCAAGTACCCTTCCACCGACACCCTCATCCACCTGGCTGAACTGGTCCTCATCCTCAGCAACTTCTCCTTCAAATCCACCCATTTCCTCCAAACCAAAGTGGTAGCCATGGGCACCTGCATGTGAGCTTGCTACGCCTGCCTGTTTGTCAGATTGCGGAATTGTTTGTCTTTTGCAGTTACGCTGGCACCTCTCTGCACTTGCTGCTCTGCTACATTGCTGAATGCATTAGCGTCACTTCGTGCTCCCATGAGGAGATTGAAATGTTCAGCAATGTTACCAACAGCTTTCACCCCGACCTCAAATTCACCTGGATCACCTTGGCAACTTCCCGCCATTTCCCAATTAGTCATTTAGAATGACTAATTACAGACATGTACTACAAGCCCACCGACTCCGACACGAGCAATACTACAACTCCTCCCAACCCACATCGTGTAGAAACGCTATCCCTGATTCCCAATTCTTCTGCCTCCACCACATCTTTTCCCAGGATGGCTAATTCCATCTCAGAAAGTCATAATCTTTCTCTCGTTATCACAAAATCCTTTCCCACGTGTTTGACGATGCCCTCTAGTGCATTTCCTCCACTTCGCACACCACTGCACTTGAACGCCACACCTCCTGCAAGAAAGACAAAACCCCATGGTCCTCAACTTTCTCCCCACCAATCTCCGCATAAAACATATCATACTCCACCACTTCAGCCATCTCCAAACAGTCCCAACCATCAGAGATATATTTCTATGCCACGCCCTAGTAGCATTCCGAAACGACTATTCCCTCCACGAATCCCTCATCAGGTCTACAACACCCAATGACCCCACTCCACACTACTGGCATCTTTCCCTGCCAACGCAGGAAGGGTACCAGCGCCCACACCACTCCACTCATCCCCGTCCAAGGCCCCAAGGGATCCTTCCATATCCGTCGGAAATTGACCTGAACCGATTCAAATGTCATCTACTGCATCCGTTGCACCCAGTGTGGTCTCCTCTACATCAGGGAGACAGCACGCCTTCTTGCAGATCATTTCAGAGAACATCTCTGGGACATCAGCACCCACCAACTTCACCATTCCGTGGCTGAACACCTTAATTCTCCCTCCCACCCCGTCAAAGTTGTACAGGTGCTGGGCTTCCTTCCCTGTCAAAACATAACCACTCAATGCCTGGAGGAGGAAAGTCATACCTTCCACCTTGGGACTCTGTCACCTCACTTGATATTTGTCGATTGTACAGTTTCCTCATTTTCCTTTCCCCAAGTCCCAAGCCTCCAAATTTGCACCGTCCTGTGGACCTATTCCATCACTGCTCCTTCTTACCTATCATCTTCGCCCTCACCTTTATCCAACTATCACTTTCCCACGACCTTGCCCCAACCCCATACCCCTACCATTTATCTCTCAGCCCCGACTTACAAGCCTTTTTGCTGATGAAGGGTTTATGCCTGAAACTTGGATTTTCCATCTCCTCGGATGCTGACTGACCTGCTGTGCTCTTCAAGCACGACACTCCCGACTCTGCTTCCCAGCATCTGCAGTCCTAACTTTCTCCTAGGAATAATCAATGACCTCGGAGTGAAGATACCCCTGGATTGCAGTGATCACCGTGTGACTGAGTTTTGCATTTATTTTGGGTGAAGGCAGGCTGGATCTGAGATGGGCGCTTAACACCTTAACAACGTGAGTGGTATCAGATAGCGAAGTTAGGGCGGGCTGAAGTGAAATGGAAAACTCTGACAGGAGATGGGTGAGTACAACTGCATCACATCACCCAGACTGAAAAAAACATGCAGAAGGAGCAAAGCCCCTTCAGTGCGGGTACAATGACAGGTCAACTGGAATAAAGACAATACAACACACTGAGATGGAGTGGAATTATTTCTGAGAAATGGTTCAATATTTACACTATTTTACATACAGACTGCCATCACATTGGAAAAGGAATTTCCTCCAATGTAACGGTGATATTTGCCCACGACATCACAATTCAGAGAGACACTGACATATTATCTTCTGGAGCAGCGTGGTCGACTGAAGCATGTTCGGCCATCAACCAGAATTCAATGCGCTGTACAACCTATTTACTGCTCCAGTAGTCAGATCTTAGTTGCTTCACAGAATATCTTTTTTCTGCTTCCTTCCTCACGTAAACACTTGAAACCTGATCCAATGACCAGTTTTCCACTTTAACCCATTTTTTGTAGCTCCAAGGCTGACACAGATACGAGTGACCAATTGGTCATTTAGAGCGCTCTCACTCTGGGATGATCTGAATGAAAAAGTGCACTGTGCCTGATCCGCAGGACATCCTGCAGAATTTCCCCAAGCGGAACGGTGCTGTTTATCCCATCCCCGCGGACTGAGATGTCTACATTGGTAGAGTATCACACAATAACAGTGAAGATATTCTGATGTCATCCTCGAAGGCACATGCGACAAAACCTCAAGGCTGCGGGAAACTGCTGCGGTCAGCGCGAACAGAGCGGTTCAGGCGGAGCCTGGTAGCCCCTTAAACAGAAATTAATGGAGAAAAAGATTCTTCTTTTCAGAAGAATCCGATTCCGACAATCATTTTAACACCTCCTGGGAAGAGAATAGAAGTGGGAGAGCAAGCAGTCTCAATTGGTTCCACCATTTACAATTGCGGTCCGTGTGACAACTAAAGCAGAAACCTGGAACTGTTTGTCCTGCTTCTGAAAAACAGGTGAGTAAATTTTGAAGAGCATATATATTTCTCCCTGATGTTCATGATATGACCAAGAGCACAGTACGGTTCCCTGAGCATGGTCTGACTTTGGGTTAAGGACTGTGATATTCTGCTCACATGATCTGAACACATACAATGAAATGACTCAGTGACAAGGTATGCTGAATCTGATTCCGTGATGAACAGAAGGCGATAGAATGAAAAGAGCCATATGAGCGGGAATGTAGCAAACTGTTTTCCAGACTGGAGGAGAGTGCATAGTGCTGTTTCCAGGGGTCAATATCTGCACAAGTTGACTGAATCAGCGTTGGGTGCTATTGCACTGCATCTTTTGTATAATGGTGCAAAAGCAAGGCCATTTTGTCTCAATGGGACGACTTCCAAATGAGACAAAACACCCAAATGAAGTAAACAACAAAGTAACCACATACACTGGTGTTTCGACGTGGGGTAAACATCCCTTGAACAAATTTCGCTCAAAATCGCTCTCTGTCAAAGTCCCGAGTCCAAGATTCGAACAGTGGATGGCCTTTGTCAATACAAACTGCTCTGATCACACAACTTCAGCATTTCATAGGCCCTTTTATGTACACATGGCAATAGTAATTGATCCCTCATTGTGTTACTTCAGCACACCTAGAGAAGAAAGAAGTATAAGAACAACAGTCATGTATGTGACTGGGATTTGACCCAATGCTGCTGCAGACAATCATTACAGCTGTACTTGAAATTGCTTCCACCTTTCCTGAGTCGGTAGTAAGATTACATAGCGTAGTGGGGAGCTTTCATGCGTTGAATTGTACCCAACATCCATTCTCAGGCTGAAATTTACTGTGATATAAAGATGTGATGAATGACACGGGCAGTATTGACTGGAATATAAAGACGTTAGTAACGACACGGCCAGAGTTCACTTGATGCCATGTCGATAGAAATGATGGAAATGAGAATTACTGGGAGATAAAGCCACGAGAAAAGAAAAGAGGGGTTATAATGGGATAGTGGGTTAGATAAAGAATAATGTGGGAGAAATCCGGAAAGATTTAGTTATGTCCGAAGAGAGGTTATCCAGCTGATGTGAAGTTGGTAAGAATAAATACAAGGGAAATTCCCTCGTTCAGTTGAGTGGAAACCCAGCGGGGCACAATAAATATGTTTGGAGTAGGCATTTTTTATTCTAAGAGCACTTGATTTCGATGATGAATTTTTAGAAATAAAACCACTTTATGAGCTGATTCTGGAATATTTGCAAAGCGCGTGCAGGTACTCAAGGAGTGAATTTAACAGCGTCATGCATTCTGGGCTGCTTGGATGGGGATGCAAAAGGGAAACATTCTCAAATTGGTAATCATTCATAGAAAAGAAAATGCATAACACCTGCAACTGAAAATGTTAAGTATAAGAAGAGCTGGTGGAGGTGTAAGGTGCAACATCCCATTCTACATAAACTATTATATAATGTAAATGCACTGAACTGTTTGGTTTAGAGCTGCATTAAATGGAAGTCAGTTATCTCAGTCTGCTGATGAACTGTTTTATGAGAAGAGTGAGACCAACAGCGTGGGATTAATTTTCTCACTGTCTCAGGTTTCCACAAGGATCATCATCTCCCCCGCTCACCTGATCTGTAATATTGTGGTGACTCGAGTGAGCAAGATTTAGCTTGTCGATGTAAAACATCATTACCTTTGTCATCTGTTGCCTTGAACATTTGGTCACAATCACCAGAAAGGGGAATGAGTCCATTTAATACTCTTTGATTTCCGCTTGAAAAATCATGCAACAAGACTCAATCTTATTCCAGTTTGAACCTATGTTCCTCAAAGACAGAAAAACTACTTGTCCAGATCCTTTACCACGTTTACTGACAGCATTCAAACTCCACAGAGTTAAATATAATACTTTCGATTCGTTACATGAGCTGCGCAGCTTGCAGGAAATGGAATGATATGAAACGAATTAAACAGACTTTCCCAGGATGTAATCCAGTGCTGGGTCAGCGATTTGAGGAACGTCTTCAAACCAAAAGTTCACCACTGTTTCTCAGTCCACAGATGGATATTCACCTGGGGAATATTTGCAGATTTTTGGTTAATAATTGGCGTGTTTCCCAATGATAAAGCATTTTCACACTTCAGAATCTGGAGTTTTAAAATAAATGTTTATTTTACTCAACATTGTTTTCAACTGAGTTTCAGTCTGATGCTGTGATAATCTCGGGTCAGTGTCAGTAACAGCATCTTTAGATATGCATTGATCTTACAACCTTGGCATTTTGTGCACCTTTAAGTACGAGGTGCTGAACAATTGCGCGACTGGAGCTGCAGAGAGTGTACCGGCCACATGACTTACATGTACCTTGGGAACTTTAACTCAACTGCTCTACTTTTGCTGTAATGATTAGATTCCCTACAGTACGGAAACAGACCCTTTTCCCAAACAAGTCCACACAAACCGTCCGAAGAGTAACCCAACCAGAACGATTTCCCCTCTGACAAATGCACTATGGGAAAATTAGAATGGCAAACTCACCTGACCTGCACGATCTTTGGCCTGTGGGAGTAAACTGGGACAACCGGAGGAAACCCACGCAGACGCAGGGAGAGTGTGCAAACTCCATACACAGTTGACCGAGTCTGAAATCGAACTTGGGACCCTGTTGAGGCAGCAGTGTTAATCACTGAACCACAACACTGTGGAATCTTTGGTGGTGATGTTCTACCCCACTGATACCTCCGTCACTCATGCTGCCTCATTTCCCTGAACCATCTGGTTTTGTAATTAAGCTAATGCAGAAAAGGTGAAACTGACATGGACCTGTGATTATTGCAGCATCAAGTTCAAGAAAAGGATACAAAAGGGACACACAACATGTGAAAAATAGACAACATTGACAAATGAGTTTCCGTTGGTTCCTGCGTTGTTTACAGATCATGTTACGTTGCTGCTGTCGCAGGGCATTTCCTTCGATCAGCTTCAATCTGCACAGAATTCGAATCAATGAAATTTCACCAACTTCCTTCTGAAAGTTCATAAGTTAACATAAAACATATTGAATTCATCAATAGTCTTCACCATTCCTACATCCAAGAACACGTTGCACCGTTTCCATGAATATTGAAGATGTAAGAATGTTATGTAAGAATAAATTCAATTACAGCTTAAACTGCAAAGTAGGAAGGATGCACAGAACGTCTCAGCATGTCAGAAATTCATGTGACCTGAACTGCAGCCCAGCAGAGGGCAAATCTGTCCCTGAATCCCAATATCCACACGTTTGTCTGCTCTACGTACCCAGGTGGAAACCAGTATGAAGGAGCATGCAGTCTGACAGAGCGCCTGAGAGAATTGTCCATTGTCTGATTTAAAGCTACAATAGGAGCTCTCTATTCTGGCTGTGAGAGCGGTGATGTAAAGGGGAGGACTTTGATATTCCGTAGTGTAGATTCACATTGACCTCATCATGTTATTGTTGAAAACCCTGTGCAAGAAACAGCACAGAAAGAGAGGAACGGGAGGGGGCTATGCCAAACACCTGTCCTACATGCGGTTTGATATCATCATGGCTGACCAAGCACGTCAATGTCTTTCCCCAGCTCATCTTCAACAACCTGTCGCACAACAGGACAAAGACATTTAAGCAACCGAAACTTTCTTTGCAACTTTGGGAGGGAAACGTGTTTAGACACAATGGGTTTTTGCACGACATTGGCAGGTTTTGGGAGTGAGCATCCGATTCTGGTCTGATCATGTTTCAAACGATATGAGTCCGTCAGAACTCACCACCAAGAATCTAAGGAACTTCCTCTGGTCAGTAGTTGGGATGAGAACTCCAGACGACAGGAATTGGCGATCAATCAGCAGAACAATCAATGATTCAGTTGAAAACTGAACTAAACTCCAATTCTGGTGCATTTCAAGCCCACAAACATTAAATATCAATGTTACCAAAGTTGTAGAAATGTAACACGCTTTTCCTTGCGCCACAGAGCTTCGCTCGGTACAATTTTACTGCACCCAAAGTTACAGTTGTCGTGGAGAAAATGTTGACAATCACCAGGAGGTGCGGAGGGTTTTATCAAGGAGAAGATCTTTTCTTTGCAAACAAAAGCCGTGACACTCTGAAAACAAACTCTTAAATGCCACCGAACCTCTGGTTGCGTGGCACTTTATACCTTTTATTTAATCATGTTTTTTTAGCTTACCGGAATGCCCAACTGTGTTAGTCAGAATTACCTCACTCCAGCTATGAAATAAACCAATGGTGTGAGTTCCATTATCATTCTACTTCTGCCACTGTGTTCTTTTTTCCTAATTCTAGTTAATATTTATTCTACTGTCACTATTAGGTATTCTACTGCCACTGGTGCTACAATGATCTTCCAAACCAGGCTGTCCAGTCATGATTAGATATTTAGCTACCCCATCTATCAGAATGTTTTCCTATCACAAGGTGACTCTACTAACTACTGATTAGATCCTTCATGTCATATCCTGCTATAGGCGTCTCAAGCAGGCTGACTCCACTATCAATTAATTATTTAAAATCATGTCCTTCCTATTTATTGTCACGACTTTTCCCCACCTGCCATGATGATATTTAGTAGGCGAGGCTGGCTTTATTTATTTATTGTTATTATCTCAGCTTTCAGACCAGTCTGACTCTGCTAAATGAAGTAGGAGCATTCCACTATTCTTATCCTATCCTACAACACTGGCACAATCCTGCCCCCTTGACCTTTTGATGCGTGTAGCATTATGTAGACCCTTTGTAACAGATCGCCAGTAGTTTCCGTGCCTTTACCCTTCCCATGCTTTCACGCTCTGTATTTTCTGTACAGTGTTCGGATCTTTCATCAGACATCTGTTTAACTTCACCCCAGTTTCAAGTATCTGGTCCTCATCCATGTGTGCTCCAGCTTCTCAAGTATTCAGCTAAATACAGCTGAAATATTCTGATGACTCATAGCTTTACCACACGTTCAAGCAGTGAATTCCGAATAAACAACACAATCGGAGTGAAAACATTCTTCCTATATCTCCTCTGAGCAACCTCTTCCTTGCGTTTAACGGAGATCCCTGGTTGCGAACTCTTCCCATAAGAAGTTTATTCCGATAACACATCACAATCCCCTTAATGTGCACCTTAATCACTTCCTTACTCAGCCTTCTCCACTCTCAGATAAAGAGCCTGAGCTGAGGTCGTCTATCTTCGTCATGACGGGAGTGTCATGCTGGAAACGGACAGCAGGCCAGGCCGCATCCCAGGAGCGGGAGAATCGATGCTTCTGGCATAAGTCTTTCATCAGGAATGAGTCTTGTGAGTGGAGGCTGAGAGATAAATGTGAGGTGGTTGATGTTGGGTGCAAAGTTGCTGGGAAAGCGAATGGTGGATGGAGGCGGGGGAGAAGTTGTTAAGTCAGGGGGGAGATGAATGGGTCCAGAGGGTGGTGCTGAGTTGCATGCTTCAAACTGTGATAATGTGGGGGAGGGGAAATGAGGAAGACGTTGAAATCCACAGTTATCTCGTGTGGTTGCAGGGTCCCAAGGTAGAATATGAGGCGTTCATCATCCAGGCGTCAGGTAGTAACGGTTTGGTCGTGGTTTATAGCCGAAACGTCGATTGTCCTGTTCTGCAATTCACATGACAGGAGAGATGTGAAAACCAAAGACTAAAAAAAGTACAAAAACTTAGATTCAGAGTTCATGGAATTAGACACAGTGCAGACAGAAACCATTTGGCCAGATAAGTCTGCACTGTCCCTTGGAAGAGAGTCACACTCCCCCACTCTATATTTCTAAACCCGCATTTATGATCCACCTACAAAAATATATATGACTGCAAAAGCTCAGCGAGTCAGCCAGCATCCGCGGAGAGAAATCAGAGTTAACATTGCAATTTAAAAACAGTACCGAAGAAGGGTGTGTTGACCCGAAATGGTCATTCTGTTTTCCCCGAGTTGCAATTCTCACTTTTGACTCTGATTTACAACACTTACAGTCCATTCAGATTTTGTCTGCCATTTACCTGAATTGCACGCCTTTGCATTATGGCAAGGAATCGGAACAGCCAGAGAAAACTAACAAGGGTGAGTGAGAGCAGGAGTGTGCAATTTCCACACAGTCAGTCACACAAGTCTGGAATCGAATGCGGGTTTCTGGCACTGAAAAGCGCAGTTCCACCCACTGAGCCCTCCCAATATGCAATCGCCCGGTGGAAGCAAATTGAATCGCATCTCACGCAGTGACAGACGGTGGTAGTACCCAGAAATTTTATGCAAAAAGAAGCCTACTTGAAAATATTGGAAATTAACATTCGCTTAACTATCCGAACTCTTTTTTCAATCACTTGTCCAATAGCCTCGTCTGTCTTGGCATCACAAAATTCACATCTGAACACTTCCGAAAGTTATGAGGTTTTCTGCCTCTTCAACCTTTGGATGCACTGAGTGCAAGATTTCGAATAACCGCTATTTCAGAACATTTGTCTGCGCATTCACTCAAATCTTTCCTCTTCTACCCTTAAATCTATGCCACCCTCCCCTCCCCCCGTGATCGATGTCACCATCAATGTGAAACATTTATTTCACTCTTCACCATCCTTATTCCTGATTATTTTGTACATCTCAATCATATCTACTCTCAATTTATTCTGCTCTAAGAAAAACACGTCCAGACTATCCAATTTCTCTTTATAATTGAAACTTTGACCCAGACAATATCTTGGTAAATCTCTCCAGCATGATTTCCAGTGCTATCATATCCGCGTTACCATGCAAATTGCAGCACTGCACACAATAGACTAGATAGAGCCAAATGAGCAAGTGAAATAAATGATGCAGAAGTCCACAGAAAGAGGTATTTTCAAGTAAATTTTATTTTCCTCAGTGGTGCCCTGTGTTCTTTTTCTGAGCCTGATGTTCCAATAATCTCTGGTCCATGTTGTAAAAGCTGCTACATGAGAAATGATCTCACAGTCACAGTAAGGAAATGGATTGTTTGGTTTGAAAGTGAGCACGTGGTTCTTCTACGATGGTACAGTTGTGCATAAAATGTCAAAGCTGGAATTCTCCTAGTTAAAGACGGGAAGGAAGGGCATATTTGTCTCCGTTTATGAGATTATTAGGATACAGCAACAGCATTAATTCGCACTGCAGATTGGCTCAGTTGAAACGTCCTGGAGCCTTAAGCAAGAAATTGATTAATAGAAGGGATTCTCTGAAATTTTCTTTAACAATGCGCTGTTTTGTTACTTTGATAGGAAGACCTGTTTTTGATCACATCGTCTCCACATCAGCCTCTTTCTCCCAGTAAATACTCCAACCAATTTTATATCACTTTCATTCCGACAAAGCTACATGTGATATTCTCATGCCCTCCGTGATAATTGGAATTGACAATGTCATTCTCTGAGATGCAGCAATGTAGCATGAAGTTGGTTGTGTAGTGAACAAAGAAGAACAAAGAACATAGAAAATTTACAGCCCATGAACAGACCCATTTGGACGTCAAAGCCTGAGCTGATCCACATCCACTGTCTAAACCTATCACCAAATTCCTGCGCATCTTTATCTTCTGCACCCCATCTACTCATGCATATGTCCTGGCGCACCTGAAATGAATCTACCGTGCTTGCCTCTACTACTTCTGCTGGCAACACGTTCAAGGCACCTACCACCCTCTGTGTAAAATACTTCCAACGTCTATCTCTCTTAAACTTTTCACCTCTCACCTTGAACGCGTGACATCTCATGATTGAATCCCTCACTTAGAGAAAAGGCTTATTTTTATCCACCTTGGCTATACCCTTCATGATTTTGTAGACGACAATCAGGTCCCCCTCAATCTCGTTGTTGTTAATGACAACAAACATAACCTACTCAACCTCTCTTCAGAGATAGCATCTTTCTTATCAGGCAACATCTTCATAAACCTTCTCTGCACCGTCTCCTAAACGCCCACTTCATTTCGGTAATTTAGCGACCAGAACTGTAAACAGCATTCTAAATACGTTTGAACCAAAATCTTGTACAATATTAGCATGACCTGCCTGCTCTTATACTCACTGCCACGTCCGGTGAAGGCAAGCATGCCATATACCTTCTTGTCCACTCGATTCACCTGTGCAGCTACCTTCAAGGTACAAAGGACCTGAACTCCCAGATCTCTCTGCTCATCAACTTTACCAAGATCTCTTCCGTTTTCTGTATACTTGGCTCGAGAATCAGACTTCCCAAAATGCATTATCTCACATTTGCCTGGATTCAACTCCATCTGCCAATTCTCCACTCAACTCTTCTATCTATCTATATTCACCTTCTTTCATTGACAGTCCCCTATGCTTTCTGCTACTCCAGCAATCTTAGTGTCATCTGCAAGTGAAATGGCGATATTTGGGCGAGCAACGTTTGGAGAATGGAGCATGGCAGTTGCTGGTAATTAGATTCGATGAAAATAATAACTGGAATATAAACCCGCTCAGAAGAAGAGTGACAAAAAGTTTAAATTTGCTGATAACCCATTCATGTCCCTTCAAACGGGAAATCTGCCATCCTTAATGAGATCTGACAACATGTAACTCTAGACCCACATTAGTGCGGTTCACCCATAAATTCCCTCTGACTCAGTTCAAGGAGAATTAAGGATGAAGAACAAATGCTGTTTAGAAGATGATGGCCACACTCCGTGGGAGAAGAAGGATTGATACAAAAGATACATGGATGACGGGGAAAGTTGGGAGACGTCACAGCGTGGACGCAATTTCAACTGATTATCCAAATTAAATAGACACAAGGATACCCACGCCGCCATGAAGTCAGGTCCATGGGGATGGGGGTCTGTAGGAAGGGATTCAATTACCCTCTGAAATGTAAACTCACTTGCTCAGTCACAATGTGGGCAGGTCATTCACCATTCCCAAATGTGAGAAGGAATCAGTCAGGAGACCAACCTGCAGAGCTGCCATCAGGTTTACAAATGATTGAAAGGGTCCGATTCTGCTGTTATTTCAGGTGTTCATCCCATCCAGGAATGAATCATGCTTGGATGCCTGTTTCCAGTGGAGTATCACTGTTTCCTGATGGAGATCAATAATTCAAACTTAGTTGTAGGATTCATGTTTAGAAGTTTACAGACGATGAAACAATTGGCCGTGTAGTTTACTGTGATGAATAATCTCAGGCGCTGCAGGGATGTATCAATCAGGCGGAAGGGAAAAACGGCGATTGGAATTGAATCCAGATCAATAAGTGGTAATGAATTTGGGGAGTTGTAACAATAACAGTGAGGATTCTGAGTGGTGTACAGGAACAAAGAGATATTGGAGTGGACATTCACAGATCTCTGAAGATTATTGGACAGGGAGATCAGATGTTCGAGAAAGGTTTTGGATATTTTCTATTGTTGATCACAGCCTGAGGATGATATTCAATCTTCAGAAACCGCCATTTTAGGAAACAACTAAAGGAATGAGCACAAGTCGGGTCAATGCAGTAATCAACATTTTTAAAAATTGCATGTTCAAAGCTGGAGGGTGGAAGTATTGCATTTGGCCCATCAAGACTGCTTCAACACTCAATTAATTTACGACTGATACCTCTCCAATTCATGCTGGTATGTGTCTTGGGGGAATATTTTGCAAATGGTGACGAAATAGTGCATCTTCGAACTTGTCCTTATAGTCAGTAGAGTTTTTTTTAAGCTTTGAAGGTTCTGTCAACAAAGCCTGGGTGACTTACTCCAGTGAATATTCAAGGTGGTGCACTCTGCTGCAATTGTGTCTTAACAGTTAAGGGGATAAATATTCAGGTATTGAACAATCTCCAGTTCAGTGGCTGCATTGTCGTGGAGGGTGTCCAGTCCTCTCAGTGGCATTGAAGCTGCACCCAACTAGACAAATGGAGAGAGTTCTGTTAAACATCTAATTTGCACGTTGCGGTCGATGTAGGGTTCTTGGAGACAAGAGTTGAGTTAATAATCAAACAAAGTCGACCGACGGACATGTTTTGTCGTCAACGTCTTTATATGGGCGGTCAGGCTCCATTGCTCCTAAATACTAGCTCCCACGGCGATTACACGGCAGAATTCAGTTACAATGAAGCCATAGAATGTCAATAGAATATGATTAGATTCTCATTAGTCAGAGTTATCATTACTGCATTTGGTCCTTCTATGGATCAATCCGATTCCAATCGCTTTCTGATTGGCCGTGAAGTTTACTGGGATGTATCAATCAGGCGGAAGGGAAAAACGACGCCTGAAATTTCAACTCGTTTCCTCGCCGAAATTCCTCTACCAGTCTTAATAATATGTAAGGACGCTGGAAGGGAGAGCAGAGATTTACAAACATGTTGCTAGCCCTGTATAAAATGGAGCTTCGTGGAATGATTGGTTAGGCTGTGATTATTCTCCTTGAAAAAAAGGGGTGGAAGAGGAGCTCTATAATCACATAATAACATTTATAAATGTTTAATATTCACTGGATCTTGACAGCGTAGATTCGGGCAGGTGGTTTGCCCTATGCTCTGAGGAGTGCACAAGAGGAAATAATTTCAGCATTATGTATTGCCCAGTTAATTCAGAAATGAGGAGTAATTTCTTTGCTCCGGGGCCAGAGAATGTTTGGCATTTGTGCGGCAACCACTGTTGAGGTTGAGTTGTTGCGTATTTTCAAACTGTGACAGATAGTTAATCAGAAAGATGATGAAACTTTGTCGAGGTAAGTGAACAGAAAGGACTTGAAGATTATCAGATCAACCACGAGTTCCTTGAATAGTGGGGCACATTCCATGGGCTGAATAGGATGCTTCCATTTTGTTGAACATTTGGTCCAACGCCTTATTTTATTCACAAGTTCAGAATTGTGAGCGGACAGGATGAAGTGATAGAAAAAAGTTTATTAAACAGATCAGGCAGATCAGGAACAAGTCTCATCAGCTCAGGAAGAAGAAATGTGCTGTGACCTGTGGGCGGCAAATGACATTGGACACAGCACAGGTGGCTGTGTACAGAAGCTGTGATCGCTGAAGACAGTCGGGAGACCTTATACAGTTGGCAAGACAGTGATCAGGCTGGATGTTGGATCGTTGTATGATTCACACACAGCAATAATTTGTGAAAGAATGAAATGTTTGTTTCATTGGAGAAGTTTTCTGCGGTTCCAATTCTGAGTGATTGTTTGAAATGCTGATCAGATCATTGTGTGAAGTGCTATTTTAAAATACTCATGTACAGCCCCACTGGATAAACCTGTACTCCCGATCTCTTGTTATTTATTTCTCTTTCTTTCTATGTAACTTCATAGAAAGACAACATGGAAAGTGGGGCGAAAAGAAAAATGCATTCCTTCACATTACAACAATTTAATCTACAATTAAATAGACCGACTGCTCTCACTCTTCATTTCGATTTTAATGTGGTGTCAATTATTCGTGAATCTCCCGTGCAGTGAACGGCAAGAAAAAGCTTCTCGATCCAGTGTATACCAGAGGTGTGAGTTGCAAAGAAAAACTACTGGAGCAGTTTGTGACGTTAGCAACCAGAGTGTGACTTGAACCCGTGAATGCGGAGCACAATGGTGTAATAACCCAACACCATAATTGCTCGGTCTCCTCGACACATTTTGTCGAGCGGTGACATGTGACCTCATCAGGTTACATGTGGTAAAAGTCATGGATGAGAAATTTCCAGAGTGGAATCGAATCCTCACCATTGTGTTTCCGCTCTCTATAATAATAGTAAATTCCAACAAATAGCCATGCTGGTCAGACTGAATAGCTGTCATTGATACATTCTGAGTCAGAACTGTGACAGAATGAAACAGATAACAAGACTTTCCAACATATTCACATCTACATTTGACTCATAATTTCTTCAGTCATTTTCTCTCCCACGTGAAGAAGCAGCCATGCAGAGGGGAAAAAAGGCGATGTTGTGGCTCAATGCCCTTTCTCATATGGCTGAACATGAAATGGATTAAATCACAAGAAACGCTGTTTTGTTCGTTTCATTTTAATTTGGCTGCAACCTCACAATATTCATTGCAATAATCGGAATGAATTAGATATATTTCATTGGAACGATTAATGTTGTATTCAAATTTGCTCCGACTTTATTTCAGCTTAAGGAAAATACTCCTTCGAAAAACAGCGGGTTAAAGTGCAAAACAAGAATCAGCACTTTTGTTGCTCGTTGCTTTGGCAGATTTCACTGAGTATTAAATGGACCAAACATCATGGTGTTTTTCCTCACATCTTTAACGAATGTGATTAAAGCAGGAAGTCGATCTCCAAGCAACTGCTCACTTCCTATTCATTATGTAATATCTTCCCTTCACAATAAAATAATCCACTCAGCCCCATTTACAATGCTTCAGGGAGAATATTATGCCAAATATTTCAATATCCAGAGTTTTTGGATCCGAATATTATTCAGCTGCACACGTTCACGAAATTCCTTTCATTTGAAGTCAACCCCCTTACACATTGTTTACCCAAAACTTCCGACCGACTCCACCCCACCACTACACCTTTATCTAGACACGCGCATCTCTCTTCTTGTGAAATGTATTCCTTGTATGTCCCCAAATGTGCCTTTCCAAATATTTTGAAGAACAGATTCTGCTTTCATATTGTCTTTGTCCTTCAAAGGTTTTATCAAAGCTTTTGAATGCCTGACGTCGAGATGCTTACTTAATTGACAGAGGGAATTTTCCACCTATTTAATTTGTCCAAAAATTTCATAAACTGAACACCCCCAATTAAGTTTTCCTTAGTACAGGGATAACTGTTCTAAATTTTCCCAGACAACAAGTGAAAGAAATCTTATCCACAGTCAACCCTGACAGCATCGTCTCTAATGGCGTTACACCCCAGTAAACACTGTCATTGTCCTATCCAATAGAATCACAGAATTCTACAGTGCAGAAAGGGCATTTCATTTCACTCTCTGAAGTGCATCTCACCCAGACCTAGCTCTCCTCCCTATTCCCGTATATTTCACCAGAAGTAGGGGCAGCTCTCCCCCTTATGATTTATAATAAGCCTGTTGGACTATAACCTGGCGTCCTATGACTTCTGACCTTGTCCCCGCGTTACTAGGACTAATTCACTGAACTTACTTAATTCACTCCCTGGACACGAGAGGGCAATTTAATTTTACCAATCAAGCTAACCCTCCGACCGAACAACGGTGCAAATTACTGAGCCAATGTCCCATCATCGTGAGCAAATGCTGTATGATTTTTAATGGCTTTATACCCAGGTAACTAAGCCTCATCAAAGCAAATCAACCCAAATTCAATGTATCGAAACGCTACTTTGTCCTTTACAATTCCATTCGTGCTGAGGGAAATGTCTCTGCATTCATATTTTCACGCTTTTACACTGTTTCTTCCTCACCTTCCTGTTTCCAGTAAACACTTCAATCCAGGACAAGTATGCCAAATGCTTTTCATTCCAACACAGTCACAAGATGCAGCATGCAGAAGTCACGTGTTTGCACCCTCACTGACACTCTGCCTCACTAAGAGCTGCCGCCCTTCCCCACCCTGATTCAGGCAGCACTGTCCTTCGTGTGACATGCTCCAATCGAGAATGGAAGGACGTGTATCAATACCCGCAATTGGGAATGGAGCGTCAGTTTTCACGTATTTACACTGTCCCCAGTGGAAAATTCAGCCATGTGACAGGTGGGGACACTTACCATTACAAGATTGTCAAAGGACGCCCTTCAGCCAATTGTGGCCATGCTTGTCAAAAACAACTGCCTAATAAACTGAATCCCATTTCACAACGTTTATCCCACAGCCTTATATGTCTTGGCATCACAAGTTCACATATGAATATTTATTCAGGCTGTAAGAGTTTCTGCCGCTCTGAACAATACAGACAGTGTATTCAAAATTCCAACCCCTCCCCTCCCCACACCCCGCCTCCGATTGGCAAATAAAGCTTTTTCGCACATCTTCTCAAACATTTCTGCCTTTCAACTTAAATCTCTGGCCCCCGCTGATCGTTCCCTCCATCAATGGGAAACCCGTGCAGTCAACCCTGCCCATACCCTAACTTAGTCATGTCTTCTCTACACTTGCTTTGCACTGCGACAAACAGTCCATTCTGTCCTGTCTTCCTTCCTAACTGAAACTCTTCATCCCAAACAACATCCCGGTAAATATCTCATGCAATTGTCTCAGTGTGATCACATTCCTGCGATAATGTGACTTGCAAAACTGCACACAACACACTAACTTTAGCCGAATGAGCATTTGTTTTCAAAAAATCTGCATTAGTATGAGCGTGATTCGGGTTAAGCAGAATTTATTACCAATCCCGAATTGCCCAGAGGCAGTTGAGTCTCAACTATATTGCTATGAGCCTGAAGTCACCTGCAGTCCAAAACAAGTATGGATAGTAGATTACATCCTGAAATGACATCAGTGAATCCGCTATTTTTTCACAACAATTGTCAAAGGATGTATAGTATTCAGTCGATTCTTCATTGCAGATATTTGCTAAAAACAAGTTTTACAATCTGGCACGGTGGGACTCAAGCTCGAGTAGCCAGACTATTACCTCGGTTTCTGGATGATCAGTCCTATGAAATTACCAGAAGACCAACGCAGGAAGCCACAAAAGCTGATTTTTTCCAATAAAATTTCTTTTCCCCAGAACTGTCCTAAGTCTTTTTCATGAGCCTGACGCTCCAGTTGTCTCTGGCCTGTGTCAGTAAAACCTGCTACATGGGGTTAATTTCACACCCGCGGTACCCAAATGGATCAAGTTGTTTGGAGGCCCTGATGGTGGGATTGGTGCACAATCATACAACAATAGTGACTGCAGAAGCAGCGCAGACAAAACAGTATGAATGGGAAAGAGAGTGATAGATTGTGCATTGCCTCAAAAAATGGGAGGAGGGATGTATGGGATATAGGAAATTAAGTTTCTTCTGCAATTCTAAATTCATTATATAAAAAAAAAACTGAACTCACATCAGTGTGTAATTGTTTCAGCCAAGAGCTGAGTCAACAAGAATGGGAACTCTGTGGAGGAAATGCTAATTGGTTTGTTTGTATTAGCTAAGAATGTATGCAAGAAAGAAACGGGATGACACAACAATGGTAACCCCATTTAGAAGGGCTTTGTGATAAGATGCTGTGAAGACAGACAGTTAAACTCAATATGCCGATATAAACAATAGGTATAAACATCTGTTTCCCACTTTTACAGAAACACAGGAACAAACCCCAATTAAACGAGTCTTAATGATGAGATGCTGAGAGGGGTGGCACCAATGGAAGGAGTAAATAATGGTTAGGCAAGGATGCGCCCACAGTAGGGTAAGGTCAAATCGCCTTGAGAACAGGAATGAGCTTTTTTTTTCACAGACAAGACCGAATAAGACACAAGATAAACAGGAGCAATGGGTACTGGTCTCAGGGAAGTGGATGATGTAAACCGGGGAGGGGTGGTGGGGTGGGGGGACAATGAAATAAGAAAAAAACATATCGGAACCAAATTATATAAATACCGAATATTTGTTTAATTCAGTGTGTTTTGTCCCTGCCTTGTGGACATCACACCCACTTGCAAGTGTGAAATAAAGGGCACTACTGATTCAGATCTTGTCTCGGACTGAATTTATTGCAGTGAGTAAGATGGAAAGGAGGGTTAATGATCGTGGGAAGGAGAGGTATCTCCGACAACGGGTGTGTTTGAATTCTGATGTCTGAAAAGCAGAGATGTGAGAGAGTGGAATTTGAAGGTTAAACAATCAATTTCTTACCATGTGTCACAAAAAGTACCACGGGGAGAACACTTAGTATCGTGATTTGGAATCGGGCCGAGGTTGCTATGGTCACAAGCAAAATGCAGACAAGCACAACCACAGCAACCACAGAACCAGATACTCGCAAGTAGCAATAAGTATACTAGCAGAGGATATGTTCAGAAGAACACCAAATGTACAATATCAGTACTCAGCTAATAGTGATAGATATGTGGGAACTGAGAATGAGCTGAATCCCTTGAATGAGAATGTTGAAAACTGAGATTGATAGATTTCGAAAAACATCAAAGACTCGAGGTACAGTACAGGATATTGTTAAAATGTATGCTTCAATAGCATTGTAGCTTTACATCGGCGACTTCACCAGCTTCCTCAAGGCAGTAACCTGTGTTGCAGATAATCACACATATCCCCAGTTCCCAGCCTCGGAATCAGAGAAACTGCGGCGCTTCCACCCAGATCCAATCGGAAGTGAGGATGGGAATGAGAGAGCGGAGTTACTCTCTGGCTCCAGTGCTGCAATAGGTGAGTGCGCGGTCCTTCTATGACGGTATTAGGCGCATGAAATTCCTAGTTTTAAGGTGCTCATGCTCAAGGAATTGGTTGTCCCCGTTTATATATCATAGTGATCTACAGTGCATCTTGCTAAGACACCTGAGTGGCACAACTTGAGCATGTTGAGCCCTTAACTTTGCAATGGTGGGTTAAAAAGATGATTTTGCTATTTGGATCTGTGTTTCCGACACTGGCGGTGGCAGCTGCTTTTGCTTGCATCAGCTCAAAATCAGTTTCTTCCACACAATAAATACCTCAACCTGGAGAAGGTGGTGTTGGGGTGATATTTTAAACTAGTCATCCTTGGCGACCGTGACACGGAAACGGTGATGTTTAAGTTCGATGAAGAAAACCTGAAATGCAAGCCTGACATCAGAAATAGAGATCATGAATTTAATTTCATTCAATCCCATTCATTCATGCCCGTTATAGAGTGGTCAGTAGGACTTTAAACTTCTGAGCTGGGGGGAAGGGAAAGTGGACGCGACAGGGAGTACGGAGTTAAATGGAAAGATAAGCAGCAGGATAACATGTATGCAGATGGATTTAAACTTGAGGCAGACTGGCAATGAAGCAAAACGGAAGGATAACTTAAGACATCTTATGACTTCCAATATCTCCAATGATAAGAAAGTTAGCATTAAGGCACTTTACCTGAGTGCTCGTATCATTCGTAACAAAGCAGATGAACTAATGGCACAGGTCATCGTAAATGATTATGATGTGGTAGTATCACAGAGACGTGGTTGCAGGTGTCAGGGCTGGCAGGTAAACTTCCAAGGATTTACAACTTATGGAAAAGACAGAGAGGCGGGCAGAGGGGCCTGGGTTGCCTTGTTAGTTAAGAACAAAATTAAATCAATGGCATTGAATGACATAGGGTCGGATAATGTGGAGTCTGTGTGAGTGGAATTGAGGAACCACAAATGCAAAAAAAAAACATAATGGAAGTTATGTACACACCTCCGAACAGTTGTCAGGACCAGGGGCGCAACATGTGCTGGGAATGAGAGAAGGCATGTCAGAAAGGCAAGGTCACGGTGATCATGGGAGACTTCAATATGCAGGTGGACTGTGTAAATAATGTTGCCAGTGGATCCAAAGAAAGGGAATTCATGGAATGCTTGCAAGATGGCTTTTTGGAACAGCTTGTCATGTAGCCCACAGGGAGCAGGCTATTCTGGACCTAATGCGATGTAATGAACCAGACTTTATAAAAAATCTTAAAGTAAGGGAACACTTAGGAAGCTGCGATCATAATATGTGAGAGTTCAGTCGGCAATTTGAAAGAGAGAAGGCAAAATCGGATGTAATGGTGTTACAGTTAAATAAACGAAACTATGAGGGCATGAGAGAGGAACGACGAAAATAGACTGGAAGCAAGGCCTAGCGGGGAAGACCGTAGAGCATAAATGGCAAGAGTTTGTGGGTATAATTGAGGACACTGTACTGAGGTTCATCCCCAAGAAAAGAAAGATTATCCTGGGAGGGATTAGACAGCCATGGCTGACAAAGGAAGTCAGGAAATCTATCAAAGAAAAACAGAGATCCTATAAAGTGGCCAAGAGCACTGGGAAACCAGAAGATTTGAAAGGCTACAAAAACAAACAGACGATAGCAAAGAGAGAAATAAGGAAGGTGTGGACCAAATACGAAGGTAGGCTAGCCAGTAATATTAGAAATGATAGTAAATGTTTCTTTCAATACATAAGAAGCAAAGGACAGGCAAAGGTAGACATTGAGCCACTTTAGACTGATACTGGAAGCCTAGTAATGGGAAATAAGGAAATAGCTAGAGAACTTAATAAGTACTTTGCGTCAGTCTTCACAGTGGAAGGCATGAGTAATATCCCAACAATTAAAGGGAGTCAGGGGGCTGAGTTGTTGATGATTGCTGTTACAAAAGTGAAAGTGCTAGAATAGCTAAAAGGGCTTAAAATTGATAAATCTCCTGGCCACGATGGCCTACATCCTAGAGTTCTGAGGGAGGTGGCTGAGGAAATAGCGGAGGCGTTGGTAGAGATCTTACAAAAGTCACTGGAGTCAGGGAAACTCCCGGATGATGGGAAGATCGCTGATGTAACCGCGTTGTAAAAGAAAGGAGCAAGACAAAAGATGGAAAATTATAGGCCAATTAACCTAACCTCGGTTGTTGGTAAAATTCTAGAGACCATCATTAAGGATGAGATTTCTAAATTCTTGGAAGAGCAGGATCGGATCAGAACAAGTCAACATGGATTTATTAATGTCTTGCCTGACAAACCTGTTGGAATTCTTAGAAGAGGTGACAAGTAAGTTCGACCCGGGAAACCCAGTGGATGTGGTCTATCTGGACGTCCAAAATGCCGTTGATAAGGTGCCACACGGGAGGCTGCTGAGTAAGGTGAGGGCCCATGTTGTTCGAGGTGAGCAACTGGGGTATGGATTGAGGTTTGGCTGTCTGACAGAAGGCAGAGATTTGGGAAAACAATTTCTTTTTCGGAATGGCAGCCGGTGACAAGCGGTGTCCCACAGGGTTCAGTGTTGAGGCCGCAGCTGTTCACGTTATATGTTAATGATCTGGATGAAGGGACTGGGGGCATTCTAGCGAAGTTTGTCGATGATGCGATGTTAGGTGGACAGGCAGGTAGTACTGAGGAAGTGGGCAGGCTGCAGAATGATCTAGAGAGTTTGCGAGAGTGGTCCAGGGAATGGTTGATGGAATTCAATGTGAGCAAATGCGAGGTTCTACACTTTGGAAAAAAAAGAATACAAGCATGGACTACTTTCTAAACAGTGAGAAAATTAATAAAGCCAAAATACACAGGAATCTGGGAGTGCTAGTTGAGGATTCTCTAAAGGTAAAAATGCAGGTTGAGTCCGTGATTAAGAAAGCTTATGCAATGTTGTCATTTATTTCAACAAGGTTGAGATATAAAAGGACCATTGTGCTACTGAGCCTTTATAAAGCTCTGATTAGGCCCCATTTGGAGCACTGTGTCCAGCTTTAGTCCTCACACCTCAGGAAGGACATACTGGCACTGGAGTGTGCCCAGCAGAGATTCACACGGATGATCCCTGGAATGGTAGATTTACCATACAAGGAACGGCTGAGGATCCTAGGATTGTATTCATTGGAGTTTAGAAGATTAAGGGGAGACATAATAGAAACTAAGAAGATAATACATGGCTTGGAAAGGGTGGACGCTAGGAAATTGTTTGGGTGAGGCAAAGAAACTAGAACCCGTGGACACAGCCTTAGAATTAGAGGGGGTAAATTCAGAACAGAAATGTGGAGACATTTCTTCAGCCAGAGGTTGGTGAGCCTTTGGAATTCATTGCCACGGATTTCAGTGGAGGCTGGGACCTCTTCAAGGCAGAGATTGATACATTATTGATGTCACAAGGAATTAAGGGCTACGGGGAGAATGCAGGTAAGTGGAGTTGAACTGCCTATCAGCAATGATTGAATGGCAGAGTGGACTATATGGGCCGATTGGCCTTACTTCCACTCCTATGTCTTATGGTATTGTGGTCTTATGGTAATACCATCTCTTATCAAGTTAATTCAGTGCAAGAAAGCAGAGTAAGTTATTTGTTTTTTTGTTGCAATTCCACTCACAGAGGCCAGTGAAATCTATTCAGTCGCTGTCCTGACTTGTGTCTCTTAGATATTAAACAGAATTTTGGTGTTTAGCAGCTTTTTCCAGATCAGTATTTTTCAGAAGCTTTTGGGCATTGATAGGTGAGGTTCATAGAGTAAGTCCTCAAAGAATTCCCAGTTTTCTGACTTGCTGTTTTACCAATATCACTTATAACCATCCAGAATGAATTGCTTCGAAGCGTGTTTGATGAGATTATGCCTTGGTTGTTTTACTTTATATTAAATCAGTGCTGTAGCTGAATTTGAATATCCAGTACGGTGGGGGTGCTGCTGAATCCAACACTTGCAGCAGATGGTGATAGCTTTTCAACTGGTCTTCAGCTGCCATCTCAGACCATCCAGTACCTCTGCTAAGAATCCTTTTCCGACAGGAGTCAAGCCAATATAATTGTTGTTTAGCTCAAGAGGCACTAGGTCTTGTGCCAAAACATGAAAACAATTTGCTGAAAACGGATTCTCTCAATGTGAAACTTAATCATGCTTTCTCTGCACTGGAGCCGCCAGATATGCTGAGTTTTTTTCAGAAATTTCAAGTTTTTAGCAATCGGAGTTTGTTGTTTCGTTAAAAAAATTGCTCTGACCGATGAAGCAAGTTATTCAGAGAGAAGATGCATTTGATGAAATTGAGAATTTTCAGAGATATTTAATATCAGCGTATCATTGAATGTGAGTGCTGTCATCTCGAGCTGTAATATCACAAGAAACCGTATTATAAACCGCAGAGTGCAGTGGCTGCTGTAATTGTGTGGGAGTTGTTTTGAGCACTGAAACAGACAATGTCGGTGCTCCTGTTCCAAATAATCCACAAAAGCTTTTTTTTTAAAAGAGTGTGTGAAAAAATAGATTTGTTGAAATTACATACAAGATAATCAGAGGGTTAGATAGGGTGCACAGGGAGAGCCTCTTTCCAAGTATGGGGACGGCAAACACATGGGGGCACACCTTTAAAGTGAGGGGAGATATTTATAAGACAGATGTCAATGGTAGATTCTTTACTCCCAGAGTAGAAAGAGTATGGAATGCTTTGCTTGCAACGGTAGTCGATTCGCCTAGTTTAAGTGCATTTATGTCGTCACTGGACAGGCATATGGACGTATATGGAATAGTGTAGGTGGGATGGAATTCAGATTCGTATGAGAGGGCGGTGCAACATCGAGGGCTGAAGGGCCTGTACTGCGCTGTAATGTTCTATGTTCTATTTTAATAAAAAGTGTTCAGTGCCAGAGCTAGCCTAATGAATGACACAATGATACTAACGTCAGAGCAGAAGGAGGGCACTCAGCCCCTTGAGCTGTTCCACCACTTACTTAGATCATGGTGCATCTGCGACCTAACTCCATAGGCCTCCTTTTGGCTAAAACTCTTTACTACCTTTGATTAACAAGCAAAAATATCCCAGATTTACTGATTCGACTGCCCATAACAAAGGGAGACGCCATTTCTGAAAGACATTTCTGTGAGTATTTAAAGTCACACAATGAGGCTGGAATTAATTGCTCATGAAAGTAAGCTTTAAATATCTGACAATTTCCAATTCAAACAGCCCAATCGTCGGTTCAATGGTGGCATGGCGGCACAGTGGTTAGTACTGCGTTCAATTCCCGCCTCAGGCAACGGTTTGCATGGAGTTTGCACTCTCTCTCCGTGTCTGAGTGGGTTTCCTCCTACAGTCGAAAAATGTACAGGTTGGGTGAATTGGCCATACTAAATTGCCCGTAGCGTTAGGTGAAGAGGTAAATGTAGGGGAATGAGTCTGGTTGTGTTGCTCTTCGGAGGGTCAGCGTGGACTTGTTGTGCCGAAGGGCCCGGTTCCACACTGTAAGTAATCTAAATCTAATAATATGATATTTCTTTTTTCCAGGAAAGTAAAATGAGCGATTGCCTTGTTAAAAATGAGGGAAGCTTCACTCCCATTATGTGATTATGAAATAGTTCTGTTAGTTCAGTGAAACACAATCAAACCACACAGAAGGAAACCATTCAGCATGTCATCTTGTGTGGGCACACAAGTTCCTCAAATAATTTTCAATTCTTTCCGAAGTTATTTGCATCTCTAGACAGGTGTGGAAGTGCCAGGCTTTTACTATCTCCTTAAGAAACCAGTTGTCATCAGCTTACTTGAATTGCTGAAGATGGTGTAGTATTAGCACACTCACAGCGCCGTTAGAAAGTGAGTCCCATGGCTTTGATCGAGGACGAGGAAAGGGGCAGGGATATAGTTGAGAGTCAAGTTGAAGTCTAATTTGGAGGAAAGCTCTCAGGTGAAGCATTTACATGCACGTGCACTCTTATCTTCAAAGATCACAGTTTTGGAACATGCTGCTGAAGGGACAGGTCAGCATGCAAATTAGAAGCTGAAGAAGGCACCTCGGCGCCTCTGGAATGCTATTCCATTCATGGGATCATTATAAATCCTGCTGCTCACCAGTCTTTCCAACACCCGATAACATTGAAACTGATTGTTTACTGTTCAACAAAAGAATGGTGAACCTTTGGAATTCTCCACCACAGAAATTGATTCAGGTCAAAACGTTAAAAGATTTCAAGAAGGAGATAGATTCCTTCAATCCTTAAAAGAAAATACTATTGATATTTGGAAGAAATGTTGAGCAGGGGTACAATATTGGTTGAGATCCATGAAAACATTGAATGAGGAATGGTTGGTATGTTTGTGCATGACCTCAAAATTGGTGCTATAATGGGCAGTGAAGTTTATCTCCAAGTAAAACGAGATCTTGATCAGACTGGCCAATGAGCTAAAGAGTGACAAATGGAGTTTAATTTAAGTGAATATGATGTATTGCTTTTTGTGAAGATAAATCAGGTCGCAACTTAGAGTTAATGGTACGGCATTGGATAGTATTGATGAACAGAGAGACTTGGGGGTTCAGACACAGAGATTCTTGAAAACATTGACTCAAGTAGCTAGCATTTTGAAGGTGTTTGACCATGTTCCTTCGTTGGTCTGAACATTGAATGCAGAGGTTAGGACTTCATGGTGCAACTGTAAAACACAGTGGAATGAACTGTCAGAGGCTGTGGCAAATTCAGAGAGTGTTACAATATTCAGAAGACATTGGGCCAGGTACAGGAACTGGATCGGTCTGGATCGATATGGACCAAGGGCAGGCAAATAGAATTAGTTTCATTTGGGAACTCTGTTCAGAATGGATGGGCTGGGCCAAAGGGACTGTTTCTGTGCAGTATGACTTTACAATTCTCTGATTTCGTGTGGAATAGGCTCGAACGTTGAAGGTGGTGAGCTAGTGAGGGGATAGAGTGAGAATATGGGAGAATTTAAGGAAGGCTGTGAGGTGTTGGGCGACAGCTGGGAAAGCTTGTGTGCACCTCATCTGACAAGGTGGCATCAAGGTAAATGGTAATCGTCACAGGATAATTTGGTCAAATCGTGCTTGGTAGGTGAGGGGGAGTTTGAGTCTGAAACGCAGAAGGTTTGTCTTTGACAAGCTTGCTAGTGGAGCGATCAACAGTGTGCCAGGCTGGTTAGTGGAGACCTGGTCTTGGTACAAGGCTGGTTAGAGCAGAATTGGACAGGGTGCCAGGATGGTTAGTGGAGACATCAGCAGGTTGTCAGGCTGGTTGATGTAGAGATTGACAGGGTGGCTGGCTGGTTAGTGTAGAGGTTAGCAGGGTGCCTAGCTGGTCGGTGTAGAGATTTACAGGGTGGCCGGCTGGTTAGTGTAGAGGTCAGTAGGGTGTGAGGCTGGTTAGTGTAGAGGGTGACAGGGTGCCAAGCTGGTTTGTGGAGAGATCGTCAGGGTGCCAAGCTGGTTGGTGTAGAGTTAGGCATGGGATCTGGCTGTTTAGCGTAGAGGTGAGCAGAGTGCCAGGCTGTTTCAGGCGTAGAAGGTCACTGTATGAAAAGGCAGGTGGACATGCTGTCAAAATGCAAAGCTTGGAGTCTGGGCAAAATGGCAGCTGGTAAAGGACAAGTGCGAAGGGAGCTAGGATACAATGTGCACAGGTTGACCTGGGAATGATGAGAGGCCAGTGACCAAGGGATGAAGTCATGTCTCGCGTAGTGGGCTTCTGTCAGAGGTTGTGAAAATGATGGTGACACGTCCAGTAGGGCTATATTCGCCATGCGCCAGGTGCAGGGTGGCAGGAGTGGAAATGAGTGAAAGGAATTGAGATTATATGTCCATCTGGAACTCCGAACATTACAGAAAACATTACAGCGCAGTATATACCCTTCACCCCTCAATGTTGCACTGATAGGGGGCACAATCTGAAGCCTATCTAACCTACACTTTTCTATTTTCGTCCATATGTTTATCTAATGACCATAAAATACCCTTAATGTTGACGAGTCTACTACTGTTGCAGGCAGTGCATTCCACACCCCTACCACTCTCTGAGTAAGAAATTACCGCTGACATCTGCCCCATATCTATTGCCTCTAATTTAAAGCTATGTCCCCTCGTCCTCGCCATCACCATCTGAGGAAAAAGCTCTCACTGTCCTCCCTATCTAATCCTCTGATTATCTTATATGTCTCAATTAAGTCAACGCTCCACCTTCTTCTTGCGAACAAAAACGGCCTCAAGTCCCTCAGCCTTTCTTCATGAAACCATGTTTCCAAACCAGACAACAGCCTAGTAAATCTCCTCTGAACCCTTCGCAAAGCTTCCACATCCTCCCTCTAATGCACTGACCAAAACTGTATGCAATACTCCAAGAGCGGCAACACTAGAGTTTTATACAGCTGCTGAATAACCTCGTGACTCCAAAACTCAATCCCTCTACCAATGAAAGCTAACAGGAAATTCGACGTTTCGGGCCAGCTCCCTTCATCAGGAATCCTGATGAAGGGCTCTGGCCCGAAACGTCGAATTTCCTGTTCCTTGGATGCTGCCTAACCTGCTGTGCTTTACCCAGAAACACGTTTTCAGCTGTGATCTCTAGCATCTGCAGACCTCACTTTTTAAAATGAAAGCTAACACCCAGTATGCCTTCTTAGCAACCATAGCAACCTGGGTGACCGCTTTTAGTGATCTACGTACATGGACACAGAGATCTCTTTGCTCATGTACACTATCGAAATGGACTGCCTTGGATGTGTGTCTTGTGATGAGGATTGCGTGTTCCGTGTGTGACTAGGTATGTAGCAGGGTACAGTTTGTCAATGCGAGTTGAAATTTAGGTCTCAGCAGAGAGTAAAAGCGGTGGTTAGTCTGAGAGATGTGTTTTGGAGGTGAACTGCATGTCTGGTTGATAGTCATTCAAGTTAAAGAGTACATGTTAACTTTTCAAATCCTATCTAAGTTAATACTCAGCTCAGCTAGCTGTAACACTCCAAACTCTCGGAACCGTAATGGTCCTCCATTTTTCAGAGGCTTCCAAAATTCAGTAAATTGTAAATAAGAAGTTTCCACTTCAGACAATTGGCATGAAGTCAGCTGTAACAGCTATCTTCCCAGTCCCAATGCTCAGCTCCTGCCTGTGCTGCTGCTGCAGTGACCTTCTTCTCACAGAGAACATACTGCCTTGCATTGATAAGTGAAGAAGGCTCACCGGACCCGGTTCCCTCTGGTTCTCCCCACAGAAGCTGCCAGCTGGTTGGTTATTCCAACAATTGCCGTTTTTGTTTCTGAATTCCAGCAGCACAGTGCACAATGCGGCAGCACCGTGGCTCAGTGGTTAGCACTGCTGCCTCACAGACCCAAGGAACCTGATTCGATTCTAGCCTCGAGCCACTATCTTTGTTGAGTTTGCATGTTCTCCCCGTGTCTGCGTGGGTTTCCTCCGGGTGCTCCAGTTTCCTCCCACAGTCTAAAGATATGCAGGCTGGGTAAATTGGGCATGCTAAATTGTCCGTAGTATTCAGGGATTGGGAGGTTAGGTGCATTAGTCAAGGTTAAATGTAGAGTAGTAGGGTAGCGAAATGGGTCTGGATGAGTTACTTTTCAGAAGGTGTGTGTGGACTTGTTGGGCCAAATGACCTGTTTGTACACACTGTAGAATTTCTATGAAGCTGCATTTCCTTGGCTTGTATTTTGTGAAACCACTCTGCTTTTCACTTGCAATCCAATGAAAACGTCAATTGGTGAAATTTTCAAGCAGTTACTGTTTGTGTGATTAGGATGTTCTTCCAAAATTATATGGTCATGGTTAAGTTCGAGGGCATGTTTCTGAAGAGGAAACTGATCGATCATGATCATCAATTGGTAGGAAAGAAAAATAAACTCCAGTTATGCTGTAGACTTCAGCGGGAGCATACTGGCAAACATTTACATCTGAGAACACATTTGAGCAACTGGTAAGGTCAAATTAATAGAAATTAACAGGCTCAATTTGTCATTCTATCGTAGACACACCGTCTCCCCACCCCCCGCTTTATGGTCTTGTCTCCTCCTGTCAGGAGCACAACATCGGTTCTATCATCTTTGGTTGTTTGGCGATGGATTATCCCTCTGACTTCACCAAGGTAACCTGGAAAAAAGGTGGGGAGCTGATCACGACTGGATTGAAGGCTTTCCCATCAGTGAGAAACAAGAAGGGAGCTTACACCCTGAGCAGCCAGTTGAACCTGCCCAGCAAAATCTACTGTGAGGTTCAACACAAAGGGTCACACAAGAGCAAAGAAATGCCATGTCCAGGTAAGTGTTGTGGGAACTGAGATAAACAGAGCATCTAGGATTAACATAAATAAGGCATTATTTATAACAGTTTTCACAGAATCACCTTATACAGAACACGAAAAAGGCCCTTTGATCCATCCAGTTCACGCCTACCAATAACAGCCACCGAACTATCCCAGTCTCATGTGCCAGCACATGATCCATTGCCTTGTGTGATTTGCCCTTCCAAGGATGCATCTCAGTACTTTATACTTATTATGAGGGGCTCAGTCTGTACAAGACTTATACGTATTGAGCTCCAGACTAACACCATTCTCTGTTGGATTTTGTTTTCCCCTGAGATCCACTTGGAATCTCCTGGCCTTACCTTCACCCTGTGCCCCTGAGGCATCGATCTCTCCATCAAGGGGAAAGGTTTCATCCAGTTTACCTTGTCTGGAATGATTTTAGGCACAGACATCGCAATCATCTTCTCCCTAATTCTCCTCTGCTCCAAGGAAAATCCCTATATATCTAATCTAGTTTCATAACTAAAACCCTCCAACCCAAGCAAGACCCTGGCAAATCTCATCAATACTGCCTTCATTGCAATTAATGTCCTTCGATAACATGCACATAACGCTTCAGTATGGCCTAACCAGTGTTCTATTAAGTTCCAGTATCACCTCCCTAATCTTCATTGACAATGCCTTGGCTAATAAAAACAAATATCCTCCCACATTCTTAGCCTCTTTTTCCAGACGACACAGTACTATAGGGGATGTGTGGGTACATGTAGCAAAGATCCTCAGTCCTTTCCAGGGTTCCACCATTCAAAACGGCATGCCTCACAGAGTATTCTGCCGAATTGCTTCACCTTACGTTTATCTAGAATAATTTTCATTTGCAACTTCTCTTCACATACAACCAACCCTTGTATATCCTCCTGCAATCTTAAGCCATTATGCTCATGACTTACCAACATGATAGTTTCATTTCATCTGTGACTTCACTGGTTCATCCTCCTAAATTTGAGTCTCAATAGATGGTGTGAAGTGAGAGACAAACTCAGAAAGAAAGTTCTTTCCATGGGTTATTTCCATGGGTTACATGATGGTATCTTCGAGGATTTTACTTTTTTCACTGGTTTCACTTGTTACAAAGCCAGTGTTCTTTTGAAATAATTGCACAGGGTATGTCATAGGTAATCGCAAATGCTTTCACAAATCAAAATACATCAACAATAGTAAGCATCGTTTCAGCAATAGTTGGAGTTGCCGTTTTGAAAATGGTTTCTTCACCCTTTGAAGAAGTAATCTGAAGATTGGGTGTTTTTATCATAAAGAGACATTTTTCATTTACTTTGATCTTTGTTTCATAGAAGACACCAAGTGCCATGCCAACACCGTTAAAATCCTCCCGCCGCCAGTAGAACAAGTCTTACTGGAGGCGTGGGTGACCTTAACCTTCATTGTGTCCAATCTTCCTTCTGGAGTCAACGTGACCTGGATACAAGAAAAGAAGCCTGTGAAATCAGAGATTGCTGACCAGCCTGGACAGAATCCTGACAGCGTGATCTTCAAATGAGACATTTTTGATGAAGCCTGTCTGAGTGGCGTTACTATTGAATGGGTGGTGCACCATCAGAATCGAGCGACTCCGCTGAGAAAGGTGAGCGGTGAGATTAAAACACAAAGGATCCCACATGTAATCCAGATCCAGTTACATCAATGGCAGGCTTTGATTGGTAACGAACAAACACCGTTGGGAGCATTAATGATGTATCTGATTGTTGGATAGCTAAGTAGCTGATTAAGAAAAGACTGACCAAAGGATATTGTCTTCTTATTAAATCAGATAAGGTGGGAAGAAGCCTGGGTTGTGACGTCACCATCAGCAATGACAGTTGGACAGAATGCCCTTGTTGTGGAGTGGAAACATGGAGGCAACTTTCACAGTAAACATTACTTTTAACAATGAACAGAATGCGTACCATTCTGCTCCATTAGGAAACGAGAGTGAATAAACCCCAAATTAAAAATGGTGTATTTTAATTGTTGTGGTTCTGCTCGCCGAGCTGGAAGTTTTTGCTGCAAACGTTTCGTTCCCTGGCTAGGGAACATCATCAGTGCTGTTGGAGCCTCGTGTGAAGCGCTGCTTTGATGTTTCTTCCGGTATTTATATTGGTTTGTTCTTGCCGCTTCCGGGTGTCAGTTTCAGCTGCAGTGATTTGTATGTGGGGTCCAGGTCGATGTGTCTGTTGATGGATGTTCTTGCCGTTTCCGGGTGTCAGTTTCAGCTGTAGTGGTTTGTATATGGTGTCCAGGTCAATGTGTCTGTTGATGGAGTTTGGGGATGAATGCCATGCTTCTAGGAATTCTCTGGCTGTTCTCTGTCTGGCTTGTCCTATGATAGTGGTGTTTTCCCAGTCAAATTCATGTTGCTGGTTGTCTGAGTGTATGGCTACTAGAGATAGCTGGTCGTGTCGTTTTGTGGCTAGCTGATGTTCATGGATGCGGATTGTTAGCTGTCTTCCTGTTTGTCCTATATAGTGTTTTGTGCAGTCCTTGCATGGTATTTTGTAAACTACGTTAGTTTGGCTCATGCTGGGTATTGGGTCCTTTGTTCTAGTGAGTTGTTGTCTGAGCGTGGATGTTGGCTTGTGTGCTGTTATGAGTCCTAAGGGTCGCAGTAGTCTGGCTGTCAGTTCTGAGACGCTCCTGACGTATGGTAGAGTGGCTAGTCCTTTTGGTTGTGGCATGTCCTCGTTCCTCGGTCTATCTCTTAGGCATCTGGTGATAAAGTTGCGTGGGTATCCGACACATCGACCTGGACCCCACATACAAATCACTGCAGCTGAAACTGACACCCGGAAGCGGCAAGAACAAACCAATATAAATACCGGAAGAAACATCAAAGCAGCGCTTCACACGAAGCTCCAACAGCACTGATGATGTTCCCTAGCCAGGGAACGAAACGTTTGCAGCAAAAACTTCCAGCTCGGCGAGCAGAACCACAACAACGGATACCCGAGCTACAAATTTTCAATCAGATTTTAAAGGTGTATTTTAATATTTAGTAAAATTGTAATATTGGTACTGGACTTTTTTGGATGATTTCTATTTTCTCAAATATTCTGCAGTGATTAATCCGCTGGAGCCATCAGTGTCGGTCCTCCTGCCACCAGCAGAAGAAATCTCCGCTTAGAGGCACCTCTCCCTCACCTGTTTAGTGAGAGGTTTCTCCTGCAGAGAGATCTTCGTCAACTGGACAAACAATGACAAGCCGGTGAATCCCAGTAACTACAAGAACACCGAGATGGTGGCGGAGAATGACAAAACCTCCTTCCTATTCTACAGCTTGTTATCCATTACAGCGGAGGAGTGGGCCAGCGGTGCTTCTTACTCCTGTGTGGTGGGACATGAAGCGATTCCATTGAAGATGTTCAACAAAACAGTCGATAAATACAGCGGTAAACCGATTTTCGTAAACATTTCACTTGCACTGATGAACACTGTTAATTCATGTCAATAAAAATCTCAAAGTTGCATTTAATAATTCAACAGAAGTACTAACGTTTTTTGTTTCCTCCAGTTGTGAGTTAACTACGTAATTAATTTTTCCCACTCTGACTTACATTCCAACTGTGTAGTTAAAGTGGGTTAAGTTAATGCGGAGGCATTTCTTCAGCCAGAGAGTGATGGGCCTGTGGAATTCATTGCCACAGGGTGCAGTGGAGGCCGGGACGCTAAATGTCTTCAAGGCAGACATTGATATATTCTTGTTTTCTCGAGGAATTAAGGGCTACGGGAAGAACGCTGCTAAGTGGAGTTGAAATGCCCATCAGCCATGATTGAATGGCGGAGTGGACTCGATGGGCAAAAGGATTTCAACCCCCATTTAAAGGATGGGCAAACCATTTCAGCTGAGCTAAAAATACTTTATTTAAAGTTCTCATTATTGTAATTTTGCTCTCTCTAATGAGTCAATCCTCCAGTTAGTCCCAATATCCAGTCTTATTCTCATTATTTCCACAACATCTTCTCAGTTAATTAACTGTCTGTTTCTGTCTTTAATGTGGACCTCTGTGTCCCTCTGTATCTTTCCCTGGCCTTGGTTTTTGCCTGCCTCGTGTATCGAGTGCTGATATTGTGAAGCTCAGAAACAGTGAAATGGTGTGTTTTGGGCTGTTGTTCACTTCCCAGTGTGTTCCATGTGATGCTCCATATCGGGGTTGGGGGTGTTTATCGGCCTAATGTTCACTTCCCGGTGTGCCCCATGTTGTGCTCCATGTTGGAGAGAAGATTCAGCAGCTTTGACTCATATCTTCGAAAAATGGTCTGTGCCGGTCCACTGAACGTCTGACGTCTGTGTTTGTCACTCTGAGTTCATCGTGTGGTTAGTAACACGAGGAAGCCCCTTGAGTATTATTGTAAAGGACCAGCTATCTAACATCTCTGACAATGCTGTCTCTTAAAGAAAAAGTCTATTGTCTCATTTTGTTTAAAGAGATATTTTAAAAGCCGAACTGTGTACTGCAAACGGCTGAAGTAAATCACTTAGGAGGCTTTTCGGGTTTGTTTTAAAATGCATATTGACAACAACGGACAGCTCTCACAGATCAGGCTTTCCAGTATTTCTGAGCTATAACTGTCACCAGGTGCTTGTAGTCGGATACTTGAGTAAATGATCCCTGACTGCCATTCTCTCTGAAATCTGTCTTGATGCTGTTTCTTCCTGGATTGGAGAACTGCGTGCAAGACTGATTGGCCTTGGATGTGTCTTTTTGCCAAAGGATGAGTTCATGGGATGTTAGTACATAATGGAACAGTTCATTAACAGATGGTACTGTATCTATTATTCTGTTAAGGTTTCCATCAGTTAAGTTACTCTAAACTCTTCTTCTTTTTGTATGTATTTTTATTAGATCGTTAAAATAAATTGTGTTTTGCTTAAAATTGAGTGGTTTGACCAACCGCATCACATCTGGAACATCCATTTCACATCTGCCTTTACTATGAAGTAGTGGGACGGCACGGTGGCTCAATGGTTAGCACTGCTGACTCACAGAACCAAGGAGCCAGCTTTAATTCCTGTTTAAGACGATGTGGAGTTTACACATTCTCCCTGCGTCAGCATGGATTTCTTTTGGGTGCTCTGGTTTCCTCCCACAATCCAAGGGCATGCAGGCCAGGTGAATTGACCATGTGAAATTTCCCATAGTGTTAGGTGCATTAGTCAGGGTTAAATATGGGATCGGGAAGTGGGATTGGGTGGTTTGTTCTTTGGTGTGCACGTGTTGGGCCATAGAGCCTGTTTCTATACTGTTGAGAATTTAACCTAAGACAAGGTTGGCGTCCAGGCATTCTGCTCTGGTCCATAGCAAACTGGGGGCACTTGCCCAGTTCGAAATCGATAATTTCAAATCGGGCTCAGGATTAGAATCCCTACAGTGAGGAAGGAGGTCATTTGACCCAACATGGCCACACCAACCCTCTGAAGAGTAAACTACCCAGATACATCCCCCTCCCCTATTACTCCATATTTACTCCTGACTGGTGCAACTAACCTACATATCGCTGAACAGTACGGGAAATTTAACATGTCAATTTCGCCTAACCTGCGTATGTTTGGGCTGTAGATGGAAAATGGAACGCCTGGAGAAAACGCACGCAGGGAAGTGGAAATTTGCACGGGGAAATTGTTGGGCTCAAAGGCGGCGTCTTGTAGTTGTTAGTGTCTTTTGGTCTGGGTGTTGAATTCGGTTGGTTTGTACAGTGCTTTGTATAGTATTGGCTATTTCTGTCTGTAAGAGTCCTCTGGGTGTGGAAGAAGTGAAGTTGGAGATTTTACAAAAGGTGATCAAGGCAAAGCTGTTAGAATTGGCAGACAAGCTGGAGTTGGGTTTGTGTTTGTCTGTGAGAAAATGAGAGACAATTACAGCTGTAGCTTCTCATTTAAAGGTTGGTGGAAACACTATCAGAATCTTTGGAAATGGCTAGAATTCAATTGCAGATGTGGCAGCTTGAACCCGAAAAGGAATTGAAACAGTTTGAAATAAGCTTACAAGTAGAATTTAAAGAAACAGGAAGTAAGAAGAAAGACAGAAAAATAAAGATGAAAAGCAGATAGTGAAAGAGTTTCAACTTCAAAAGTTAGCAATTTGAGAGGAGAGTCGATTAAGCACGGTGGAGATTAAGGGAGATGGTAGGGTCGATGAGGAGGATAGTGAGGATGAGCATCTCTACGGTAGCCAAAGGCCTGATGGGGATCTATTTAAATATATACAGGCGTTGTTTACATTTGGTGAAAAGGATGTAGAAGCATTTTCAATTTCATTTGAGAAAGTGGCCACACAGATGCAGTGGCCACTGAGCATGTGGGTTTACTTAATCCATAAAAAGCGGATCGGTGTAAGGAGTGAGGTATTTGCATTCCTATCGGAAGAGGTATCTGGAGAGTATGAGGAGGTGATGAAAGACATCTGAAGTGCATATGAGCTTGGTCCCTTAAAAACAGACAGTGTTTTACGATGTAAAATAGTGTCCCTGGTTAAACGTACATTGAGCTTGAAAGGCTTGAACAAAGTAATTTTGAAAGCTGAGTCATGGTATTAAAAACAGAGCAAACTGTGACACTCTTAGGGCGCTTCTTAATTTTGTAGTGTTCAAAAACACACTTCAAGCAGTCGTGAGAACTCGTGCAGCAGAGCAGAGAGTTAAGATGGCATGATTATAATCTGAAATGGCTGATGATTACCAGTTCGTCCATAAATCAAAGTATGGCTTCTGGGAGGGCTTGAGAAGAATGTGCAAGATTTTAAAATATATAAGGTTGTGTAAGGTTTTTGGCATAAGCCAGGAGTAGCAAGTAAAGAGTTTACGACATTAATAGGTACAGAAACATGTGAATCCTTTATGCTGAGACATGACGAGGTATATCATTGAGAAGGACTGTGATAGAGATGAGACGTGCTCCATTATGTAACGTGTAGTTGGAGTGTCCGGTGACACCATTAATTATGAAATATTTCACAATTGGGAAGGTGGCCTTGAGCTTCGTGTTGACGTTACAACATTTCAGTATTTAAGTTGCCAATAGCGAGTCAAGACAAATATATATATTGATCATAACGCCTGAACGTTTTTGGGCAAATTTAGGGAGAAAACGTCCAATCTGTTCAGATAGAGATCATTATTGCTGCCATTCAATTTAGAAGTTATACAGGTGATGGGACGGGAACCCGTACTTGCTGACAAGTTGTCGAGACTTAGATAAGAAAAACAGAAGTGTTCCGTGGCAGAAGTAAATTGACTGAAATAGAATAGAGTTGTGAATGTTTGCCTGCTTAGTGTCAATGTAATATGTATGCATTGCAATCTACTGGAACAGTAAGAATAAAGGGTTTAAAATGAGGCCATCTTTGAATATTGATTTTTTTTGTTCACTTTAAGATGGTTTTTAACTTTTATTTTTTTTTGAAGAGAGGTATTTAAGGCAGAGATGCCGAACTGCTACCTGAAAACAGCATAAATAAATAACTGAGAAGGCATTAGGTTTTATTAACATGTTGGTAACAATGGAAGGGCAGTGGCCAGCTCTCCCAGACCCGGTTTTCCCGTTTTGTTTTTAGCTGCAGCATTCAGAAGCTGCTTGGGATCCTAGAAGGAGTGCAAGTTTCAATTCATGATCCCCAGCTGCTATTCTCTCTGAATACTCTCTTAAAGTTGCTTCCTCCTGGATTGGAGAACCGACACATAAGATTCTGTGTTTGTATTTACCTTTTCTGCCAAGGGTGTATTTATAGGATGTCCCTATATTATCACAGTTAATTAGTAGAAGGCACTGTATCTAATGGTAGCATAGGTCTTCCAGTAGAAAAGCCATCCCAAATTGTTCTTCTCTTTGATTGTGTCTTAATTGGAGCTTTTGAATGGATTGCATTTTGCTTAACGTTGCGTGGGGTGACCAGTTGCAACACATCTGGAACACACAGTTAACATCTACATTGAAAATAAGGAAAAGTTGTTGCCTCGGCTGCCTGCTTAATATATTTTGACGGCGTCTGGTCAGTTCTATAACACTTGTAGCTAAGGGGCTTCTCATTGTGCCCTGCTGTTGAAATGTTTGTGGAGGGGCTGGGGATGGTTTTTTGGAGGTTGTGCTGTGAGCTGCCTCAGACGTTCAGGGAGACCTGAGGATTTGGTGAACCAACTCTGGATGGAGCATGGGGACTGTAGTTACAGCATCAGGATCTGTAACATGAACACCAAATGGAGCAGAGACTGCAGAGAGGGGAAGCTCTGAAACCACGGAGTGAATGTGTATGGGGAAAGGGACCTCCTGGATCCACCCCGGGCTTTCCAGGAACAACTTGCGAAGCTCCATTTAACCCTGGAGCAGAGTGTGAGAGAACCCTGACTGAACAAGGAGCTCGTCACAGAGCGGTGTCACCTCCTTCAACACGACCTGCAGCTTCACACCAGTTGGAGGACGGTGCTGCCAGAGACGGTAAGTGTCACTATTTCGTTCAGCTTCTATGATCCAGAACTTTAGATGCCGGAGAGGGTGACATATGTGTCATCTCCCAGCGGCACGGTGGCACAGTAGCTAGCACTGCTGCCTCACAGCGCTCGAGACCCGGGTTCAATTCCCGCCTCAGGCGACTGTCTATTTGGAGTTTACACGTTCTCCCCGTGTCTGCGTGGGTTTCCGCCGTGTGCTCTGGTTTCCTTCCTCAGGTTAGGTGAATTGGCCCTGCTAAATTTAATTGGGGAAGAGGAAAGTCTGATGCGACGAGACATGAGTTAGGTAGCATGGATTGGGAGCAATTGTTCAATGGTGAAAGCACTATAGACATGTGGAGACTGTTTAAGGAACAGTTGTTGCAAGTGATAAATAAATATGTCCCTCTGAGACAGGCAAGAAGTGGTAAGATAAAGGAACCTTGGATAACGAGAGTGGTGGAGTTTCTCGTCAAAAGGAAGAAGGTAGCTTACATAAGGTGGAGGAAGCTAGTGTCAAGCTCAGCTCTTGAGGATCATAGGTAGGTGAGAGAGGAGCTCAAAAATGATCTGACTAGAACCAGGTGGGGGAACGAGAAAGGCTTGGCAGGAAGGATTAGGGAGAACACAAAGGCATTTTACACTTATGTGAGGAATAAGAGAATGGTCAAAGAAAGAGTAGCGCCAATCAGGGATAGCATAGGGAATTCGTGTGTGGAGAATGAGGAGGTAGGTAAAGCCATAAGTGAGTTTTTTTTTCGTTTCTGTCTTTACGAAACAAACGAACATTGTAGTGAATGAAACCTTTGAAGAGCAGGTGTGCATGCTGGAACGGATAGAGATAGAGGAAGCTGACGTGCTGAAAATTTTGTTACACATTAAGATTGACTAGTCGCCAGGCCAGGGCCAGATTTGTCCTCGACTGTTTTGGGAAACGAGAAATGCAATTGCTTCACCCATTGCGAAGATCTTTGCATACTCGCACAGCACCGGTCCTTGTATGACTCCACTGGTAACGTTCTGTCAAACTGATTAAGACTGATTTATCCAGAGTGCCTGCTTCCTTTAAGATAACCAGTCCTCCCCCTTTTCCTGTGGAGCACAGTCGAAGGGCTGAATAATAAAGAGGAACTATCCAGCCCCTCAAGCCTGTCCCGCCATTGAATACAATCATGGCTGATGTCAACGCCCCTCAGTTCCATTTCCCTGCCTGCTCTCCATATCCCTTTATTTACGCAATCTCTCAGCATCCCCGCACACTGGGGCAGTGAATTACATAGACTCACAACCCATTAAGAGAAGTAAGTTTTCCTCAGCCCGTTTTGAATCTGCTCTGCCTAATCCTAGAACTAGGATCTTTTGTTCTAGTTTGCCCCAGATAAGGAAATATCCACTCCACACCGAGATTGTCAATCATCTTTAATATCCTCCAGGCCTCAATGAGGTCCCCTATCATTCTTCTAAACTTAGAGTGCATCGGCCTGAACTGCTCAAACTCGCTTGAAAAGACACATTCATCTCTGGAATCAATCTAATGAACTTGTTCTGAACCGCCTTCGTTGTTACATCACTCCTGCAGTCAGGACAACAAACCTGAACCCAGTACGTCAGTTACCGTCTCACTAATAACTTGCAGAGTTGCAGTATTTCTTCCCTCCATTTGTACTCTATTCTTTTCCAAGTAAATACTGAAATTGTACTTGCCTTTCTCATTCCCTGCTGTACCGGTTGTGAGTTTTCTATAGTCTGCACATGGACACCCAGATGCCTCTGCAAGTAAGCACTCTGAAGGTGCTCTGCATTTCCATAACATGTTGGATTCCTCTGATCAAAATGGTTAATCCCATATTATCCACGTTAAATGTTAGCTGCCAGATGTTGGCAAATTCATCTAAACTATTCATGCACATTTGTATTTTTTTTCAACTTCATTACATCAGCCTACTTTTTCACTTGTTTTACTGTCAGCTGAAAATGTGGCTGTAGTGTTTTCTCTCCTCTCATCGAAGTAATGCAATGGATGGTAAATTTTCGGGTCATGTGGTCTGACCTCTATGCAACCCCAAAAGTTGCCAACCACAAACGAAACAACTATTCCATCTCTCTGCATTTTGTTGGTTCACCATCCCTCTATCCAGACGAATAACTTCCTCCCAAACCCATGTCCTCTTATTTTATAGCTTAATATTTTTGTGCAGCGTTGAATTCATGCCTTTCCAAAGTCCAGGTTACTTTACTTCTCCTGGATCGCTATTGGCTACTCTGCTTGTCGCATCTTTAAAGAATTCGAGCAAACAAATGCTTAAAAATGTATTCTGGTTTTACTTTGCAAATCCGCTGTTGTTAATTAATTAATAATGGACTTTCCCAATTTCCCTTAAGTCTCAATAGTTTGCTCACAAACCTTTATTGACAAGTGAAGATGATTATCCAAATTCCTAATTTTTCTGTACACTCTACGTACAAAGCTTTAAGAGATCTTCTCCAATCGCAGTATAATAGGCATGAGTGTCTGAATTGATTCACTCAGTTCCTGGTTGATACGCTCAATGGGCTAAATGTCCCCATGGTGTTTGTGTATTATCGTCTCGACGGCTGGAATGTCCTGATTTACAGATTCAAAATGTGCTTCTCCTCCTGAAAATACGTCAGAAGCCTGATGGATTGTGGAATTTTCCTGATGCTGCGGAACATTCTAAGGGGCTGGAAGGTCTCTTCATATTCCTTCACAACCGGCTCGAGATAATGAACAATCGCCTCCTGCATCCCTGAAATGGGATCGAAGGAGTGATTTGTCTTCTGTTCGCATACAACATATACATGGGTGAGTTACCTCCATCTTTCCATAACAAGTCTCAAATAATTTGATCTCCTTCTTTAATTCTGTGCTGAATGGCCTCCTGTTATTCTAGTGTACCAATCTCTTCCAGTTCCTGTGTTAGAGACTTGAGGAGGCTGAATGGACTAATCCTGTTGCTGCATAGCAGGACACTGGTGCCTCATGGCCTACTCTGCGTGCCGTGTTATAGACTCGAGTGGCTGATTGGCCTTCTCCTTTAACTGTATATCAGGATTCATGGGCTGAATAACCTCGTCCTGTTCTATTGTAACAGGGTCGAAGTCCTGAATACCCTTCTGCTCGTCCTGTGTAACAGGCTGGAGAAATGAAATTGGCTGTGTAGGTGGCTTCTGTTGCTGACTCGTTCTGGTGTTCTACTTAAAAATAAGGTCACTTTTCATACTTGTAATCTCTAATGCGTATTGGATCAACCTGGTAAATCTTTCCATATAAGTTAACCGCTTCATTTCAGAAATCAGTTGGAGGGAGCATCTCTGATCTGTTTCCAATATAGCAATATTCTTTTTTCAGTGAGGAGACTAAATCTGTGCACACTACTCCAGGTGTGACCTGATTAAGATCCTGTACAGCATCAACAACACTTTGCCAGTCTGCTGTAAGGTTCCTACCCAGGTTAGACCACACTCAGCTGACTGGTGGAATGCATAGCATTATGAAAGATCATTGCCCTTCTCTACTCTACCAGCATAACGGGAGATCTGGTGAAAATGTCATAATAACACTTGAGAAGAAAGAATAATGTGACGAGATTATCTCAACGTCCAAGTAGACGTCATCAAATATCTCACCTGAATCTACCATTAATCTCCAAAGTGGCCACACCATTCAGATTCCAGAGAATCTAGTAAGGTAAAGCTTAGAAACAGCAAGGAGAAGCAAAGATTGATGGAAGTTATATGTCAAAGTGAATGTTGCAATACAATTTTTTGGTATGTTAAAAAACAGGAAATTAGATACCCAGGTTTTGTGGGTACCGCAGTAATAATGAACAATTTCAAGCTACATCTAAACTGTGGTAACCCAAGTGAATAATAATTCTGGGAAAAATGGATTTCATGAGCGTATTTGAAATGGTTTCCTTTAACAGTATGTTGAGCACTGAGGTAGAGGTGAGGCTGTTTTGAAATTGATGTTATGTGATCAGAAGAGCCAAATGAAAACCCTGCTGAAAAGGAGGTTTCGGGAATAGTAATGACAATCTATTCAATTTTATACGACGTCTGAATAAAAAAAAACAGTTGTTTTTGAAATTGTGGTTATAAACTTGAGTCATGCAATTCACGAAAGTATGAGGCGCAAATTAGCTACAGTGAACTGAAGGAGTACATGAAAGAGATTTACTGGAAGACAGGCAATGGTTGTTGTTTAAATAAACACTTTAAAATGTACAATATACACATGTCCCCCACAGTTCATATAGCAAAGGAGTGAGGTGACTTAACAATAGTTCACAAAAGAAGTTAAAGATTGCATTAAATAAAAGGAAGTAGATCAGAAAAATGCCAGATATTGTTGCAAGCCATGGGGTCAGAAACATTTGAGGAACAATGAATTGATAATGAAATTTTAAAAAATGCAAACTAAAAAGAAACATTAGGATGACCAAAGGTTTCTCTCGATATTTGATGGGAAAGTGAAGGCAAGAGTACGTGTGGAATGGGGAATATCCACCAAGATAATTTCTTGCAGCGAACTTGCCAATTTCACAGAAAATAAGCAGTTACTTTCATGCCAATCTTATTAGAGGCAAGATAAACCGATGGTGAAACTCAGTTTGTGA
This sequence comes from Hemiscyllium ocellatum, assembly GCF_020745735.1. Lineage (NCBI taxonomy): Eukaryota > Metazoa > Chordata > Chondrichthyes > Orectolobiformes > Hemiscylliidae > Hemiscyllium > Hemiscyllium ocellatum. Next base: position 29,830,160 of record NC_083446.1, read on the forward strand.
TCTCCAGTGATTGACAAAATGAAAGTAGATCGCAGTGAAGCTTAGAAAGTTCACACAGAGAGACGGACTGACACAGGAGCATAGAGAAGTGTTGCCAGGCAAGGTTAGGGTGAATCCCAAGATGTTCTCCACGTACATCAATCAGAACAGAATAACCAGGAAACAACTAGGGCCCAATAGAGTCCAAGGGAGCACTCTGTGTGTGATGCTGGAGACCATCGATCAATTCTTACATGAGAGCTCCATATCTGTTTTACTTGGGAGAAGGAGATTGCAGGGACAGAATTCAAGAAGATGGATTGGGAAGCTCTTGAACAGACTGATATAAGATGGAGGCTTTGGCTGGAACGAAATTGGACTGATTGTCAGGTCTGGACAAGTTGCATCACAGGCTGCTGTTCGACAAAAATGTCAAAAGGCCCTGACTCAAATTTTTAAGTCTAATCTGGCCACAGGGAAGTTGGAGTTGCCAGATGACTGGAAAACAACTAATGTGGTCCCGTTTTACAGGAAGGATGGTGGAAACAGAACGGAAAACTGCAATCCAGTCAGTATTAGATCAGTGTTTGGGCAAGTACTGGAGAATATAGGAAAGTAGAAAATTTATCACTATTTACAGAGGCAAGGTTTGATCAGAGGTAGTCAGCAGGACATCATCAGAGGGACGTCATACCAAGTGAATGATATTGTATGTTTTCGAGCATGTTGTTCTTATGGTTTTTCATTAAGGCCTTTGACAATGTCCTGTGTGGGTAACTGATTAAAAAAATGTCATGATATCAAGGGTAACTTTGTGAGTTACATCAAACATTGTCTTATTCGCGGGAGACAGAGGGTTGTGGAGGAAGGCTCTTTGTGTTACTGGAGACCAGTGTCCGCTAGTGTACCACAGGGATCAGTGAAGTGTGTGTTATTTTTCGTGGTATTCATAAATGATCTAGATGTGAATGTGTTGGGGGAGGGGTGAGGAAGTTTGCTAATTAAGCTTGTATTTGGCACAACGATTGGCCACGTGGTTGGCAGTGAGGTTGAAGGCCTTATGTCGAATCGTCCTTCATCAGGAATCAACCACACCGCCCCGTGGCCCAACAGTTCAACTCCCCCTCCCACTCTACTGAGGACATGGAGGCCCTGGGCCTCCTTCGCGGCCGCTCCCTCACCACAAGACACCTGGAGGAAGAATGCCTCATCTTCTGCCTAGGAACACTTCAACCCCAGGGCATCAATGTGGACTTCAACAGCTTCCTGATTTCCCCTTCCCCCATCTCATCCTATTTTCAAACTTCCAGTTCAGCACTGTCCCCAAGACTTGTCCGACATGAATAGAACCTTTTCCACCTATCCACTCCACCCTCTCCTCCCTGACCTATCACCTTCATCTCCTCCCCCACTCACCCATTGTGCTCTATGCTACTCTCTCTCCACCCCCACCTTCCTCTCACTTATCTCTCCATGCTTCCAGCTCAGTGCCTTTATTCCTGATGAAGGGCTTTTGCCCGAAACGTCGATTTCGCTGCTCGTTGGATGCTGCCTGAACTGCTGTGCTCTTCCAGCACCACTGATCCAGAATCTGCTTTCCAGCATCTGCAGTCATTGTTTTTACCTGAAGGTCTTACAGTGATAAACATGTGGTGATGTACTTTGGAAGGCGGAACCAAAAATGGGAGTACACAATGAATGGAAGCACACTAGAACGCTAGGAAAGTCTTTTTCCACAGATCCCTGAATGTGACTGCATAGGGTAATAAGTTAGGGAAAAAGTGAGGACTACAGATGTTTGAGATCAGAATCAAGAAGTGTAGTTCTGGTAAAGCACAGTCGGTTAGGCAGCATCCAAGGAGCATGAGAGTCGATGTTTCGAGCTTAAGATTTTCAACAGGATCGGTGGCCACATTCCTGATGAAGACCTTATTCTCGAAACGTCGATTTTCGTGCTTCTCGGATGCTGGCTGATCTGCTATGCTTTTCCAGCAATACACTTTTTGACTAAGGTTAATAGGTTAGCCTTCTTTCACCGACATATAAATGATCGGAGCTATACAAGTGTATTGTTAGGCTAAGATGAAATACTGTTTGTAGTTCTGGTAGCCATATTATAGGAAGGATGTGATTGTAGTGGAGGGTGTGCAGAGGAGAATCACCAGGATGTTCCTCCGATGGAGCATATCAGCTATGGAGAGAGGCTTGATAATCTCTGGTTGTTTACTTTGGAGCAGAGAAGGCTGATGGAGAAGTGATTCAGCAGGATGCAATTACAAGGGAGATTTTCAGAAATATTTTTGCTGTAGTCCCACGCTTAATGTGCAAAATCAAATCTTGTGCGATTGTGGCAAATATTTTGACATGATTACAGAATGGAGCAGCTGGCAGGAAAGTTTCTGATTTTGATTTTATGACCAGGTGCATTTTCCTGGATAAAATACAGTGAAAAGCTTTCACCTGTTGCAACACAATGATGCCATTTTGAATAATTGAAGACAATGTAATCAACAGAGGATGTAACTTGAAGAGAGTCGATGGGTTGTGAGCCAGCTCCTCACCACCGACCACCCCTGAAACACAACCCCTCCATGACAGTTTCATCCCCATCTACACCATACCCCACCAATATCGAAGTTGCTGATCCTCTGGCATGATGTTTGCCACTGGGCAGATCCTCCTCAATCACCGGTTCATTGCCCCATGTACCATCCCGTTCCAATGTCAGAACCATTTCTATTTCTAGTGGGGCCAATCTTATTGATGCTACCATGATACTCTTCCAGTATCCCTTTCAACACCACCAGTGCAGGACCCAATCAGCAACCAGTCTCCAATCCTCAGGAATCACCGTTTGCTGCTTGGCCCTTTCTCATCTGCATTGCCTCTGCTGATGTAGCAACTGCCAATTCCAGGTCCTGTACTTGCTCCAGAAACGTAAGTAAGTACTCACTCTCCTCCACACTGCGCTCAGATTGAGATCCAAACCCTGGGTCCAGCTTGAGGTCAGTAGGGTACAGAGAGAAACGTGGAGAAGAAAATAAGAAAAAGGAATCAGGTCAGAGTGTACAAGCTCCAGCAAAGCAGCCCTTGGACCATAAACACTGGAATAAAAGGATCCTTTTATTGGAGACGAAGCATCTCAGGGTTATGTCCTTGGGTCCCAGCTATACCCAAACATCTCAAACATTTGGTTGACGGAATCAATTGCAATATATTTCAGTCTGCTATGGTAGAAATGCATTGAGGAGATTCTCGGTCTTGATGACAACGTGGAAGGCTCAATCTGTTTAATGACCCACTCCTTTTCTGATGTTTCTGTGCAGTTTGTGGGAAAGCTTTGTAAATGTTGTCACAAGCTCTCAGATGTTAGGAAGGATGTCTCTTCAGGGTTTACAGGACTATGTTTCCCATTCCCCCTTCTGACAACGAGGCTGGAGACTGGTGTTCTGTCCGGTTTGATCCGCTAAGACCACGGAGCAATTTGATATAATTGAGTGTCTTGCTTGGCCGTTTCCGAGACCATTGAAAAGATCATCACATGTCTGGGTGCCTGGAGTCACTTTTCGGCCAGACAAGGAAAACAGGGGAGATTCACTTTCTAAAAGGTACGTTGGGGACAGAGATCGAAGTTTACAATCAGCACTGGATACAAGATCAGTACTACTGACACCAGATTTTAGATCCCAATATTTTTAAAATTGTTTTTAACTTCCACCAGCTGCCCTTGTCTGAATTAGTAATCCAGTGACATTTCCACAACAGCACCATCTCCACATGGGGACCTATCAGAAAACACGCTGAGCAGGATAAACTCCCACCAATTTGACTGTCGTGATGGAATTGAGGAGGTGATATTGGCCATACTGTAATTAATCTCCTCTTAAGGGACTTATCATAGTAATATTCCACATGTCTAGACAGATGTCAGAATTGGAACTAGAATGAAATAGCTTCCCCAGGGAGACGGCTTGTTGTACATTGCCTGTGTCATACCTACTATGTTCATATGTTTCCTCATGTCACAGAGAGTGAGTCAGACTGTTTAGAAACTGCCATCTGTGGTTCTGTGGACATCCTGACGAAGTGAGGATGATCATACACACAACACTTCTGCCTGAGTATGGTGTAGACACTACATCCTTATAATTTTCACTGTTGTGCCGGGCTGTTCCATTAATTAGAATGGAGACATGTGTATGACCCTCTCCGGAAGTGAGTTGCTTAAACCGTTTATGACTGGATGTGGCAGGACTGCAGAGCTTCGATCTGGTCAGTTAGTCTTGGGATCATTCCCCTCGCCATCAGATGTTAGTTCCACTGTTTGGAATGTAACCTGTCAAGTGCAGTAGCTTTATGGTTTGCCATCAGTTTTAGGGGTACACATGGTTTTGACCCTGGCATTTTTAACCACAGTGATCACTGAACGATAGATCAACTTGATGGTAATGGTAGGCTGAGGGATGATCAGGGTCAAAATGTTACAGATTATGTTTAAGTATAATTCTGCTTGTGATGTTGCTGTGCTCTACAGCACCATTTGGAATACACAGTTTGAGCTGTAATATCTTCAATACCGTTCTGCTACCTGCCCCACAGTTCACAACGAGACGCATTCACCCATCAGTCCTGCACTCAGTGACCTACTCTGGTTTCTGATGCGGTAACACTTCCGTTTTGATATTCTCATTCGGCTGAGCGTCTCTCCATGGTGTCACACTTAGAATTTGTCTCATTCCCCAACACCCTTTAACATTTTCATCTGTATCCTTTCCCTTCCAGTGTGTGCTACATTCTGTGTTTAGAGTGAGTGTATCCCTACCTCTGTTTCTCTCCTGATTAAGAGCAAGACTCTGTAGTGTCAGTGATGCCAGCCTTACATCATTTCAGAACCAAAGAATTTGTGCATCTTGTGTTATTTTTCACTTCCCGGTACGTAGCGCTCCAGGTTGGACAGGAGGTTTTAGCTACGTTGATATATGTCTTTGAAAAGTGTTGAAAAACAGAAATTGCTAGAGATGTTAAGTACGTCTGGCAGTATCAGTGGAGTGAAATTAAAGTTAATCATTTGGGTCCAGTCCTCGTTCTTCAAGGCTCAGTTTTTTTTTTGTTCTGGTTTCAGATTTCCAGAATCCACGGTTATTTGTTTACTTGAAACTGTGTTTTGTTCATTTCTGGAGAAACACAGCAGATCTGGCAGCTTCTGCAGAGACAGAGAAACAGAGTTAGTGTTTCAAGTCCACTGTGATATTTCTTCAGAACAGAGAAGGATTGGAAAATGAGCTTTTTTATATCTTGACGGACGTAGAGGAAGGGTGACAGGAAACAGACGGTGTGGAAGCGTAATGCCACTGAAAAATGCAGTTTTGGTTTTGGTAAAAGAGAATCAAATGTAAAATGAATAAAAATTAAATTGTGAAGGCAGGAAATGGGTTCCTGAATTGAGTTCAAGATAAACTATTCAGAAGCAGGGCAAGTCCATTGGGAGACCAGGAGCAGGAATACATGAAGATTGGAGAACATCCACAAGGGGATCAGGCAGTTGAAATATGGAATTGAATATTAACTTCTTCAGGCTGCAATGCACTAAAATGTAAAGTGAGGTGTTAATCGAGGTTGGGTTGCAATTCATTGGAACATTGCAGCAGCCCAGGACGGAAATGTCAGCATGAGACCAACGTAGGTTATTGAAATGGGAAATAATGAGAGGGTCAGGTCTGTTATTCCTACAGACAGTGGGAGTGTTCCTCAATGCAGTCTCTGTTTGGTCTCCCCAATGTAAAGGAGACTGCAATGCGAGCAGTAATGAAAGGAGATTGGATTGAAAGAGTATAAATGAAATGTTGCTTTTTCTGGAATGAGTGCGTTGAGTTGTTAAGAAATGAGGAATGAGTCAGCGATCTGTTCAAATGGACAAATTTATTTATTGTTACATGTAGACTACATAGTTCCACAACTTGGAGAGAATAAGTACTTCGGGTGCGGGAGGACAAAGTTAGTAAACTTGGAGCCGGATAAACACAGTAGACCAGACAGAATCAGAGGAGCAAAAAGTCAATATTTTGATCTTGGACCTTTCGTCAGGACTGGTGGGGTGGTGGGGAGCCCAGAAATTGAGTGATGTGATATGGAAGGGCGAAGGGTAGGTATGATGGTGGTAGGTACATGCAGGTATAAGGTTACTGTGATTGGTCAGTAGGAAGGGTGGAGCGGATATGTGAATCAGAAGATGGACAGTTGGATCTGGTCAGGGAGAAGGGACATGGGATACGGCTGCAGATGGAAGGACCTTTAGCTACTGCAGTCAATATTGAGGCCATTGGGCTATCAGCTCCAAAGGTAATCTCTCAGGTTGTGTTCCACTGACAGTGGACAGGCTAAGGACGGACATGTCGCTGGACGGGTTGGAGAGGGAATTGGAGGAGGAATTAAAATGGATGGCAACTGGAAATTCAGGTTGGTTGTTGCGTGCAGAGCACTGATGTTGCATCAGTAAAGCCTGATCCTGCAGTCCCCATACCCACCCCTCAAGCTCGTCTCCAACTCCCGATGTGGCCTCCTGTGTATTAGGTAGAGGAAAAGGGAGACTCAGGGAAATATTCATGGAGCATCTGCTGTCTGCACGTTTTAACCAACCCAACATTCCAGTTGTCATCCAATTCAATTACTCCCCCCCACACACACATACCCTCCGTGCTCATCCGGTGACAGATCCATCCTTGATCTCCTCCACTATTAGAGTGATGCCAAACAGACACTGGAGAACACAACCTGATATTTCAGCTGGAGAGATTACAGCTCAATGATCTCAAAATTGATTTCACCGGCTTCAAACTCTCTCCACCCACAGCCTCATACCAAGTCCACCTTCCCTGACCTGACCTAAGTTGTCCATCTTCCCATTCGCATATCCGCTGCACCCTTCCCACTGCCCAATCACAATATCCCCCTACTTTCATTCCCTATCGCCATCCCACCTACCCTTCTCCCGGCTCCACGCCCCTCCCTCTATTCACTTACCGGCTCCCCTCCTCCTTCCCCAATCCTGATGAAGTCTTTCAGCCTGAAACGATGACGTTCCTGTTCCTAGGACGCTGTCTGAGCTGCTGCGCTTTTTCAGCTTCCTATGTATTGGCTACATCGTTGCACGTTGAGAGCTCCACAGCAACAGATCTCAGTTTGCTTTTTATACATTTTTTAAAATCTGTTTACTGACAAGCTGATCGCAACATTCTCAAAATAGGGACAAGGAAACAGTATCTTTGTCACTAATGCTCCTGTCTGCTTTGAACTGATTTCCTTTGTTTCAACCGTACTTTCAAGTCTGCTGATCGCCATGGCATTGGAAATTTAACTCTTGTTATGTTGTAGCTTAATCACACCATGTCCAATGTACATCACAACTTCCTTGTTCTTATACTCCACATGTCTATTCATAAACCCAAGGATCCATTACGTCCTTCTATACGACAGTTTCACCTTGCCTGACCATTTATAACCTCCTGTCTTCTGTGTGTCTCTCTCCTTAAACGGGTGGTAACATTTACCAGTCCTCCCACACTCCAAAGTTTCTTGTAAGATCACCAGCATTGCCTCCACAATCACCTTCGATAGCTCTTTCGAACTACGAGGTGAAGTCCAAGTGGTCTCGGTGATTGATCCAACTTCACATTCCTAAGCAACTTCTCCTTTCTGGTGCTCGCAATACTCACCTCTATCCCTTGACTCTCTTGACGGTCTGGCAGTTTGCTGGTGTATTCCACTGTGAAGACTGATGCAAAGTACATATTCAATTCCTCTTTGCTTCACATAACTATTCAAACCAAATTTTCCAACAGTCCTTTATTTGTTCTTCACCCCGTCTTCCCCTTGCTTTATACATAAAAATCTCTTGCAATAAATATCCTTTTACATGGTTAACAATCGTAATATCATATGTCACTTTCTCCTCCAATTTGCTGTTCTTAGCTATCAATGCTGGAATTTATAGGCTTGGTAATCGTCTAGTTTCCCAATAATCTTCACCACATTGTGAGCATTTTCTTTTGTTTTTATGCTATCCCTGAGTTCATTATCACTCACGGCTGCCTTGTATTCCGCTGAATATCTTTCTTCTTATTTGGGATGAATTTCTAATGTGCTGCTGAATTATCTCCAGAAACCCCTGTCTTGCTACTTCACTATAGTCCCGTGCTTAGCTCCCGTTCCAACTAACTGTGGCTAGCTCCTCTCTCATGTCCTTTAGTTACATTAATCAATAATAAGACATCTCAACCAAAAGTAAGCAATAGGTGTAAACTGAAGGAGGGACGTTTGAGACATGGGAGACGAAGAACGATTGGAGGATTTATTAACTACACCAAAGAGAGAGCGAGATAGACAGAGAGAGAGACAGAGAGAGAGAGAGAATATAGACGTGGAGATGTAAAAATAGGGACGTCTACATGATTGATAGAAGTAGATGTACTTCTGTACTTGGTTTGACAATTCCTGTGTGCTGTGGTCCTTTGTACAGTGTATGTGCAACAGATTAATATGTTGAAATGTCGGTCTGATGCCAGAACTTTTATCTCCATCCATATGGCAGGCAACAGCTTTTGACAGAACCCAGCAGGACAATGTATATGCTTCCCGGCAGAAAACTGATTAACTGAAATAAATTGGAACACCAAAAGCAGGAAGTTATAGCATACATTGTGATTAGAATTAGAGATGAGGTCTAGGAATGCAAGAAAGAGGCAGAAGGCAGAGGGTACCTCGAGAGAAGGGGAACATAACATATCAGTTGAAGATTAAATAGCATGTCAGTGTTTTATAAATTGCGTACATCACATGCATCATTTTTGTTAACTATGTCTCTCTTGTTCATTCTGAATATGGTGCACACATAAAACAATCTTATCAATCTGCATACACACACACACACACACACACACACACACACACACACACACACACACACACACACACACACACACACACACACACACACACACACACACACACACTCATCAGTCATTTTTCGGCAATTCCATTTCAAATTATCCTGTTGTATTTACATTGCCACTGTCCATTTCTTCTTCCTAATATATTCTGTTTTTTTCTCTGCATTTTGTTTTTTTTTGTCTGTCAAGAGGACCTTGGGGAGTGGGGTGATGTCCCTTTACTCCTCATCAGTCTCCACAGTCACTGTCTTCTATTCTTTTCTGTTCTGTTTCTTAGCCCATGAAAAATACATACTGCGTCTGACGGTTGAAACCCAATAAACAGATTTTTTTTCTACATTCCTTACAGTAAGGAAACAGGCCCTTCGGCCCAACAAGTCAACACCGACCCTCGGACATTAACCTACCTTGACACATTCCCCTACCCTATATTCACACCTGACACTATGGGCCATTTAGAATGGCCAATTCACCTTCCCTGCACATCTTTGGACTGTGGGAGGAAACCGGAGCACCCGGAGGAAACCCACGCAAACACGAGGAGAATGTGCAAACACCAGACAGACAGTTGCCCAAGGCTGTTCGGTAAACAGTACGTTCACCTTTGGGCCAAGGCTGCTGCAAATCTAAACAAAAACGGCATACACACTGTGCAATAAGACGGTTGCACCTTTACAAATAAATTATTGAATTACATTGTGTAAACGATAATTAACTGAAAAGAGGTATGAGAGTAACATCCAACGAGACTGTTTTTATATTGGAAGCTGTTGTGGTGAAGGAGACTTCAGTGAGGTAAAAACATCTCGATTGTCTCTGTGTACTGATGATTATTCAGGCAGGTTATTATCCTATCCTTGCTATTGTTAGTGTACCTGCTGAGTTTATTTTTGTCCATTTACTCTAACCCGTTGTCAACGTCGTCGTTTTCTCTGCCATGTATATTTGGCAAAGAACCAAACTATTGTCTTCGCTTTCAATCACATACTCCATTTCTATTCCATGAATTTCATATCCATCGCTTACAAACATCTGAGGAGAAACAAAAGTGTCCATAACCACGATTACCCCATTTTGTCCTGAGTTGATTTCTATCTGAATATTCCGACAACCACAAAACCTGTCCACTCCCACCTTCACAATATTCCCAGTTTTCGGGTCTGCCTCAACACTGTTTCTGAATAAACCATCATCCACACCTTTCCAGTTACCATTCTCTTCTGGTAGCTCTTCTCATTATACATATTTTGATCGTAAAAGTTTACATAACTCGACCTGGACCAACGCCAGGTGCAAAGAGTGAGGTCAGTTGGATTCTAAAATGAGATTGTCACAGCTTTATGTCAACTGTTTCAACATAACCTATAACCTCGCGCGAGGGAGAGGACTATGCTGTCAGTGACCAGGAAGTGATAGTTTTATTGAACTGTTTTGATTTGAAAACTTTCTGAGCAAGAGTGGGTGTCACGTCCATCATCCTCCAATTATAATGTTCCGATGTATTCACTCAGTGACGGAATCCATCTCTGCCTCCTGTGGAGGGTAATACTTTCGTGCTGTCTCCATAATGGGAGGTACTGAAAACCTTCCAGAAAGACTATGGGATAGACTGGCTGGTGAAAGTAAGAAACTGTGTTTGATTAGATATAATAAAGAGAACTTACTCAAATAACCAATTGAACCGAAGGTTGTCAAGTTACTGCAACAAATGAGCTGTATCCCAGAGTTTTCAGGAAAGTGACATTACAGCTAGTGAAAGAGTTATGAAGTCATACAGGACCGAAACAGCCCAACATGTCCATGCTGACTATTCCAATTCCAAACTAACTTAGTACCACTTGCCCGCGCTTGGCCCATATCCGTCCAAAACTTTCCTATTCATGACCTTATCCAAATATATTTTAAACGTTGTAACAACAGGAAAGAAGTATTGATTACCCTTCAAATTTCTTTAGGCTCTGAAAATTCTCGTTCCGGCAGACTGGAAAGTAGTTATTGTAATCCTACATATTTAAAACTGGAATGGGAGGGAAAACCAAAAATGGGTACCTTGATGTCAGGTCTGAGGAAAATATTAGAACCTTTCATGAGGAATTTTATAACTCGTACTTCGGAAATCACGGTGTGACTTGGCAGAGTCAGCTCAGATTTAGAAACCGGAAATCATCGTTGAGAAACCTGTGGAGTTTGTGTTAGTTGATGCATCCACAAAAGAGAACCAGTGATAGTGGTGTATTTGAATTTGCAGAATAATGTTTTGCATTATTGCTAACAAGTGAACGAAGAAAGTTAGAGTACATTGATAAGGTGCGGACGGGAGGAGCTGGATATACCACATGGATTGAGAATTGGTCAGTGGAAGCAATACAGAGCTTCCTGCACTTTTATGGACCGAAGGGAGTTACTCGTGTAATATCACATGTTTCAGTGATTGAACCATAACAATTTGCAAGGCATAGAAATGATTTGGATGAGAGAAGTAAATAGCACATATCTCATTTTGTATTGATTAAATGGTAAGGGATTGAGAAGTGTTATTGTCAAAAGGACCTGACTGTCCTTCATCATGAGTCACCAAAAACAGTACATCCAAGGCGTAAGCATTGAGCATCTTATATGGCATGTTGCCCTTCATTGTAGAATGATTCAAGTGCATAAGTAAAGCCGTCTTCCTGTAATTGTAGGGCCTTGATGAGAGAGTATTTGAGGCACTGCTAACAGGTATGACCTCCTCAAACAATTATTACCAGTCTAATGTAAGAAATGATGATACCATGAGGAGAGAGTGAAGAAACTGGTTTTTTTAAATCTCTCGTGCCGTGAGACAAGGAGAGTTGACTGAGTTGAAACGTGAGGGTTAGTGACGATCATATATTTCTAAAAGACATAATGTTAGGGCAAGAAATAATTAATTGATCAGATTTATTGTCTCATGTACCTAAGTCCAGTGAAAAGCTTTATTTGCAAGCAGTATATGCAGATGAAAGTAAGCAAGATCACACGGATCATAGGTTGTAAAATAGACTTGGGCGGAGTAAGGCACATATGTTACAATGCGGAGGACATTCCAAAAACACAAAATCAGTATGATTTGAGTTAGATACCCTATTCATCAGTCTAACATAGTATTCCTAATACTTTAGATATTATGAAAGGTTCTAATATTTTCCTCAGACCTGACATCAAGGTACCCATTTTTGGTTTTCCCTCCCATTCCAGTTTTAAATATGTAGGATTACAATAACTACTTTCCAGTCTGCCGGAACGAGAATTTTCAGAGCCTAAATGAACTCTCTCCACATTAATGTGCCGTCTGGATGAGGCGCCAAAGGAAATGTTTCGAGAGTTAGGAACCAATTTAAAAAATAGGATCTCAGAGGTAGTCATCTCAGGATCGCTACCAGTGTCACGTGCTAGTCAGAGGAGGAAAGATCGAATGAACAGGAAGAATGTGTGCCTTGAGAGATGATGTAGGAGAGAGGGGTTCAGATTTTTGGGACATTGGAGCCGGTTCTGGGGGAGGTGGAACTATTACAAATTGGATGGTCTACATCTGGGTCGGACTGAAACCAATGTCCTAGGGGTTGCTTTTGCTAAAACCATTGGGTGGGGGCGTGTTAAAACTAATATGGCAGGGAATTAGGAACCAAATGAGAAGACTGGTGGTCAGGAAGGAGGTAGTAACTAAAGTCGAAAAACTGGATAATGAAATCAGCACGATTAAAGAGAAGTATAGGTAGGAAGCAGAGGATGAACACAGATGGGCTGGTAGTTTTAATGAAGAAGGATAGTAGGTCAGGCAGATGAACGTAGGGCTTAGAATAGTACCTGGGAATATAATGTTATTGCTATTCCTGATACTTGGTTGACGGAATGGCGTGATTGGCAATTAATTATCCTAGAACATTAATGATTCAGGCAGAGTAGAGAGGAAGGTAAAGAGGGTGGAAGAGAAGTGTTATTGGTCAAAGAAGATATCACAGCTGTGCTGAAGGAGAGCACCACGGAAGGTTCGAGCAGTGAGGCAATACTAGGCAGAGCTCAGAAAGAGAAAGGGTGCGTGAACAATGCTGGGGCTGTACTACAGGCTAAACTGTGGGAAGGCCAACTGTAGCAAAATTCGGCAGGAGCTGGGCAATGTAGATTGGGAACAGGTGTTTCAAGGGAAATCCAGATTCGATATATTGGCGGCTTTTAAAGAGAGGTTAATTCGAGTTCAGGACAGATATGTTCGTGTGAAAATGATGGATAGAAATGGCAAGGTTAGGAAACGATGGATGAAAAGTGATGTTGTGAGACTAGCTAAGAGGAAAAAAGATGCGTACATAATGTCTAGGCGAATGAAGATAGAGAAAGCCTTGGAAGAATATTGTGAATGTAGATCCAATCTGAAATGAGTAATTGAGGGCTAAAAGGGGCCATGGGGTATCCTTAGCCAGCAGACTTAAGTAAAACCTCAAAGCCATTTATTCGTATATAAGGAGCAAGTGGGTAACGAGAGAAAGGGTTGACCCACTCAAGGACAAAGCAGGAAAGGCATGATTGGAGGCAGAGAAAATGGGTGAGGTTCTTAATGAGTACATTGTTTCGATATTCACCAAGGAGTGGGACTTGACATATGTTGATGTTAGGGATAGATCTTTCACTACTCGAGGTCAAGTCAGCATAAAGAGGGAGGAAATGTTGTGTATTCTAAAGGCATCAAGAAGGATAAGTCCCCAGGCATGGATGGGATCCAACCCGGGGTACTGAGGGAAGTGAGAGACTAAATTGCTGAGATTTTAACAGATATCTTTGCATCATCATTGAACACGGGAGAGGTCCCAGGGGAATGGAGAATTGCTTATGGTTTTCCCCTCGTTTAAGGAATATTCCAGGTATTTACAGACCTCTGAGGCTGACGTCAGTGGAAGGGAAATTACTGGAGAAGATACTGAGGGATAACATATTTACCTATTTGAATAAAAAATGGGCTTCTCAGTGAGAGGCAGCATGATTTTGTGCAGTCAATCTCATGGCTTACAAACTTAATAGAAATATTTGAAGAGGTGGTAAAGTTGGTTGATGAGGGAAGGCATGTAGATGTCATATACATGAACGTTAGTAAGGTGTTCGATAAATTCCCCATGGTAAGCTGATGAAGAGGGTGAAGTCGCATGCGGTCCAGGGTGTTCTAGCTAGATGGATAGAGAACTGGTTGGGCAACAGAAGACAGAGAATAATCGTGGAAGGAGTTTCTCAAAATGTAGATCGGTGAACAGTGGTGTTCCACGGGTATTGGTGCTGTGTGATATACATAAATGATTTGGAGGAAGGTGTAGTTTCTCTCAGTAGGAAGGTTGCAGGTGGCACTAAGATTGGTTGAGTAGCAGATAGTGAAGGGGACTGTCCGAGAATACAACATAATCGAGATAGATTAGAGAGTTGGGCAGAGAAATGGCAGACGGAGTTCAATCTGGAGAAATGCAAGGCGATGTATTTTGGAAGATGCAATTCAAGACAGAACTTAACAATAAATGGGAAAGTCTTGGGGAAAATTGGCGTACAGAGAGATCTGGGTGTTCAGGTCCATTGTCCCCTGAAGATGGCATGGCAAATCAGTAGAGGAATTAGAAGGCATACGGCATATTTTCCGTCATTGGACAAGGTAATGAGTACAAGAGTTGCAGGTAATGGCACAGTTGTATCAGACTTTGGAATACTGCATACAATCTGGTCCCCACCTTAGCAAAATGATGTGTCTGCTTTCGAGAGGGTGCAGGGGTGGTTCACCAGGATGTTGCCTGGTAGGAGGGTGGCAGCCATGAAGATAAATTGAATAAATTAGGGTTATTTTCATTAGAAAGACGTTGGTTGGGGGGGGGGGGGGGGGGGGGGATGATCCCTCGATGACGAGGGATATTGAGGGTTATTTAAGGAAAACAAAGAAGGCATACATTGGGTTTAAGATATCGTGCTCAAGTCAATCCTTAGGTGATTATACAAAGTGTAGAAGCACCCTTAAGAAGGGAATCAGAAACGCAAAAAGATGATATGAGAACGATCTCTCAGAAAAAAAAGGTTAAATATTATCTCAAAAGTGTTCATAGCTATTTTAATAGTAGAAGTGTGGCGAGGGAGAGTATAGGTCCCCTTAACGATCAGCATGGCCGTCCTTGTGTGGAATTAAAAAATGTATCTTTGTCCTCCATGTTTACTTAAAGCACAATAAGGTGGATAAATTCTCTGGGAATGAGCTTGTCCGTCCTTGGATGTTATGGGAGACTGGGGAAGAAATTGCAGAGGCCCTTGCAGAGACTTTTGCTTCATCTTTTGCTACTGGAGAGCTTCCAGAAGATTGGAGGGTGGCTAATGTTGTTCCATTGCCTAAGAAAGGTAGCAAAGACAAACAAAGGAACTCTTGATCAGTGAACGTAATATCAGTGTTAGGCAGGTTTTTGCAGAGGATAATGAGAGACAGGATCAACCAACATTTGGATAGCCAAGGTCTGATTAGGGATAGTCAGGTAGATTTCTGTGCGGGAAATCATATCTGTCAAATCTTTTAAAGTGTTTCAAAGAGGTAACTGTGAGAATAGATTAGCGTAGGACGGTTGGGGATCTATATATGGACTTCCATAAGGCTTTTGACAAGGTCCTATAGGGCAGATTAGTCAGTGAGTTTAGGTTACGTGGGATCCAGAGAGAGCAAGCTAGTGTGATTCAAAATTGGTCGATTGTAGGAAGCAGAGAGTGGTAGAATAAGATCATTTCTCAGACTGAAGGCTTATTGGTAACGGTGTGCCACAACAGTCGGTGCTGAGAACTTTGTCATTTGTTATTTATATAAATGACCTGGATGTGAATATACAAGGCATGTTTAGATAATGGAAGGGGCTTCCCAATAAGAAACGGTCTGTCTTTTTGACTATCTTGAAAGTATGGGTAGTCCATAGCTACAAAATATGGACGCACTGGGCTCTTAGGCTGAATGCTGTTCAATAGAAAGTGGTAGGACGTTCAGTAAGAGTTGTGATTATTGTCCCAGACTGGTTGCTTCCATCCCACGATTGAGAAGAAGGAGATGCCATTAGGGGTCTCATAGTAAGGTGTGAGCCATTACCAATATCACAAAGAGCCGGAAAAACCACAATAACAGAGAAACCGTCCTCCAGGAGGCACGCACATGGGATGCAAGGTGCCACAGGGAAGCAGTAGTGGTTGGTACATTGGCCCAAGGCACATAGAAAAAACTTAGTCACATTCACCCCCATCCTGTACAGTTGTAACAAATTGGATAGGATTACCGGACTTATTAGAGGAATTCCACAGGCAGGTAGAAGGTGGGGGAAAAAAAAAGCAAAGACAAATAAGTGCTGACTTTCTTCATGAAGAGGCAGAGAAAATAAAAGCATGTTGCAGCCGAAAACAGTGAAACATTTAGCATCTAAGGGTACCAAGGCAAGAATATGAACTGGTTTTGGCACCAAGGCATGATCAAACTGTGCAATGCATTGATAGCTCTTAAATCTGGAACCAGTCGATACTGTTCTGGCGTGATAGACTTTTGGACATCTCCCTGGAGTCCACGACTCCTTTTTTGTGGTTTACAATGTGTTCTTATCAGGATATTTTCGGGATGGACTTGCACGATAGAGAGCGAGGGGTTGAATCAACCACGTTTGAATGTGAGGAAAACCAAACAGAGAAAATACTCAAGTCTGGGCTGCCAATTTCTCTACACACAATGGTGGAGTACTGAAAGCTCTTATACCATTGTCCGCAATCCGTCCACACCGAATCCGAGTCACGACACCAGATGAAGATCTGGACCCCTGGCAACGTCTCTCGGTTCTGTGATCGTCAATAAACACTCGCAATTCGTATGGCTGTGAAGACTTCACTCTTTATTTTTCATACGGCCGAGCCCAGAGCGTGCAGAAGCACCGATGTTGTACACTTTCGTGCTCCTTGGAGGAACTGTGCAAAAAGCTTAAACCAAGGACATGATCAAATATTACATTCAGACAATTACCAATCAAAATTACACGTTGTGAAAGTGCCTTGGTCCAATGATATTTCCTGAAACCAACTCTTTTTTTACCAAATATCAGGACACCCTTATCTCACTAACAGAGCCATTGCACCTACACCTAAAGGCCGGCTAAAACTGTGTTATCTAGCACTGCAGCTAAAGGCCGGCTAAAACTGTCTTATTTAACACTGCACCAAAAGGCCGGCTAAAATAGTCTTATCTAGCTGAGTTATTTATATGCTTTAAAGGGCACATTTTCTGCTAAACACTACTGATGCTGACTGTTGTTAGTCACTTATTCAGAATTAGCAGTTAGTAACTTAAAAACCATTTTCTGCGGCTTTAGCAGAATTGTGAGTTTGCAGCCTAGAAGCCATTTTGTCATGTTATTTGCACCGAGAAGCCATCTTGTTGTCACCTAGGATATGAAGAGCAGCTGTTAACTGGTTGTCACTGACTACAACCGGTCACCTCAGCCTGTATTCAGGTGTCAGATCCAAACCTGTCCCTCTGTAACAGGCTCGAGAGCTAAATGGCCTCCTCCTATCCCTGTGTAACAGACTGCACAGGTTGAATGGCCTCCTCCTATCCCTATGAACAGACTAGAGAGGCTGAATTTCCTCGTCCTATCCCTCTATAACACATTCAAGAGGCTGAATGGCCTCCTCCTGTCCCTCTCTAACAGCCCCGAGACATTAAACGACACAGCAATCGATGGATTATGAGGGGCCAGTAAACGGTATCGAATGAAGGTCCCTCCCTTCTCAATTACAGAGACATAAAGAACACTATTTACTCCAGGTGCTCTCTCAGTAACAACTCATTCAACTGCAATAACATTTCTCTCTGTTTTGAATAGTTCCCTTTGCATCTTTTCACCTCTTCAAGTGGGAATACGCTAATGCGGGCTTGAATGGCCTCCTCCTATCCCTGTGTAACAGGCGCATTGGGAGAGAATCGATTCCCCCGTCCCTGAGTCGCTAATACAATGCTTTGTCAAAGTTATGAACGGGTTTGATAACTGGGCACTTTTACCGAGGAGTAACCTCATGCAAAGTCACTTGTCAACATACCTTTGGTTAAAGTTTCTAGAAACTCCACCCACCCCCAGTCATTTTTGTAGCTGCGATGATATTTTATTCCTGTCTCCTTTTATAAGCAGGGTGGGACTTAAACAACCCTGCAGTATTCCGGCAATACGCCCACATACAAAGAAAAATGATAAAATAGATTGAAAGCTTCATGGTCCATCCGTCAATAACTCTCATCCATTCCATCTAGACTGAGTAAATGCTGACTTTTATTTTGATATGAACAGGGATGTTACGAAGGGATTAACTGAGTCTGTTTGTTCGGTGACTGTGATTAATGCCAATCTTCATGGCTTCTAATTATCCCATTGGAGACTTCCCATCTTTTAAACATAAATGGGCTATGTTCAATGTGTTATCCCACAGTATCAGCAGGAGCATCACCTATATCAGTTCCAGAGAGAAGGGGAGGAGAGATCAGAATATGGGAACATTAGACTGGAATGTTACAACAATGCACAGGAGTTTATCCACTGATTTTTCTATTCTTTCTGCATATTATGATGGGTTGCCATTATCATGGCGGATCTATTATGCCCTTTGCATTATTCAATACTTTTATTATCCTCTCCTGGCTATCGTTGGTGTCCTTGGTAAGTCTCACTCTCCAGTTATTTTTTCTATAAAGCAGTTATGAATGCATTAATGTTCTTTCATAAAGTCTGCATGTCTTGCCACCATTATTCTTCCTGTTGAGACTTTGAATCCAGATATTCACTCCACAGACTAAAACTAACTGCATTTGAACTTGTTCAATTACTGTCTCCCTCCTTACTTCTGGCAGTGTTACTTATGGGTCTCTATGTTAACATACTCAGCGGTGAACCATTACCTCACTGACCTTGCTATTTAAATATTGGGAGCATGGGCGTAACTGCCTTCTGTTACGGTGACAAACTCCGTTTCGTTCATATGATTCCAAACCTTCCTTTTCCAAGAGCTTCTAACAATACATTTTTGGAATTTACTCATCGCTGGTTGGCCAGCATTGATATCTCATCCCACTTGGCCTTTGAGGAGATGGTGGTGAGCTGTCTTCTTCAATCTTTGCAGTCCGCTCACTGTTGGTTGACCAATTGCAGTATTTCAGTAGGGAGGGAATTTCAGGAAATTGATCCAACGACTGTGAGGGAATGGCGGTAGTGCCAGAAGACTGGAGGAGAGCAAATGTTGTCTCTTTTTCCAAGAAGGGGAGTAGATACAACCCTAGAAATTATAGATCAGTGAGCCTTACATTAGTTGTGGATAGAGTATTGGGCAAGGTTACAAGAGTAAGTCCTTATAAAAATCTCAAGCAGAATAAGTTGATTCGGGATAGTCAACACGGTTTTATGAACTGAAGATTCTGTCTCACAAACCTTACTGAGTTCTTTGAGAAGACGACCAAATAGGTGATTAGGGTAAAGTGGCTGATGTGATGTATATGGATTTCAGTACGGTGTTTGATAAGGTTGAGCACGGGAGGCTATTGCGCAAAATGCAGAGGTATGTCATTGAAGGCGATTTAGCGGTTTGGATCAGACATTGGAAGACAGAGCATGGAGATTGATGGGAAATGAGCATTCTGGAGTTCAGTTACTAATGGTGAACCGCAAGGGTCTAATTTGTGACCACTGGTGTTTGTCACTTTTATATATGACCTCGATGAAGCAGGATGGCATAGTAAATTTGCAGATGGCACTTGGGTTGCTGGAGTTGTGGATAGTGCCGAAAGATGCTTCAGGTTACACAGCGGCATAGATTAGCTGCACAACTGGGCTGAGAAGTTGCAAATGGAGATTAATGCGTAAAAGTTTGAGGTGATGCACTTTAGAAGGAGCAACAAAAATAAAGAGCACTGGGCTAATGGGAAGATTCATGGACATGAGGATGAGCAGACAGATGTCGGTGTCTATATGCAGAGATCCCTGAAAGCTGTCACCGAGGTTGATCGAGTTTTTAAGAAGGCATCCGGTGGGGGGGGGGATTCAAGATGGTGGCAATTTTGTAGGTCTGCCCGGCTGAGCTCTGCGTCAGAACCCAGGCAAAGTGGAACACTCACTCTCCCTTTATTACCCATTGCCGTCAAAATCATTAGCTTTTGTTGACCTGAATTGCTGTCTGTGAGATTAAAATTGTTAGCAAAATGACGAAAGGAAAGGGACTGCGGGGATTGCAACAAGCAGGATACTCGCCTGCAGCAAGGGACACATCTAGGGCCGCATCATCGACCTAAGCGAGCGCTCCAGGCGACTCAGCTGTGGAGCACAGCCTGGTCTTGGAGTTGGTGAAACTCTGAGAGAAGATCAATTCAGCGATGGAGGAATCCCGGACCAGGATTGAACCGGTCTCAGTAATGTTGCAGAAGCACGGCCAGGAGATCCAACATCTCAGGCAGCACACCATGGAGGCGGAGCAACGGACTTCAGCCTCTGAAACCGTGGCAGAATCCTTGGCGTGTCAGGTCCAGGCACTGGAAGAACAGGTACAGGCTTTGGAAGAGCAGGTGTATGAGCTCGAAAATCAAGACTGCCAGAAGAACATCAGCCTGGTCGGGCAGCAGGAACAGGAAGAGTGATACAAGCTGGTCAGCTTCTTGGAGCAATAGTTCCCGCAGTTTTTGAAGCTGGGAGTAGGGTCGGGCCGTATTCAGGTGAGTGGGCCCACCGGTCACAGTGCACAGGCCTCAAATGGACCAGCGTCCCCACCCGGTCCTCATGTGACGCCAACAGTTACTGATATAAGCAAACAGTACTGGAAGGAGCGATAACCTCTGGTATACAAAGGATTACGAATTATGCTTTTTCAAGACATTTCTGCGATCGTGATTAGAAAAAGGAAGGGCTTTGATGGGTTAAAATGGCAACTGAGGGACTTGAATATAAGATACTACATTTCAGACATGAAGTATCCGTATTTAATTTTGACTCACCATAAAAAACAAAGGACTTCCTGGAAACCCTGTAATAGACTGGCTGGCTCGAATAATACGGACAATCATGTTTACTTTATTTTTTCTCTGTGGTTTACCTGTTCATTCTTTATATATATATTTGGGGGTGTTCTATTTTCTACTTTTTTCGATCTCTTCGCCCTTCTCTCTCTCCTCCTGTTATCCTTTGTTTTTATTTTTTTCATTTCCTTTTCATTTCGCTCCCTTGATATGGGATGGGGACGTGGTTGGGGGAAGCAGGGGGTGTTTCGTCTTTTTTAACCAGGAGTACCAAGGATTAAAGCATGGGTAGGACAGGTTGATGCACACTTTTAATTGTCTTATTCTAAGATGCTGTCTGGCTTTGGGGCACAGCTTCAGCTGAAAGGAGCCATGAAAGTGTTAGTGAGTAGTATGAGCCCTCCCTGTGGTCAAGGGGGCAAAGTTTCCTTTCAATTGTATTAGATGTTGGTCTGTTGTAGACGTAGACGTTAGACGTTTCGACCTGGTACGTTTGGAAGTTGCGTTTTTAAATTATGCAAACTGTTTGATGTTTTCTCTCGGCACGCTATGAGTGGGGTTCATCTTCCTGGTGATCAGACGGATGTAGCTCACCGTTAAATGGCGCACCTGGAATGTTATGGGCAGTCATTCAGCAAGTCAGAGTAAAAAGATGTTTTTAAACCTGAGATAAAAGAGGGCTGATGTCGTCTTGTTGCAAGAAACACATCTAACCCGTAAGGAACACTTCAATTTAAAGCAGGGAGTACAAACCTAAGCATATGTATCCCTCTGCTCACTACTTACTGATGCATTTGTCTAGACGCATCTTAAATGAGTCTACCGTGCCTGCTTCTGCCACCTCTGCTGGCAACGCGTTCCAAACGCCCACTAACCTTGTGTGAAGTTATTGCCACGTGTATCCCCCTTAAACTTTGCACCTTGAAAGTGTGACTTCTCGTTATTGAATCCTTCACCCTGGGGAAAAGCTTGTCTCTATCCACTCTTTCTATACCCTTCATGATTTCGTAAAGCTCAATCAGTTCCCCGCTCAATCTCCTTATTTATAATGAAAATGAACCTAACCTACTGAACTTTTTTTCATAGCTAGCACCATCCATACTAGGCAACATCCTCGTAAACTTTCTTTGCACCCTCTCCAAAGCGTCCACATCCTTTTGGTAATTTGGCGACCAGAACTGTACATAGGATTCTAAATGCGGCCGAACCAATGTCTTGTCAGCTGTTATACTCAATACCCCATCCAATGAAGACAAGCATATTATATGCCTCTTGACCACTATATCCACCTGTGCAGCAAACTTCAGGGTACACTGGAACTGCACTACCAGATCTCTCTGCCCATAAACTTTCCGCAAGGCTCTTCCATTCATTGTATAATTCGCTATAGAATTAGTCTTGCCTAAATGTATCATCTCAGATTTGTCTGGATTCAAATGCATCTGCCACTTTTCCACCCAACTCTCCAGTCTATCTATATCCTACTGTATTCTTTGACAGTCCCTTATGCATTCTGCTACTCCATCAATCTTTGCGTCATCTAAAAACTTGCTGATCATACCAATAGTGCCCTATTCCAGATCATTCATGTACATTTCAAACAAAAGTGACCACAACACTGACCCCTGTGGAACATCACAAGTCACTTTTCTCAATTGCGAGAAACTCCCTTCAACCACTACTCTCTGTCTCCTGCTGCTCAACCAGTTCTTCATCCATCTAGCGAGAACGCCCAGCATGCCATATGACTTCACTTTCTCCCTTAGTCTACCATTTGGAACCTTATCAAACATCTTACTGAAGTCCATGTATATGATATCAACAGCCCTTCCTTCATCTATCAACTTAGTCACTTCCTCAAAGAACTCAATGTTGGTAAGGCACGATCTCCCACACACAAAATCATTTTGCCTATCACTGATAAGCCCACTCTTTTCTAAATATAAATAGATGCCATCCATCAGTACCCTCTCCATCAACTTTCCCACCACCGGGTCAGGCTCACTGGTCTGTAGCTACCTGGAATATCCCTACTACACTTCTTGTACAGGGGGACAAAATGAGCAACTCTCCAGTCCTCCGCCACATCATCTGTACTAATGGATGCCACAAAGGTATCTGTCAGGGCCATAGCTATTTCCGCTCTCGCCTCCTTCAGCAACCTGGGATAGATCACATCCGGTCCTGGGGATTTGTCCACCTTAATAACCTGTAGCTACCCAACACATCTTCTCCATTTATGTCAACGTGATCCAGACGATCTCTAATCTCAACATTCATCACGCTCCTTCCTCAGTGAACACTGATGCAAAGTAATCATTCAGAATCTCACCCATTCTCCCAGGTTCGACACACAGCCTTCCTTCATTATCTTTGAGTAGTTACCTGCTTACTTCTTATATAAGAATAAAATGCTTTGGAATTCTTCTAATTCTGCCTGCTAATGCTATTTCATGATCCCTTTTAGTCCGCTTGATTCCTTGTTTAGACTTGTCCTTCTCTTGCAATATTCTTCCAGTGCCCGTTCTGTACTTAGCTGCCTAGATCTTATGTATGCTTCCCTTTTCCTCTTGGCTAGTCGTACAATTTCTCCTGTCATCCATGGTTCATGAATCCTGCCCTTCCTATCCTTTGCCATCAACGGGACATGCCTATTCTGCACTATCTTTCCCCTATTTTTGAAAGCCTTCCACATCTCAAATGTGGACTTCCCTACAAATAGCTGTGTCCAATCCACATTTCCGAGTTCCTGCCTAATTTTGATATAATTAACCTTGACCCAGTTTAGTACTCTTCCCTTAGGACCACTCTCTACTTTATCTACGAATATTCTAAAACTTACAGAATTATGGTCACTGTTCCAAAAGAAATCCCCCACCGCACCTTTTACCACCTGTCGTGGATCGTTCCCCAGTACTGGTCCAATATGGCCCCTTCCCTCATCGGACTATTGACATACTGTAGTAGAAAACTCCCCTGGGCGCTTCTTCCAAATTCTTCCCCATCCAGACGCTAACTGTATTCCAGTCAATGTTGGGAAAATTAAAATCTCCTATCGCCACTTCCCTATTGCCTCTACATCTTTCCATAATCTGTTTGCCTATTTGTTCTTCTACCTCACGCTCACTGTTGGAAGGCCTTAATACAGCCCAACAATGTAACTGCACCCTTCTTATTTCTCAGCTCCACCCATAATGCCTCACTACCCAAGACATCCATAGTTTGCTCCTTTAGCACAGCCGTGATATCGTCCTTGACCAGCAATGCAACTCACCCCCACCCCTCTTTTGCTTTCCTCTCTGTCCTGTGTTAAGCGTCATGTGTGGAAGTTATTAATAATTTCCCAACAATTAAAGGGAGTCGGGGGCTGAGTTAAGTATGGTTGCTGTTACAAAAGAGAAAGTGCTAGAAAAGCTAAAAGGTCTTAAAATTGATCAATCTCCTGGCCGATGGGATACATCCTAGAGTTCTGAGAGAGGTGGCTGAGGAAATAGCGGAGGCATTGGTTTAGATCTTTCAAGAGTAATTGGAGTCAGGGAAAGTCCCGGATGATTGGAAGATCGCTGTTGTAACACCCTTGTTCAAGAAAGGATCAAGACAAAAGATGGAAAATTATAGGCCAATTAGCCTAACCCCAGTTGTTGTTAAAATTCTAGAATCCATCATTAAGGATGAGGTTTCTAAATTCTTGGAAGAGCAGAGTCTGATTAGAACAAGTCAACATTGATTTAGCAAGGCGAGGTCATGCCTGAGAAACCTGTTGGAATTCTTTGAAGAGGTGACAAGTAGGTTAGACCAGGGAAACCCAGTGGATGTGGTCTATCTAGACTTCCAAAAGGCCTTTGATAAGGTGCCACACGGGAGGCTGCTGAGCAAGGCGAGGGCCCATGGTGTTCAAGGTGAGCTACTGGTATGGATTGAGGATTGGCTGTCTGACAGAATGCAGAGAGTTGGGATAAAAGGTTCTTATTCAGAATGGCAGCCGGTGACAAGCAGTATCCCGCAGGCTTCAGTGTTGGGGCCGCAGCTGTTCACGTTATATATTAATGATCTGGATGAAGGGCCTGGGGGCATTCTAGCGAAGTTTTCCGATTATACAAAGTTAGGTGGACAGGCAGGTAGTACTGAGGAAGTGGGGAGGCTGCAGAAGGATCTAGTCAGTTTAGGAGAGTGGTCCAGGAAATGGCTGATGGAATTCAACGGGAGCAAATTCGAGGTCTTGCACTTTGGAGAAAAGAATGAAAGCATAGACTACTTTCTAAACGGTGAGAAAATTCGTAAAGCCAAAGTACAAAGGGATCTGGGAGTGCTAGTCGAAGATTCTCTAAAGGTAAACATGCAGGTTGAGTTCGTGATTAAGAAAGCGAATACAATGTTGTCACTTATCTCAAGAGGGTTGGAATATAATGCATCGTTGTTCTACTGAGACTTTATAAAGCTCTGGTTAGGCCCCATTTGGAGTACTGTGTCCAGTTTTGGTCCCCACACCTCAGGAAGGACATACTGGCACTGGAACGTATCCAGCGGAGATTCACACGGATGATCCCTGGAATGGTAGGTCTAACATACGAGGAACGGCTGAGGATACTGGGATTGTATTCATTGTAGTTTAGAAGATTAAGGGGAGAATTAATAGAAACTTACAAGATAATACAAACCTTGGAAAGGGGTGACGCTAGGAAATGTTTTTCCGTTAGGTGAGGAGACTAGGACCCGTGGACACAGCCTTAAAATTAGAGGGGGTCAATTCAGAACAGAAATGCGGAGACATTTCTTCAGCCAGAGACCAAACAATGGGAGACAGTGACAGACCATCAGTTTCAGAAATACCGTTTTGTTCTTGAGAACAATTTAGCAGGATCCAAGGTGGGAGTGAAACCTTTTGTGGTGGAGAAGTCAAAGGAACACCAGAAAATTGAGGAGTTAAAAGACAAATTCGCAGGAAATTTTCCAGACTGTGTAATAACAAGATCTCACTGTCATAGGTTAAAGCAAGAAGCAAAAAAGTAAAGAGAAAGACAAAGGAGCGAAAGTTTAATTAGCTGGCCCGTTGTTTCATGTAGTAGTGCAGGAAAAACCTGAACAGGCAGAGGGTCAGGCAGAGGTGTTTAGTTCTGAAAGGCTAATGGCCTTACAACAGAAATTTACACAAAATAATGCATACTCAGAAAAGGAATCAGAATATATGGTAGAGCGTTAGCAACTTAAAGATAGAATCCTAAATGAAAATGGAGACCACGGTTGGTTAGTGCAGAGGGGAAATTGGCCAAAGTTAACCAGAATGTGTTAGCGGTTGCATACAGACAGGAAGTGTTACGGGTATCACATGAACTACCTGCACGTGGTCATCCAGGTATACCTGGAGGAGGTCACCTGGAAGACTCAGGCTTAGGTACAAAAGCATTTCTACTGGCCTAGAATTGAACAAGGACGTGTTTTTTTTTGCCGTATGTGTCACACATGCCGGATAGTAGGTAAGCCACAGGCAGGACTAAAACCAGAACCTTTGTTGCCAATTCCTGCTTTTGACAGACCTTTCACGTGGGTTATGATTAGTTGTGTAGGCCGTCTTTCTGAAATAAAAGTGGAAACCAATATTTGCTGACTATAATGGATGTATCTGTCAGATTACCAGAGGCAATTCCATTCCAGAGTGTTAAGGCAAAAAGCGTCGTGAAGGGGTTATAGCTTTCTTTACTCGGTATGGGCTATTCAGAGAGTTTCCGTCAGTCCAACGGAGTCATTTTTCCACTCGGTTGTTTAAGAAAATCATGGATAGCTTAGGCATACAGTACTTCAAATCAAGTGTGTCCCATCCTGACTTGCAGGGAGCCTTGGAAAGTTGGCATCAGACAATGTTAACAGCGTACTGTCAGGATTGGCCAAATGATTGGGATGAAGGTGTGTCAATAAATTGTTTGCATTAGTGATGCCCCAAACGAATCTATTCAGTTTACTCCATTTGAGTTAATAATCGGACTTGAAGTGACAGGTATTTTGTAATTAATTAAAGGGAAATTAACAGGACGGAAGTCGGATTATGCAACTGAGGTGAGGGAGAGATTAAACAGAGTACGTGAGTTAGCTAAACAACACCTGAAGAGGGCGGAACATAGAATGTAGCAAATGACAGGTAAAAACTATGACATTTTATTTTATTTTTTCCGTGGGGATGCCACCAGTGGTAGGGAATCCCTTCAAGGCCAGGTTTAGTGGCCGCTTCCAAATGGAGAGAAAAGTAGAGACAGATAAACTACCTGGTAAAAATGCTAGATATAAAAAAAGGCAGCAGGTATGTCATGTGAATACGTTGTAATCTTCTTAATATCGAGATAAGGAACTGGGGAAACAAGTGTTAGTTACTGCTCTGCAGATTGAGGTATTAAATACAGATGTCATAGAGTTTGTTGTGCCTCAAAATACATTAAATAACAAGGAAGTCCTTGAGGAGTGGGAGAGGATAAAGACCTGTCTGTTGCAAGAGCACTGAATCCAGTTGATTGTTCATTGCAGCAGTATGAGGACATTTGCAGAACCACGATGGTAGGACTTACGCTTTTGTGTATGGGGTGGAAGTAGGGAATGCTATTCTGATAATCAACACTCCTGCAGGCTTAATCCTCCCAAAGCCACCGAGGTCCAGAAGGAAGTGGATGTGATGCTCAACGAAGATGTCATTGAACCGAATCAGACCGAGTGGAGTACTCTGATTCTGTTTGTTCCCAAACTGGATGGGGCTCAGTGATTTTGTGTGGACTATCAGAAGGTCAAAGCTGAAACGAAACCAGACTCCTATCCAATATCAAGATTCGAAGACTGCATACGTAATGTTTGACAAGCCACACACATCACAAAGTTGGACTTACTGCATGGTTATTGGCAGGCAACTTTATCAGAGAAAGTGAAAGAATATTCTGCATTTGTAACCTTAAATGGGCTACATCAATTCAAAGTGATGCTCTTTGGAATGAATAATGCAACAGCCACATTCCAAAAACTCATGAACAGATTCGTGGCCAGATTAACAAATTGTGCAGAATATCAGTTAGATGCAGTGATCCTTAGCAAGTCATGGAAAGATCACATGTTACAGTTGGCAGAGCTCATTGAACGATTACAAAAAGGAAAACTGATAATAAACGAAACGAAAACAGAATTTGTGAAGGCAGAGGTGACGTTCTTGGTACATTACATTGGACATGGAAGGTTGATCTCATGGAACACAAAGACGAAGGGCTTTGAGATATTTCCACAAACATCCTCGATGAAAGAGGAGCTTAGATTTTTAGGACTCCACTGGCAGTTGTTCCAACTTTCAGCAGCGTCGTGGATTTACTAAAAAAGGACACAACATTTGGTGTATAGAACAATTCCAGCAGACATTTGAGAATTCAAAAGCAGCATTAACCACCGCACCAGTTTTAGCTACACTAAATGTTTTGAAAGCGTTTAAATTTGCGATTGTTGCTAGCGATATAGGGGTTGGAGATGTATTAATGCAGGAACATGAGAATGGAATGGAATGTCCAATTGCCTACCTGTAAAAAAAATCCGAACACCCACCGGAAAGAAAATGCTCCACTATTGAAAAAGGATTATTGAGTTGGGTACTGGTCTGACAATATGTGATTGTTTATGTGACAAACGGGTTGTCGGAGATGAATGTATAAAACTACAATTGTTTTGCCATTTCTGGAAGAGCTAAAGACTAAAATATGAGAATATTTCATTGGAGTCTGATATTACCCACTTTTCACTGCCAAAATATACATGTTGAGGGCCGCAATATTGTGATAGCGGATGTGTTATCACAGATTTAAACGAAAGCTTGCAGATAAGGTTTGACACATTCAAATGTTACATATGCGTGCAGAATTAATATGAAAGGTGTAAGTTAATTACTTTTGCATTTCGTAGTTTTGGGATTAAGAATTATAGGAAAAGAAATGAAGCCATCTTTTTATTCTGACGCTTCCTTTATTTTTCCTGCGTGGGGGGCGGAGGTGTTAAGCAGCTGAAAGCATGTCTGGTCACATTAAGACAGAACGGGTTTTGCTGAACATAATGTGCAGCCAGAGCTGACAGCTAATGGTCAGGCTTTTCCAAATGTTACAATTGGCTGGTAAATAGATACCTGAGTTTTGGTTGCTCTTTTGATAACAATTAGTTTAAATAATGCCCAGGATAATGGAAGACAATAGAATTTGAATATCATTGTTTTGACGAGTGGAAACCAATCAAATTATGAGAATTTCATGTACTATGGGGAGTATGTAAACCTCGCACTTTGAGCACGAGACAGAGAGGAATTGCTGTCGAGCCGGAGATGTAACTGGCCATCTCAAACACTCTCTATCAAAGATACTTTTTCATATAGGACCTAGAAAAAAGGAAGGTGACCCATAGATGTCAGCAGCTGGAAGAGTGAAGACAGCGGAGGAGATAGAGACTGTGTGGTCTTGAGATTAATTGAATATTATGTTTCATTCGTGGGTTGCAAGAACAGCATTTCTTTAAGAGTTGGAGTCAGATAGTCAGCATTTACGGAAAGAGGGTCTTGTATTTGTCAATAGTTGCTGTTAGTGATCACTATTAAACTTAAGAAACGAAATTGGTATTTTTTT
Organism: Hemiscyllium ocellatum; assembly: GCF_020745735.1. Taxonomy (NCBI): domain Eukaryota; kingdom Metazoa; phylum Chordata; class Chondrichthyes; order Orectolobiformes; family Hemiscylliidae; genus Hemiscyllium; species Hemiscyllium ocellatum. The sequence goes on from NC_083446.1 coordinate 29,859,745, forward strand.
TAAATAGTGGAATGTCACTCGGATGTTAACAAAGTACACGGAAAAGTAAGCTTTTTCTTGGTGGTTGCTTTATATAACAGAGGGATTCGAACTCCACGTCGTAAATGTCCATTCACAGCAACCCCATTTCCTTGGACGTGTTCCACATCCCTCGAGTCCTTTCCTATTCATATATTTGTCCGAATACCTTTTTAATGTTGTTGATGTACCCGTTCCCCCCAAACGCATCTGCGAGCAGCTCTATACATCTGCGTACCAGTCTCTGTGTAAAAACGTTGACCCTCAGGTTCCCTTTTCTCCTTCCATCTAACCATAAACTAATGCCCTCTCGTCTTTGATTCTCGAAACCTTGGAAAAAGACTGAGAGCATTCACCATATCCACGCCCCTCATGACCTTATATAACTTTATCAGTTCCCCATTCAGTCTCCTACGATCTGAAGAATACCGAGAATATCCAAACTCTCCCTTTAACTCAGACGATTGGATTGAGGCAATATCCTTGTAAATTTCTTCTGCATTCTTTCTCGTTTAATAACATCCCTCCTATAACAAAATGACAAAAACTGAACACAATACTTCAAGTGCGGTCTCGCCAATGCTTGTATGTCTGCAACATAACGTCCCAACTTCTATACTCAGTGCCCTGACTGATGAAGACCAGTATTCCAAAAGCCTTCAGTCTACCTGAAAGTGACTCCAATTTCAGAGAATCGTGAATCTGAACTTCAAAGTCTCTCTGCCCACTATGTCTTTAAGACCCTAGCATTCACCATAAAACACCTACCGTGATTTGACTTTCCAAAATGCAAGACCTCACACCTATTAACCTCCATTTGCCATTTCTCGGTCCACTTCCCCAGTTGTTCAGCGTTTGCTACATTTTTTGATAACCTTCCTCACTGTCCACGATACGGAATATTTTCGTGTCATCTGCAAGTTTAATCATCATGTTTATTACAATCTCATTCCAATCATTGGTAAGAGATAACAAACAGTAATGAGCCCAGCACTAATCCCTGAGATTCTCCACTAGTTCACTAATATCTTCAGGTAATGAAAATACCATCCTTTACCTGGTCTGACCTCCATGTGACTCCAGGCCCACAACAATGTGCTTGACCCTTATCTGCCCTGTGGGCAATTAAGATGGGCAATAAATGCTGCCTGTCCAGCAATGCCCTCATCCAGAGAATTAATAAAAAAAACTACAGGCCTCCAGTCCTACAAGCAGCCTTCCAGTAATAATCTCTCCTTCCTAACATTTGTGTATTCAGTTTGCCTGATCCGCCTGCATTCTATGCGATCGAATCTTCCAGCGCAGCCTATCATATGGAACCTATCAAAGACCTTACTGAAGTCTTTACAGACTACATCTACTGCTTTCTATGTCGACTGATTCAAGAACCTAAATAAAACCATCTTCCTATAATTATGAATCCTTTCCGAGAGAGTATTTGAGGCAAACTCTGCAGATTTGATCTCCTTTGTAAGAAATAATCTCTTTCCTACGGACACAGATGTTTGCATCACGAAATGAGAGGGAAGAAACTGAGTGTATTATCTGTACATCTATGAGAGAATAGAGATGGTTGCACTGAAACTTGAGGATTGGATGCAATGACTTATTTCCAGAAGAGACATTCTTAGGGTGAGAAATTCCATACTTTACCCTGGTTTGATCGATTTGATTTATGGTCATGTGTACATCAGTACAGGGTAACACTTTATTTAAGAGCAGTGGCAGAAGACCATAGTGAGCATGGCCAGACAGAGCATAGAGGAAAAATAGACTTGTACAGAATAAGGCATACAGGTTACACTGCACAGGAAGTGCACTATCCAAGATCAACATGAACAAGATCAGCATTATTCAGCAGAGTTCATTATTCAGTTTAATATGGCTTTCCTAATTGTTTCTAAGCCTTAATTAACTCTCCCCACGTTAATAAGCAGTCAGTGTATGACCCTGCACTGAACTTCAGGTTATTCACAATCCTCAACAGCAGCCAGAATATCTTCCTTCTAAAACAGGTAGCTTTTCACACCAGCTCCGTCCGACATAGAGAACACCAGGCTCTTTCTTCGGAGATGGATGGTGCCTTCTTGAGACTTCACACAAGACAAATGGCTTCCCTCCTCATCACTAGAAAACCACGTTAAAGACCCACGTGTATATCATGAGCAACGGAGCCACCTGGAACATCGTGGAGCAGTCTGCGTGTGCAGCATCTGCTCCACTTGGTCATCATGTTAGAGCATCAATAAGGAGACAGTGAGGACAGCAGATGCTGGAAGTCAGAGACGGGAGTGTGGTGCTGGAAAATCACAGCAGGTCAGGCAGCATCCGAGAGGCAGGGGAATCGATGTTTTGGGAATACGCTTTTCATCAGGAATCAGCATTGATTACCTCATTATGTCCCTGTGTAAGAGCGTTGAGGGGCTGAGTGGTCTCCTGCTGCTGTCCCTTTGTAAGTAACACATGGAGCAAGATGGCCTCCTCCTGTTCCTGTGTCATTGACACAAGTGGTTGAATGGCTTCTTCCTTGTCCGATTGGACAGGGCCACGGGTCTGATTGGGTTACCCCTGTTTCCTGTATGGCAATTCGATGTGCTGATTAGTGTGATGATGCTGCAGCTTTAAGACATTATATTGTCCTCGTTTCTTTTAAGAAACAGATTAAATGATCGTTACCAAGATGGTAAGTTCAGGCAACTGAGTGAGCAGCGAGGGAGGCCTTGCGTTTATTTTAATGCAGCCTGAATGGGTGTGGTCAGCTCTCACAAATTAAGATCTCTGGGTTTTGGTTTCTCTGTAACATCAGGTACTATTGCGGTCTCCACAGAGTTGTAAGCTTCAGTGACCATCTCCTGGCTGCTACTGTCTCTGACCTTTTTTAATGGATGATGATTTTTCCCTCCTGGAGAACTGTATGTGAGAATTTGATTTTTTTGCCAAGTGGCTGTGTTTATGGGATCTGACTACATTGGTACAGTTAATTAGTAATAGGATTGTATCTACTATTCTGTTCTCCTTTTGGGCTTTTCGAGCTTAGCCTCCCTGGATGTGTACGGGAAGAGATTATTTTCCATTCTCTCTTTCTGTGCAAGGTAAAGTATTTTGGTAAACTGGGTGGATGAGGGCCCTCCTGGACTTTTGATTTGGCACAGCATAATCATGGAATATATTCCCCTTGACTTCCTTACAAACGTGGTGCACCAAAAAAAAACGAACTATTTTATAAAATCTGGCATCCCTTCTTGAATTACACAGATACAGATATTTCGGACATTCTATCAAGGGCTTTTATGCGATTGAGACAACGACCCTGACTGGCCCGGGCCCATTGGGAGTGGAATCCCGCACAAATACGGGTTTTGTTACGATCTGAAGCTAACGTATTCTGAGCATGTGTTTTACTACTCAATTTCTGAGCTATCCATCTGTTATTATTTTCCTGAGTAAAGTAAGAAATTTAGTCGTAATCTCATAATTTTTAGGTTAGATTAGTAGTGAGTTGAGTTTTGACTTCTTTTTTCCTTTCCGATATCTCTTCATTTGTTTGAGAGATTTTGGCTATTATTTATTTAAGATTTAATTGTATATCAATGTTTATACTTTTTTTATTTATTTGTAAGCTTGTAAAAGTATGTTGAATTTTCGAATAAATATCTATATAAAAAAGTTTTTGCATAGTGTTGTTATTCTGATTTCCTCTTTCTTTGATTATATTTAACGATAGTGTTCAAATAAACTGTTTTGCTTAACATCAAGTAGTTTCATTAATCACCTTATATCTGAAACAGTTGTTATATCTGCCTTTAGAATAACATAATGTTTGGAATTAAACTACCACCTCAAAATATTGTGAAGGGGCTCTGGCCTGGTCCCTAAAACTGGACTCCTTGCTTCCTGTGTAATAAGCAGGAGGGTCTGAATGGGCTATCCCTCTTCTCGTTCAGTAGATTCAATGGGCTGAATGGCTTCCTCATATTCCTGTGAGCTTGAGATGCTGAATGAGTTCCTCTGATTCCATTGGGATTAAGCCGCATCTCGCAGTACTGTTACAATAATGCTCCATGTACTTTCACAATATATTGTCCAGGTCTTTCTGCACATGGACACAGACTGCTTCAGGAGCTGACGGGGGTACACGTTGTTTTGAACATTGAATAATCTTCAAGAAACATCCCCTCTTCTGACCGTATGCTGGGGGAATGACATTGATGAAGCAGCTGAAGATGTTTGTGAAGTGGAAGCTAACCTGAAGATCTCCCACAGAGATGTCCCAGGACTGAGATAATGGAATTCCACACACCACAAAAACCATTTTCCTGTGATTGACTCCAATCAATGGGGTGTTTACGCTTTTTCCTAAATAAATCCAACTTTGTTTAATTCCTTGACGTCATCATCAGATAAGCACTGCTTTGATACCAGCCACTGTTATCTGAAACTTTGTGTTCATATCATATGTTCATATGTTCATAGCAACAGGTCATTGTATAGGAGCAGGGAGTGCTTATTTCAAACAGAGTGTATTGAAAGTCAGCAATTTGCGTTTCCATCATGTTAGGAGAGCTAGATGACAAAGTATGTATAGAAGGGGCAGATGGATTTGAACTGACAGAGTGTCAAGTGCAATGAAGGTTGGGACATCGAAGAGGATTTCAGACCGAGGTCAGGTCAGCCATGATATTAGTGTAGGGCAAGGCAGACTTGAGGGGGATCAGCGTCGTACCCCTGTTTCTGATGTTCTCACATTCTATTATTGGAAGGTTACTGGGTGTTATTCGCCTGGAAGGTTGGTTATTGAATGTTGCAGTCAGCAATGTGAACCATGTCTGGGTGAGTTATGGGGGCTGTGTTCACACTTTACCTGGGTCTACAACATGACCAACAAATGAAGCACAAGTTGCAGAGAGGGGAAGCTCTGTAAAGAGAGATGAGCGGCCTCTTTCATACCCGGCCTGTGTTTTCAAATTATACTTCCCAAATCACCTCAAACTGTGTGTGACAATTTTGAGCGGCTTCCCTGTTTCTGTGCACCAGTGATAGCAGGAACTGACCTCCAACTGCTCCTGTCTAGCAGGTTTGAGGGGCTGAATGGAACATAGAAACATGGGACTGAAGAGCAGGAGTGGGGGTCATTAGACACTTTGATCCTTCTCCACCAGGCACTAAGATTGTAGCATATCAGGTTGTGGTCTCAGCCCCACTCTCCTGTCTATATTCTATTATCCGTGACGCAATTCCCTGTCAAGTGCTTAACAAACTCAGCCTAGAATCAATGTGAACATAGAGGTATGATATACTTCTATTGAAGTGAATTCTGACTTGGAAGGTCGTTTCAGAATTTCTCCTCATCCCTCTTATAGAATCAGAGAGCTATGCAGTATGGAAACAGACCCTTTAGTCCAATTTGTGCACGCAGATCAGATAACCAAATGTGATCTAGTCCCATTTGCCAGCATATACCTTGTCCTTCTGACACTTCTTAAATGTACAATTGTATCGCCTTCTCCAGTTCCTCTGCCAACACTTTCTGTACACATATCACTCTCTGCGTGAAACATTTGCCCCTAAGGTCTCTTCTAAATTATTCCCCTCTCGCCTTCTACCTATGCCCTCTTGTTTTGGACTCCTTATCCTGGAAAACAGACTGTGACTATTCAGACTATTCATGCATACTTCTTTCTTTTAGCCTGCACATATTGCAGTGAGGAGAAACACTGAGGGAGAGAGAGTGTAGTATAGGCCACTTCTTCCTGGGCAGAGCTCATTTTCTTCCTCTCTGAGTTGAGTCACACAATAATATCATCCTCGCCCAAACTGGACCATATGAGGTTTCTTTAAACATTGTCCAAACTATTTCTACATCACATTCCATGCTCCTTACTGCTGTTTTTCCCTTAGCAGAAAATAATCAATTTGAAATGTATTTATATTTGACTGCGTTATTTAAAAACGTTTAAATATTTATGCATTCAGAGGACCTGTGTTAAAACAAAGGCATCTTATTTTTTAACAAATGGAGAAATTGCTGCAAAAACTCAGCAGGGCTGAGAGCATCCAGATGCCTTTCAAATGTTGTAATTGGACCAGCTCCACCATTCCATCTGAAAGCTCATTCCTCTGCGTGAAATGGTGCCACTTAGGCTTCTTCCAAATATTTCCCCTCTCACTTTCTACCAATGGCCTCTACGTTTGGATGCCCCTACCCTGGGAAGAAATCTTGACTACTCACCCTATCCATGGCTGCTATGATTTTATAAACCTCTTCTGCTGCGAATTGTGATTCCAACCAATACAAAACACTGTGCTTTCAGTCTTTCCTGGGCCTAAATTCGGAAATTCCTTATACCTCTTCCTTCTCCAACAAAACATAATTCCAATAGCATTTTCATCAGTTTGTCTAGACATGTTATGAAGCATCTCTGTGGGATTAGTAGCTGAAACATTGTGCCCGGAGATAGTGACACTACCACCGCTCAGCAGTACACCCTAAAGCTGTGACATGAGTCTGCTGTATGTTTGTTTATGAGCCTGTTGTGACATGCTGTGACACAGCTCCACAACAGACAGGATTTGAATCCAGACCGTTTGGTCCAGAGCTAGGGACACTACCACAGAAGTTTAGGATTTGGAATCAAATCCAAGGTTCTGGCTCAGAGGCACGGGTACTACACATGCCACACGATCTAAACTATGCCCATACATTGGGTCACGGTTTACATACCAGCTTTTAGCTCGGTATGGGATTTCTTAAAATCTGGTTAACATTACTGAACTACACAAAATGTTTTTCATTGTTAAACAAATGCAAGGTATTTGTCTCAATTGTCAGATATTGAGTTCACGTATTGTGCCAACGAGATAAACCATGAACATCGTTAACTGCTATGATCTGCAGTCTGCAATATTAGGGAAATAAATCCTGCAGACATACACTGTACAATGAAGCGTCTCAAATAGATATTTATTACTAAACACCAAAGACAAAGAAAGACCATAATTTCTGGCCCCAAAACACCGATCAGTATTAGTCACCAATAACGTGTGTGACTGACATCTTCCTAAAACCATGAAATGACACCAGGCCGCTGATTACTGTTCAGCCTCTCCCGCCCCACTGACTGTGTCTGCAATCTGTCCCTCCTCCCCCAAAGCACACAAGGCAAACCAAGCTCAGGGTCGTTGTGAAAATCAAGGCCAGAGTGTGCAGGCCTCCTGGAGAGGGTGAGGGTATTTTAAAATTGAAGAGGGAGAGTGAGGAGGCAATAATATCACACACTGGGTTGAGGAGTGGCAGATGGAGTTTAATTTGTATTAATGTGAGGTATTCGATTTGGCAAATCAAACAAGAGCCGGACCAATACAATTAGAAGTACGGCCTTTGGCAGTGTTGTAGAACAGAGACATAGGCTGTCAGGTAAAGTTCTGTAAAATTTACATCTAATATAGATAGTGTGGTTAAGATGGTGTTTAGCACACTTTTCTCATCGGTCAGACATTTGAATATCGAAATTTGGACGTCAATGTTAAGGTTGTACAGGACATTGGTAAGGACTATTCTGGAATATTGTGTCCAGTCTAATCATCCTGCAAGCTCATTCTATAGTCACACCACCCTTTATGTAAAAATGTTGCTCCTGAGGTCACATGTAAAATTTCCCAACTCGCTTTAAAACTATGCCCTCTAGTTTTGGTCTCCCTTACCGTTAGAAAATGCCTTCGCTATTCACGTTCATATTATTGACCTAGATATTGTTAAGCTGGAGAGGGTTCAGAAGAGATTAACCTGGATGTTGCTGGGAATGGAGGGATGGAGCTATACGGAGAGGCTGGATAGGCTGGGACTTTTTTCACTGGAGAGTACGAGATTGAGGGGTTGACATTACGGAGGTTTATATAACCTTGAGGGGTACATAAAAGTTCAAGGGCCAATGTCTTTTCCTTAGAGAGGGGGATACAAAACTGCGGGATATTTTAAAGTCAGAGGAGAAAGTATTACAAAAGCCATGAGAGGGTATTAGAAGCTGGCTTGTGTGTGGAATGAACTTCCAGAGGAAGTGGTGGAAGTGTGTGCATTTACAAATTTAAAGGATATTTACATCAGTACATGGATAAGGCATCTGTTTGGATGGTGCTGTGAGCAGCTATCCTATCACTCACACTCTCTGAATGAATCCCTGTTGATTTTCACCTTCTGCAAATGCCTGTGCAGTGGCGTGTTGAGGTCAGAAGAGGGTGGAATTGCATCACTTTAAACACCACAGAAACTGCCAGGCCTGCCCCACATAGTGACACACGGATACACACACAGCAGTTGTTAGGACACGGCATTGAGCTCATCTGGTAACTTGACCTTAACACCAAAATAAGCCCAATTTGCCTCATAAACTGTTAAAGTATGAGTAACAGGAAACTACAAAATTCCTCTGTTAATAAGAAATGAATGGCAATAAAAAAAACAGGCTGTGCCGCTATAAAGGAGGTGCAGGAGCAGAGGGTCCGGGGTGTAAATGAGCGTAGACTGTTGAAGATATAAGGACAAGTGAAGACAGCATTACCTATCACAGATTAGTTTCAGTATCCGAGATGTTTACAGGAAGGGGTGTAGGAGGGAATCTCCGTGCTCCCTTCCTGGGAGGTGGTGGTGACAATGTGTTGTGAGCCCACCCTCCGGCCCACCAAGATTGTGGGGATACTATTTGTACCGGCACGACACAAAACGGAGATGGCATCAGGGCCACGGCTTCTAAGTTGTGCCAGAGGGAAACAGCTGCCCGTGGGTTTAAAGTGACAATTGCCCTTCATAGAACATTGCTCCTTACTCGGTTGGTGGACGTGGATGATTCAAAGGTGTCCCAGTCCTCTCCGGCACATACCAAGGTCCTCTCCACATGGCGCGGGGAGGGGGTAAGGGAACGGATATCCGGAAGTCCACCACCCGGCTTGGCGCTTTCTGTCCTCTTCCAGGCTGTTTCCCCTTGAATGGGAGAAGCGGAGGGAAGGGTGGGAGGGAGGGTGGGAGTGGGTGGCCCTGCTGTTAGTGTTGATGGAGTGGGAGACGTGTGAGGTGTCTGGAGGGAGTCAGTCTACAGTGTTGTATCCATGCAGTGTTATTGGTGTGGGGGTAAAGTGGAGCGAGAGAGAGAGAGAGAGAGAGAGAATGAGAAAGAGAGTGAGGGAAGGTGCTGCAGGCATTACCGATAGTGGTGGAGCAAGAGCCTTGTTCGGGAGTTGGTGCTAGAATAGATATACAGTGAGTTTGAGGGAGCAGAGAGAATACAGTGACCCTTACCTTGACAGAGCGGGGAAGGTTATTGATGCTTGTCCTGTATTGCTGGATATTTCTTCAGACTGCAGATATTGCACTGAGCAGGGTGGTGAACTCATACCATGCTCGGTTGGTCTGGTGGTGTGGCCCCCTCTGGGAAGAGAATGGTCTCCCTCTATACTAGACCATCCACCAGGACCTCCGTGCCCCTGTCGACAAACCGTGTTGTAATTGCCCGTTATCCACAATGCTCGGGATAAACTGTGCTGGGCAGTTCCAAACACAGAAAGCTCGAACATGTGCCCATTGGCTTGTTAAAGATGGCACCCGGGCGATGGTGAGTACCTCAAGCCATGATGGGTAGGAGAATGGGGCTGGCATTGAATGAGAGGGACACCATGGGATGGGGCAGGTAGTTAATGAGGTGAGTTCGATAAGATAGCACCAGGAAACGAGCTCGTCCTAGTGTGGACGATCCCTCTGTCACAGTCAATGAAACTGGCATTGAGGCAAATTATTGTTAGAATCAGCCCAGTGAGTCATAGATTCTCTTGAAACTACTCCCATTTACAAATCTGTAGAACAAATGCTCATTCAAAACTCTCCATCATTTCCACCTGACACCAATTTTCCTTTTTCCATCTTTCCAGGAAAGACAGACCCACGTAACAGGATGCCATTGAAGCGTCTACATTTCAGCCTTTTGAAACCTGGGAACACATCCTTACATGACACTGTCTCTCAGACTCCCCCTCTCTGTCTATACCCTAAACCCCTCCCATATGGTGACATTTAAACTTATTCCCCCGCCATCTCTCTCTGGCAGTGATATTTACACCCACAGCACACCCTTGTCATGGCACAGTGGAGATATGGGGCTGGAAATGGATGGGAGCAGTACATCCTGTCACTTCCAGCATGGGCTGCAATGTTCCCCACACTAGGCAGTGATCTAACACAGTGTTGCTGAGCAATGCACTGGGGGGATGTACACAGAGCTACATGTTGGGAGGGTAACTGCTCTAGGATTACAGATCAATGCACTGGGGTGGTGTACGCAGTCCTACATGCTGGGAGGGTAACTGCTCCTGGTTTACAGGTCAATGCACTGGGTTGGTGTACACAGTCCTACATGCTGGGAGGGTAACTGTTCCTGGTTTACAGATCAATGCACTGGGGTGGTGTACACAGTCCTACATGCTGGGAGGGTAACTGCTCCAGGATTACAGATCAATGCACTGGGGTGGTGTACGCAGTCCTACATGCTGGGAGGGTAACTGCTCCTGGTTTACATATTAATTCACGGGTGATCACTGCACAGGTCGCTGTGCTGGTCAGACTATCTAGTAGAGGCTTATAGATAATGCAATGAAGTAGTCTGTGCAGCTCCCCTCCTGGACGGTTATGTACCTGTGCACATTACATCATGTTTGTGGGAGATATAGGGGTGAAGGGTGATGGACAGGTCAAGGAGCTCCCCGGAAAATTCTGTCCCAGACATTCTAAAACTGACATTTCTCGGAAAGTTCTGTCCCCAACATTCTATAGCTGCCATTTCCTGGAACGTTCTGTCCCCAACATTCTATAACTGATATTCCCCGGAACTTCTGTCCCTGACATTGTGATCGGCCGGAATTGAACAAACGACAAGATCCCGAGGGAAGAGATCCAGTCACAGGGAGAAGGAGACATTGTTCCAAAGCCCCTCAGGCAGTTCAAGAGGTGAATACGTTTTCCCTGCGTTCACATTTCTTCACGACACAGGAGCGACCAACATTTAGACCAAAATATAGAAATTCCCAAACTCCATTTGTCTTCAGGAAACTGGGAGAGAATCCTTCAGGACAGCAACGTTTCCACTCTCCGTATTAGGAACTGGGAAGGAGTGACGTGTGTCTGCTCTCGAGTGATCGAATGTGTGGGAATGTTCTAGAAACCATCTGTCCATATGGATGTGTCTCTGTGTGTTTGGGGAGGGGGGTTTCTTGTGGTTGATGTCACATTTTTGTCAGTAATTCCGATCTTCCCATTTGTTATTCCAGCTACAATTATTTTAATAAATTCTTGAATACAGGGACACATTTCAAAATCTCTCTGGGTCCCCGATCAAACGGGTCCCTTTGCCTCCAGGCTGATGGATAATGGGTTTATTTTCCTTCCTCTCAGTTAACGTAGTGACCATCTACGTCCTGCTTTACAAAGATTGTGGATTGTCTCCATGTGTCAGACGTTACCTGGGGGCCATGGCAGCGGCGGATCTCCTGGTCATTATCCTCGACCTGATACTGAGACACATTCCCATTTTTTATCGGGACCAGTTTTATTTCCTGAGGGTCTCCGTCCCTGTGTGTAATATCCACGCCGTCCTGCTTTATGCAGCCACTGACTGCTCTGTCTGGTTCACCGTCACTTTCACCTTTGATCGGTTTGTGGCAATTTGTTGCCAGAAGCTGAAAAGTAAATATTGCAGTGAGAAAACGGCGGCTGTGGTTCTGGGAGCAGTGACTGTGCTGAGCTGTTTTAAGAACATTTTCTGGTATTTTATGCTCACGGCTCGGTATTTGCTGTGGAACGCCCCCTGGTTTTGTGATGTAACACTCGCTGTTGCATATTCCAGTATCTGGGGCACAATCGAGTTCCTCCACCACATTCTAACCCCGGGTGTCCCATTTCTTCTGATTCTGCTGCTCAATGCTCTCACCGTCAGACACATTTTAGTGACCAGCAGAGCCCGCAGGAGACTCCGTGCTCACACCAATGGGGACGCTCAGTCTGACACAGAAATGAGAAACCGAAAAAAAATCCATCATTTTACTGTTTGTGATCTCGGCTAATTTCATCCTGTTATGGTCAGCGTTAATGCTGTACTCTATATGGAACCGGATGATTGCTATTGTGGATACCCATGTGTATCTCGGTTACTTTGTGCAGGAATTGGGCTTCATGCTGCAGCTCCTCAGTTGCTGCACAAACACTGCGATTTATGCTGTGACCCAGACTAAGTTCAGGCAGCAGCTGAAGAATGTGCTGAAATGTCCCTTCACCCAAATTCATCTATCAATCAAATTTCTTCATTAATCAATCCATCCGGGATTTTCTCATTTCAGTTCGGTGTTTCAGCGATGGAGCAGCCTGTCGCTATGGTAACAGACTGAGGGTAGCGCTGGTTTGTCCATCCGTAGCCCAAAAGGGGGTTACAGGGAATCACTTCAGTGTTTCTCACAACTCAGGGGCCAATGAGAAAAGGCACCATCCCACTGACTGTATCCATCACTTCCATTTGTAACCAATAAAAATGTTGATTAAAGCGTGCCGAGCAGCAGAGGGAACGTTGTTGTGTGTCTTTGTATTGGAGAAGCTGAGCTGGAGAGAGACAGGTTCAGCCCCAAGTCCTGGTCCTCAGGGAAGGGGAGGGCACCGCGCCCTGAGCTCAGGTGTTAGACGGGTTTGAGGGGAGAGGGGTGGTGTTGGACGGTATTAGGATAGGGTGCAGTCTGGGACGGGAATGGGGCGGGTGTAGTGTTCGACTGTGTTCGGGGAAGGGGGCGGTGTTGGACATGTTGCGGGAGTGGGAGGTGTTGGACGGCGTTGGTAAGGCGGCGGTGTTGGACGGGGTTGGGAGGGGGCGATGTTGGTCGGTATTGGGGAGGGGACTGTGTTGGATGGGGTTGGGGAGGGAGCGGTGTTGGATGGGGCTGTGGGGGAGACGGTATTGGACAGTGTTTGGGTGGACAGGGCGGTATTGGACAGGGCTGGGGAGGGGGCGGTGTTGGACAGGGTTGGGGCAGGGGCGGTGTTGGATGGGGATGTGGAATTGGGAGGTGTTGGATGGGTTTCGGAATTTTGGCAGCGTTGGAGGAGGGAGCTGTGTTGGACGGGGTTGTGGGAGGGGGCGGCGTTGGACGGGATTGGGGCGGTGTTGGACGGGGTTTGGGGAAGGGGCAGTTTTGACTGGGGTTGTTAGGAGGGGCGGTGTGTGGAGCGGGTTGCGGAGGGGGCGGTGCCGGTCTGTGTTGAGGGAGGGGGCGCTGCTGGAAGGAGTTGGGGGAGGGGGCGGTGTTGGATGGGGTGGGGGCGGGGGCCGTGTTGGACGGGGTTGTGGAGGGGGTGGTGTTGGGCGTGGTTTTGGGAAGGGGCCATGTTGGACGGGGTTGGGGAAGGGGGTTGTGTTTGTTGGGGCTGGGGGAAAGGGGGTGGAATTGGACGTTGCTGCGGGAGGGGCGGTGTTGGGTGAGGCTGGAGTGGGGGCGTTGTTGGACGGGGCTGGGGAGGGGGCGGTGTTGGATGGGGCTGGGAGGTGGTGTCGGAAAGGGTTTGTGGGAGGTAGTGGCGTTGGACTGGGTTCGGGGAGTGGGCGTTGTCGGACTGGATTGCAGGAGGGACGGATGTTTGTCGTGCGAGGGGAGGGGCGGTGTTGGACATTGTAGGGGAGGGTGCAGTGTTCGAAGCTGTTTCTGGAGGGACTGGTGATGGACGGGTTTGGGGTAGTGGGTGGTGTATGACGGGGTTGGGGGGGAGGTAGCGATGTTACTGCGTCATAATCAGCCTGACAGCTCACACTTACTGCGTCGCTGTCACCCTGTCCCCCAAGCAATTACTGCGTCACAATCAGCCTGACTCCCTCACACTTACTGCGTCACTATCATCCTGACTCCCTCACACTTACTGCGTGACTGCCACCCTGACCAACTCACACCTACTGCTTCACTTCCACCCTGACCCCATCGTTATACTGTCTCACTACCAGCCTCTGCCTCTCACACTTACTGCATCACTATCACTGTGACAACCTCACAGCTGCTGCTCACTGTCACCGTGACACCCTAACACTTACTGGGTCAATACCAGCTTGACCCCCTCACATTTGCTACGTCACTGTCACCCTGATCCCCTCACACTTACTGCGCCACTGTCACCGTGACACTCTCACCGTTACTGTGTCACTGTCACGCAGAACCCTACACACTAATTGCGTCACTGTCACCGTGACACCTTCACAGTTACTCCGTCACTGTCACCTTTACCCCCACACAATTAATCTGTCACTATCACCTTGATCCCTCTTTACTATCAGCCTGACTCTCTTACATTGCTGCGTCACTATGAGCCAGACCCTCTCACAATAACAACGTCAATATAGACTGACCCCTCACACTTACAGCGTCATTGTCAACTTGACCCCCTCACACTTACTGCGACACTATAGACTGACGTCACTGTCATCCTGACACCCACACAATAATTGTTTCACTGTCACCGTTACCCCCTCACACTTACTGCGTGACTGTCAGCCTGACCACATCGTAATTATTGTGTCACTACCAGCCTCTCCCCCTCACACCTTATGCATCACAATCACGCTGACCCCCTCAAACTTACTGCGTCACTGTCACCATGACCCCCATACACTTACTGCATTACTGTCACTCTGATCCCCTCACGCTTGCTGTGTCACTAACACCCTGAACCCCTTACACTTACTTCGTTGCTGTCACACTAACCCCCTCACACTTACTTCGTTACTATCATCCTGAACCCCTCACACTTACTGTACCACAGTCACCCTGACCCCCTCACACTTAGTGCATCACTACCACCCTGATGCCCTCACACAGCTTCACTACGAGCTGGACACACTCACTTCTGCTGTGTCACTGACAGTCTGAGCCCCTCACACTTACTGCATAACTACCAGCCTCTGCCCCTCACAGTTCCTGCTTCACTATCACCCTGACACCATCACAATGACTGCGTCACTATCATCCTGACTGTCTCTCAATTATTGCATCATTATCAGCCTGATCCCTCACAGTTATTGCGTCACCATCACCCTTACTCCTCGCATTTGCTGCGTCATTATCATCCTGACCCCTCACACTTCCTGTGACTCTAGCACCCTGACCCCGTCACACTCACTGTGTCACTATCATCCGGACCCCTCACACTTAAAGCGTCACTAATACCTGGACCCCGTCACACTTACTGTGTCTCTGTCACCCTGACCCCCCTCAAAGTTACTGCGTCACAGTCACACCGACCGCCTCACACTGACTGCGACACTATCATCCAGACTCCCTCAAAATACTACATCATTGTCACTCTTACATACTCACAGTGACTGCGTCACTATCACCCTAAAACCCCCAAAGTTACTGCGTCAGTATCAGCTTATCACCTAACATTCACTGTGTCACTATCACCCTGACCCCCTCACAATAACTGCATCGCTATCAACTTGGTACAATCACATTTACTGCGTCATGAACAGCCTGACCCCTTCACACTAACTGCTTCACAATCAGCCTGACCCCCTCACATTTACTGTGTCACTACCACCCTGACTCCCTCACACTTACTCCGTGACTGACACCCTGACCAACTCACACTTACTGCGACACTGCCACCCTGACCCCATCGTATTTACTGTCTCACTACTAGCCTCTCCCTCTCACACTTACTACGTCACTTTCACCGTGTTAACCTCACAGGTACTAAGTCACTGTCACCCTGATCCCCACACCCTAACTGTGTTACTGTCACTGTCACCGTGACACCCTCACACTTACTGAGTCACTACCAGCCTGAACCCCTCACACTAACTGCGTCACTTTCACCGTGACAACCTCACAGTTACTGAGTCACTGTCACCCTGAACTCCAACACTAACGGCGTCACTGTCACCGTGTCACCCTCATGCTTACTGAGTCACTACCAGCCTGGCCCCTCACACTTACTGCATCGCTACCACACTGACCCCCTCACACTTATTGCGTCACTAACACCATAACCGCTCACACTTACTGTGTCACTGTCATCCTGACCCCTCACATTTACTGTGACACGAACACCCTGACCCCGTCTCACTTAACGTGTCACTCTCATCCTGACACCTCTCATTTACTGCGTCACTAACACCCTGACCCCGTCACACTTACTGTGTCACTTTCATCCTGACCCCCTCAAAGTTACTGCGTCATGTCACACTGACCCCCTCACACTTACTGCATCATGCAATAACTGTGAGGGATCAGGCTGATAATGATGCGTCAGTATCAGCCTGTCCCCCTCACATTTACTGTGTCACTATCACCCTGACTCCCTCACAATTACTACGTCACTGTCACCCTTACACACCCACACTGATTGCGTCACTATCAACTTGACTCCCTCGCACTTACTGCGTGACTGTCACCCTGAACAACTCACACCGTGTCACTGCCACCTTGACCCCATCGTACTTACTATCTCACTACCAGCCTCTCCCTCTCACACTTACGGCGTCACTATTACCGCGACAACCTCACAACTACTGAGTCACTGTCACCCAGACCTCCACGCACTAACTGTGTCACTGTCACCGTGACACCCTCACACTTACTGCGTCAATACTAGCCTGACCCCCTCACACTTGCTGCGTCACTGTCACCTGCTCCCCTCAAACTTACTGCGTCACTGTCACCGTGACACCCTCACAGTTACTGTGTCATTGTCACCCTGACCCCCACACAATAAATCTGTCACTATCATCTTGATCCGTCTTCACTATCAGCCGGACACCCTTACATTGCTGCGTCACTATGAGCCTGTCCCCCTCACAATAACCACGTCACTGTCTCCGAAACCCCCTCACATCTACTGCATCACTGTCACCTTGACCCCTCACAATGATTCCGCCACAATCACCCTGACCTGCTCACACTTACTGGGTCATTATGAGCCGGTCCCCCTCACACTTCGTGCGTCACTGTCACCCTGACCCCCTCACACTTACTGCGTTACTACCAGCCTCTCCCCCTCACACTAATTGCGTCACTGACACTCTGACCCCTCACATTTAGGTCTCTCACTATCACCCTGAGCCCCTCACACTGACTGCGTCACTGACAGCCTGACCCCCTCACACTTACTGCATCACTGTCACCCTGACCCCTCACATTTAGTCTGCCATTACCACCCTGACACCCTTACATTACTCCGTCACTGACAGCCTGACCTCCTCATACTTGCTGCGTCATTGTCACCCTGACACCCTCACACTTACTGCGTCACTATCACCCTGATACATCACATTATCAGCCCGATCCCTTAGAGTTACTGCGTCACTTTCACCCTGATACATCACATTATCAGCCCGATCCCTTAGAGTTACTGCGTCACTTTCACCCTGAGCCCCTCACATTTACTGCTTCACTGTCACCCTGACTTCTCACACTTACTGTGTCACTATCACCCTGCCCACTCACATTTACTGCGGCACTATCACCCTGACCCCGTCACACTTACTGTGTCACTATCATCCTGTTCCCTCACACTTACTGTGTCACTGTCACCCTGACCCCCTCAAAGTTACTGCATCACAGTCACACCACCACCCTCACACTTACTGCGTCACTATCACTCAGACTACCTCACAATTACTACGTCCATATCCCCTTACAAACCTACACTGACTGCGTCACTATCACTGTAAAACGCCAACACTTACTGCGTCAGTATCAGCCTGACCCCCTCACATTCACTGTGTCACTATCACACGCACACGCTCACAATCATTGCAACGCTCTCACCCTGCCACAATCACACTTACTGCTTCACTACCAGCCTTAACCCTCACACTAACTGCGTCACAATCAACCTGGTCCCTAACAATTACTGCATCGCTATCATCCTGACCCCTCACAATTGCTGCATAACTGTCACCCTGACCGCTTCACACTTACTGCATCACAATCAGCCTGACCCCTCACATTAACTGCATCACCAACGCCCTGACCAACTCACACTTACTGCGTCACTGCCACCCTGACACCACCGTACTTACTGTCTCACTACCAGTTTGTCCCTCTCACGCCTACTGCATCACTATCACCGTGACAACCTCACAGCTACTGAGTCACTGTCACCGTGTCCCCCCACACTAACTGCGTCACTGTCACCATGACACCCGCATACTTACTGCATCGATAGCAACATGACCCCCTCACACTTGCTAAGTTATTGTCACCATGATACCCTCACACTAATTGCGTCACTGTCACCGTAACACCCTCAAATTTACTGCGTCACTATCATCCTGACCCCTCAAACTTACTGCCAAACTAACACCCTGACCCCGTCACACTTACTCTGTCACTATTATCCTGACCTCTCACACTTACTGCGTCACTAACATCCTGACCCAGTCACACTTACTGTGTCACGGTCACCCAGAACCCCTCAAATTTACTCCGTCGCAGTCACACCGACCCCCTCACACTGACTGCGTCACTATCACCCAGACTCCTTGAAAATTACTTTGTCACTGTCACCCGTACATGCTCACAGTGACTGCTTCACACTCATCCTAAAACCCTCACACTTACTGCGTCAGTATCAGCCTCCCCCCTCACATTTAGTGTCAGTATCACCCTGACCCCCTCACAATAACTGCATCGCAATCACCCTGACACACCCTCACACTAACTGCGTCACAATCAGCTGGCCCCTCACACTTACTTCATCGCTATCACCTTGACCCCCTCACAATCATTGCGTGACTGTCATCCTGACCCCTTCACACTTATTGTTTCACAATCAGCATGACCCCTTCACATTCACTATGTCACTACCACCCTGACTCCCTCACACTTACTGCATGACTGTCACCCTGACCAACTCACACTTACTGCGTCACTGCCACACTGACCCCACCGTACTTACTGTCTCACTACCAGTCTGTCCCTCTCATGCCTACTGCGTCACTTTCACCGTGACAACCTCACAGCTACTGAATCACTGTCACCCTGACCCCCAAACACTAACTGCGTCACTGTCACCGTGACTCCCTCATACTTACTGCATCGTTAGCAACATGACCCCTTCACACTTAATACGTCATTATCACCATGGTTCCCTCACACTAATTGCTTCACTGTCACCGTGACACCCTCAAATTTACTGCATCACTATCATCCTGACCCCTTACACTTACTGCCACACTAACACCCTGACCCCGTCACACTTAGTCTGTCACTATTACCCTGACCTCTCACACTTACTGCGTCACTAACATCCTGACCCAGTCACACTTACTGTGTCACGGTCACCCTGAACCCCTCAAATTTACTGCGGCGCAGTCACACCGACCCCCTCACACTGACTGCGTCACTATCGCCCAGACTCCCTGAAAATTACTTTGTATGACCCCATCATACTTACTATCTCGCTACCAGCCTCTCCCTCTCACATTTACTGCGTCACCATCACCGTGACAACCTCACAGCTACTGAGTCACTGTCACCCTGACCCCCACACACTAACTGCGTCACTGTCACCGTGACACCCTCACACTTACTGTTTCACTGTAAATGTGACACCCTCACATTTACTTAGTCACTATCATCCTGACCCCTCACACTTAATGCCACACTAACACCCTGACCCCGTCACACTTACTGTTTCACTGTCACCCTGACACCCTCAAATTTACTGTGTCACAGTCACACCGACCCCCTCACACTTACTTCGACACGATCACCTCGACTCCCTCACAATTATTACATCACTGTCACCCTTACACACTCACACTGACTGCAGCAATATCACCCTAAAACCCGTACATTTACTGTGTCAGTAACAGCCTGCCCCCCTCACATTGACTGTGTCACTATCACACGGACCCCCTCACATTAACTGCATCGCTATCACCCTGGTACAATCACACTTACTAAGACACACTCAGCCTGGCCACTCACGCTTACTGAATGGCTATCACCCTGACCCCATAAAACTTCCTGTGCAACTGTCACCCTGACCCCCTCACACTTACTGCGTCACTATCACCTTGACCCCGTCACATTTACTGCGTCACTAAAATCTGACTCCCTCACACTTACTGCGTGACTGTCACCGTGACACCCTCACACCTACTGCATAAGTACCAGCTCGATCCCCACACACTTACAGCGTCACTGTCACCTGATCCCCTCACACTTACTGCGTCACTGTCACCGTGACACCCTCACAGTTACTGTTTCACTGTCACCCAGACCCCTACACACTAACTGTATCACTGTCACCGTTACACCCTCACAATTAATCTGTCACTATCACCTTGATCCCTCTTCACTATAAGCCTTACCCCCTTGCATTGCTGCGTCACTATGTGCCAGACCCCCTCACAATAACTGCGTCACTGTCAACTTCACCCCTAAACAACTACTGCGTCACTGTCACCCTAACCCCTCGCAAATTATTCCGTCAAAATCGCCCAGACTTCCACACAATGACTGCATCGCTATCATCCTGACTGTCTCTCAATTATTGCATCATTATCAGCCTGATCCCTTAGAGTTACTACGTCACTGTCACGCTGACACCCTCAAATTTACTTTTGCACCGACCCTCTCACACTTACCGCGTCACTATCCCCCAGACTCCCTCACAATTACTATCTCACTGTCACCCTTACACACCCACACTGACTGCAGCACTATAACCCTAAAACCCCTACATTTACTGTGTCAGTATCAGCCTGACCCCCTCACATTGACTGTGTCACTATCACACCGACCCCCTCACATTAACTGAATCGCTATCACCCTGGTACAATCACACTTAGTGCGTCACAATCAGCCTGGCCCCTCACATTTACTGCATCACTATCACCCTGACCCCCTCAAAATTCCTGTGTGACTGTCACCCTGACCCCCTCACGCTTACTGCCTGACTGTACGCCTGACCCCCTCACACTTGCTGCGTCAGTACCACCATGACCCCCTCACAGTTACTGCGTCACGATCACCTTGACTCCTTCACACTTTCCGCTTGACTGTCACCATGGCAACCTCACAGCTACTGAATCAATGTTACCCGCCCCCCCCCACACTTACTGCGTCAATGTCACCATGACACCTTCACAGTTACTGTGTCACTGTCACCCAGATCCCTACACACTAACTGCATCACTGTCACCCTCAGACCCTCATACTTACTGCCTCACTGTCACCCTGACCCCCACACAATTAATATGTCACTACCACCTTGATCTCTCTTCACTCTAAGCCTGACCCCCTCACAATAACTGCGTCACTGTCAACAACACCCACTCACACTTACTGCGTCACTATCACCCTGACCCCTCGCAAAATATTCCGTCAATATCACCCTTACTTCCTCACAATGACTGCGTCACTATCATCCTGACTGACTCTCAATTATTACATCATTATCAACCTGATCCCTTAGAGTTACTGCGTCACTATCACCATGACACCCTTACATTTACTGCGTCACTAAAACACTAACCCCTCACAATGACTGCATCACTATCACCCTGACCCCTCACACTTACTGCATCACTATCACCCTGACCCCATCACATTTACTGTGTCACTATCTTCCTGACCCCTCACACTTACTGCGACACCAGCACCGTCACCCCGTCACACCTACTGTGTCACTCTCATCCTGACCCCTCACTTACTGCGTCACTATCACCCAAAACGCCTACACTTACTGCATCAGTATTAGCATGACGCCCTCACATTGAATGTGTCACTATCACACTGACCCCATCACAATAACTGCATCGCTATCACCCTGGCACAATCATACATACTGCATCACGACCAGCCGGACCCCCTCCCACTAACTGCATCACAATCAGCCTGGCCTCTCACACTTACTGCATCGCTATCACGCTGACCCCCTCACAATTTCTGCCTGACTGTCATCCTGACCCCCCTCAAACTTACTGCGTCACAATCAGCCTGACCTCCTCACATATACTGCGTCATTACCACACTGAATCCCTCACAAATACTGTGTCACTGTCACCCTGACACCCTCAAAATCTACTGCATCACACTCACACCGACCCCCCTCACACTTACTGCGTCACTATAACCCAGAATCCCTCACAATTACTACGTCACTCTCACCCTTACACATCCTCACTGACTGCGTCCCTATCTACCTAAAGCCCCCACACTTACTGCGTCAGTATCAGCCTGACCCCGTCACATTCACTGTTTCACTATCACCCTGATCCCCTCACAATAACTGCATCGCTATCACCCTGGCGCCATCACACTTACTGCGTCACTACCAGCCTGATCCCCTCACACTAACTGCGTCACACTCAGCCTGGCCCCTCACACTTACTGTATCGCTGTCACCCTGACCCCCCTCACAATTACTGCGTGACTGTCACCCTGACCCCCTCACGTTTACTGCGTCACAATCAGTCTGGCCCCCTCACACTTACTGCGTGACTGTCACCGTGACAACCTCACAGCTACTGAGTCACTGTCACCTATAATCCCACACTCTAACTGCGTCACTGTCACCGTTACCCCCTCACAGTTACGGCATCACTGCCACCCTGACCCCCACAGAATTAATCTGTCACTATCACCTTGATACCTCTTCACTATCAGCCTACATTCACTACATTGCTGCGTCACTCTGAGCCAGACCCCCTCACAATAACCGCGTCACTGTCAACGACACCCCTCACACCTACTGCGTCACTGTCACCTTGACTCCTCGCAATTATTCCGTCAATATCGCCCTGACCACCTCACACTTACTGTGTCCCTACCAGCATCTGCCTCTCACACTTAATGCAGCACTGTCACCCTGACCCCTCACATTTAGTCTGTCAGTACCACCCTGACCCCCTTACATTACCGAGTCACTGAGAACCTGACCCCCTCATACTTAGTGCGACAGTATCACCCTGACACCCTCGCACTTACTGCATCAGTATCACCCTGAACTATCACATTTAGTCTGTTACTATCACCCTGACCCCCTCACACTTACTGCACCACTGTCAACCTGACTCCTCACATCTAGTCTGTCACTTACTTCCTGACCCCCTCACACTTGCTGCGTCATGATCAACCTACCACCATCACAGTTACTGTGTCACTGCCAGCTTCTCTACCTCACACTTAGTGCACCACTTTCATTCTGACCCCCTCGGACTTACTGCATCACTGTCAATCTAACCCCTCACAGTTACTGCGTCACTATCAGCCTGGCCCCCTCACACTTACTGTGTCCCTGTCAACCTGAGCCCCTTAGACTGACTGCAACACTGTCACCGTAACACCCTCACACTTACTGGTCACTGCCAGCCTCTCAATCTCACACTTAATGTGTCACTGTCACGCTGACCCCTCACACTTATTGTATCATTATCACCCTGACACCCTCACACAGACTCCATAACTGTCACCCTGACCCCTCACACTTACTGCATCACTGTCAGCCTGACCGCTCACAGTTACTGCGTCACTATTATCCTGATAACCACACAATAACTGTGTCACTGTCACCATGATATCTTCAGACTTATTGTGTCACTCTCACCCTGACCCCTCACACTTACTGCGTCACTGTCACTCTGACCCCTCACATTTAGTCTGCCACTAAAATCCTGACCTCCTCACACTTCCTGCGTCACTGACAGCCAGACTCCCTCATATTTACTACGTCACTGTCACCCTGACTCCCTCACACTTACTGCATCACTATAGACTGACCCCTCAGACATACGGCGTCACTGTCAGTCTGACCCCTCACAGTTACAGTGTCACTGTCATCCTGACCCCCTCAGACTTACTGCATCACTGTCACCCTGACCCCGTTAAACTAACTGCGACACTATCACTCTTACACCCACACACTGACTGCGTCACTGTCACATTACCGCCTCACACTGCGTCACTACCACCCTGACCCCTTACACTTACTGCGTCATGATCAACTTAACACTATCACAGTTATTGTGTCATTCACAGCCTGACCACCTCACACTTACTGCGTCACTACCAGCCTCACCCCCTCACAATTACAACGTCACTATCAGCCTGACCTCCTCACACTTTCTGCATCATTATCACAGTTACACCTCACACTTACTGTATCACGATCAACCTAACACCATCACAGTTACTGTGTCACTACCAGCCTCTCTCCATCACACTTACGGCATCACTGTCAGTCTGACCCCTCACACTTACTGCGTCGCTATGACCCTAACACCCTCACACTTACTGCATCACTGTCACGCTGAACCCTTCACACTGACTCCTTAACTGTCACCCTGACCCCATCAGACTTACTGCCTCACTATCACCCTGACCCCCTCACACTTACTGCATCACTGTCAGCCTGACCCCCTTACACTGACTTCGACACTGTCACCCTAACACCCTCTACACTGACTGCGTCACTATCAGCCTGATCCCCCACCAGTTATTGCGTCGCTCTCACCCTAACACCTCACATACACTGCATCACTATCAGCTTGAAACATCACATTTACTGCATCACTATCACTCTGACACCCCCACACTTACTGCGTCCCTATTACCCTGACCACCTCACTATCATCCTAACCCCCTCACACTTACTGCATCACTATCATCCTGACCACTCACACTTCATCAATATCACCCTGACCCCCTCACACTTACTGCATCACTATCATCCTAACGCCCCCACACTTACTGCGTGACTGTCACCCTAACACCCCGACACTGATTGCATCACGATCACCCTGACCCTTCACACTGACTGCGTCACTGTCACCCTGACCCCTCACACTTACTGCATCACTGTCAGTCTGACCCCTCACACTTAGTGCATCACTTTCACCCTGCACCCACGGACTTACTGCGTCACTGTCAATCTGACCCCTCATAGTTACTGCGTCACTATCAGCCTCACACTTACTGCATCAATATCAACCTGAGCCCCTTTTACTGACTGCAACACTTTCACCCTAACACCCCCACCCTTACTGCGTCACTTTCAGCCTCTCTCACACACACTTATTGCGTCACTGTCTCCCTGACACCTCACACTTACTGTGTCACTGTCACCCTAACCATGTTACAATTACTGTGTCACTATCATCCTGACCACCTCACACTTACTGCGTCACTGTCACCGTGACCCTGTCACACTTACTGGGTCACTATCACCCTTACCCCCTCACACTTACTGCGTCACTGTCACCATGACCCTGTCACACCTACTGCGACACAATCACTCTGACCCCCTCATAGTTACTGCGTCACTGTCACCCTGACCCCTCACACTTGATGCATCACTGTCACCCGGACCCTGTCACATTTACTGCTTCACTATCACCCTGACCCTCTTAAACTTACTGCGTCACTGCCATCCTGACCCCCTCACACTGATGGCGTCGCTATCACCCCAACCCCTCTCACACTTACTGCGTCATTGTCAGCCTGATCCCCCTCACAGTTACTTCGTCACTGTCACCCTGACCCCCTCACACTTACTGCGTCACTATCACCCAGCCCCCTCAGACTTTCTGCATCAATGTCACCCTTACCCCCTCACACTTACTGCGTCACTATCACCCTGACTCCCTCAAACGTACTGCGTCACTATCATCCTGACCTCCTCAAACTTGCTGCATCACTGTCAACCTGACCCCCTCACAGCGACTGCGTCACTATCACTCTGCCCTCACACTTACTGCGTCACTATCAGGCTGACCCCCTCACACTTAATGCGTCAGGATCAACCAGAACACTTCCCACTTAGCGCATCGCAATTACTGTGACCCCCTCAAACTAACTCCGTCACTTTCACCCCTGACCCACTCAGACTTACTGTGTCACTGTCATCCTGACCCCCTCACAGTTACTTCGTCACGGTCACCCTGAACCCCTCACACTTACTTCATCACTATCACCCTGACCCCCTTACACTGACTGAATCACGATCACCCTAACGCCCCCACACTGACTGCGTCACTGTCACCCAAACACCCCGACACTGATTGCATCACTATCATCCTGACCTCTCACGCTTACTGCGTCACTGTCACGCTGACCCCCTCACGCTTACTGCGTCATGATCAACCATCATAGTTTCTGTGTCACTGCCATCCTCTCTCCCTCACACTTACTGCATCACTTTCACCCTGAACCCCTCGGACTTACTGCATCACTGTCAATCTGACCCATCTCACACCTATTGCGTCACTATCAGCCTGATACCCCTCACACTTACTGCATCAATGTCACCCTGACCTCCTCACACTTACTGCTTCACTATCACCCTGAACCCCTCAACTTATTGCATCGCTGTCAACCTGCTTCCCTCACAGTGACTGCATCACTATCACCCTGCCCCCACATTGACTGCGTTACTATCACCCTGAAACCTTTACACTAAGTGCATCACAATCACCATGACCCCCTCACACGGACTGCATCACTTTCAATGCTGACCCCCTCAGACATACTGTGTCAGTGTCATCCTAACCCCTCACACAGACTCCGTCACTATCACCGTGAACCCTCTCATACTTACTGCGTCACTATCACCCTGCCTGATAGACCTCACAGTTACTTCGTCACTGTCACCCTGACCCCCTCACACTTAGCGCGTCACTATCACCCTGACCCTTCACGCTTACTTCATCACTATCACCCTGACCCCCTCACACTGACTGCATCACTATCACCCTAACGCCCCCACACTGACTGTGTCACTGTTACCCTAACATGCCGACACTTATTGCATCACTATCAACCTGACCCCCGCACATTTACCGTGTTACTGTCACCCGGACCCTGCACACTTACTGTTTCACTATCACGCTGACCTCCTCGCACTTACTGCGTCATGATCAACCTAACACCATCATAGTTACTGTTCACTACCAGCCTCTCACCCTCACACTTACTGCATCACTGTCAGTCTGACCCCTCACACTTCGTACATCACTTTCACCCTGTACCCCTTGGACTTACTGCCCCACTTTCAATCTGACCCCTCACAGTTACTGCGTCACTATCAGCTGCACCCCCTCACACTTACTGCATCACTGTCAACCTGAGCCCCTTACGCTGACTGCAACACTGTCACCCTAACACCCCCACACTTACTGCGTCACTTCCAGCCTCTCTCTCTCACACACTTATTGCGTCACTGTCCCCGTGACTCCTCACACTTGCTGCGCCACTGTCACCCTGACCCTCTCACAATTACTGCGTCACTATCACCCTGACCCCCTCACACTTACTGCGTCATTGTCACCCTGACCCTTTCCCATTTACTGTGACACTAAAACTCTGACCCCCTCACAGTTACTGCGTCACTGACAACCTGACCCCCTCACACTTGCTGCATCACTGTCACCCGGACCCTGTCACATTTACTGCGTCAGTATCACCCTGACCCTCTCACACTTACTGCGTCACTGTCACTCTGACCCTGTCACATTTACTGAATCATTGTCACCCTGACCCCCTCACACTTATTGCGACTCTATCACTCTGACCCCCTCACAGTCCCCCTCACACTTTCTGCAACACTATCACCCTAACATCCCACGCTGACTGTGTTACTATCAGCCTGACCCCCTCACACTATGTCACTATCAGACAGACTTCACACAATTACTGCATCACTATCAGCCTGACTTCCTCACACTTACTGCGTCACTATCAGCCTGACCCTTCACACTTACTGCATCACTATCAGCCTGACCCCCTCACACTTATTGCATCACTATCACCCTGACCCCCACATACTGACTGTGCCTTTGTCACCTGAGCCCCTCACACTAACTGTATTACTATCACCATGTCCCCCCTCACACTTACTGCATCCTTGCCACCCGGATCCCCTCACACTTACTGTGTCACTATCACCCTGACCCCCTCACAGTTACTGTGCCACTGTCACACTGACCCTCTCACAATGACTGCGTACACTGTCGCCTTGAGCCCCCTCACACTTACTGCTTCACTATCACCCTGAGCCCCACATGCTTACTGTGTAAATATCATCCTGACCACTCACAGTGACTGCATCACTCTCACACTGCGCCCCTCACACTTACTGCATCACTGTCATTCTGACCCCAACACGCTTACTGTGTCACTATCACCCTGACACCGTCACACTTACTGCATCACTGTCACCGTGACACCCACACACTTATTGCTTCACTGTCACCCTGGCCCCCTCACACTTACTGCGTCACTGACAAAATGACCCACTCATGCTTACTTCATCAGTGACACTCTGACTCCCTCACACTTACTGCGTCACTATAGACTGACCTCTCCAACTTACTGCATCAATGTCACACTGACCCCCTCACCCTTACTGCATCACTACAGACTGACCCCTCACACTTATTGCCTCATTGACACTCTGAACCTTTCACAGTTACTATGTCACTATAGACTGACCACTCACACTTACCACGTCACTATAGACTGACCCTTCAGACGTACTACTTCACTGTCAGTCTGACCCCTCACAGTTACAGTGTCACTGTCATCCTGACCCCCCTCGGACTTAATGCATCACTGTCACCCTGACCCCCTTAAACTGACTGCGAAACTATCACCCTTACATCTACACACTGACTGCGATGCTAGCATGCTAACCCCCTCACACTGCGTCACTACCATCCTAACCCTCACACTTACTGTGCCACTATCACCCTGACCCCGTCAGACTGACTGCGGCAATATCACCCTGATCCTCTCACAATTACTGCGTCACTGTCATCCTGACCCCCTCACATTCATTCCATCAACGTCTCACTGATCCCCTCATACTCACTCCATCACCATCATTCGATCAACCTCACACTCACTCCATCACAGTCATCCTGACCACCACACACCCAATCCATCACTGTTAACCTGACCCCCTCTCACTCACTCTATCACCGTCATCACGATCCCCTCACACTCACTCCATCATTGTCACCCACACCCCCTTATACTCACTCCACTACCATCACCCAGACCACCTCACACTCACTCCATCACCGTCACCCTGACCCTCTCATACTCACACCATCACCATCACACGGGCCCTCTCACACTCACTCCAACATAATCACCTTGACCCCATCACACTCACTCCATCACCTCACCCTGACCCCCTCATACTCATTGCCATACTGTCACACAGAACCCTCACACTCAATCCATCTCAGTCACCCTGACCGCTCACACTAACTCCATCACCATCACGCTGAATCCCTCACATTCCCTCCATCACCGTCACCTTGAACCCCTCACACTCACTCCCTCTCCCTCACCCTGAACTCCTCACACTCAATCCATCACCATCTCCTTGTCCCCTTCACACTCAATCAGTCACTGTCACCCTGAACCCCTCACACTCACTTCATCACTGCCAACCTGAGACCCTCACGCTTACTGTGTCACTATCACCCTGACACCCTCATACTTACTGCGTCACTGTCTCCCTGACCCCCACACGCCTACTACGTCACTGTCACCGTCACACCCTCACGCTCACCCCGTCACCGTCACCTTGACCCCCTTACATTCACTGCATCACTGGAGAGAGAGAAACAGGGGAGGAGATATTGACAGACAGAGACGAGAGAGAGAGTGAGACTGAGAGAGGTGCGAGGCAGAGGGCGAGAGAGATAGACAGAGAGGCTAGAGAGAAAGGGGCACGTTTAGAGAGCGAGGGGGAACGGAGAGAGAAAGGGGACGAGAGAGATGGGGAGGCGAAAGAGAAAGAGAAGACGAGAGAGGGAAGAGACAGAGAAAGAGGGGTGTGAGAGTGAGGGGGCGAGAGAGAGAGACAAGGTGAGATATAGGGAGGAGCAACAAAGAACGGGATGAATAGAGAAAGAGGTAGAGGAGGCAAGAGAGAAGTCCGAGAGTGACAGAGGCCAAGAGAGCGAGGGGGTGTGAGAGACAGAGGCAAGGGAGAGGGTTAGAGAGTGAGTTAGAGGGCGAGTGAGAGAGAGCGGGTGAGAGATATAGAGAGTGTGAGTCTCTCTCTCTCACACACACACACGCACACACACACACACCCAACATGGGTTTGTCCACCTGCCTCTACTCTTCCCACTCCCCAACACACTCTCTCTCTCCTGCCATCTCTGTCTCCTTCCCGCAATTCCGTCTCTGTACCATTTTCCCTGTCCTCCCACTTCCTACATCTCTTTATTCTCTCACGACCACCCCAAACACGGAGCCTCACCATTACCCCCACCCACAGTCCTTTGGTCAGAGGGAGAGAAAAAAACTAGGGAGTGAGAGTGTGTCACAGATTCTGATCCAGCGCTGCAAATCAACAATTCAGTGGCTGAGCTATTTCAGGTTTTGTATTATACAGTACATACAATATACTATATATATTGTTGTATAGATTTGTTTGTCCATGTATAAATATGGTGTTGCTTTGGAGCTGATCTGTTTACATATTACTGTGCATCGAACATCAGACAGACTCACAGCAACGTGTTCTGACCCAACCAGAGGGCAGACTATTGTAAACTCCCCATGGAGCTGTCAGGCAGACTCACAGCAATGTGCTCTGTCCCCATTAGAGGGCAGACTATAATAAACTACCCATGGAGCAGTCAGGCAGACTAACAGCAATGTGCTGTGACCCCACTAGAGGGCAGACTATTGTGTCCATATATATCGATATATAACGTTAAACATCCTTTTCCCCTATAATTTGGTGTTGTCCCAGTCCAACACCAGTATCTGCATCATCGAAATATAAAGTTTACCGCTGAGCTTTTAACCAGATGCTTGCTTGAAACACACACAACATGATCCCTGAAGCACCAGTGTAATCACAGACAGATCGTGTGTGTCCCTGATGCTGGTTAAGGGTTTGATTCTCTCTCCTGGACAGGAGAGAGCAATCGGTCTGTTGAACAAATTCCAAACATTTCTCCCTTCCTCCACTGTGCCCCACACTCTCTGACCCCTGTCTTGTTCCCTCTCAATCTGAGATCTCTCTCTGTTTCTCTCTCTCTCTCTTCCCTGTTCTCGCTGTCTCCATCTCTGATTTGTCTTCCCTCCCTCTCTCTTTCCCCCATCTTACTCTCTCCATATCCGAGATGGCCCTGTTCCACCCCTCTCTCTCCCTTTATGTCTGAAATCTCTTCCCCTATTTCCCCCACCCCTCCCCCCACCTCGCTGTCTCCATGTCGAATATCTTTATCAGATTTCTCACATTTTAACCCTTGGCCTATGCACATGACTCTGACATTAGAATGGGGCTTTGAATAGAGTTTCTCATGTTAAGGTATTAATGCCCTCCTCCAGGAGTCCTTCCTTCCAGATCCTGGGGATGTAACCTGTTTGTGTCACAATCTCAAGGCCCTGGTTCCTTTAACCCCAGGCCTCAAGTCCATTTTAACCCAATGAACCTTCCACTAGGACAGTCAGCGCTCTCGTTCACTACTTCCTCTCTCTCTCACTCACTCTCTCTCACTCACTCTCTCTCACTCTCTCACTCTCTCACGCTCCCGCCCCCATCACACCCCCATTCTCCCTCCACCTCTCTCTCTGTCCCCGGAGCTGGAGTGAGAGAGGGAGGCAATGACATCTGTGGGATCAGACTGTGCAGCAGCTCCACATCCATCTTTCCCCGCTCCCCCCCCCCCCTTGTGTCCCCCAGTCCAGTCCAGAACACGCTCTTTGTGGTAAAAATCGCAGAGAGAGCTCTCACCCCACCATTCTTTTTCCCCACGTGTGTGTGTGTGTGTGCGTGTGTGTGTGTGTAAATGAGCGACAAGGAGACAGGACAGTTTCTAATTATTCTCTCTCTGTGTGTCTGATGATTCCTTGTGGAAGAAGTGATTTAGTTCTCTTTGTCTCTGCATCATCCAGAGTTACAGCTCCTCGATCCAACTTCCTCCTCAACCCCAGGGTTAGGGGTAGCAGTGGGGGGGGGGGGGGGCGGCGGTGGGAGGTGGGGGAACACACTGATAAATAAAAACAAATCAACTTAAAATAAAATACAACAATGGCACCTAAAGCACAGACAGATACCACAGCTCTCTGCAATCCCCAATTAACCACGTGACCCTGTGACACTGGTTCAGTTTAATTATTGCAGAATTAATGGATTGATGACCATCACAGCGACGTTGAAATACGCAGACTTTGTGTACCAGAGGCTAGAAGTATTAATAAACACGCACGCACAGCAAGATCCCATAAGCAGTAATCTAACCACACACACATCGTTAGTGATGCTGGTTAAGGGTTCACGATTTTGTGTCAAATCCCTAGGCCCCAGTTACCTTAGCCCTAGGCTTCAAACCTGATCAAAAACGACAACGCCGCGATCTGACAAGACTCGTTAAGCCGAGGTCCCGGAAATGCCAGCCCTCCTCCCCAGAGAGAGGAGATTAAACCTCTGGATAATACACAGACAAAACTCACCTGGACCCAACAGGCTACAGACTGTCAAACAGGCCTCAGGATTGTGTCCCCCCTCTGGAGAAAGCTCTTCATTGAAGGTTTCCTGCTCCCAAACACACACTTTTCACATCCTCAAGTGGCCAGGAAGAGCCCTTTGGGAGGAAAGAGGCAACGTTAGTGGGAAAACTGAGCAGGAAAGTCTTTCACAGGGAGATAGCACAGCAAGATCCCAGGTTTGACCCTGTCAGTGAGACAGACAATTTCTCAGCAACAGCCAAACACAAACACGTCGGGTGATGAGCTGAGTTTTCATGTTGAAACAATTTGAAATGACGGGTTAGCTGATTAAACCACTCACTGCCTGCAACGATGGCATTAGGCAATTGACGCACAGCAAGATCCCACAGGTGACCGTGCTGCAGAAGCTCGATAATCTAATCAATTTTATTTCCAGTTTAATTATTTTCTCTCAACCCAGAATCAAATATTACAGCTATTTCACAATCTCACACTGCCCTTCTCTCTCTCTCTCTCTCTCTTGCTCTCACCAGTTTCAATTTCTTTCTCTCACTCTTTTTCTCTCCGTGTCGAATTCGAACATCCTGCCCTCTCTATGACCCACTATCCTATGATAGTGTGACAATTCTTTCCGGAGGGTTAGATATTTTGGGTTACAATTCCCTCCTAAGGGGGTCTCGTCTCCTAGATTCTGGGAGTTTCACCTGTTTGTGTCACCAATGCCCCGGTTACTTTAACCCCAGGCTTCAAACCCGTTTTAAAACCGACAAGGCCATGATCTGACAGGACCCAGTTAACCAGAGGCCCCGACAAACCAGGCTCACATACCCACCCTAACGCCACCCACAGAGGAGATGAAACCTCGGGGGAAGAAACAGACCCCCACTTCCCTGGGCTCCACGGGCTGCAGCCTGGCCAACGAGCCTCAGGTCTGTGCTCCCCTTCTCTGGAGGTTGTTCGTCTCTGCGGCTTTCCTTTTCCGCAGGCATTTTGAATCTTCACTTTCCTGCTTTCCCAATAAAAGCTCCCCGAGATAAAAGAGAGAAGAGATGAGTTGGTGAGGGGCCGGGGGATCGAGAGCAGTGTGATGCAAAATTACACAGCAAGATCCCAGTGTAAACACAATCCCACCACTACCTTCCCCCATTCCCAATGCATTTTATAATATCACAACAACATCAAAATACAAACAAATCATAAGATAGCAATTAACCAGAGGCTGGAAATATTAATAAACACACAGACACACACTCTTTCAACCACACAGGGAGGGCTGCTCACTCTCCATGCAGAGAGAGAACAGGTTTTGAGAATGAATCTAACCAATTCCTTGCGCACATTTATTCTGGGTGAGGGGTTAGTGGATCCCACCCATATCCTCTCTGACACGTTGCATCATCTGTCAGTCTGCTCCCTGGAGAGGGCTCTATCTGAATGACATGTTAATTCCCAGGACACGAGACTTGTGGGATCTTGCCCACTGAGGTGCTATTTCTGGTGCAACAAAGTGTCATCTTTCCCAGTTGCTACAACTCTCTTTTTTTTGAAGCCTTGTTAGTTGTGTCAGTGCAGTTTGCAAATATTAAAGATTACTCCCACACTAGCGTCTCAAAGCCGGATTGTAGGTAGACTTCCTGAGACACACACGCAGGGCTTGGAATGGAGAGGGGGATATTTGCTGAGGATTTCTTGGTATCTTCCTGCTGCATGTGTGATTCCCAGAATTAATCTCCGCCTCTGTCCCTGTCTGTCAGTCTCTATGTGTGTGTGTCTCTCTGTCACTCTCTTTCTCACTGTCTCTCTCTCTGTCTGTCTCTTTCTCTCTGTTCCTATGTGTGTGTGTGTGTGTGTGTGTGTGTGTTGGTGTGTCTTTCTCTGTGTCCCTGTGTGTCCCAGTCTCTGTCTCTCTCTCTGTCTGTCTTCTCGCTTTGTCCCTGTGTCTCTCTCTTCTCTGTCTGTCTGTCTGTCTCTCTCTCTCTCTCTTTCTGTCTTTGTATGTGTGTGTCTCTTTCTGTCTGTCTGTCTGCCTCTGCTGAACTGCTCTACATCCAACCATTTCTAACTTGATTTTCGGTCTTTTATTTCATTTCCCTTTCTCAAACATATTGGCAGAGTTTGGGAATTTAAATCATAGATCACGTCTCTGCCCCTCAACACACACATTTCACCCTCTCTGCTCCCCTGCCTTCAACCCCCCCACACACAGACAGACACACATACACACACACAGACACGCACAAACAGACACACACACAGACACACACACAGATAAACACACACAGCCACAAACACACACAGTGTCACACACAGAGACACACACACAGGTACACACATAAACAATCACACACACACAGGCACACACACAGACACACACACAGACACAGACACACAGACGCAGATACAGACACACAGACGCACAGACACAGATACACACAGGGACACAGAGAGAGAGAGCGACACAGACAGACAGATACACACCATGCCTCTGTGTGAGTGTGTGAGAGAGTGAGCCCATGCGTGTTTGTGTGAGTGAGACTATGCCACTGTGTGTGAGAGAGAGAGTTGAGACTCTGTGCGTGTGTGTGTTTCCACCAAGTGCGCAGTTTCCGTGTCAATGTTGTCTCTCTACAATGTAACTGTGTATACACTACGTGTTTATGTTCCTCTCCCAGTAATTATCCACAAACCATACACTGTCCCTCACCCTCATTTACTCACTCTCTCACACGTGTACACACCCACATATACTCCCTCACACCTACATTAGACTCCCACATACATGCACTTTCACACACTTGCAGACATCCACACTGACATGCAATAACTTACACACGCAGTCACTCACAAGTGCGCACTCAAACATTTTCACACGCACTATCACAATCTCTCTATCACACACGCAAACATACACACACGCACACTCTCTCTCTCTGTCTCACTCATACACACACTTTGACTCACTCATTCTCCCCGTCTACACGATCTCTCTCTCAAACACTCGCTTCCACATACTCTCTCAGTTACACACACACTCATACACACTTTGTGACACACGCACCCCCACAGACTCCCATTCACCATCTCATACATTCTCACTTTCACACGCTCACTGTCCCTCTCACACACACACGCATTCTCTCTCTCACACGCACATGCATTCTTTCTCTCTCACACACATGCTTTCTCTCTCTCACACACACACATTCTCTCTCTCACACACACCCGCGCATTTTCTCTCTCACATACATGCATTCTCTCTCACACACACAGGCATTCTGTCTCTCTCACACATGCATTCTCTCTCACACACATGCATTCTCTCTCTCACATACACATGCATTCCCTCTCTCACACACACAAACATGCACACACGCACACTCTCTCTCTGCCTCACTCACATACACACACTTTCACTCACTCATTCTCCCTCTCTACACTATCTCTCAGACACTCGCTTCCACATACTCTCTCAGTTACGCACACACTCTCATACACACATTCTGACACACGGACCCCCACAGACTCCCATTCACCATCCCATACATTCTCACTTTCAATCTCTCACTCTCTCACAAACACACACATGCATTCTCTCTCTCACACACATGCATTCTCTATCTCTCACACATGCATTCTCTCTCACACACACATGCATTCTCTCTCGCACACACGCATTCTCTCTTTCACACACACACATTCTCTCTCTCGCACACACACATGCATTCTTTCTCTCTCACACACATGCTTTCTCTCTCTCACACACACACATTCTCTCTCTCACACACACCCGCGCATTTTCTCTCTCACATCCATGCATTCTCTCTCTCTCACACAGGCATTCTCTCTCTCTCACACGCATGCATTCTCACTCTCTCACACATTTATTCTCTCTCACACACATGCATTCGCTCTCTCACACATACATTCTCTCTCACACACATACGCATTCTCTCACACACACATACACGCAAACTCTCTCTCTCTCACCCACAGGCATTCTCTTTCTCTCACACACAGGCATTCTCTCTCTCACACACGTATTCTCTCTCACACACACACTCATTCTCTCTCACAAAAGCATTCTCTAAAACACACACATGCATTCTCTCTCACACACACGCATTCTCTCTCTCGCACACATGCATTCTCTCTCACACACTTTTTCTCATAGAAAGAATGAGTGTGTGTGCGAGAGAGAATGAGTGTGTGTGTGTGAGAGAGAATGCGTGTGTGAGAGAGAATGCATGTGTGTGTGAGAGAGAATTCGTGTGCGTGAGAGAGAGAGAATTCCTGTGTGTGAGTGAGACAATGTCACTATGTATGTGAGATAGTGAGACCATGCCTCAGTGTGTGTGACAGAGTGAGACCATGCCAGTGTGTGAGACAGAGTGCGAGACCATGCCTCTTTGTGCGCGAGAGAGTTGAGACCGTGTGCGCGTGTGCGTGTGTATCCATCGAGTGCCCAGTTTCCGTGTCAATGTTGTCTCTACATAATGTAACTGTGTATAAAGCACGTGTTTAAGTCGCTGTCCCAGTAATGTTTCACGAACTATACACTGTCCCTCACTCTCGTTTACTCACTCTCTCACACGTGTACACACACACACACACCCTCACACCACATTCATTCTCCCACACACATGCACGTTCACACACTTGCAGACATCCACACTGACATGCACACACTTACATACGCAGTCACTAACAAATGAATACTCAAACATTTTCACATGCACTATCAAAATCTCTCACTCACACACACATACACACGCGCACACTCTCTCTCTGTCTCACTCACATACTCGCCTTTCAATCACTCATTCTCCCTCTCTGCACAATTACATTATGGAGGGACAGCATTAACACGGAAACTGGGCACTCAGATGGAAACACACAAACACACACACACACACATCACACACGCACACACACACGATCTCACTCTCTCACTCTCTCTCTCGCACACACACAGAGGCATGGTCTCACATTCTCTCTCATACAAAAGCATGATCTCACTCTCTCATACACACCGAGGCATTGTCTCACTATCTCACTCACACAGAGGCATGGTTTCACACACACACACACAAGAATGGTCTCACTCTCACACACTCACACAGAGCATGGTCTTGTCTGCGTGTCTGTCTGTGTGTGTGTGTGTCTGTGCCTCTGTGTGTCTGTGTGTGTGTGTTTGAGTATATGCCTGTGTGTGTATCTGTGTGAGTGTCTGTGTGTATATATTTGTGCATCAGTGCGTCTGTGTGTGTGTTTGTGTGTGTGTGTCTGTGTGTGTTTGTGTCTGTGTATGTGTGTCTCTGTGTGTGTGTATTTGTGTAGGTCTGTCTCTATGTGTATTTCTGTCTATGCGTGTGTCTATCTGTGTGTGTGTATGTGTGTTTGTCTCTGTGTGTGGGGGTGGAGTTTAAGGCAGGAGAGCAGAGAGGGTGAAATGTGGGTGTTAAGTGTCAGACACGTGATCTATGACTTAAACTCCCAAACTCTGCCAATTTGTTTGAGAAAGGGAAAGGAAATAAACGACTGCAAATCAACTTAGAAATGGCTGGATGTAGAGCAGTGCAGGGAGAGGCAGACGGAGACACAGAGAGAGAGAGAGGCAGACAGAGAGAGACACACACATACATAGACAGAATGAGAGAGACAGAGAGAGAGAGAAACAGACACACAGAGAAGAGAGAGACATAGGGACACAGAGAGAAGACAGACAGAGGGAGAGACAGACAGAGAGTGGGGCATACAGGGACGTAGAGAAAAAGAGAGACACACATACATACAGCAATAGAGAGAAAGAGACAGACAGAGAGAGAGAGACAGAGAAAGAGAGTGACAGAGAGAGACACATAGAGACAGACAGACAGGAACAGAGACGGAGATTAATTCTGGGAATCACACATATACAGCAGGAAGATACCAAGAAATCCTCAGCAAATATCCCCCTCTCTATTCCCAGCCCTGTGTGTGCGTCTCAGGAACACTACTTACAGTCAGGCTGTGAGACGCTAGTGTGGAAGTAATCTTTAATATTTGCAAACTGCACTGACACAACTAACAAGGCTTCAAAAAAAGAGAGTTGTAGCATCTGGGAAAGATGACACTTTGTTGCACCAGAAATAGCATCTCAGCATTATGTCATTCAGATAGAGCCCTCTCCAGGGAGCAGACTGACAGATGATGCAACGTGTCAGAGAGGGCAGGTGTGGGGTCCACTAACCCCTCACCCAGAATAATTGTGCGCAAGGAATTGGTCAGATTCATTCTCAAAACCTGTTCTCTCTCTGTATGGAGAGTGAGCAGCTATCAATGTCTGGTTGAGAAAGTGTGTGTCTGTGTGTTTAATAGTATTTCCAGCCTGTGGTTAATTGCTTTCTTATGATTTGTTTGTATTTTGATGTTGTTTTGATGTTAAAAAATGCATTGGGAATGGGGGAAGGGAGTGGTGGGATTGTGTTTACACTGGGAGCTTGGTGTGTAATTTTGCATCACACTGCTCTCACCCACCCCCGCCCCCCCCGCCCCCCCCATCCCGGCCTCCACCAACTCATCTCTTCTCTGTTTTATTCAGAATAACTTTTATTGGGAAAGCAGGAAAGTGATGATCCAAAATGCCTGGGGGTCAGGAAAGCCTTGGACAAGAACAACCTCCAGAGAAGAGGAGCACAGATCTAAGCCTGTTGGCCAGGCTGCAGCCCGTGGGGCCCAGGTTAGTGCGGGACAGATTATTCCCCCGAGGTTTCATCTTCTCTGGGGGTGGGGGGTGGGGATAGGGTTGGGGATGTGAGACTGGTTACATCTTGCTGTGGTTTTGGTCCCACTGTTGTATTTTATTTCAAATTTCTTTGTTTTTTTAATTGCTCAGTGTGTTTCCACACCTCTCGTTCCCCCTAACCCTGGGGGTGAGGAGGAGATTGGACCCGAGAGCTGAAGCTCGGGACATGCAGAGACAGAGAGAATTAAATCACTTCAGCCGCTAGGAATCATCAGACACAGACAGAGAGAATAATTAGAAACTGTCCTGACTCCTTGTCGTTCATTTACACACACACGAACACACACACACACACACACACACACACACACACACACACACACACACACACACACACACACACGGAAAAGAATGGTGGTGTTCAGGCTGTCTCTGGGAATTTTACCACAAGGGGGCATGTTGTGGGCTGGACTGGGAGAGACAAAGGGGGTAAAAGGTGGAGGTGGAGCTGCTGCACAGTCTGATCCCACAGATGACACTGCCTCCCTCTCTCACTCCAGCTCCAGGGACAGAGAGAGAGGAGGATGGAGGATAGGGGTGTGAAGGGTGTGGGAGACAGAGAGAGACAGAGAGAAGTGAATGAGAGCGCTGACTGTCCCAGTGTTAGGTTCATTGGTTTAAAATGGTTTTGCGAGGAATCCGGTTAAAGGAACCAGGGACTTGGGATTGTGACACAAACTGGTTACACCTCCAGATTCTGGGAGGAAGGAATCCCGGAGGAGGGAATTAATACTTTAACATGAGAAACTCTCACCAAAATCCCATTCTAATGTCAGAGTCATGTGCATAGGCCAGGGGAATAAAATGTGAGCAATCTGAGAGGCAGAGAGAAAGATATTCGAGATGGAGACAACGAGAGGGGGGAGCACAGAGGAAGAGATTTCAGAGATAGAGGGAGAGAGGGGAGGAACAGAGATATCTCGGAGATGGCGAGAGTAAGAGGGGGAACAGAAAGAGGAAGGGAAGAGAGATCAGAGATGGAGACAGCGAGAGGAGGAACAGAGAGAGAGAGAGAGAACAGAGAGAGAGATCTCAGATGGAGATAGCACAAGACGGGAATCGGTGAGTGCAGGGCACAGAGAAGGGAGGGAGAAATGTTTGGAATTTGTTCAACAGTAGGATTGCTCCCTCATGTCCAGGAGACAGAATCAAACCCTTAACCAGCATCAGGGACAGACACGATCTGTTTGTGGTTACACTGTTGCTTGTGGGATCTTGCAGTGTA
The DNA here is from genome assembly GCF_020745735.1 of Hemiscyllium ocellatum. Classification (NCBI taxonomy): domain Eukaryota; kingdom Metazoa; phylum Chordata; class Chondrichthyes; order Orectolobiformes; family Hemiscylliidae; genus Hemiscyllium; species Hemiscyllium ocellatum. Next base: position 29,900,268 of record NC_083446.1, read on the forward strand.
TGTTTCAAGCAAGCATCTGGTTAAAAGCTCGATGATGATCTTTATTTTTCGCTGATGCAGATGCCGGTGTTGGACTGGGTCAACACCAGGTTATAGCATAACAGGATTTTTAACGTTATATATTGATATATATTCACAGAGCGAGGGAGGTGAGGAGGGGCTTATGTGCTTTTAGGGGGGTTTATGTGAAGGTCCAGTTGTAGTTGCATGGAGAAAGAATGCTGCATTAAAAGAGATTTTTTAATCTGTCATTCAGTCGAGGGGGGGAAGTCGAGGGGGCGAATTCGAGGGGGGAAGTCGAGGGGGAAGGTCGAGGGGGAAAGTCGAGGGGGGAAAGTCGGGGGGAGAAAGTCGGGGGGAAGTCGGTGGGGGAGGTCGGGGGGAATTCGGGAGCACGTCGGGGGGAAAGTCGAGGGGGGAAGGCGAGGTGGGGGAAGTCGAGGGGGGAGTCAAGGGGGTAAGGTCGAGGAGGGTAAGGTCGAGGTGGGTAAGGTCGAGGTGGGTAAGGTGGAGGGGGCAAGTCGAGTGGGGAAAGTCGAGGGGGAAGTCGAGGGGAGAGAGAAAAGGGACAGAGCGAGAGAAAAGGGACAGAGACAGAGAGATAAAATGGGATAGAGACAGAGAGAGAAAAGGGAGAGAGACAGGGAGAGAGAGAAAAGGTACAGAGAGAGAGAAGAGTGACAGAGAGAAAAGCGACAGAGAGAGAGAAAAGGGACAGAGACAGAGAGAGAAAAGGGACAGAGAGAGAGAGAAAAAAGGGACAGAGAGAGAGCAAGACGGAAAAGTGACAGAGACAGGGACAGAGATAGGAGAGAGAAAAGGGACAGACACAGAGAGCAAGAGCTACAGAGAAAAGGGACAGAGACAGAAAGGGAGAGAGAGAAAGCGAGGGAGGGAGAGAAAGAAAAGGGACAGAGGCAGAGAGAGAGAGAGAAACAAAGGGACAGAGACAGAGTGGCAGAGAGAGAGAGAGAGAAAGGGAGGGAGGGAGAGAAAGAGAAAAGGGACCGTGGCAGAGAGAGAGAGAGAGACAGAAAAGGGACCGAGGCAGAGAGGGAGAGAAAAGGGACAGAGACAAAGAGGGTGAGAGAGAGAGAGAGACGAAAGGGAAGGAGGGAGGGAGAGAAAAGGGACAGAGGCAGAGAGAGAGAGAGAAAGAGAGAGAGAGACGAAAGGGAAGGAGGGAGATAAAAGTGACAGAGGCAGAGAGAGACAGAGAGAGAAAGGGAGGAAGGGAGCGAAAGAAAAGGGACAAAGGCAGAGAGCGACAGAGAGAGAGAACGGACTGAGACAGAGAAGGAGAGACAGAAAAGGGACAGAAACAGAGAGGGAAAGGGAAAAGGGACAGAGACAGAGAGGGAGAGAAAAAAGAGACAGAGATAGAGAGGGACAGAGAAACAGGACAGAGACAGAGAGAAAAAGGGAAGAAATTCAGAGAGAGAGAGACAAAGAATGTGAGTTAGAAGGAGAGAACGCAAGAGAGACAGAAAGGTGGATGAAGAGACACAGAGACAGAGAGGGAAGTGGGAAAGTGAGGTCGAGTGAAAAGTGAGGCAAGGGAGACATGGAGAGGGCAAGGAGCCGCATACTCACCATCCCCCCACCTGCCCGCGTCTCCATCTCCCCAAGGTCTATCTCTGTGTCCCATAAGGGACTGAGGCTGCTTAAAGGGTCAACCCTGGAATTCAGATTGAAACACAACTCATACATCCTCTAACTCACAATCGCACAGAGAGATATAGAGACACTAACTCCCCAATACTCACCCCTGGTCACGCTACATGGCAAAAAGAATGGTGGCTTCCTGAACCTGGTTTAAATAGCTTCAGGTCTGTCACTCAAACCCCATCTCCTCCAAAATCCCAGATAATTCAATCAGCTCCCAGCTCCATTACCTGGAACCCACCTCCCCCAGGTATGGAACACACCAATTACCATCTTTGTGAGATTACAGGGGTTCTGGGAGGCAACAGTACGTCAATGTGTTAGACCAGGGCTGACCCAGTCTGTTCCTGTACCTGTTCACCTACGCCCCCCCAAACCACCCACTCAGCCCAGCCTGGGAATGCACACACAGACACAGACACAAAGCTGCAGGTTCAAATCCTAAATAACCACAGACACACACAATACAAAACCACACAAATTTCCCCCAAAAAACTGACACAAAACGTTTGTACAAGTTAACACACATTCTTTGGACAAAGTCATCCAACATTTTTGCCGGCTGAGCACAGGTTTATTTCACAAATTAAGACAAGAATTTTGTGCAGATTGATACAACATTTTTTTTGCCCAAGTTAACACAAGTTTATTCCACATGTTTACACAAGGTGTTTGCACAGACTGATGCAAATACCATGAACCAGTGAGCCTCTGCGAACTTGCTGAGTTTGAGTTTGATCCGAATGAGAATACATCTTCTCCGGATGAACACAGTGACTTTCTTTTTCTGGGTTTAAGCATCGGTCCTGTCTTATTTGGATGCTCCTGAAAAAAAAATGCTGCATTAAATTAACGTCCAGTTGAAGATATCCTCTTTTAAATCTGTAATTCTCTCCAAAATCTGTTTGGTTTAGATTGCTACATAATTGCTCTTTTCTCCTCCTTACTGCATGCGTTACCAAGATGTAAAATGTTATGAACTTTATACAGCTTATTGTTTCTAGTGCATACATTTAAGGTAATTTTATTTTGATCTCTATCCAGAATCTGCCTGACTGTTCCATGTGGTGTTTACAATACTCTGCCTTCTAGTGGAGTCAGAGCACATTTCTTGAATCTGTCTGACTGCTCCATGGGGAGTTTCCAATAATCTGTGCTCTGGTGGGTTCAGAGCACATTGCTGTGAGTCTGTCTGACTGCTCCATGGGGTGTTTACAATAGTCTGCCATCCGGTGGGTTTAGAGCAGATCCATAACAACACTGAAGGGAAACAGGGATGGACATAGACACTCCTGATTATTCTGTCTTTCTAACTTTGCACAAAATTTTATTTTATTTGGTTGAAATGTAAAAACATGTCGTTCCTTGGATTAATCCCTTCTGAATGAGATTGAGGAAGGGTTTCAGTGAAATGTAACTACTCTCTCTGACACGCAAGGCAAATGTGCTGTCGCAGATGTTTTGATGCAGCGAGTTTTTGTGGTCTGGGATATAATTCATATCAATTCCAATGCACAACAATATTTATGAAGAAGCATGAACATCTCCAAAACAAAACAGAATTTAAATATAAACATTAACACTTCCCATCCACAATAATATTTGTATTTATAAACAAACAGTACCCACACAAACAAATTTCTAAATAAACTGAGATAGTTCGATGCACAGTAATATTTACATGTAAACAGATCAGCTCCAATGCAAAACCGTGTTTATGCATAGACAAATCGCTCTATACAACAAGGTATATGGTATATTGTATGTACTGTACACTACGAAATCTGAAATACCTCAGCCACTGAATTGTGAATTTGCAGCGTTGTCTCCCCTTCCCTGAGGCCCAGGACTTGGGGCTGAGTCTGTCTCTCTCCAGCTCAGCTTCTCCAACACAAAGACACACAACAACATCATTCACTCTGCTGCGCAATACGCTTTAATCAACATTTTTATTGTTTACAAATGGAAGTGATGGATACAGTCAGTGGGATGGTGCCTTTTCTCACTGACCCCTGAGTTGCAAGAGACATTGAAATGTGTCCCTGTAACCCCCGTGTGGGATAAGGATGGACAAACCAGCGCTACCTTCAGTCTGTTACAACAGTGACAGGCTGCTCCATCGTTCAAACACTGAACTGAAATGAGAAAATCCCGGATGCTGTGATTACTGAGAGAATTTGATTGCTGGATGGATTTGGGTGAAGGGATATTTCAGCACATTCTTCAGCTGCTGCCTGAACTTAGTCTGGGTCACGACATAAATCACGGTGTTTGTTCAGTAATTGAGGCGCTGCAGCATGAAGCCCAATTCCTGAACAAAGAGATGCAGATGCACAGAGGAATACCCAATATCCCACATCCAGGTCCATATAGAATACAATATTAACGTTGACAATAAAAGGATGAAATTGGCCGAGATTTCAAACAGTAAAATGGTGGATTTTTTTCGGTTTCTCATTTCTGTGTCAGACTGAGCGCCCCCATTTGTGTGAGCGCAGAGTATCCTGCGGGCTCTGATGGTCACTAAAATGTGCCTGACGGTGAGAACATTGAACAGCAGAATCAGGAGAAATGGGACACACGGGGTTAGAATGTTGTGGAGGAACTCGATTGTGACCCAGACACTGGAGTAATAAACAGCGTCTGTTACATCACAAAACCAGGGGGCGTTCCCCAACGAATACAGAGCCGTGCACATAAAATACCAGGAAATGTTCATTAAACAGCTCAGCACAGTCACTGCTCCCAGAACCACAGCCGCCATTTTCTCACTGCAATATTTACCTTTCAGCTTCTGGCAACAAATGGCTACAAACCAATCAAAGGTGAAAGTTTCAGTGAACCTGACAGAGCAGTCAGTGGCTGCATAAAGCAGGACGGCGTGGATATTACACACGGGGACGGAGTCCCTCAGGAAATAAAACTGGTCCCGATAAACAATGGGAATGTGTCTCAGTATCAGGTCGAGGATAATGACCAAGAGATCCGCCGCTGCCATGGCCCCAAGGTAACGTTTGACATGTGGAGACAATCCACAAGAAACCCTCCCTCCCCAAATACAGAGACACATCCATAAGGACAGATGGTTTCATGAACATTTCTATACGCTCAATCACTGGAGAGCAGACACACGTCACTCCTTCCCAGCTCCTAATACGGAGGGTGGAAACGTTGCTGTCCGGAAGGATTCACTCCTAGTTTCTTGAAGGCAAACGGAGTTTGGGAATTTCTGTATTTTGGTGTAAATTGTGTTCGGTCCTGTGTCGTGAAGAAATGTTAACACAGGGAAAACATATTCACCCCTTTAACTGTCTGAGTGACCTTCGGAACTGTGTCTCCTTCTCCCTGGAGCGGGATGTCTTCCTTCGGGATCTTATCGTTTGTTCAAATCACGGACGTTCGGTCGTTCACAAACAATGTCAGGGACAGAACGTTCCGGGGAACGTTAGTTATAGAATGTTGGGGACAGAATGTTCCGGGGAATGTCAGTTCTAGAATGTTGGGGACAGATTGTTCTGGGGAATGTCAGTTACAGAATGTTGGGGACAGAACATTCCGGGGAATGTCAGTTATAGAATGTTGGGGAGAGACGGTTCCGGGGAATGTCATTTATAGAATTTTGGGGACGGAACGTTCCGGGGAATGTCAGTTTTAGAATGTTGGAGACAGAACCTTCCGGGGAATGTCAGTTATTCAATGTTAGGGACAGAACGTTCTGGGGAATGTCAGTTATAGAATGTCGGGGACAGAACATTCCGGGGAATGTCAGTTATAGAATGTTGGAGACTGAACGTTCTAGGGAATGTCAGTTATAGAATGTTGGGGACAGAACGTTCCGGGGAATGGCAGTTATACAATGTTGGGGATAGAACCTTCCGGGGAATGTCAGCTTTTAATGTTAGGGACAGAACGTTCTGGGTAATGTCAGTTATAGAATGTCGGGGACAGAACATTCCGGGCAATGTCAGTTATAGAATGTTGGGGACAGAACGTTCTAGGGAATGTCAGTTATAGAATGTTGGGGACAGAACGTTCCGGGGAATGGCAGTTATAGAATGTTGGGGATAGAACGCGCCGGGGAATGTCAGTCATAGAAGGTAGGGGACAGAATGTTCTGGAGAACTCATTGACCTGTCCATCACCTTTCCCCCTACCCACCCCACCAACCTGATGTACTGTGCATGAACACACTGTCACATTAATAGGGTGAGAGACGGAGGGTCCAATCACAGGAATGGGAACTAAAGGCATTGGCAGATCAGCTGAAAGGGTTAGATATACCACATTCTCAATCCACCTCTCAGAACTAGCATAGTCACCATAAACCCAGAGGAAGTGTCTGTTTACCGTGGAACATGGTGTATACCCGGCCTATGTATGGCTCAGTACAACCGAGCAATCTGTACAGATTCATCCATTGCACTGTTCAATATAACACAGCAAACTGCCCAGAGTGGAATACTGCCCAGATCAGATCTATGCACCCACTCTAGATATCTGTCGAGCACCGGGAGAAGTGCAGACCACAGCAGTGCATTGATGTATAAATCCGGATTAGATATCTGTCCAGCACTAATATGTGAACCTGAAACAAATATCCATCCAGCAGAAGGAGCTACACAAACCACATCATTGCATTATCTATAAGCCTCAACCTGATAATCTGCCCAGCACAGCGACCTATGCAGTGATCTCCCGTGAATTAATCTGTAAACCAGGAGCAGTTACCTTCCCAGAATGTAGGACTGTGTACACCACCCCAGTGCATTGATCTGTAAACCAGGATCATTAACCCCTCCCTCCCCACAGGCATGTAGGACTATGTACCCCACCCCACTACATTTCTCACTATGTTAGATCAATGCCCAGCTTGGGGAAACTTGCAACCCATGCTGGAAGTGACAGGACGTACAGCTCCCAGACATTTACAGATCCATATCTCCATTGGGCCATGACAACGGGATGCTGTGGGTGTGAACATCACTGCCAGAGAGAGATGGCGGGAGAGTCAGTTTACATATCACCAATTGGGAGGGGTTTGGGGTATAGACAGAGAGGGGGAGACTGAGAGACAGTGCCATGGAAGGTTGTATTCCCAGGTTGCAGAATGCTGAAATGTAGACACTTCGATAGCATCCGGTAATATGAGCCAGTTTTCCCAGGAAAGATGTTAAAAAGGGATATTGGTATGAAGTCAGGTGAACATTTGTTCTGCGTCTTTGTAACTGGAATTGGTTTCAACAGAATCTATGACTCATTGGGCAGTTTCTAACAATAATTTGTCGTTGTTTGATTTTCCTCGAGTGTGATAGTCTGAACGAGGCTGAGATAGTTTCCTCGTGCTATCTTCTCGAACTCACCTCATTAACTACCCACCCCATGGTGTCCCTCTCATTCAGTACCAGCCCGATTCTCCCACCCATCATGGCTGGAGATACTCACCATCGCCCGGGTACCACTGGATATTCCGTGATCCCTGGCACAGATGCCATCTGTAAAAGGCCAATAGACACATGTTTGATCTTTCTCAGTTCGGAGCTGGCCTGCACAGTTTTCCCCGAGCATGGCAGATCAGGAGCAATTACTCCTGGTCCTGGTGGATGGGCTAGTCCAGAAGGGACCATTCTCTTCCCAGAAGGGTGCTCACCACCTGATCCATCGAGCATGGTCTGAGCTCCCCACCCAGCTCAGTGCAGTATCTGCGGTCTGAAGAAATGACCAGCAATGCAGGACACTCATTAATAACCATTCCCACTCCGGCAGGATAAGGCTCAGTATATTCTCTCTGCTCCCTCAAACTCACTGTATATCTATTATAGCACAGACCCCCGAACAAGTCTCTCTCTCTCTCTCTCTCTCTCTCTCTCGCTCTCTCCCCCTGTCTCTTTCCCACTTTCTCTCCCTCTCCCCCTCCCTCCATCCCCCCCCCCACTAATAACACTGCATGGATATAACACTGCATGGATACAACACTGTGGACTGACTCTCTCCAGACACGTCACCATCACCCTGTCCCCCACATCCAGCAGGGCCATCCACTCCCACCCTTCCTTCCTCCCATTTCCGAAGAAACAGCCTGGAATAGGAAAGAAAGGGCCAAGCCGTGTGGTGGAATGCCTGACCTCCGTTCCCTCCTCCCCTCCCCTCGCCATGTGGGGAGGACGCTGTTGGGAGTCGGAGATGACTGGGACACTTCGTGTGGAGATTCTGAAGCATCCACGTCCCACCGACCGATTAAGGAGCATTGTTCAATGAAGGGCAATTCTCACTTTAAACCCACTGGCAGTTCCATTTCCCCCTGGCACAATTTAGAAGCCGTGGCCCTGATGCCATCTCCCTTTTGTGTCGAGCTGGTACAAATGGAATCCCCACGGTCTCGGTGGGCAGGAGGGTGTGCTCACAACACATCGTCACCACCACCTCCCAGGAAGGGAGCACGGTGACTCCCTCCTGCACCTCCTCCTGTAAACAGCTCAGATACTGAAACTAATCTGAGAGAGTTACTGTTCTCCCCACCTGTCCTGATATCTTTAATAATCTGTGCTTATATACACGCAACGCTTTCTGGTCCTGCATCCTCTTTATAACGTGCAGCCTGTTTTATTTTGTGTTTCAATGCCCTTCCTTCCAAAGTGCATCACCTCACAATGCTCTGCATCGATTCCCATCTGCCGGAAAACTACACCAATGCGTCATTGCCCTATTGGTGTGCCACCCTGTCCTCCGTAGACTTCACAGTTCTTCCAGGTTTGGTGCCATTTACAATCATTGAGATTGTCAGAGCATCACAGTCCCCAAGAAACAACTGAAATCCTGCCACATGCACAAGTGTGAAGAAGTGAAATACTGCTATACTCCCACAGACGAAGCCGAATAATGAGATGTCGGCAACAGACCAACAAAAATCATGACACACTCCAGACACAGTGAATGAAATATTGACAAACCATGGAGCAACAGAAATCTGGATAGGCTCTGATAATCTTCATTGACTTCATGGTATTAATATTATGTAGGTGAAAGTGTGTATGTCTGTCATCTGCAAGGTGATAGAAAGGTTTCTGAGGGATAGGATTTATGACCATCTGGAAGAGCATGACTTAATTAAAGGCAGTCAGCACGGTTTTGCGAGGGGCAGGTCATGCCTCACAAATCCTATCGAGTTCTTTGAGGATGTTACTAGACAAGTTGATGAGGGTCGAACAGTGGATGTTGGTTGTATGGACTTCAGAAAGGCGCTTGATGAGGCTCCCCATGGTAGGCTCATTCACAAGGTCAGGAGGAATGGGATACAGGGAAATTTAGCTGTCGGGATACATAATTGGCTGTTTGACAGAAGACAGCGAGTGGTAGTGGAAGGAAAATATTCTGCATGGACGTCATTGGTGTGTGGTGTTCCAGAGGGCTCTGTTCTTGGGCCTCTACTGTTTGCAATTTTTATTAATGACTTGGATGAGGGGATTGAAAGATGGGTTAATAAGTTTTCAGATGACACAAAGGTTGGAGGTTTCGTTGACAGTATAGAGGGCTATTGAAGGCTGCAGCGTGACATTGACAGGATGCAGAGTTGGGCTGAGAGATGGCAGATGTAGTGCAAACTGGATAAATGCGAGGTGATGCATTTTCGAAGGTCGAACTTGAAAGCTGAGTACAGGAATAAGACAGGATTTTTGGCAGTGTGGAGTAACAGAGGGATCTTGGTGTGCAGTTACATTGATCCCGTAATATTGCCACCCAGGTGGACAGGGTTGTTAAGAAAGCATATGGTGTCTTGGCTTTCATTAACAGGGGGATTGAGTTTTAGAGTCGTGAGATCTTGTTGCAGCTCTATAAAATTTTGGTTAGACTGCACTTGGAATGCTGTGTCCAGCTCTGGTCGCCTGATTATAGGAAAGATGTGGATGCTTTCGAGAGCGTTCAGAGGAGGTTTACCAGGATGCTGCCTGGAATGGAGGGGTTATCTTACGAAGAGAGATTGACTGAGCTCGGACATTTTTCATTGGAACAAAGAAGGAAGAGACGGGACCTAATTGAGGTGTACAAGATAATGAGAGGCATAGATAGAGTTGACAGCCAGAAACGTTTTCCCGGGGCAGAAATTGTTAACACGAGGGGTCACAGTTTTAATCTCTCAGGCGGAAAGTATGGAGAGGACGTCAGAGGCGGGTTATTTACGCAAAGTTGTGAGAGCATGGAATTCGTTGCCAGCAGCAGTTCTGGAAGCGAGGTCAATGGGGATATTTAAGAGACTGCTGGGCATGCATATGGTCACAGAAATTTGGGAATTCGTACATTATGTTTATTTCACATGAGAATCAATGGTCAGCAATGGAGATTAAAAATTCTGTTTCTTCACTCTCTCCTCATGGTATCATCATTTCTTAGATTAGACTGGTTATAAATGTTTGAGAAGATCATAACTGTTAGCAGTGCCCCAAATACTCTCTCATCAAAGCCCTACAATTACAGGAAATCGGCTTTACTTATGCACTGAATCATATTACAATGAAGGGCAACATACCATATAAGATGCTCAACACTTAAGCCTTGGATGTGCTATTTTTGGTGACTCAAGATGAAAGACACTTCTCAATCCCTTACCATTTAATCAGTACAAAATGAGATATGTGCTGTTTACTTCTCTCGTCCAAATCATTTCTCTGCCTTGCAAATTGTTGTGGTTCAAACACTGAAACATGTGATATTCCACGAGTAACTCCCTTTGGTCCATAAAAGTGCAGGAAGCTCTGTATTGCTTCCACTGACCAATTCTCAATCCATGTGGAATATCCAGATCCCCTCGTCCGCACCTTATCAATGTACTCTAACTTCCTTCGTTCACTTGTTAGCAACAATGCAAAAAAAATTCTGCAAATTCAAATGCACCATTCCCACTGGTTCTCTTTTGTGGATGCATCAACGAACAAAAACTTCACAGGTTTCTCAACGATGATTTCCGGTTTCTAAAGCTGAGCTGACTCTGCCAAGTCACACCGTGATTTCCCAAGTGTCGAGTTATAAAATTTCTCATAAAAAGGTTCTAATATTTTCCTCAGACCTGACATCAATGTGAAGGGTAATCAATGTTTCTTTCTTGTCGTTACAACGTTTAAAAGACATTTGGATAAGTACATGCATAGAAAGGTTTGGACGGATATGGGCCAAGCACGGGCAGGTAGTACTAAGTAAGTTTGGAATTGGAATAATCAACATGGACTGGTTGGACCGAATGATCTGTTTCTGTCTGTATAACTCTATATCACTTTCACTAGCTGTATTGCCACTTTCCTGAAAACGTTGGGATGGACCTCATTTGGTGCAGTAACTTGCCAACCTTCAATTCAAATAGTTTTTTGAGTAAGTTCACTTTATTAATTCTCATCATGCACAGGTTCTTATTTTCACCAGTCAATCTGTCCCACAGTCTTTCTGGAAGATTTTCGGTACCTTCCATTGTTGAGACAGCACGAAGTTATTACCCTCAGCAGGAGGCAAAGATTGATTGGGTCACTGTGTGAATACATTGGAAAACTGCAATTGGGAGATGATGGACGTGGCACCCACTCCTGCTCAGAAAGTTCTAGAATCAAGACAGTTCAATGAAACTGTGACTTCCTGGTCACTGACAGCATAGTCCTCTCCCTCGTGCGAGGTTACAGGTTATACTTAAACAGGTGATACAAAGCTGTGACTACCTCATTTTAGAATAATACTTATCTCACACTTTGCACCTGGCATAGGTCCAGGTCGAGGTAAGAAAATGTTTGCGATCAAAATATGTGTAACGAGAAGAGTCCCCAGAAGAGAATTGTAAATGGAAAGGTATGTATGATGGATTATTCAGAAACAGCATTGACGCAAAAGTGAAGACTGGGGATATTGTGAAGTTGGGAGTGGACAGGTTTTGTGGTAGACGGAATATTGAGATATAAATCAGTTCAGGACAAAATGGGATAATCGTGGTTATGAACACTTTTGTTTCTCATCATATGTTTGTAAGTGAAGGATATGAAATTCATGGTATAGAAATGAAGATTGTAGTTGAAAGCGAAGACAATATGTTTGCCAAATATACAGAGAAAACGATGACATTCACAATGGGTTAGAGAATTAGTAAATGGGCAGAGATAGACTCACCAGGAACACCAACAACAGCGAGGATGAGATAGGAACCTGCCTGAATAATCATCAGTACACGGGGCCATTTAAGATGTTGGTACTAATCTGCCGTCTCCTCCACAACAACAACAACTTCCAATATAAAAACTGTCTGTGGGCACAACTGCCCTGAACATACTCAAGAAATGTGGATTTCTTTGGATTTTATTCTCACAGCTCTTACCAGTTTTTTAATCGTTTGTACAATGAAATTCTATATCTATTTGTTAAGATGCAAACATCTTATTGCACAGTTTGTATGCCTTTTCATTTTTAGATTTTTTTGTAGCCTTAGCGCAAAAGTAAATGTTCTGTTTAAAATTGACCTGTTTATTGGGATTCAAGGGTCAGACACAGTCCGTATATTTCATGGGTTAAAAAAACAGAAAGGAATAGAAGACAGGGGCTGTGGAGACTGATGAGGAGTAAAGTGACATCCCCTCAGACCCCAATGTCTTCTTGACAGACAGAATAAAATAAAATGCAGATAATGAAACAGAATATATTCAGAATAAGGAATAACAAGTGGCAGTGCAAACAATTCGAAATGGAATGGCCGAACAATGATTGATGTGTGTGTGTCTGTGTGTGTGTGTGTGTGTCTGTGTGTGTGCGTCCATGTTTGTGTGTGTGTGTCTGTGTCTGCGTGTGTGCGAGTATGTGTGTCTGTGTGTGTGTGAGTGTGTGTGTGCCTATGTGTCTGTGTGAGTGAGTGTGCCTCCGTGTGTGTGTGTGTGTGTGTGTGCAGATTGATGAGATTGTTCATATGTGTGCACCACAATCAGAATGAACAGGAGAGACATAGTTAACAAAAATGATGCATGTGATGTTCAAAATTTATAAAACTTTAATATGTTTTTTTTAATCTTCAGCTGAGATGTTATGTTTCCCTTCTCTCAATATACCCTCTGCCTCCTGCCCCGTTCTTGCATTCCCAGATCTAATCTCTAATTCTTATCGGGATGGATGTTATACTTTCCTGCTTCTGGTGTTCCAATTTATTTCGGTGAATCAATTTTCTACCGGGAAACATAAACGTTGTCCTGCTGGGTTCTGTCAACAGTCGATACCTGACATATTGCTAGAGATAAAACTTCTGACATCAGAGCCAGCATTTCAACATATTAATCTGTTGCACATAAACTTTACAAATTACCACAGCACACAGGAATTGTAAAACCTCTATCGATCTTGTGGACTTCTCTATTTTTACATCTCCACGTCTATCATCACTCTCTCTGTCTTTCTCTCTCTTTTGATCTCATTAATAATTCCTCCAATCGTTCTTAGTGCCTCATGTCTCAAATCTCCCTCCTTCAGTTTACATCTGTTGCTCACTTTTGGATGAGATATCTTATTATTGAGCAATGTAACTAAAAAGACATGAGGGAGGAGTTGGCTAGTGTTAGTTGGAAGGGGAGCTGAACACGGGAATATGGTGAAGCTGCAATGACAAGAGTTTCTGGAGATAATTCAGCAGCACATCAGAAATTCGTCCCAAGTAAGAAGAAAGATGTTCAACGGAAGACAAGACAGCCATGCGTGTTAACGAACTCAGGGCCAGCATAACAACAAAAGAAAATGCACACAGTGTGCTGAAGATTATTGGGAATGTAAATGATTGCGAAGCCTACTAATTCTGTCATGGATAACTAATAACAGCAAATGGGAGGAGAGGGCGAAATATGATATTACGCTTGTTAATCATATAAAATAAAATTGAAAGACTTTAACTTAGAACAAGGGAGGCAGGGAGTAAAGAACAAACAAAGAACTGTTGGAAAATGAAGCTTGAATAGTTATGGGAAACAATGGCATGACAGCTGAATTGAATAGATACGTCTCATCAGTCTTCACGGTGGAAGACACCAGCAAAATATCAGAACTTCAAGACAGTCAGGGGTATAGTGACCACCGGAAAGGAGAAGGTACTGGGGAAGATAAAGTTGGATCAATCACTGAGACAAGTCGGATAAAACCCCGTCATTCAAAAGACATATCGAAGATGATTGCCGATGCATTGCTGGTGAGATTTCAGGAAACTTTGGAGTGAGGGAGGACTGGTAAATGAAACCTCCCCGTTTAAGGAGAGAGGTACACAGAAGACAGGAAATTATAAATGGCCAGGAAAGTTAAAACTGTTGTAAAGAAAGACTTAATGGACCCTTGGGTTTATGAATAGATGTGTGGAATATAAAAATAAGGAAGTTGTGACGTACATTGGACATGGTGTGATTAAGCTACAGCATAACAAGAGTTACATTTTCAATGCTATTGTGAACAGCAGACTTGAAAATACGTTTGAAACAAGTGAAATCAGTACGAAGCAGACAGGAACATATGTGTCAAAGAGATGGCTTCCTTGATCCTGTAGTGAGAATGTTGAGATAAGCTTGTCTGTAAACAGACTAAACAAAATGTATAAAAAGCACAACGTGCAACTATGTTGTCAATATATATGAAGCTGAAAAACCACAGCAGGTCAGACAGCATCCTCGGAACAGGAAAGTCGAAATTTCAGACTGAAAGACCTCATCAAGATTGGGGCGGGGGAAGGGGAACCGGGGAGTAAATAGAGGGAGGGGCGTGGGGTTGGTGGAAGGGTAGGTGGGATGGTGATAAGGGATGCAAGTAGGGGGATATTGTGATTGTTCAGTGGGAAGGGTGCAGCAGATATGTGAATGGGAAGATGGACAGCTTAGGTCAGGTCAGTGAAGGGGGCAATGGGATAAGGCTGTGGTTGGAGAGATCTTGAAGCCAATGAATTCAATACTGAGACAATTGAACAGTAAGCTCTCCAACTGAAAGATCAGGTTGTGTTCCCCAGTTGCTGTTTTGCCTCACTGTGCCAGAGAGGAGGCCAAGATGGACCTATCGCTGGATGAGCGGGGCGGGGTTGGGTTGGAGTAATTGAAATGAACGGCAACTGGAATGTTGGGTTGGTTAAAGCGTGCAATCGGCAGATGCTCCATGTATATGTCCCTGAATCTCCCTTTGGTCTACACAACATAAAGGAGACCACATCGGGAGTTGGAGACAGGCCCGGTGGGCCAGGATCAATCTCCGTGTTGGGCATCAGTGCTCTGCACGCAACAATCAACGCGACTTTCCAGTTAGCAACCATTTTAATTCTCCCTCCCACTCGTCCAGCGACATGCCCATCCATAGCCTGTCCATTGTCAGGGAACACCACTTGAGCGTTTATCTTTGAATCTGGTAGACCAATGGCCTCAATGTTCCCTGCAGAAGCTTCAAAATGCCTCCACTTGCAGCCTTATCCCATGTCCCTTCTCCCTGACCAGATCCAACTGTCCATCTTCTGATTCACATATCCACTCCACCCTTCCCACTGACCAATTACAGTAACCCTACACCTGCATGTACCTACCACCATCATACCTACCCAACACCCTTCAATATCCCCTCTCCCTCGGCAGTCCTGAAGGAAGGTCCAAGATCAAAATATTGCCGTTATTGCTCCTCTGATTCTGTCTGATCTGCTGTGTTTATCCAGCTCCAAGTTTATTAACACTGTCCTCCCGCACCTGTAGCACTTACTCTCTCCAAGTTGTGGAACTATGTCGTCTACATATAAGAAGAAATACATTGGGACATTTGAATATATCGCTGTCTCATTCCTCATTTCGTAACAACCCAATGCACACCTTCCAGGTGAAGCAGCATTTCACTTGTACCCTTACAATCCGGGCTGCTGTCATTGCTGCTCACAATGCAGTATCCTTCACACCGGCGAGACTAACCAGAGACTGTTTTGTTGAACACTTCCACTCTTTCTGTTGAAATAATCCTGACCCTCTCCTTGCTTCGCATTTCAATAACTTACCTTGATCTAATGCTGACATTTCGATCCTGGGCTGGTGCAAAGTTCCAATGAAGCACAGCCCAAGCTCGATTAACATCACACTTTACACTTTGGTAAGTTGCAGCCTGAAGGAGTTGTAATTCAATTCCATACTTCCACAGTCTGACCCCACTGTGGTTGTTCTCTAATCTTCATACATTCCATCTCCCAGTCTTCCAAAGAACTTACCCTGTTTGTGAATCGTTTGTCTTGCAATCAATTAAGGAAACCATTGCACCCCCCCCCCCCCCGACAATGTAATTTATAATCATTTCGCATTTGATACTCTTTAACCACAACCAAAAGTCCATTCGTCAGTGGCATTGCGCCTCTACACCTGTTTCCTGTATCCCCTCCTCTAACTTTGTCAATGGATTAAAAAGTTCATTTTCCAATCCTTTCCTATTCTGAAGAAGAGTCACACTGGACTTGAAACGCTAACTCTGTTTCTGTCTCCGCAGATGCTGCCAGATCTGCTGTGTATCTCCTGAAATTAACAAAACACATTTTCAATAAAACAATTAACGATGGATACTGGAAATCTGAAACCAGAACAAAAAAAGAAACTGTGAGCCTTGAGGAACGGTCACTGGACCCAAATGATTAACTCTACTTTCACTTCACTCCAGCAATATCTGTTTATCAAGACGTTTCAAAGATGTGTGTCAGCATTGTTCAAACCCCCGTTCAACCTGGAGCGCCATATACCAGGAAGTGAACGATAACACAAGATGCACAAACTCATTACTTCTGAAACTACAGGAGGCTGGCATCACTGAAACTTACACAGCTCTTACTCTTAGCCAGGGAGAGAAACAGAGGGAGATGCATTCACTCTAATCACAGAAGGTAGTACATACTGGAAAGGAAAGTATTCAGATTAATATGCTAAAGGGTGTTGAGGAATGAGACAAATTGTAAGTGTGATACCATGGAGAGACACTTAGTGGAATGAGAATTTTAAATTGGACTTGTACCACATCAGAAACCAGAGTAGGTCTCTGAGTACAGGGCTGATGGGTGAATGGGTCTCGGCGTGAACTGGGGGACAGGCAGCTGAACTGCATTTGAGATATTGCAGCTGAAATCGTCTATTACATGTGGTGCTGTAAACCATAGCAACAACGGAAGCAGAATTATATTTAACTATAATCTGTAAGTTCGTGCCTGGAATGATCCCTCAGTCTACCATTATCAGTAAGCTGATCTATGGTTCAATGACGAGTGTGGGTAAACATGCCAGGGTCAGAACCACGTGAACCTAAAACTGATGGCAAACCATAAAGCTACAGCACTTGACTGGTTACATTCCAAACTGCAGCACTAACATCTGATAGAGAGGGCGCAATGATCCCAAGACATTTACAGAGAAGGACAACGATTTTTCAACAATACTATGCATTCCCGCTGACAGCTGAGACTACTCTAACGTGAGTGGGAACTTTACATCAGGCTGGTAAAGTGTTTCTGATGCTGTACAAGATCTTAGTCATATCACACCTGGAGTAGTGTTTACAGGTTTAGTTTCCTCACTGAAGAAAGGATGTTGGAAGCAGCTCAGAAATTGTACCTTTAACTAATTCCTGCAATGAAGGGATAAACTTTAAGGAAAGGATGATCAGATTGATATAATACGCATTAGAGTTTACAAGAATAAAATATGATCTTATTTTTACATATAACACCATAAAGAGTCAGCAACAGAAGCCAATTATACAGTTAATTCCACTTCTCCAGCTTGTTACACAGGAACAGCAGAAGGATATTCAGGCCTTCGACCCTGTTACAATAGAACAGGACGAGGGCATTCAGCCCCGGTGCCTGATATACAGTTACAGGAGGAGTTCACTCAGCTCCTCGAGTCTATAACGCTGCATATAGAGTAGGCAATTAGGCACCAGTATCCTGTTATGTAGCAACAGGATCAGTCCATACAGCCTCCTCCAGTCTCTAACACTGAAACTCGAAGAGATTGGTACACTAGAATGACAGGAGCCCATTCAGCACAGAAATAAAGAAGGAGATAAATTATTTGAAACTTGTTATGGAAAGCTGAAGGTAATTCACCCATATGTCTGTTTTATGGGAACAGGAGGAGACAAATCACTTCATTGATCCCATTTCAGGGATGCAGGAGGGGATTGTTCAGTATCTCGAGCCTGTTGTGAAGGAATATGAAGAGACCGTTCAGCCCCTCAAAATGTTGCACAGCAATAGGAAATTCCGCAATCCCTCAGGTTTCTGACATATCATCATGAAGAGGAGAAGCAGATCTTGAATCTGTTAATCAGGACATTCCGACCATCGAGAGTATAATGCACGAACACCATGGGGACATTCAGCCCATTGAGTGTGTAAACCAGGAACTGAGTGAATCCATTCAGACACTCATGCCTTTTACACCGAGATTGGAGCAGGTCTTTTAAAGCTTTGTGCCTGTTACACAGGAACACGGGAAAGGGAACGTAGAGATTGCAAAAAGTTTGAAGTTGGGATAATCATCTTCACTTGTCACTAAAAGGTTGTGAGCAAACTCTTGGGAATTAAGGGAAATTGTGAGAATCCGTTATTAATTAATTCCCAACAGTGAATTTGCAAAGTAAAATCTGAATACTTCAGAATGAGCATGATTTTTTTTAGAATTTGTTTGCTCAATTTTTTTAAAGATGTGACAAGCAAAGTAGACAATAGGGATCCTGGAAACGTAAAGTACCTAGACTCTGAAAAGGCATTGATTAAACTCTGCATAAAATATTAAGCTTTAATATACGTTGACATGGGTTTTGGAGGAGGTCATTTGCCTGGATAGAGGGCTGGTGAGCCAACAAAATGTAGAGAGATGTAATAGTTGTTTCGTTAGTGGTTGGCAACTTTTGGGGTTTCATAGAGTTCATACCACTTAACCCGACAATTTACCATCCATTGTATAACTTGGATGAGAGGAGAGAAAACAATACAGCCACATTTTCAGCTGAAACCAGAGCATGTGGAAAAGTAGGTTGATGTAATGAAGATGTAGAAAAATTACAAATGGACATGAACAGTTTAGATGGATGTGCTAACATCTGGCGGCTAAAATTAAACGTGGATAATATGGGATTAACCATTTTGATCAGAGGAATCGAACATGTTATGGAAATGGCGAACAGCTTCTGAGTCTTTCAGTGCAGAGGCATCTGGGTGTCCATGTGCATACCACAGAAAACTCACATGCAGGTACAGCAGAGAATGAGAAAGGCAAGTGCAGTTTTATCATTTACTTGTAAAAGCACAGAGTATTAACGGAGGGAAGAATTACTGTAACTCTGCAAGGTATTAGTGAGACGCTAACTGACGTAACGTGTTCAGGTTTGTTGTCTTGACTGCAGGAGGGATGTTGTTACAACGAAGTCAGTTCAGTACAAGTTCATTAGATTGATTCCAGAGATGCAAATGTCTTTTGAAGCGAGTTTGAGCAGTTGAGGCCGATGCACTCTGGGTTTAGAAGAATGAGAGGAGACTTCATTGAGGCCTGGAGGATGTTAAAGGTGATTGAAAATTCAGTGTGGAGTGGATATTTCCTCACGTGGAGCAAACTAGAACAAGAGATCATAGTTTTAGGATTAGGCCGAGCAGATTTAAAACAGCGGTGAAGAGAACTTACTTCTCTCAATGGGTTGTGAGTTTGTGTAATTCACTGCCCCAGTGTGCAGGGGACGCTGGGACATTGAGTAAATAAAGGGATAAGGAGAGCAAGCAGGGAAATGGAACTGACCCGGCGATTACATCAGCCATGATTGCATACAATGGTGGGACAGGCTCGAGTGGCTGGATTGTTCCTCGTTCGTATTGAGCCCTTCGACTGTGCTCCTCAGGAATGGGGGAGGACTGGTTATCAAACAGGAAGCAGACGCTTTGGATAAATCAATATTAATCAGTTTGAAAGACCGTAATCAGTGGAGTCACACAGTGACCAGTGCTGGGTCCTCAACTGTTTACAATCGATATCAGTGATCAGGACGATAGAACAGGTATACCGCTGCTACGTTTGATGGTAATACCAAGGTAAGTTGGACATTAAATTATCAAGAGAATATGGAGAGTCTGCAAATTGATATGGACAAGTAAACTCGATGAATAATACCTTGCCAGGTGGAATATGGGGTGCTAAAAAACCTGCCAGCTATTTCAAGAAGAATGGAAGGCAGTATATTACTGAAATGGAAATGGATTACATGACATAGTGATACAATGTGTTCTGGAGGGTTCACTCGAACCCATTCAGACATGGGAAGTGTTGTTCCATCTCCCTGATGGTCTGCTCCCTGACTTTCCCAGTGGTCCTGTTGCTCTCAGTACACACGGGATATTTGGATGTGGTTGGTTGGCGGTGGGGACTGGTGAGGTGGAGGGTGTTTTGAGCAGTTTAACAGAGGGACAGCCTTTAGCAGAAAGAATATCCTTTCTTTCCGAACGGAGACCAAAAGATTATGGGAATGGTTGAATGCTTCTGAATGAAGAGGCTGTGGCTGCGCCAGAACAATGAGTATTCACCAACATGATGTCCTATGCATGGGCACACTGTAACATTAATAGGATGAGAGGTCCTTCCGTTCCTCTAGCCCTCCCAATTGACATGCCGACACCACTCAGGCAAGTACATCACCAGAAATCATGTTATACTGAGAAAACACGGATACATCCATCACCTCTCTGCAGAGAGAGAAATCATTCATCTCATCCACAATATGTATCCTCTGTCACCGAATGGTGACATTGCTGGTGAGATATTGGGAGACGATGGATATGTCAACCACTCCAGCATAGAAAGTTCCAGATCATAGAAACTGAATGAAACTGTGATAGTAACAGCCACTGGCAGCATCGCCCTCCACCTGGTGTGAAGCTGCAGGTCGTGCTGAAGGAGGCGGCACCGCTCTGTGACCAGCTCCTTGTTCAGTCAGTGTCCCCTCACACCCTGCTCCTGGGTTAAGTGGAGCTTGATAAGCTGATCCTGGAAAACCCAGTGTGGATCCAGCAGACCCCTTTCCCCAGACACACTCACTCCGTGGTTTCAGAGCTTCCCCTCTCTGCAGCCTATGCTCCATTTGGTGTTCATGTTACAGACCCAGATGCTGTAACTAAGTCCCCAAGCTCCATCCAGAGTTGGGTCACCAAATCCTCTGGTATCCTAGAGTGTCTGCGGCAGCTCACAGCACAACGTCCAGCGCCTCCACTAACTTTTCAATATCAGGAGCCTGTCGGAATATCCTCTGCTACAGGTATTTTGGACATGGCCAGACCCCGTTTAAATGTTTTAAGAAGGCAGCCTTGACCCTATTTTCTCCTATTTTAAACGTAGGTGCGAACTGTTTGTTCCAGATGTTACAACTGGTCAGCACACTCAATATTAAGCAAAATGAAATCCATTCAAACGCTCCAATTAAAACACAATCAAAGGGCGGAACAATTGGGGAGAGCTTCTCTACTGGAACACCTATGCAAACAATAGATACAGTGCCTTCTACTAATGAACTGCGCTAATACGGAACATCCCATAAACACACCCCCCGGCATAAAGATAAATACAAACACAGAATCTTATGTGCAGTTCTCCAATCCTGGAGGAAGCAACTTTAAGAGAGTTTTCAGACAGAATTGCAGCCGGGGATCATGCATTGATACTTTCAACCCTTCTGGGGCCCCAAGCAACTTCTGAATGCTGCAGCTAAAAACAAAACAGAAGACCTGATTTGGGAGAGCTGGCCACTGCCCTTCCATTGTGAACAACGTTTTAATAAAACCTAAAGGCCATCTCAGCTATTTACTTAAGCTGTTTTGAGGCAGCCGTTCGGCGTCTCTGCCTCTAAGACCTCTGTTAAAAAAATTAAGATAAAATAACAATTTTAACGTGACGGCACTGTCAAAACTTCCCGTTTGAAAAAAAAACACCAATATGCAAATATGGCCTATTTTAAACCCTTTCTTCTTCCTGATTTTGTTGACTACATTACATATTTATTGAATTGACACTACGCATGCAAACATTCACGACCCTATTCTATTTCAATCACTTTACTTCTGCTACAGAACGCCTCAGTTTGTCTTCATCCAAGTTTCGACAACTTGGCAGCAAGTACGGTTTCTTGTCCTCTCACCTGTATAACTTTCAAATTGAATGGCAACAATAATAGCTCTATCTGAATAGACTGGACGTTTTCTCCCTAAATTTCTCTAAAAATGTTCAGGCGTTGCGATCAGTATATAGATTTGTCTCAGACACGTTATAGGCAACATTGTAGCGCCAAAACCAAGGTCAAGGCCTGCTTCCAAATTGTGAAATATTTCTGTTGATGTTTCCACTGGACTTTCCAACCACATGTTACAGAATAGAGCACTTCTAATCTCTCCAATAGTCCTTCTGAATGACATATTTCCTCTTGTGTCAGCTAAAAGGATTTACATGCTCCTGTTGCTCTTAATGCTGTAACTCCTTTACCTGCTACTCCTGGCCGATGCCACTAAACCTAACACGCAGGTGGATATTTTGAGATCTTGCAAATTCGTCGAAAGCCCTCCCAGAAGCCAAACTTTGATTTATGGTCCAACCAACGAAAAATCATTAGCCATTTCAGTTTCTAATCTTGCCATTTTAATTCTCTGCCTCTTCAACACGAGTTCTCATGAGGGCAGGAAGTGAGGGTTTGAACTCCTCCAAAGTAAGAATCTCTTTAAGAGTGTCATAGTTGCTCTGTTTTTAATATCCTGACTCATCGTTCAAAATTACTTTGTTTGATCCTTTCAAATTCAATGTATGTTTAACCAGGGACGCAATTTTATATCCTAAAACACTGTCTGTAAAGTTCGGGTACAAGTTCAAATGCACTTCAGATGTTTTTCGTCACCTCCTCATACTGGCCGGATACCTCTTCCGATAGGGATGCAACTACCTCACTCCTTATACCTACCAGCTCTGTTTGGTGCATCTAAATCCGCATGGTCAGTGGGCACTGCAATCGTGTGGCCACTTTCTCAAATGAAATTGTAAAACATTTCTACAGCCTTCTCATCACATTTAGGCAATGACTATATGTATTTAAACAGATCCCCATAAGGCCTTTGGCAACCATAGGGTTTCTCATCCTTACTATCCTCCTGATCCACCCTACCGTCTACCTTCATCTACACCCAGATAAGATGACTTTCCTCTCAAATTGCTAACTTCTGAAGTTGAAACTCTCTCGTTTTCTGCTTCTCTTCTTTCCTTTTCTGTCTTTCTTCTCCTTTCCGTTTCTTTAAATTCTACTTTTAATCTTATTTCAAACTGTCTCAATTCATTTTAGTGTTCAAGCTACCTCATCTGCAAATGTGTGTGTGTGTGTGTGTGTGTGTGTGTGTGTGTGTGTGTGTGTGGTGGGGGCAAGCATTTGGTGTGGTTGAATGTGGAAGTCATTGCTTGAGAGAAAATACACTGAAAGGAAACTGAGTTAAATATGAACAACTGGCAAAGATTTGGATAATCGAACACGGAGACGGAGGGAATTTTCATGGACAGATGAGTTAAACTGCTTGAGAATATTAAAATAAAGGCATTACCAGAAAAAAAATAGTGATACAGATCAGCGTGCACAGGAATGTCAACTGGATGGGATTTTGTTGTGAGTTCGAATCAGATTTGCTTCTGCATGTTTCAAACTGACAGTGTCAGCAGTAGTTTGTTGTCATCATTGAAACTGTATTTCACAGCTCAAGGTTCAAACAGCAGATGGGTTAAGCCAGTGAAGTACATTCTGGATCAGTGAGTAGTTAAAGTTAATAATGATCAGGGCATGGTGTCAGGAATCAGCTCAAAGGGATCACTAAAGTTGTGATTCGTCTGTGTCAAACACAAACTGCAAGTTCCCCTCCAAGCCACTCTCCACCCTTACTTGGAAATATACTAGTGTTCCTTCACAGTTGTTGGGTCAGAATTCTGAAATTCCCTTCCTAACGGCATTATGGGTCAACCCACAGCACGTGGAATGCAGCGATTAAAGAAGTCAGCTCACCATCACCTTCTCAAGGGCAAATAGGAAATGGTTATCAATGCTGGACAGCCAGAGATTCCCAAGTCCTAAAAATGAATTTACAAAAAGATATTGGCCAGCTATCGGATGGTGTCCCTGGAAGGAAATGGAGTTTGTAAACATAATAGAGAGCCATGACCTCCACACTCCCAATATTTAAATAACAAGGGCACTGGGGCAATGGTTTACATCTGAAACTGAGTAGGTCAACACAGAGACCCATGAGTAACACTGCCAGAAGCAAGAAGGGAGACAGTAATTGAAGAAGTTCACTGATGCAGTTAGTAGTGATCTGTGGAATCAATATCTGGATTCACAATCTCAACATGAACAATAATAGTCACTAGAAAGGAAGACTATATGAAAGAACAGTAACGCACTCATAACTGGTTTCCAGAAAAAAAACATAGCTGGATGGTGAGACTTGCCAGGGACACAATCGATAGACAGGAAAGGACAATAAAAATATTAAATAATGCGAAGAGCACAATAGATCCACCATGATAATGGCAGCCAATCATAATATATCGAAATGGATGAAACATCATAGGATAAACCACTGTCCATTGTTGGAAAATTCCAGTCTAATGTTCTCAGGTCATGATCTCTCCTGCCTTTCTCCATCTGGAGCTGTTTATCACTGTTTATCGCTGTTAGTGCTGTCGATGATGCTCCCGCTCATACTATGAGACAACACATTGAACGGTGCCCATTTATAATTAAAAGATGGAAACTCTCCACTGGTATAATTAGAATCCATTGAGACTGACATTCAACACAGTCAGTGCACAAACAGGCTCAGTTAAGCCCTTCCTTACATAACACTTCATATCTTAATAAAAGAGAATATTTACTCAGTCTCAATGGAATGGATGAGGGTTACTGACGGACGGATTATAAATATTCATTTATTTTTATTTTTATTTGTACGTGGGAATCTTGCCAGAGAACTGCCGGGCTGTATATGTCCCATTCTTTTTTTTATAAAGAATACAGGGATAAAATAACAGAGAAGCTGCATAAGATGTCAGCTGAGGAAATTTCGGGATACATTCACACGCGAGAGAAAGTGAGGATTGCAGATGCTAGAGGTGAGAGTCGAGAATGTGGTGCTGGAAAAGCACAGCAGGTCAGGCTGCATTAGGGGAGCATTGAAATTTCTTGTGTGAGCCCTTCATCATTCCGACGAGCAGGAATGAGGCTTGTGGCCCAAGTGAACTGAGAGATAAATGAGAAAGGAATGGGGTTGGGGAAGGCAGCTGATAATGTGATCGGTAGATGAAGGAAGGATTGGAGATGATATGTCGGAGATGAAGGTGGGGCAGATAGATGGAAAGGAAGTTGGACAGGTAGGATGGGCGGTGCTGAGTTGGAAGTTTGGAGCTGGGCTATGTTGGAGGAAGGGGAAATGAGAAAAATGGTTAAATTCACATTGATCCTATGTGGTTGCAGGGTTCCAAGGCAAAAGTTAAGTCTTTCTTTCTCCAGCCGTCGGGTGGTTAGGTTTGGTGGTTGAGGACGCCCAGGACCTGCATGTCCATGGCGGAGTGGGAGGGGGAGTTAAAGTGTTCAACCACGGGGTGGTAGGGTTGGTTGGTGCGGGTATCCCATAGATGTTCTCTGATGTGTTCCACAAATTGCCGTCCTGTCTCCCGAAATTCGAGGAGACAGCAGGAGCATCAGGTCGTGTAGGCAACGTGTGTGGAAGTGCAGATAAAACTCCGAAGGCCAAGGAAGGATTATTTGGGGTCTCGGACGGAGGTGACGGGGAGGTGAGGGTGCTGGTTTTCTAATTCTTGCAGTGGCAGGGGAAGGTGCCAGGAGTGGTGGGTGGGTTGTTGGGTGGCGTGGACCTGACAAAGGAGTCATGCCGGGAATGTTCTTTATGGAACAGAGATCAGGGTTGGGAGGGAAATATATATGTTTGTAGGTAATGCAAATGGGGGAGGATAATGCATTGTGTCTGGAGATTTGGTGGGATGGAAGGTGAGGACCAGGATGTTCTTTTGCTGTTGAGTTTGGAGGGGTGAATGTTGAAGGTGGAGGTAAAGGAAGTGGATGAGATGCTCTGGATGGCATCGTCGACCACGTGGGAAAGGAAATTGCTGTCTTTGAAGAAGATCTAGGATATACACTGGCTTAAGAATGTGGTCCTGGAAAAATACAGCGGGTCAGGCAACATCCGACGAGCAGGAAATTTCGATGTTTTGTGCAAAAGTCCTTGATCAGGAATAGCGCTTTTGCCCGAAACATTGATTCTCTTACTCCTCGGATGCTGCCTGTCCTGATGTGCTTTTCAAGCACCGCACTCTCGACTCTAATCTCTCGCATCTGCAATACTCACTTTCGCCTTCAGTCTCGGTTCAGCCAGTTCTGTACTACTGCCTTTAATTCTGTTCTCACTGCTGTAGGAAAAATGTTGTTAAACTTGAAAGCATGCTGATAAGATTTCCAAGTATATTAGCAGTGCTGGGTGGGGTGCTGGTCGAGAGTGATGTTGAGCTATTCGGAGAGTGTGAATGGGCTGGAGCTATATTCCCTGGAGCGCTATTTCTGAGGAGTGACCTTACTGAGGTTCATCGCGGTGAATCCTAATGCTCCAGGGTGAGCAAGGTCATAGGCCAGAGAAATAGAGAGAACAGTTGTTCACATTAAAACTAGAAAATTACTCATCAGTAACATGTTGCCGAATGACGGAGGTAGTCTGAAGAATGGGACTGGCTGGAGGAGTCAGAATTTGGACGGTCCAACCACATGAAATAGAACAAAAATAAAGCGTTGCCATATCAACTGAAAGGATTAGTTATATCATTTTCTCAATCCAACTCAGTGAACAAGACCAGACACCATACGCCCAGAGGAGAAATCTGTTGGGCATGGAGCACTGCATAGACCAGGTTGGTGTACTGCTGAACATCACCCTGCAAACAGTCAAGAGTGCAACACTGTGCGCACTATAGCAGTGCATTGATCTATAAACACAGATGAGGTATGTGTTCAGCAGGGAGCACTGTGCAGACCGGGTTGGTGTACTGTGCAATGCAACTACAATTTACCCAGAGTATGCAGACCACAGTAGTGCATTGATCTATACACCCAGATGAGATATGCGACGCGGGTGTGGAACTGTGTCCATCATCCCAGTGCATTGCTCAGTAACACTGTGTTTGATCACTGCCCAGTGTGGGGAAACTGGCAGCCCATGCTGGAAGTGACAGAATGTGCAACTCCATCCATTTACAACTCCATATCTCCATTGTGTCATGACACAGGGGTGCTGTGGGTGCGAACATCATTGCCAGGGAGAGATGGCGGGCGAACAAGTTTAACAATCAACAAATGGGAGGGGTTTGGGGAATAGACAGAGAGAGCGAGATTGAGAGACAATGTCACGGAAGAATGTGTTCCCAGGATCCAGAATGCTGAAATGAAGACATTGCAACGGTATCCTGCAGCATTGGCCAGTGTTTCCAGGAATTATGGGTGAATGAGAGACTGGTGTGAGATCAGATGATGGAGAGTATTGGATGAGCATTTGTTCTGCAGCTTTGTACATTGTGAATAGGGTCAGCAGAATCTTCGACACATTTGGCTTCTTCAAACAATAATTTGTCACATTGACATTTTCAGTGAGTATGGGAGAAGGATTGTCTGTATGAGACCGTCCTAATTTCCTGCTGATATTTCATAGAACTCAGCTCATTAACTACTTACCCCACGCCAAGGCATCCCTCTCATTCAATGTCAGCTTGATTTTCCTTCATCATTGGAGGTACTCACGAACGTCCTCATGACCCTAGATATTCCGTGATCCCTGGTGCTGGTGCCATCTTCATAAGATCAATGGGCGCACTGTTGAGTTTCTCCGTTTGAAGCTGCCCTGCACAGTTTACCCTGAGCATCGTAGATAACAGGCAATTACACAACGGTTTGTCAACAGAGACACGAAGTCCTGATGAATGGGCTAGTACAGAGGAGGACCATTCTCTTCCCATAGTGGGCCACATTACTAGACCCACAGAGCATCGTCTGAACTCACCACCCAGCTCAGTGCAGTATCTCCGGTCTGAAGAAATGTCCAGCAATACAGGACAGGCATCAATAACCTTCCTCGTTCTGTCAGGATAAGGGTGACCGTGTTCTTTCTGCTCCCCCACACGGACTTTATATCTGTTATACACCGACGCCTGAACAAGGCACATGCTCCACCACTCTCACTACTGCATGCAGTCTCCTCTCTCTCTCTCTCTCTCTCTCTCTCTCTCTCCCTCCACTTTACTCCCCGCCCAAACCAATAACGCTGCATAGATACAACAGTGTGGACTGACTCTCTCCGGACACCTCACGATGCCCCCCATCTACACCAGCATTAACAGCAAGGCCACCCAGCACACCCTTCTCTCTCCCTTTCTCCCATTCCAGGAGAAACAGCCTGGAATAGAACAGAAAGGGCCAAGCCGGGTTGTGGAGCGCCTGATATCCATTCCATCACCTCTACACGCCATGTGCGGAGGACTCTGGTAGGAGCCAGAGAGGACTAGCACGCCTCTTGTGGAGATCCTGAAACATCCACGTCCCACCAACCGAGTAAAGAGCAATGCTCAATGTAGAGCAATTCTCACTTTAATCCCACTGGAAGTTCTTTTTACCCCGACACAACATAGAAGCCGTGGCCCTGAAGCCATCTCCCTTTAATATTGAAAGCGGGCATAAACCGCCCCGTGTTTACCATGGAGCAAGACCCACATCTGGAAAACCAGCAGTATACATTTTAAGCCAGCAGTATCCATTTTAAAGCAAGCAGTATTCATTTTAAGACAGCAGCTGCCAGCCCGACCACGTGATCGGGAGAAGGGCGCCCAAAGACAGATCCAAATACACACCAGACCAGACACTAGTCATGACTCCAGACAATGGTCATGACTCACTGATCGAAACCCACCTTATAATCTCGTCAAGGTTCCAACTGACACACACCCATAACCTGATCATGCAAAACAGTCCTACACAAAAGACAAACACCAAACAAACAGGATGAACCTAACAGACACTTAGGAAGTAACAAAGGGGGCTGCTAGCCTCCAGTCCTCATGGAGAGACAAGCAGATAGCGCCCGGACCCATTTACATAAAGATAAACAGCACACATTTTGTGTATGCTGCCGACTCTCCGAGGACGGCAGGAAGCTTGACATTCACAAATACTCCAGCCATGAGTACCACCATTCACACTCATTCATACCCAATCTCCTACATCCTGACTCATGAAGTATATAAGATGAAACATCGCGGGGAAACGTTACAGCGATCGTGATTCGGACCTCGATTGGTCTCCGCCAGCGTTATATACTTCAATAAAGTTACCGATTGTCGAACTGCACTCTGGGCTCGGACTGAGATCATTGCATCCGCGCTAACAATTGGGGGCTCGTCCGGGATGACGACGGCTGCTGGATCTCTGCGAAGGCTCTGGGTGAGCATCTTTACTCTTTTACCTGTCCCGTAAAAGTACCCCAGAGCCTCGCAAGGGACTCCGCTGCCGGCCATTATCTGAACCTGTGAACGGAGTGAGTCCAGCAGTCAGGTAACGATAGAGTACTCTTTAAAAGTATGTGTGTGCCTGTGTGAGTGATCCTTCGAGGGTGGGCGATTGGGGTCGCGAAGCACTGGTAAAGGTGTGCATGTGACTGTTTTGATTTTCGTTTACTGTCGTTTATTGTTGACGTGTTCGAGTGACTGATGGACTAAATTTCACTGGACTGACGACTTTAGGTACCAGATTGACCCCCTGTGTAAGACACCGACAAACAAAGCCTTCCTGGATAACCTCTGTGGTGGGAGTTTAGGGGATCCCATTGTACGTTGAGCCCTTTTTTTATGTCAGCGCCATTACTTGAGTCCGCGGTAGGGTCTGGAAGGCGACAAGACGGGAAGTCCTCCAAACCAGCCCGACGGGCGGAGCCTCTGGGCGAAGCTTTCGCCGATTGCCTCCACAGTCCCGGGTGGTGCCCTCTGTGGGATTAGCGCGGAGAGGCCTGAGTTCACCCCCTCCCCGCACACGGGTCCCAGTTTCACGCCCGGTGCCGGCGGGTACACACGGCCGCTGAACTTCAGAGGGTGACAGAAAGACTCATGGGTTTTTTTTAGGTTGCACGCCCTGGTACAGGCCCGCGCCTCGCCCTTTTTATTTCATTTTTGTTTTTTAGTGGTCTGCGCTAACGCCGATCCCCCCCCTTGCACACGGGCCCCTGGTTCACGCCCGGTGTTCGCAGGGCATGCACGGTCATTGGGTGTTAGGTGATGAGAGTGAGACTCACAGTAACCCGCGGTCCCGCAATTGGGTATAGACACGTGCCCCGTTTGTAAATAACCCACACCTGCTTTCGTCGACCCAGAGGCCAGGGTCCGATTTCAGGGTGTGGCCTCCCCGACTGGGAGGTGAATAAGTTAGCTCCAGTTACATCTCTTGCGCTCCTACGCTGGTAGTTTTGCTATTTTCGAGTCCTCCTTCCATTAAGCCCGCTGCGACCACCCCCCCCCCCACCACCATGGCTGGCTGCGCGGCTGGCGATTTAGAATGGGGGCCAGAGGTCTCCCTTACTAATTTCATAGCCGACGAGAATAAAAAGTTCATCAAGGCTACGCTCCGATCGGGCTGGCGGCCCGCCGATCCGCTGGATGCCCAGCGGGAGTGTTGGGCCCGCCAGAAATGGGATAGATACGAGAAAGCCTGCGTCCTTGTGTTTCTGGCACATGTTAGGCTTGCTAGCAAGGTCCAACTATACGTGCAAGATAAGCAGAAACAGGACTCAGAACACCTCGAATCCCAGGCGCTTGTCAACCGTACAATCCTATCGACATTATGTGAGCCTCCAAGCGCCCCACCGTCCCCCACCTGGAACTGGGAGGGACTCGTGGACAACACAGGCCCCCGGGAATCACACGCGAGCCTAGCTCGCGCCTCCCCGGTCAAAATTGAATATACCCCCGGGGGTGGGGAGAGGGGGAGACCATCTTCCCAAACCCACAACCCCCGCTTTAAAATGACACACGTCTCCTAAACCCCGGGTGATACCATGAAATTCCTGGACAGGCTCCCCACCCTTAAGCCCCGCCACAACAGTGCTGAATTTTGGCAGCGGCTTAGGGAGATGCAGATCTGCCACAACCTCCACAATAGGGACGTGGCCGGTCTGGTCCGAACCAAATTCCCGGAAAACCTGTGGTCCAGGCTCCAACCCGCACAGTAGAATGGGTCCTGGTGCGCCGACCTCAGCGGCAGCCATCGCAAGCAGGAGGCCACCCTTGTGGACTTTAAGGCCGATGTCAGCGAGGCTCTCGGCCACACGCCGGTCGACTGGAACGCCATGGTGCCCGTCACCCAGAAACCCGGCTAGGGTGGTCAGGAATATGGGGTCCGTAGGTTCGAGGCCTTCCAGGCGCATAGCGGGATGCCCGCCGAGGGAGCCGAACCCCGTATCTGGGTTTCTGCATCGCTTGGGGGCCGCCGATGCAACATTTTGATAGATACGGGGGCATCAGTCTCCCTCACCGACCTTGACCTCCCCTCCACCCATCACTCCATTTCCATCATGGGGGTGATGGGAAGCTCGGTTGTGGCCCGCCGTAGTGAGGCCACCCTCCTGGAGATCGATGACATTCTACTCCCCGTCCACTTCTGGGTTTGCCCGAACTCGGAAGGGACGATCCTGGGCATTGACCTGCTGGGCGAACTGGGAGCGGTGGTGGATGCGTTCCACCGGCGCCTCCTATGGACGTCCTGCAAATCCCATTAGAGCGTCCTTGAGGGTAGATGGGTCCCCACTAGATCGGTCGCTGCACTCGCGCCCTGCGTCCCTATCACCCGGGACTGGACCGGAGACGGCACCTTCGGAACAGTCTGCCAGTTGGTCCCAGAATTCTGGGCCACGAGCAAGCAGGACTGCGGCCTTGTCTGTTCCCCTCCCAAGCGGATACTCGGCCCTGTACACCCCCCGCACAGACAGTACCCGATCAAACCCGAGACGCTGCACACCACGGAGATCATTGTGGCTGAACTCACCAGCCACGGTGTCTTGCGACCCGCGGTGTCCACCACCAACTCCCCCATATGGCCAGTCCGTAAGCCGGATGGGAGCTATCGGCTCACCATCGATTATACGGCACTCAACCTGGTCACAGCTAAAGAGCACCCCATTTTTGCCAGCCCGTCCACCATCTTTAACGGCCTAGAGCCTTTCCACCGGATCTTTGCGGTCCTGGACGTGGCAAACGGCTTCTGGTCCATCCCGATGCACTGTTACCGTCAGGACAAGTTTGCCTTCACGCTGCGAGACAGGCAATACACATGGACCCGGCTGCCACCAGGCTTTCACAATAGCCCCAACATTCTCCACAGGGTCATGAGTCGAACCCTCGAGGAATGCGACCTATCACCTTTCTCTAGCACCCTCTTACAGTACGTGGACCACAACCTCCTGATCGCGTCCACGGACGCCCGCTCCCACCTGGGAGCCCTGACCACTGGCCTGCGCACCCTCGCCCGGGCAGGTTTTAAAATCAGCCCCACAAAGGCCCAGATTGGCCTGGCCACGGTCCGATACCTGGGCCACGACATTAGCCAGGGCAGCAAGACCCTGCCTCCCGATCGTAAGTCGGCCATCGCCGACATGCCATGTCCAGACACGGTCAGGGGAGTCCTCCGCGTTATGGGCCTTTTCAACAACTGCCGCGCCTTCATAGGGCATTTCGCCACCATCGGTGAGCCCATCCAGCGCCTGGTAAAGGGGGGGTAGGCCCGGGGCAGAGAGGGTGGAGTGGGACCCCGAGCAAGACGATGCCTACTCCAAGCTAAAAACCCACCTCCTCAGTGCCTCGGCCCTGCGCCTTTCCGACCTCTCTAAGCCCTTTCACGTCTTTTATAGCCTGGAAGAGGGGGTTCTATAGCGCCGTAGTCACCCAACTCTCCGGGGACCGCATGAAGCCCGTAGGGTACTCTACTAAGGAGTCCCCAGTCGTGAGGGGGGTTGCACCGCTGTGTGGGCGCACTTGACTGCCCCGCGTGGGAGGTCCGTGTGTGTGAGCCGGTCACCATGTCCGGTCAGATCATCTTGCACACTGGACACACTATAGTGAAGCTCCTGAATACAGGACGCCTCCGAAACGTCGCTGACGCCCGTAGGGCAATGTGTGGAGTGGCCGGAGCACAGGCTTCCTCTGGTCTCTGCGCCAAGCCACGCAGGACCGATGCGTGAAGTGGCCGGAACATCGACCCAGCCACCTGACTGGCAGCCACCACCGACTTAACCCCCCACTCACCCGCATTCCCCCGACACGCCTGACGGGATTTTAACACTTTCTCCCCTTCCAGCAAAAGTGGTGGACCGGTCCGGGAGGTTGGGGGGTGGGCGCAGAACACATCTACGTTTACTAATCATACACCCTGACCAGGGTGTCTCTCTCTCTCTCTCTCCCTTTCTCTTTTCTGTCACAGATATGTCCCACCGGTGCACCGTCCTCCACATCCTCCTCTTCGCCATAGGACTTATACCCTCTTCCTCCAGAGCTCCAGGCAAATTCTACCGGCATGGCGTTGCCTTCAACTCATCCAGTGCCATCTGCATCCCTGCGAGGGATAAGCCTGACGAGGTCAACACATTTTTCAACGCCTGGCTGGAGGTCCTCCCGGACATGCAGACAATCTGCCTACTCTGCACATCGGAGCGCGAGCCACGACCAACCTGCCTACGATGTGCATGTTCAGAACGATATGTGCTATGCCAGACGACCTCGCCTCGGCCCCGGCCTTCGACACGTTTGTGATACAGGATCTGTCCGTTTGCGGTTACTATGAACCGACCAATGCCGCCGTGATTTCTCTATATTTGTGTTTCTCGCCCCCCCAACCACACCAACAACAACCACGACTCCCGAGATTCTACCGCGCCCCTCTCTGAGGCCAGGGCCCGCGGGGGGGCTGGTTATATGGGAGGAGGGGGAAGTCCTTTATGATAACGTCCGACATGAGGTCGTGCCCGTGCTCGTCAATATATCAGGCATCCGGGTACAGGAATATTGCACAGCACAGGTACACAGCCTATACACCATGATGGGAACAGAGGTAATAGAGAGGGCTATAGATGCCATGGGGGGAAACCCACTTTCGAACCGACATACACAACACACAACGACGCAGACGGGACATTAGCAGTGACGCCCTCACAGGACTCAACACAGGAACATCCGTGGTAAACTACCTAGATATCCAGGGCCTTAACGAGAAAGTCGACCAGCTAAAAGGGGTGATGAGGGACCTGTTAGCAAGATCCCTCACACAACAGGCAGAGCAGGCATTTCTGGGGGAAGAGGGAGCACACATTCAGCTCGACGGCATTGCAGTCCTGGAGACACATGCCCACAACATCAACCGCCTTATTGATCGGGAAAGGGAGAACACGGCTCACATTCCGGAGGGGCAGCTGTGCCATGCGTATGGCCTGTGGATGGCAGCCCAGATCCGACACAACCTGGATCAGGTACAAAGCGGGGGAGGTGCCCAACTGGATCGATAGCACCAAACTGGCCTCACTCACAGGATGCTCCGGGCCGCTTTATAACCAGACCCTGAAGGGAATGACCCGGGTGTACCCGGTGATTCCCGACTGTGAGGTCAGTGAGGCAACGGGAGTCGGGAAGGTCCTCCTGATCCCAGTGGTCACCCCAGGGTCTGGGCCATTTCCCCTGTTCTACATCGGAAACATTGGAGTAATATGGGAAAACGCCTCCCTTAAATATATTTTGGCACACGACACAGCCATCTCCCGAGACGGCGCTGTTTACGAGGTGCCGCTTGCAGGCTGCAAACGGCGAGGGGCAATCACAATCTGCCCTCACCCCTTATGGCGGAGTGAAACAGCGGAATGCGGGTTCAACCGTACACAGGGCTGCACCCTTGAGATCGAACCCACAGGCCCCTACTTCACTAGGGCGGCGTATGGTGGCAGGGGACAATATTGTGTCTCTACCCTTGAAACGTCTTTCTGGTTCAATGGATTGCAATGCCCGATTCCCCAGCACGCGTTCTGCTTTACTCCTAGGCGCCCAGTGACGATTGGACAAGCCCATATCTCGGAGGTCCAACGTCAGCACCCCGAGTCTATACAGGCCGCTGACAAATTCAGAAACACCCTTAGGGAGTAACAGAAGCCCGAACAAGCCCCCATCCCACATTTGGCGGAGATCTTGCGGGAACCTAGGACCCGGGTGGGACACTCAGTAAAACTATACCATCAATTACAAGCCCATATCAAAGACCTAGGGGAGGATGCAGAGACAGCTGTGCAGACCCAGGGCTGGGCCCAGAGGGTTTGGAACTGGGGCCTAAATGCCAACATACACCCCTGGGTCAGAATCATCTCCCATGCCATCGTGAGGGTACAGTTATTGTTGGCTCTGGCCTGGCTCCTGGTGGCATGTCACTCATGCCGCCAACATAAGAAACGAAAGGCCAGAAAGGCCACGCTCGACGCCATGGACTCCTGGCGAGTAATCAGACACCACGAGCTCACAGGGCTCGAACTAATGTAACCATCTCCCGGGACTATCCAAATGCCCCATGACTGCAACATGACGGCCGGCGGAATGAACCGGGCGGGGTAGTAGCTTTTAAGATGTCGGCTTCGGGGGTGTGGTCGTGGCCAACCCCTTGCCGAAAGGGGGGATGGAAAGCGGGCATAAACCGCCCCGTGTTTACTGTGGAGCAAGACCCACATCTGGAAAACCAGCAGTATACATTTTAAGCCAGCAGTATCCATTTTAAAGCAAGCAGTATTCATTTTAAGACAACAGCTGCCAGCCCGACCACGTGATCGGGAGAAGGGCGCCCAAAGACAGATCCAAATACACACCAGACCAGACACTAGTCATGACTCCAGACAATGGTCATGACTCACTGATCGAAACCCACCTTATAATCTCGTCAAGGTTCCAACTGACACACACCCATAACCTGATCATGCAAAACAGTCCTACACAAAAGACAAACACCAAACAAACAGGATGAACCTAACAGACACTTAGGAAGTAACAAAGGGGGCTGCTAGCCTCCAGCCCTCATGGAGAGACAAGCAGATAGCGCCCGGACCCATTTACATAAAGCTAAAGAGCACACATTTTGTTTATGCTGCCGACTCTCCGAGGACGACAGGAAGCTTGACATTCCCAATTATCCAGCCATTATTACCACCATTCACACTCATTCATACCTAATCTCCTACATCCTGATTCATGAAGTATATAAATTGTAACATCGCGCGGGAAACGTTAGAGCGATCGAGATTCGGACCTTGGTTGGTCTCCGCCGGCGTTATATACTTCAATAATGTTACCGATTGTCGAACTGCACTCTGAGCTCGGACTGAGATCATTGCATCCGCGCAAACAGTATTGAGCTGATAAAATTGGAATTCCCACGATCTCGGTGGGCAGAAGGGTTTTCTCACAACACAACGTCACCACCACCTCCTAGGAAGGGAGCACGGAGGCTCCCTCCTCCACCTCCTCATGTAAACAGCTCAGATACTGAAAATAATCTGTGATATTTTCTGCTCTCCCCACTTGTCCTGACATCTTCAATAATCTGTGCTCATATACCCGCAGTGCCCTCTGCTCCAACACGCCTTTATACTAGTACAGAATGTATTGCATTGATTCTAGAATTATTCCTACCAAGGTGCATCACCTCACACTGCTCTGCATTGATCCTGATCTGCCATAAACCTGAAAAGTACACCAACGTGTCACTGTCCTGTTGGAGTTCCACGCTGATCTCCACGCACTTTATCATTCATCCAGGTTTGGTAAATGCAAACATTGAAATTGTCCTACAGTCACACTCCACACAGAAATACTGACTCACTCACAATTGTGAACAAGTGCAATACTAACATACTCTCTGAGGACAGACTTAAATACTGACGCACACCAAACAGAGTAAGTGAAACATTGCAAAAGTCAGAGAGGAGCAAAAGAACTACTGAAAGGCACTCCATGCCTGTGTGTGTTTCTGTGAATTAGTGAGTGTCTCTATGACTCTGTTTGAGTGTGTGTCTATCTGTGTGCATCAGTGTGAGGCGAGTCTGCAATCTATATGGTGCTTACAGTGATGTAGAATCCCCCGATACGAGATCTGAGGAAGGGTCCTTTCACTTCTGTCCACAGTTGCTGTCAGATCCACTGAGCTTTCTGTTGCTGTCACTCTCTGCAAGCCTCCCCACACAACTGTACAGGTGGGAGTGGAGGTTTAAAATCATCAAGGATTCAGTTTAGGAGGGACAGAGGGAGGACAGCAGCTCACAACATCATCCAAACACAGACAGACAGACAGACAGACACACACACACACACACACACACACACACACACACACACACACACAGATGCTTTCAAAAACAAAGACAAACACAGTTGGACACACACTCACAGAAGCAAACACACACAGAGTCGCACATACAGCTACACACAGACACACACATACTCACAGAAATTCCACACCCACATAGACACAACCACTCAAACACACACACACGCAGATGCAGAGTGACACTCAGGCGCACAAACAGATACACAGAGACGTGCATTCGCCGAACTGACATACACGCGCATACTCGTGTCCATCAACACGACATTCTGATGATCCATTCAGTCCTTCGGATCTGCTGCAAATAGGCAGGTCGAGGCCACTCCGATGGTTTGAGGCAGTTTCGGAAATGTACTTGGAAAATCCAGGCTTGGTCAGGAAGTGAACTCCAACCCCAAATTCCTCTTTCCAGGCTTCTCCTCTCTGTAACTTCTGCTCGAGATCTGGGTCAGAACCAGGTTCGCTGGGAATACAGTTCGCATACGCCACCCAGGGTAACACAAAAATTCCTTTGCCCTCCTTGAATGCAACATTGTACAACATAACTTCCTGGAAAATAACCAGTTACTTTCCAAAAGCATAACATGAGAACATAAGAAATGGGAACAGAAGTTGGATATTGGGCCCCTCAAGCCTGCACTGTCATTCAACAAGAGCATGCCTGACCTACTCCAGGGCTCAACTCCACTTTCCTGCTAATCCTTTGCTTCCCTCAACTTGCTGATATGTGAAAAGCCAATTCACCCGGTCTGTAAATACACTCAGTGACCCTTGGATGCTGCCTGAACGGTTGTTCTTGTTCAGCACTACACTCTTTCAACACAGCCACCCGACACCCAGACACACACACATAGCCAGATGCAGAGAGACACACAGGCGCAAAAAAAGTCACACAGAGACGTGCATGCGCCGACCACGCGCGCGCGCGCACACACAGACACACACACAGACACACACACACACACACATAATACACACACACACACACAAAAACACACAGATGCGCGCGAGCGCACACACACACAAAAAAAAAACACACACAGCCACAGATTTCACCAGTTTCCACATTCCCCTCCCCCACCACCCTCCAACTCGGCACCTCCTTCTTGAACTGCACAACCGGTTCATCTTCCTTCCCATCTGTCCACTCCAACTTCTGCTCTAAGCTATCACATTCACCCCACCTACATTTAACAATCGCCTTCCCAGCTATCCTCCCCCCCGCCCACCACCGCCTTCCCAGCTACGTTCCCCCCAGCACCAGCCCCTTCCATTTATACTTCACCCACTTGGCCCACAAACCTTATTCCTAATGAGGGATTATGCTCAATATTTCGAATTTCCTACTTCTTGGATGCCGGCTCAACAGTTGCGCTTTTTCAACACCACACTCTTTCAACACAGACACACGCACACACACACATAGACACAGAAACACGCACACAGGCAGACACAGACTGAGACAGACACAAACATAGGCACACATACCGACACACGCACAAACATACAGACAGCCACAATTCCCACCCACGAATACATTGACACTCTCCCTCCACTTACACAGATATCCACACTCCCCACACACGCACTCATAGGCTCACACACAGGCACACACAGACGCACACACACACACGGACAGACATACTCACACAGTCACATACACACCCACACTCCCCAAACATGCACACATATGCCAACACACACACAAACAGATATATGCACTCAAACATACGCGGACTAACACAGACGCAGACACACGCAAAAAACACAGAAACGCACGGACACACATACACAGACAGACGCGCACAGAGGCAGAAAGATGCACAAACAGACAGACATACACATACAGGTACGTAGACAGAAGCTGACACTCATTGACTTACACCACACAGAAAACATACCCACACAAACCAACACACAGGAGAAAGTGAGGACTGCAGATGATGGAGATCAAAGCTGAAAACGTGTTGCTAGAAAAGCGCAGCAGGTCAGGCAGCATCCAAAGAGCAGGAGAATCGACGTTTCGGGCATGAGCCCTTGACGTCGATTCTCCTGGTCCTTGGATGCTGGCTGACCTGCTGCGCTTTTCCAGCAACACATTTTCAAACCAACACTCAGGCAAGCACACACACACACACACACACACACACACACTCACACACACATAAACAGACAGATACCCGCAAGCACACATACACAGACACCCACATTCCCACACGCATGCACACACATATGTACACAGACACACAGGCGTGCACACACACAGAAAAAGGACACATGCGAACACACACACACAAAAACATGCATACACACGCAGACGCACATACATACGCACAGCTGCACAAGCGCAGGCATACTAGCATGTAGACACACACAGAAGCACACACACAAATTGACACACACAAACACACACACACACACACACACACACACACACAAACACACATCCGGTAAAATGCAATGTTTAGTGATTTACCCTTGCAAATAATCTTACCTGTAAGAAAAGAATTGAAAAGTCCTAAAACACACCAACACAGCATGGCATTGTATCACTTTCAGCAACAGAGGGAGACACAGAGGGGAGGAAGTGAGGCTTTGAACACCATTCAATGACTCACCCCCAAACAAAACTGTTGCCATTACAAACAGATGCAGAAATAGAGACGCAAACATACATACACACACTAATGCAGAACACACAGAGAGACAGATACACATAAATACACAAATAGAGACACACACATCGACAAGCGCGGATAGGAATATGCAGATACATACTTGGACATACAAACACACATAGAACCATAGAGTTATTCAGGGGGTTTGAAAACAGACCTATCAGCCACTCAATTCTAACGATAATCTCAAACTAAACTAATCCCACGTTCCTGCGCTTGGACCATATTTTTCCAAACCTTCTCTTATGCTTGTACTTAATAAAATGTCTTTTAAACGGTGTAACTTTACCCACATCTATCACTTCTGAGGACGTTCATGCCATGCATGAATCAAATAATGTGTAATAAAAATGGCACTTCATAGGTACTGATCAGGTATACACAAGTACTCTGTGGATGATCGAGAAGTAATTGATGGAAATCTTGATGAGATGTTCTTATCGTCAATAACCACAGATGAGGTGCTGAAATATATGAGGCTGACTAAACGTGGTGCCATTATTAAACAAACTGGCAAGGAAAAGCCAGGGAACAGTAGACCAGTGAACCTGAAATCGCCGGTGGGCAAGTTATTGGAGAGAATCCTAACGACAGGATTTACATGTATTTGGAAAGGCGACGACTGATAAAGAAAAGCCACCTTGACTTTGTGCAGGGGAGGTCATGTCTCACGAACTGGATTACTTTTTTCTTGAAGAGGTAACTAAAAGCATTGAGGAGGGCAGAGCAGTGGACATGATCTAGATTGGCTTCAGAAAGGCATTCGACAAGGTTCCCCATGAAAGACTTGTTAGCAAGGTGAGATCTCATAGAATATAAGGAGAACTATCCGTATGGATACAGAACTGGATCAAAGGTAGAAAACAGAGGGTCGTGGTGAAGGGTTTTTTTAAGACTGGAGGCCCGTGACCAGTGGTGTGCCAAAAAGATTGGTGCTCGTTCCACAGCTGTTCATCATTTACATAAATGATTTGGATGTGAAAATGATTTAGATGTGAAAACAGTAGGTATAGTTAGTAAGTTCATATTTGACACCAAAGTTGAAGTTGCAGAGGACAGAGAAAATGATTACTTCAGATTATAACGGGATCTTGATCAGATGGACCAATGGGTTGAGGAGTTGCAGATCGAGTTTAATTTAGATAAATGTGAAGTGCTGCATTTTGGAAAGGAAAATCAAGGCTTGGCTTATATATTTAATGATAAGTCCCTGGGGACTGTTGCAAAACAAAGAGACATTGGAGTCATGGTACTTTGAAAGTGGACTCCCAGGTATACAGGATAGTGATAAAATTGTTTGATATGCTTGTCGTTGTTGGACAATGCATTGAATGTAGAGAGTTGGAAGGTCATATTGCGGCTGTGCAGGACATTGGTTAGGCCACTTTTGAATACTTCGTGCAATTACGATCTCGCTCTTCGAGGAAGGACGTGTGAAACCTTTAAAAAATCAGAATAGATTCACAAAGATATTGCCAGGTTTGGATGTTTTGAGATTTTTGGAGAGGCTGAATATGCCACAGTTATTTTCCCTGGAGCATCAACAGTTGAGAGGTAAGCATAGCGATTTATGTACTTACAAGTGGAATGAATAGTGTCAATAGCTGATGTCCTTTCCCCTGGGTAGTCCACTCCAAATCTAGAGGACATAGTTTGAAGGTCAGAGGGGAAAGACTTAGAAGGGATCTATGTGGCAACGTTTCCAAAGAGAGGGTGCCTTATATGTAACGAGCTACCAGGGGAAGATGTGCAGGCTGGGACAATTGCAATATCTAAAAAGCATCTGGACGTGTATATGAATAGGAAGTGTTTAGGGGTATATGGGTCAAATGCTGGCAAATGGAATTACATTAATGTAGGACATCTGTTTGGCAGGGACATGTTGGGTCGAGCTGGGTAGCTCTATGACACTATGTCTTCTTTCAAACTTTCACCTGTCATCTTCAAATTACTCCCTAGTCTTGAAATCCACCACCTGAAGGAAAGGACACCTTCCATTCAACATTATCTATACCCCTCATTGTTTTATAAACCTCTATAAGATTGATAAGCTCTCAACCTTCTACGCTGCCGTGGAAAATATCCTAGTCCATCAAACCTGTCCTTATAACTTAAACATCCCATTCCCAGCAACAGCCTGGTAATTTGTTTTCTGAACCCTCGCCAGTTTAATAATATCCTCAATGTAACTGGTTGACCAGAACTACACAGTACCTCATGAATGTCCAGCGCAACCTGAAGATAATTTTCCAGCTCCTGTACTCAAAGGTCTGAGCAATGAAGACCAGCAATCCAAACGCCTTCATACCCACCCTGCCTACACATGATGAAAACTTCAAAGAAATATACCAGAAACCCGAGATTTCTCTGTTGTACAACTCTACCAATGGGCCAACATTTAATTGTAGATGTCATCTCCTTGTTTGTTTTATCAAATTGCGATACATTATTTTATAGAAATTAAACTCCATCTGCCACTTCTCAGTCCAGTGTGTGATAGTACTGGGGAAGAAAGGCTGGACAGTAATCAGTTGCCTTGGATTCGTTTGTGATTTTAAGAAGAAAGCAGTCACATGTTAGAGGCGGGGAAAAGTGGTTGGTGTTTTTGATCCTGAAAGTATGCTCTTTCTTCGGCCTGGTGTTCAATAATAAATATCTATTCCAGATCCTTTTCAGTGCAGAGTGTGTCTGCAGGATGTCTTTCCCTCATATTGCAGATTACAGATAATACCCACTTAAGGAGGAAATCATAGCCAAGCAATTAAAGATCTGCATAGTTTATCTCGAAGGCAGAGCACATAAACTCAACATGCTACATTTGAGCTGAGTACATTTCACCTGTTGAACAATGCACTTCGTTTAACTGTGTAATTCAGTAAAAGGAAAACAACTTTTAATGAATCGACACCGAGTGCAAAGCTGACATTTAAAATGTGACCCAAACTCTGGGCATGGTTTAAGTCTTGTGTAGTGGGTAACACCCATGCCTCTGAGCCAGAGTTCTGTGATAGAATCCAACACCTGAACTTGCGTGGTAGTGCCTCTCACTCTGAACCAGAATGTCTGGATTCAAGATCAGCCTGTCATAGAAGCATTTCACAGTATTTCAAAACTGCCTGATGAACAAACACACGGGGGAATAATGTTGCAGCTTTAGGGATATTGCCAAGTGGTGATCGTGTGCCTACCTCTGAGCCCAAAAGGTTAGATTCAAATCCCACAGAGATGTTTCATAATGTGGCGAAACAAGTTGTTAAAATGATTTTAGAATTGTGATGTGATGAAGAAGGAAGAGGAGTCAGTATTGAATTTCAGAATTTTACGCCCAGGTTAACTGAAAACAAAGCCATTCGTGTTGATTGGAGTCAAATTTGCACAGTCTAGAGGATTATAAAGTCATGAAAACCCATGGATAGGATGAATAGTCAGTGTCTTTACCCCAGGGTAGGAAGTCCGAACCTAGAGGACATAGATGTAAGGTGAGATGGACAAGATTTAAAAGGGATCTTAGGGGAGAATTTTCACACAGAGTGGGGTGCGTGTATGCAATGAACTACCAAGGAAGGGATGGTGTTTGGTACAAATTACAGCATTGAAAAGGCATTTGGATGGGGACATGAATTAGGTGGGTTTAGGGGGACATGGAATAAATACTGCAAAATGAAACTAAGTTAACTTACGACATCTGGTTGGTGCGAATGCGTTGGACCAAAGGGTGAAATGTCTGTGCTGTACAACCCTGTGATTCGTTGATTCAAATAATCAAGATCTCTTTGTAATCTTATGAAACCTTCTTCACCTTCCACTATATAACTAATCTTGGTGTCATCCATAAACTTGCTCACCGTGCATTCTATAATACTCATCTAAATCATTGATATAAATAACAACCAAAAGTGGATCCAGCACCAATCCCTGTGGAACGCCACTAGTCACAGGAACCCGGTTCAAAATACAAACCTCCTCCACCATCCTCTGCCTTCTGATAACAACCCGAAACACAAACATACAGGCATACAGAGACATAGACACAGTTCTCTCTTTAATGCAGAAATAGATGCCGTGTTGATTGATAAGGGGAGCAAGGGTTACAGTGAAAAGACAGGAGAATTGTGTTGAGAAACATGTCAGCCATGATCAAACAGCAGATCCGACTTGTTGAATCAAATAGTGTAGTTCTGCACCAATTTCATACGCTCTATGGCTTATGCTGTCGGAAATGTCTACCCAAGCGAACAGTGGCAGCTGAGTTTGATAAATACTTTACTGAACTGAGTCAACGAAAACGTGGGGTAGGTTTGAGCTGCTGAATGGTCTGTGTCTTTCCTATTGGTTGTGCCCTCATTTTTAAAAAGGGGAAGCTGATTTGCTGTGAGGTCCATACACTTATAAATTTAAAGGTTTCCCCATTTAAGATTGAGATAAGTTCCTATCTCCTTAGGATTGTGCTGTCT
The DNA here is from genome assembly GCF_020745735.1 of Hemiscyllium ocellatum. Lineage (NCBI taxonomy): Eukaryota > Metazoa > Chordata > Chondrichthyes > Orectolobiformes > Hemiscylliidae > Hemiscyllium > Hemiscyllium ocellatum. The sequence continues at coordinate 29,944,546 of NC_083446.1, forward strand.
GTGGTATTCTAATTCCCAGGGAACAGTGAAGACTGGGCCATAGAGTCATAGAGTCCGAGAGATACACAACACGGAAACAGACCTTTCGGTCCAACTCATCCATGCTGACCACATATCACAACCCAAAGCGTCCCACATGCCACATCCCTTCAAACCCCTCCTATTCATACACCCACACAGGTGCCTTTCAAATGTTGCAATTGTACCAGCCTCCATAACTTCCTTTGGCAGCTCATTCCATGCACGTACCACTTTCTGCTTCAAAAAGTTGTCCCTTGGGTCTCTTTTACATCTTTCCTCTCTCACCCTAAGCCTATGCCCTCCAATTCTGGGTTCCCTTACTCCAGGGAAAATACCTTGTCCATTTACCCAATCCATGCCCCTCATGATTTTATAAACCTCTATCAGGTCACCTGTGAAAGATAATCGCTTATTTTAATGAGTAGTGACTGCGGCAAATTTTCAACGCAACAGACAAAAATGAAATTAATTATGGTTATTATTGGTTGTGTTGTTAAGGGGACGCATGTTCATCAGGCTAATAGGAACTCTCCCCACCTTCTCAGTGTCTGAAGGTCAAAATTGAGCACAAGACTGACATTGCAGATGGTTCTATGATTGCATCAGAAAGGCAGCATTTTTGACTGGATAGCGATCCCCCAAATGTTAGTCTATATTCCGTGTTCATCTTTTAAACTCTGAGAGATCAGTATCATTGACAGTACGAATGCCATCTGATCATCTGACAACAAATGGCCCGAATGGAGGATCGCTGAGATCCGAAACAAATAGACAATCAAATACACAGCATAGCAGGAGGCCATGCAAACTTTCTAGGCTGTTAAACAGGAATAGGAGACGAAAAGGAGACACCTGGTCCGCCGTCAGGAAATACAGAGTCGAGAAAATTACTTATTTTCAGGTTCGAAAGTGGTAACTCGTGGAATTCCTCAGGAATCAATGTGAGGTCATCAACAATTACTACCCAGATTAATGGTTTGGAAGAAGGGGTTGAATGGATGGGAGCTCAGTTTGCTCATACACCAGGATAGTCATTCAATAAGGTTTCAAGTGGAGGCAGAGCTTCTGCAATGGGATACAGACAGGGGGAGGACAGCGTGTCTGCAATGGAATATAGACGGGGAGGACAGTGAGTAAATCTTCGTCAAAAAAAGAAGAGTGTAATGTGGGTGGTAGAAAATGTGTGTTTTGGATGAAGCATAAAACTACCACAAATTGTTTAACTGGAGGCAGAATGCAGAAATCAGTGTTAGAAAAGGGATTTGTGTGTTCTGGTCTATACATCGCGTCACGTTGGCCTGTACAGGCAGCACATGATTTGAAAATTAAATAAAATGATACTTTTTCTTGCAAAGAGTATTGTGTCCGATCTACAGGATGTTTACTTCATGTATACAGGTAGCTGTTGAGACGGCATCTGATGCCCTGTGTGTGGCTGTAATTCCACTGAAATGAAAAAGAAACAAATTGCTTTTCAAACCTTTCAAAGATATTTCACTTTACTCATTCTCGTGATGAAGTCATTATGTTATGTACGATTAGAAGTTTAGATCTGAGAATGAGAAATATCTTTATTGACCATATAAGAATTTGAGCTGGTGAATATCTGATGAATATTTTATCTTCCATGGGAGAATAAGACTGGGAAAGTAATTTAAGAATAAGAGGCATTCGTTGAAATGCAGATATTGCGAAGATGTTACAAGTTGTATTTTAAAAGTATACAAGAACACATCTTTAAATCTAGTGGCACTATTTGTTCCGAAAGAAATGGCTGGTTGTCCAACAGCAACAACGATGTAAATACATGAAGCAGGGAACGTGATGGAATCGTACAGTTCAGACACGGTTCAAAGAGACATCATTTGGTCCAGTTTGGGGCCGGATAACGTTATTGTGTGATTCAACACAGAGAGGGAGAAATTGTAATCTTCCTGAGAAGAGCAGCCTGTTGCTCCCTCTCTCTCCACGTTCCTCCATCCAACAATGTGTATGAGCTGAAAACTTCTCAGTCGTCTTCACCACTGATGGAGGATTCCTGTCGAGGATTCACTGGAATCGCCCCACTGCCTGAAGTAAAGGCAATGCAGCTCAATTCACCTGTTCCAGGAAGTTATCCCATTACCAGTAGCTTGTAAGAGTGAAATCGTTCCATAAGCTGAATGATGTTTGAGACAACCACTCATGTTGCCTTTCGTCACGAGTTCAATTAATATTTGAGCAAAGTTCTTTAAAGTTAGCGCTCTGCAGAGATTTTATTTTTTAGTTTGTCATCAAATGTGTGCATGTGTCAGTATTTTTCGAAAGGGAAACATCGATGCACAGATTTGTCACATCCAAACTGTCCGTTCTGTATCTTTCCATGGTAGTAAATTTGTTTGGGTCATAAACTTGTTAATTTTATCAGATTAAAGAATCCTGCCTGACTTGTTCCTAATCATGACCCAGTCTGAGACCTATATTATTGATCATATCACCAACCCCATTACATGAACATTTGCAGTAAACAGTGGAAGCATGGGACGAGGAAAGCGACTAATGTCCTGAACTGTAAATCAGTGAGCCTGACGTCATTGGTGGCTATGTTGTTGGAGAGCATTGAGAGAAGCAGGATTTACAGGTAGTTGCAAATGCAACACCTGATGAAGGATAGTCAACATGGCGTTGTGCATGGGAAATCATTTCGAACAAAGTTTGTTGCATTTTGAGAGGAAGTGACAAAGAAGACTCGTGATAGCAATGTGGTATACGCTGTCAATATAGACTTCAGCAAGGCATTCAACAAGATCCAAGATAAGCCAGCCAAATGACTACAAAATTAGAGTGAAGGTAGGAGACAGAGTGTGGTAGAGGACTGCTTTTCAGACTGGAGGCCAATGACCAGTGATGTGCCACAAAGGCAGTGCTGAACTCACTGCTTTGCATTATTTATATAAATGATTTGAATGCGAATATTTACCTGTTTATTATGTTTACACATAACATTAAAATTGAAGGTGCAGTGGCCATCAAAGTTTACCTCAGAGTACAATAGGACCTCGAGTAGATGGACCAATGGGCCAAGGAGTGACAGATGAATTTAAATTTATGTAAATGTGAAGTGTTGCATTTTGATATGGTAAAATAGGGCAGGACATACACAATTAATGGTGGGGCCCTGGTAGGTATTGTTGAACAAAACTGTGCAGCTCATTAATCCTTGAAAATGGAGTCGCAGGTAGACAGGGCGGTGAAGGTAGTGTTTGATACGCTTGCCTTTATTGCTCATAGCATTGAGTATGCGAGTAGAGAGATGACGTTGCGACTGGGCAGGATGTTGATGAGGCCAGATTTAGAATATTGTGTTTAATTCAGTTCGCTCTGCTGCAGGAAGGATGTTGTTAAACTTGAGAGGGCGCAGAAAACATGTACAAGGATATTGACGGGAATGGAGGGGTTGAGCTACAGGGAGAGGATCGACAGACTGGCGCTTGTTTACTCTGGATCATCGGAGGCCGAGGCGTGAGATTATGGACGTTCGTAAAATCATGAGAGGCATGGATAGTCTGACTAGCCAAGGTCTTTTTCCCAAGATAGGGGAGTCCAAAACTACAGGACAAATGATTAAGGTGAGAGGAGAAAGATAGTAAACGGACAATAGTTTCATCCAGACTGTGGATTTCATTTCATTTCATCCAAATTTTCATCCAAAACTTAAAAGGCATTTGGCTGTGCATATTAATAGGAAGAATTGAGAGGGATATGGGCCTAATACTGACAAATGGGTTGAGATCAGATTGGGATGTCTGGTTAATGTGGACAGGCTTCCCTGCTCTATGACACTGTAAGAGAGATGAAGAGAAATTCTAAAAAGGCCATTTGAGTGGAAATTCTCTTCCCCAGAGGTATGTGTTGCATCTTTGTTCACATTTATTCAAACTGATTTCATTAATATTTGACAGAGATTGAGTAATAGATAATGGAACACAGACAGGAAAGTTTGACTGAGACCACCACCCGATATTCCCCAACCTTAGTGCCCCGTGGAGCAGTTTCATAGTGTCGAACGACCTAATCATGTTCTTGAGTGCGATGCTCTATTATTCCATTCAGCCCCTCCGAACTGCCAGACAGGAGCAGTTGGAGGCCACTTATTGCTATAACATGGTGCACAGAAAGAGGGAAGACTATTCAGAGATCTTTCAGTGAATCTAGCTCCCCTGAATCTCCTGAATAGAGAATTCCTGACATTTACTACCCTCTGTTTGAAGAAACCATTGTTCTGCTCATACACAATGGCTTACTGATGTATGTGATAGAGGTGAATACAAGGGCTTAGCTAAGAGCGACTGGCCCTGGTATCAGGACAGTATTTAATTGAGGATAACATCAAGGAGCCTGAGCAAAATCGCACTTCATCAGAGTCCATTGCAAACTCTCCGCTGTTTAGAGTTATTCAATGCACAATGGAAGATATTTATCATCACTGGGCATCAATCATCTCAGCTGTGGGACATCACTGCAGAGATCCTCAGTGTAGCTCCGTCAGCCGCGGAATCTCCAGTTTGTCAACGGGGAATCCCTGCAGTGTGGATGCAGGCCATTCAGTCCATTGAATTCACACCGAACAGAAGTGGGGATATTCACTGTAAGTTACAAAATGTTCAGAACCCTACGTCATCCTTCAGGTCCTTGTTGTCCTTGCGCAACAAGACCTCGACAACACAGGGCGACAAGCAGTCTGTCCAACACTCCACGTCACGTACACCGGAGCAGAAAGAGACAATTTCACACTCGGAGTCATTTACAAAGGAACATGAAAAGGTACTTCAACTTCTCAAGTCACTAACCCAGGAACAGGAAAGTGTCAGACATGGTCTAACATCACAAACAAATGGAGCAGGGAGTAAACAGATAAATTGCGCCACTTTGTTCCTCGTAACTTTATTACTTATTATACATATGTATTACTTTATCATGGTTTACTGGGAGTAGGAATGAAGACAATTTTTAACCAGTTTCAAAGGCATCTTCCATCGCTGGGAGAGCAGACCTATCTTCGCTCTGGAAGTCAGAAGCTGGTGGAGAAAGGCGAAATGTTTCAGAATGAAGGTATTATGGCTTCTGGCAGGATTATGGACACATCTAACATTGAGTGCAGAGTCACTCAATAACTGTGCATGAAATTTTTCACAGTTCATTCAGAGCCTGTAGCTCATTGTCAATCGACATGAGGTCTCTGCACAGGGTCGTCAACTATTGGGAATCAATCATCCTATAGAAAGTATGGAATTTCCCATCTTATCAATGGAATTTTGAAACATAATGAAGGTCCGTTCATAACCATCAAATTTCAATTTCTTATTCTCTCACAGCGTTGCAGATTAAACAGATAGTTACTGCATTCTCTCCTTTAGGTAACATCATGTCAGGGTTCAGTCTGGTGAAACTCATCTGCATCGTTTCGTGACATGGAGATCATTATTTATAAAGTAGACTAAGCATGTACACATTCCCCAAATATTGGCTCAACAAAACACTATCACTGAGTAAGAACGATTTACACTGGTAGTTTAATAATTTTCCACGAGCGAACATATATCATTTACGGTAATAATTGCTTCCTGCCCCGTAAGATTTCTGTTAGTGACTTATAATCAAGCACATCCAGGTCCTTTTCAACAACAGCCCTTCCCAACCTCTCACCATTTATTAAACTTTAATGTCAATGATGGGATTTGTTGTTCATATCTGAATCGCTTTTATCTCTTGTGAACAGCTATTGCACAAGAACAGATCCATCTGATACCACAGAAGTCTTCCGTCCAGAGATAAAAAAAAGACACTACTTTCTTCAGTTTGCTCATTATGCAATTTTTAATCCCTATGGTGTATATTTCACCACACTACCTAACCATGAACTCTAACATATTCCACTGTAAATATATATATAAAAAAATCTTAACTTACCTGGAAAACTAAATTGTCGGGCCTGGGGGCCGTGTCCTCGGCGCTCTGAGGTCACGTGGTCCTCTGATGCGCACGCAGAGGATGATCACATGATGCTCCGGGACGCTGGCGCGGTCACGTGATCACCCTGTTTCGCTCTCCGGGAGGTCACGTGATCGGCCGTTTCGCGCCCCGGAAGTGGGTGAGACTGCCGTTTCGTGCTCGATAGGAGGCCGCATGGTGGTCCTTTGTCTCCGAAAAAGGGAAGGCCACGTGAGATCGGACAGCCGGAAATGTGAGGAGGTGGGGAATGGAATCGGAGCAACAGCCAATGAGAAGACAATTACACTTGAGTGATGGTATGATGTTTTGTATAGTATAAAAGACTGGAACATGGACAGAGAGGGGTCTTTTTTCTGTGTGAACTGACTGACTTAGTAGTTTGTCAGGGACAGAAAGGTTTAGACCCAGAGCTCTATATACTTTATCCACTTATTGTTAGAATAAAACTAAAAGTGCAAGATTAAATGTTTCTTCTTATTGCTTTATTTTAAAGAGCACGCAGGACTTGGCTCACACAGTAAGAAAATAAGCGGGGAAGAATGAGGCGAAAGTCCATCAGATGGTGAGCCTGACGTGATCCTGACGTGATCCCGGCTGAGTGACATAAAACGAGAGGCAAATAGAAACAACGGACACTGACGTCTGGTGACGACAACAAGCGGCGCCGCTAAACAAAAAAAGGTGAGCAGACACCTGTTTATATCGAAGTTCTCTGATTGGAGACACTAAATTGATTGTTGTCACTAGACTGCAAGTGTCCTAGTAATAGTAAGTGGATAAAGTATAAAAAGAATTGGTTGAATACGTACGGGTTTAAAGTCCCATGGGGTTAGAGTCCTCATAAAAGCACCAAGGTACGTAAGTGTGAGGAGGTTTAAAGTCCTTTGAGCAGGATCTCATAAAAGCACCGCTCATTAATTTTGGTTGATGATTGATGTGTTGTAAGTTTCGAAATGATATTGGGAATGTATGGAGGGTGGTAGGAAAGTCAGTGGTGTCTCTGAGACAAAGACGATGGTGTCTCAGTGCGAAAGAGGAGGCAGTAAAAATCTAAAGGTGATACCAAAAGTGCTGACAACTCGGACTGTATGGGCCAGCTTCCTGGGGTGTATTTTATACAGATTGATTGATTCGCAACCGGATTTGTTTTAATCGGGTTGGTTGCTTGGCTAAGTTAAATATAAATCGATTGGTTATTGGACAGGAGGATTTAAAAAAAAACAGAAATACATAAAATGATAGGGGAATTTGATAAAGAGTGTGAGGAAATTGGAGGATGTTCTTCTGATTTAATGTCCGTAAAACAGCAGTGTGGTAAAGTTAGAAGTCAGTTAATTAGCGGGCTTGCAAAGGACAAACAAAAAACAATGATGAAGAAATATTATAAGATTTGGTAAGATTTACAAAAACAGGGCAAAGTCCCTAAAGATGAGGAGAGGAAGAAATTGTCACCGTTTTTGGGAAAAGCAGAAGAACAGGTTAGATTAGAAGTAGAGGAGCATATGAAGGTAAAGAAAGGGTCAATATTGGTTAGGAGAAAGTGCATCAAAGAAGGTGAGGAGAAAGAAGAGAGGAGGATTAATCTACATAATATGACGTTAGCTTGTGTAGCAGTAGAAACATTACAAAGGGAAAGAGGTGCTACTTCTAAAACAGAAAAGCCAGGACCTTCTGCGCCTGTGTATCCTAAATTGTCTGAGGCACAATCACCGCCCCCATATCCTGTAACACAAATGCCACTTATGCATGTTCAAGAGGGGGTGTTCGATGTGCGAGAAGTGGGAACAAGGAAGTACAATATAGTAAAAGAGAGACTGGCGGAAGCATTAGAAGAAAGCATCAGAAAAGTAGAAAAACTAACATTAGAAGCTGAACAGAGGATTAAGGAGGCAGAGGAAGCAAGCAGGATGACAATTACGTACAGTAAAAACAAAGAACAGGCAGGACAGGGGAGATATTCAGTAGAGCAAGAGCCAGATGCTCATTCAACACCATATAGTGCTGAGAAGGAAAGAAGGGGAGGATTACACCGTTCAGGTCGGTTACCAGATGATGGATTCTCAGACAGGAGAAAGCGAGATTTAAGGGAAGAAAGAAATAGGGAAAACTGGGAGGAGGAGGAGTCCAAGAGTAGTACAGATAGTGAAGACAATGCGTCCCGCCCAGGGGGCGGTTCGAACACGTACCCTGTCACTTTAAAAGGATCACTTGCCATGCATGCTGAACAGGGCCCCTCAGAGGTACAGCCTCCGTTTGAACACAGATATGATTTGCGACAGAGGGAGACATTGCAGCAGCCCATAAAATATCAGCACCAACTGCCTCTAGTTTATAAAGGCTCTTTTACGGGGGATGTGTATCAGCCCTTTGCCTATACGGATATGAATTGCATTTTGGAAAAAATGCCCCCACCCATGGAGGGAGGTGCACCTTGGATGACTAAATTTTGTCAATACACTCTAGGCTTTAAGTTAGCTATTGGCGATTGGACAGCATTGTTGGGCAGACAATTGAGTATGTGGGAGCTACAGCAGATTGAAGCGTCTGCGGGGACCACCTTAGTACCTGACTGGGACCCGTTTGTGCAGCATGCCACCTGTGTGGGAAGGGCTATAAGGGATAGATTCCCAATTCCATCGGGGGCGATGCACTCGCTCACCTTCACAATGAAGGAGGGTGAGGAGATCCCTGCCTTTTTGACTAGATGTAAAAGCACGTGGACAGACACTGCGGGGAGCCATCCAGGGTCAGGTCAGCTACAGACCACGTTATTTAGGAAGGCTGTTATGGCAGGGTTGCCGAAGGAAGTAAAAGAGGCAATGGAGGGTAATCCTGATATCCCAGGGTGTCCTACAGAACAGTGGGAGAAATATTTGATGCATCATATGAAGCGATATAGGACAAAACAGAATGAAGATAAGCAGAGCAATGAGTCAGCACAAGTGCAGTTGCTGAAGTTACAGCTGGATGAGGCTAGACGGAAAGTTAATGAGACAAAGAAGGCCTCCCAAAAGACGACTAATCAGATGGTGCAGCAGCCGTCGCCACAAAATAACCAGCAGAGTCTAGACCCCGCACCTGATTCGACGTCATATTACCCCATTTAGTGAGGCAGACCAATAGCTGTTCCAGGAGGAATGCGGGGTAGAGGAAGGGGCCGTGGAGGAGTCAGGTGTCAGCTACCGAACATTTGTTTTGAATGTGGCCAACCTCGACATTGGAGAAGAACTTGTCCCCTACTATGGGGGCCCCAGGGAGGACAAAGATGGATTCGAGGACACTATCTCGCCTTGAATCGGCCTTCTTTTCAACAGACTATTCAGCCGTACCAATTCCCAAATGCAGTGGCAGCCCCGGTGCAAGGACAGGACCCCCAAACTATCCCGGAAGGGCAGGGGTACGAATATTGACGGGGCCCGAGAACCCAGAGACATATGGGGTTGGCAGATCCCCATATGCAAGTGAGGGTGATGGACAACGATTTATCTTTTTTGCTTCACACAGGTGCCAGATTTTCTACTATCATTTGTGATCTACCTCCGTCAAATATTTCATCCCCTCATGTCCAGTTAGTAGGGTTCTCGGGTGTACTAAAAACTCTGCCTCTGACATCCCCACTGATTACATCAGTGGCCGGATAGACTTTTTATCATCAATATGTTTTATCGCCTTCATGCCCTATGAATTTGATGGACGTGACTTGCTGGTGAGATGTGGGGTTTCGGTTTTGTGCGGACCAGATGGATTCGTTGTAACCTTTCCAAATGGATACTTGGTTAATTGTTCTATGTCGATGATTCACTCTGGATACCAAATGATGTTATCACCAGGTACACCACCAAGGGGCAGAAGGGCAGTGGGAAGATATATACTGGGGACTCCTTGAACCTGAGGAAGTGCAGAAGAACGGCATACAGTCTTTATACAACCAATGGCGACCCTGGGCTCAGATGCTGCATCCCTATGCTCCCCCTGTAGATCCCCTTCAAAGAGACTCTATATTATGACAGAGATGCCAATGAACTTTATCAGCATGCTTTCGATCAACACCTAGAAGGGACTCAATGGGATATTTCCTCTAGTTGCATTTTGCTAGGAAGAGAAGGTGTGGTGGGTGTTGTGGAATTAACTTCGGAACAGTTGGAATGGTATGAGATGTGTGAAGAAGCTATACCGCATGTTACATTGGCAGAGCATCCTGAATATGAGGCCAAAGATCTGGGACCTATGTCCAAACGCTTGATGGAGTTAACTGATTGGGGTTGGACACAATTACCCGGCTTTCAATATTCACCCTCAGTTGAGGATTATATACTTATGCACAGAACAACTGACAAGGTGCTGCTGGAACATAGGCAGATTGAAAGGTGTCATGGCAGGGAAAAGACGGACCATCCACAGGCTGCAGCAATGCTTGATACACTACCGGATGCCTTGTGGTCAACAGGTTCGACGGACGTTGGTTACTGCAAATACGCTGCACCAATCACATTCGAGTTAATAGACTACACTCCGATTTGGCAGAGACAACATCCATACAAACCAGAGGCTGAAGCTGGCATTGCTGGAACGATTGAAGGATTGGTAGCAGCAGGGGTACTAGAACCCTCTCAGTCAGCCTGGAACACTCCTATCTTACCTGTAGAGAAGCAGAATACAGGCAAGTATAGGTTGGCTCATGATCTTAGACGGATCAGCAGTGTCGTTTCTACTCCAACAATTTCGGTCCCAAACCATCACACTGCAATGTCTGTGCTGACCCCTGACCATGAGTGGTTCTCGTGCATTGATCTGGCCAACGCGTTTTTCTGCGTGCCCCTAGCTGATCATTTAAGGGACATTTTTTCGTTCACTTATAAAGGCCAACAACTTCGTTATACAAGGGTCCCTCAGGGGTTTATTTTGTCACTTGGGGTGTTCAATCAGGTACTGAAACAGCAGCTGAAGGACCTGGTGCTCCCAGACGGGGTAGTATTGATTCAATATGTGGATAACATTCTTTTGGCGGCACCCGACCATGTTTCTTGTTTGGCGGCTACACACTCGTTGCTGTTACTCTTGTGTAACGTCGGTTTTAAAGTTTCACGGGCTAAATTACAATGCTGCAGACGAACGGTGTCTTTTTGGGCAGAGTTATTTCCAGTAAGGGAACAGGTGTGTCCCCACCCCATAGATCTTCTATGTTGCATCATACCAAACCAGTCACTGTAAAAGACATGCTCTCATTTCTTGGGTTGACAGGATACAGTAGACAATTTGTTCCCTCATATGGGGAGCTTACTTTTCCTCTAAGGGCCATGGTAAATGAGCAAGGCATGAGAAATTTGTCGGCACATTTGCAGTGGAACACGGAGGCAGACGAAAGTTTCATATGCCTTAAACAGGCCCTAACGCGGGCTGCTGATTTAGCAGTCCCGGATTACAAAGAGCCATTTTTCCTTGATGTTTCTGAAAAAGCACACACAATAAATGATGTTCTTTTTCAGAAAAAAGGGGGAGGCAGGCAGGTGCTGATGTATGTAAGTGTTACCCTTGACCCAATAGAGGACAGACACCCGCCAAGTACAAGACATGTAGCAGGGGTAGAAAAAATTCTCCAAAAGGTAGCACATATAGTTATGGGCCATTCACTAACAGTACTGACGACACAGAGTATAGTGGCCTATGTGAACTCAACAGCTTTTACAATGACGCCATTGCGGCAGATCAGGTTAGAAAGGATCCTGAGGGCACCACATATAAGTTTTACACATGAAGGAATAAACATGCCCGATAACATAGGAGAAGGAGAGCCACATATGTGTGAGGAAAGGGCACAGAGAGACGCCAAAGTAAGACCAGACTTACAGGCAATTCCATTAATAGATCCAGAAGAAGTGTTGTTTACAGATGGTTGCTGCTACAGACATCCAAGGGAAGGACTTAAAGCAGCCTATGCTGTGGTGCGACAGACAAGTGAGGGATTTGAAGAAGAGATGATAGGCAAAGTGACAGGCATAGAATCAGCCCAATTGGCTGAACTACAGGCAATGATAGCTGCGTTAGAATGGTCAGAAGGAAAAAGAGTAAACATTTACATCGACTCTGCATATGTGGCAGGAGCCATACAGGTAGAACTCAGTCAATGGATCAGAGCAGAGTTCTTAACAGCAGCAAAAACCCCAATTAAACATGAAAAAGAGATGAGGAGATTAGCTGTAGCCCTAATGAAACCTGCACAGGTGGTAGTGATTAAGTGTAGAGGACATGATAAAACTGATACAATAGTAGCGAAGGGCAATCAGGAAGCAGACTTAGCAGCAAAAAATGCAGCAGGCTACGTACCCCAGTATATAATGATGCAAACAGAGAGAACAGTGTATGATTTGCTGCCAGCCTGTGATGCAAATGTGTTAATAACAGAGCAGCAGAAAGCCTCTCCTCATGAAATGACGTATGGAGAGAGAGGGGCCACAGAGTCAGAAGGAATTTGGAGGTCACCGGACGGTAGACCAGTGCTACCCCCGGTTTGATAGCTTCCATGCTCCAAGAAGCTCATGGGTTGACCCATTGTGGAAAGACGCAGATGCTGAGGTATCTGACACATTGGTGGCATCCGTACTTGCCGGCATTGATTGAAAATTATATCAGAGAGTGTAAAACATGTACGGAATATAATGTAAAAGCAACGGTGAAACCACACGAGGGAAAATTCCCTCTCCCAAGAATGCCAGGTCAGGAAATAGTGATTGAGTACACTGATATGGTAGAGAGAGTAAATGGATACTGGTACCTTTTGGTAGCAGTGGATGCATACACTGGTTGGCCAGAAGCGATACCTGCGAAAAAGGAGGATGCCAAGACAGTGATCAAATTTTTGATAAACCAATATATTCCAACGCATGGGTTTCCAAAGAAAGTCAGGTCAGATAATGGCACACATTTTAAGAATAAAGACCTGCAAGAAGTAGAAGCAGCTTGAGGACTGAAACATGCATTTGGAACGGTGTACCATCCTCAATCACAGGGAAAAGTGGAGAGAATGAACCAGTCCATAAAGGGAAAAATAGGAAAAGTGTGTGCACAAACGAAGTTAAGCTGGGTGGATGCCCTACCTTTAGCCTTAATGTCTATTAGAAGCTCAGTAAACTCTATTACAGGGTTTACCCCGTACGAGCTAACCACAGGGCAGCAGTTCCCGGGACCAGGAGCTGGAATACAGATGGTAGAGGGAGGAGTCTCAATAAGGTATGAACCTTATTATGACCAACTAACAGCTTTGGTCTCAGCTTTCTCTAAACAGGTTGGATCGGAATAGGGGGACCTACAGAGCCAGGCGCCATCCACCACAGAGTGGGTCCTGCTGAAGATATTCAAACGGAAGTGGTCGGAGCCACGGTGGGCAGGTCCATACAAGGTGGTGGAAAGGACATCTCATGTGGTTCGACTACAAGGAAAAGGAGACACTTGGTACATTGGAGCCAGTGTGCGGCCACAGAACCGCCAACGAGAACTCTACAACAAATAAAAACAGAAAAAGAGTAGAAGGGTCTTAAACTGTTAATTGTTGTATAACGAATATCATGTTTATTTTAGTAATCAGCCCGCGTTATTCTAAGCCGTTAAGCTTAGGAGTTTTCACTGTTTTATGTAAAAGTGGTATGATACTATTCATAAGGGGATCAACCACGAAGGACGAACACACACACAGGGTAGAGAGTCCCAGGAATAAGAGATCAATAGGACAAGAGAGGGACAAATGTGTAAGGGAAGCAGGGAGCCGGGTACATATCAGACATGGTAAAAAGCGTGATACAATATACCAGTTTGACTTATGGCAAGTAATTGACTGTGGCCAAGATACAGGGAGCTGGAGGGGGCATGATGTATATCTTTGCATCTACCCCATTAATTCTCATCCATGCCTTTCGTGGGATGATGTATTAACATGGACTGGGGAACGTTGGACACCTAAGAAGTCGTCACCCCCAGATAATAGCTGGGAGGTTAGAGACCACGTGAGCTTGACAAAGGGACAACTCGATCATTCCTCAGAGTTAAAAAATCCACTCTTGTTAACCCTGACAAGATTCGACACTAACCCTAGTCCCAAAGAGGTACAGTTTTACTGTGAAATTGATGATAGCAGTTTTATTTTATAATAGGGGTAGATCAATCAGGAGTAGATAACATGGGACTAGTGAAGGTAACCTTGGTGGATCCTCCTACGAACCAGCCACAGATTGAAAATACAACAAGCGTGGTGTCCGAATCAAGTTCAGGAGTAGTGACAGTAGATTATAACAACCTCACGAGAAGGGACATTATTAAATTAGCTACTGGATATGGGAATAGGAATATATGGCTGGACTGGATAACAGCGACTGAAATCTCGATTAACATGAGTGATTGCGTCGCGTGTTCTTCGGCTAGGCCAACTTTATTTACTACCCCAGCCCCATTGTTCCCTGATGTAGATCCAGTAGGATTTCACTGCATGATGGCTCTAACCATGCAGGCGGACCCTCCAAATTGTACCGCCTTAAGTGCCATTTTTCCACCTGCCAAAAACTCTACGTTACCTCCAGTGTTTACACCAAGGGCCAACAATTATACTTGTTTTGTTCGAAGATCTAGTACAGTCATGGGACACATCCCTGCTGACTGGTGCCAGAACACGATTGATGTAACTATCTGGCGGAATGCTAGCACAATGGTTTGGGCCAGAGCTGATCTTTTTTGGTTCTGTGGAGATAGAACACTACAGATTAGTTTACCTGCGGATTGGTCTGGAACCTGTGCAATGGTCAGGCTAGGGGTACCCTTAACACACTTAGGAGAAAGACGACAGGAGGTAAATCAGCATGCACGAGTACGCAGGGACCTGTTTGACATTACCTCTGGCTCAACCACGTATATAGATGCAATTGGGGTTCCCCGCGGCGTACCTGATGAATATAAGTTGGTAGATCAGGTAGCAACAGGATTTGAGAATCTCCCAATTATTAGTACTCTATTCCCAATTACGCCGAATAAGAACGTGGATCGAATTAGTTATGTACATTACAATATACTCAGGCTAGCCAATAGAACTAGAGACGCCGTGGCGGGACTCTCGGAACAATTGGCAGGAACCTCATTGATGACAGTACAATATAGAATGGCCTTAGATATATTGCTGGCAGAAAAGGGGGGAGTGTGCTCTATGTTTGGAGATCACGGCACGGTGGCACGGTGGCACAGTGGTTAGCATTGCTGCCTCACAGCGCCTGTAGACCCGGGTTCAATTCCCAACTCAGGCGACTGACTGTGTGGAGTTTGCACGTTCTCCCCGTGTCTGCGTGGGTTTCCTCCGGGTGCTCCGGTTTCCTCCCACAGTCCAAAGATGTGCGGGTCAGGTGAATTGGCCAAGCTAAATTGCCCGTAGTGTTAGGTAAGGGGTAAATGTAGGGGTATGGGTGGGTTGCGCTTCGGCGGGTCGGTGTGGACTTGTTGGGCCGAAGGGCCTGTTTCCACACTGTAAGTCTAAGTCTAAGTCTAAGTCTAATCAGTGTTGTACGTTCATCCCCAACAATACAGCACCGGATGGCTCGATAACCAGAGCCCTGGAAGGATTAAGAACCTTGTCTGAAGAAACGCATAAACATTCAGGTATTGACAACCCTCTAGGAGGTATTTTCGATTCCTGGGTAGGGAAATGGAAGGATTAATTGTGTCTGTGTTTCTGTCCCTCGTTGGTATGACCATTGTGTTCGTGTTGTGTGGATATTGTTGTATCCCCTGTATCTGATCTTTGTTGAACAGGGTAATTATTACAGCAATTGAAGGGAAGGCTCCACCGCCCTATCAGATGTCACAAATAGCGGCGGAAACCATGGCCCTGGCAAGAGGGGAGGACTATGCGTCGGAGAGTGAATGTGATGCATAAACCTGGTTTGTTGGTCTCATTTTCATGAGACCAAAAGGGAGAGTTGTAAATATATATAAAAAAAACTTAACTTACCTGGAAAACTAAATTGTCGGGCCTGGGGGCCGGGTCCTCGGCGCTTGGAGGTCACGTGGTCCTCTGATGCGCTCGCAGAGGATGATCTCGTGATGCTCCGGGACGCTGGCGTGGTCACGTGGTCTCCCTGTTGCGCGCTCCGGGAGGTCACGTGATCGGCCGTTTCGCGCCCCGGAAGTGGGTGAGACTGCCGTTTTGCGCTCGAAAGGAGGCCGCATGGTGGTCCTTTGTCTCCGAAAAAGGGAAGGTCACGTGAGATCGGTCAGGCGGAAATGTGAGGAGATGGGGAATGGAATCGGAGCAACAGCCAATGAGAAGACAATTTCAACTGAGTGATGGTATGATGTTTTGTATAGTATAAAAGACTGGAGCAGGGACAGAGAGGGGTATTTTTTCTTTGTGAACTGACTGCCTTAGTAGTTTGTCAGGTACAGAAAGGTTTAGACCCAGAGCTCTGTATACTTTATCCACTTATTGTTAGAATAAAACTAAAAGTGTTAGATTAAATGTTTTTTCTTATTGCTTTATTTTAAAGAGCACGCAGGACTTGGCTCACCCAATAAGAAAAGAAGCGGGGAGAGTGAGCCGAATGTCCATCACCACGCAACTGCATTCAACCATGTCAAACTTCCTCTGAAATTTAAATTACTCCACTCCTGCTGATTCTCAATTGTCAATGACACGATGGACAGAGTCGACAAAATCCACCAGGTTTATCAAAGATCATTTCCCTTTACTTAATCTAGGCCAAATCTACCAAATGTTATCATGTATCTCCAAGTGTTTCGTTGGCACATTCTTATAAAAGATTCCAAATTTTTATCTCAGCTCACGTCAACCTATTTAATTTTCTGTTTGCCCTCTGCGTCCTGTTTTAAATATTTAGGTTTACAATACCTGCTGTCCAGTTCTCAGGATCCTTTTTTCTGTTATGTAATCAGCTTTGAAGAATAGTCATTAATTCTCTCGCTCGCTCTATTGCCGCCTCCTCAATACTCTGGAATAGAACTCATCAGATGCAGAACCTTACCAACCTTTATTCAATTAGATCTTCAAAAACATACTTTTCATTAATTCTAGTTTCATGCAGTTCTTCATTTTCACCAGACCCTGTTCCCTAGTACAACTGGAAGTTTGCTTCTGTACCTTTCTCAGGGAGATGGACTGAATGTATTCCTCTCATGTGGCTGATGGCTACTGTGAGCCATTGAATATTTCGGAGGACAGCACTCTGGAGATGATGAATATGTTAACAATTTCTGCCTGGAAAGTTCCAGAATTAATCCAGTTCACTTCATGGTGAGTGTCAGCACAGTTCTGTCCCTGGTGTGAGGCTACAGATTATACTGATGAAGGGGACACAGCTCAGTGACCACATCATTTTTGAAAGATTCACATTTTACGTTTGGAATTGGTTCAGCTTAGAAAAATATTCCTCGAAATCGCACAGAGGATAGTACAATGCCCAATCCCTCCCCGTGTACAGAGCTTCCCTTCTCTATAATCTCGACTGCAATTGTTTCCCATGAACCCAAACACGCTGTAAATGCAACGTCCAGAGAGGGGTTCCCAGACACTTGGTCTCTCTGAATACATGCAGCAGCTGATAATACACCCGAAAAAAACATCCACAAAATCTGCCTTGACTGTCTAATGACAGGCGCAAGTCAATCCTCACGCACACAGTGCACCCATTCCGTGTTGAAATTGTTTCTATTCCTGCCTGAAAAAGCTGTTACATCTCTGGCAGTCTCACAGTAAACGTTCCTTTCTCCAAAGAAGCCGTTGACAATGTAACATTACTTTCATCTGTAACTCAGTAACTATAACGACAGCATCAGTATTGCTCATGGAGTTGACCACCACACTCAGAGACGAGCGATAGAGGGAATATAACTCATTTTAAACAAGGTCATATCTAGATTGATGTGATATTCAGGAATATGGGGAAAGGGATTATATTAGAAGAAGGTCCATTTTTATTTTCCTTCTACTTCATCATCAGCAATCCCTCTGTTTGCTTTGCTTTCGTCTCTCTCTCTCTCTCTCCCTCTCTCTCTCTCTCTCTCTCTCTCATCGTCTCTCTGGCTCGAACTTTCTCCATCTATTCAACTGACAAAACCCCCTCCCCCCACTCATCCAGCTATCCCTCATATAAATAATATTACTTCTCAGTTGCTTTCAGTGTTGATGTTAGGATCTAAAAATTTATCTGTTTTATCGTAACAGAGGCTGCCATATTTGCTCAGAGTATCCAACATCTTCAGACACTGGCGAATTTCATTTCAAATCTCCAGCATCCACAGTTCATTGGTTTACTTCACCTTTAATGTTGTTGTTTCACGAGATGTCAGCATCACAGGCCAGAGCAGCATTCGTTGTCCATCACAAACTGTCCTTGACTGTGAGTTCATTTGTCAAGACAATATTGAGTCAACCATATGGTCCTGGGTCTGAAGTCACACTTCGTTTCTTTACCAATGACTGTAAGTGAAATAATGAAAGAAATCCTGATGGTTTATCGTTGCCGTCAGTAAAACGAGATTTCATTTCAATTTTTGTCATTCGAATTTAAGTTCTGCCATTGGCTGTGATAGGATTTGAATCAATGCCTTAATGGTTATTACCTGTGCCTCTCAATGACCCGTCCAGTGGCATTATTACTCTGATATGAGGTCCCTATTATGTAATAGCTGAAGAAGAAAGAACAAGTATGTGTTCAAAATCTTTGCAATTGGCGAAGAGGTCAGAAGAGAACGAGGCCGTAAAAGCTGAAGTGAACAAAGGGACAGATGACGGCTAACTCAATAACAACACTGAGGCAGAGGTGGAGACTGGGGATTTTACGGAGTTGGGTGTAGGCAGGTTTGATGGTAGAAAAAACATAGAGAAGCAGTTCAGGGTAAAAGGAAGACTCAATGATCTGAACAATTTTCTTCCTCCTTAGACTTTTATGAGTGAGGAATCTGAAATTGATGGAAATGACTTGAAGTTTGTGACAGAAACTGAAGATCACAGTTGATGCATATGTTAAATATAAATAATTGAAATAGCAATAACCTTCAACATCGTTCATAGAATTGGCAGAGATGGGCTTACCAGGAACACCAATTATAGCGAGGATGGGATAGTACCCAGCTTGAATAATCACCAGTACGGCTTCTATCTGCAACTCTAACTATGCCCAATCCTGAGAAAGCTAGTGAAAACCATTAGATAAGCTATTGTCCATTGTTGGAACATTCGTGTCTAATGTTCTCAAAATCTGATTCAATGTTGGAACATTCCAGTCTATTGTTCTAAGATTGTCTTCCTCTCCCTCTCTCAGTAGCTGCTGATCCCAATCATCCTGAGGATGACGCTGCCACTGATACTATGCGATAACAGGTTGAAGGAAGCCCCTTATTGATAAAGCAGGAAAATCTCCAGTGACACAGTTAAGATCCATGGAAACTGACATCAATTACAGTTACCGAACACACAGCTCCAGTTAACCTCTTTTGCAACATTCCTCACATAACTTGGTGTGGGTGGAATATTGACATCGCTGACTATTGGGTTAATGACACATCTCTATTTTTAAAGTTAGATGTGTGAGAGAGAGATGATGCTTTTTCTTGACGAGCTCGATGCTTCCCCTGTGATTTGGCAGGGTACGAATTGCTGGGCTCCTGTGGCCATCTGTGTCTAATCACCACGCTGCTGCATCCTTCGGCTTTAATTATTAATGTTTAACTTTGATCTTTATCTTACCAACATTGTGGGGCTTAGGTAGGGTTAGGGACATTTGAGACGCTACCATAGTGGCATAGATAGTGTAGAAACCGTCCATTCCTTGTGGTCCTTGCAGCCGCGGCCTGGTCATGTGCAGTGACCGTCAAACTCTCACAGAAGAAGATTCTTAGTTTTGTATATCGTTATTTTTTTGCTGAGGTCTCAGCAGGGGTGGAAGGCAGTAAATCTTACCTGGCTGCTACGCGCTCTCCCTGAGATTTCTCGCAGAATTATCTCTTGATGCTCTTTCCTCCTGGATTGGAGAACTGCATGTGGGACAATATGTTTCCTGAATTTGTTTTTGACAAGTGTGTGTTTTCAGGATGCTACAATATTGTACCAGTTACTGTTTAGTAATTAAATAACCCATTAACCGTTGAATTTTCTCATAAATTAAGTTTTTCCAAGTTCCTCCTGTTTTTGTTGTATTTTGTCTACAGTGTTTCAATAAATTGTGTTTTGCTTAATGTTGAATATTTTGACCAAAGGAATTGCACCTGAAACACAGCACCACACAATTACCTTTGAAATACGAAAATGTTCGGATCCACTACCTTCCTCATATATTGTGAGAGGCGCCTATTGGAGCAATGACAAGAAGAACAGATTTTCATGTGTAAATTGGATAATTACTAATGGACAATACGTTGCAGAAACACGGGGATAAAATACTGTGCAGGTCTGACTAATCCACTAGCTATAGGTCCAAAATGGGGAGTAGCACAGACCTCACCAGTGCATTGATTCAGAAATCTGGACAAAACATTAAGTCCAGCATGGGGTAATATGCAGAGCAAACAAGTGGGCTTGTTCTATAAACGTGGAAAAAAGTATCTGTTCAGTATGGGGATCTGTTCAGTGAATAGCAGTGAATTGATTTGTAAACCAGGAGCAGTTACCCTCCAAGTATGTAGAATGTGTACCCCACCCAGTGTACATTGTTCAGGAACACTGTATTAGATTCCTGCTCAGTGTGGGGAAACCTGCAGCCCATACTGGAAATGACAGGATGTGCAGCTCCCATTCATTTACAGCTCGATATCTCCATTGTGCCACGAAAAAGCGGTGATCTGGGTATGAAAATCCCTTCCAGGGAGAGAGATAGTAGGGAAATCCGTTTAATTACCAAAATAACAAAAGGACTTTGGGAAAACGAGGAAGCGAGATTGTGAGACGATTTCATGGAAGATCACAGGTTTCAGAAAGCTGAACGGAAGATAATTCAACAGCATCTTGCAACGTTAGCCAGTATTACCAGGAATGATGAGTGAACGTGATATTGCTGCGAATTCAGATGATGGAGATTTTGGATGAGCATTTGTTCTGCAGCATTGTAACTGGAAGTGGGCTCAGCAGAGTTTTCGACTCATTTGGCTGAATCTAAAACTAATTTGTCTCAGTGCCATTTAGTTTCCAGGTGCTATCTTGTCGAACTCATGTAATTAACTACCCACCCCAACCCATGGTGTCCCTTTCGTTGAATGACAGTCCCGTTCTCCCACCCATCATTGTTGGAAGCACACAACATCGCCCGGATGCCCCTGGCTATTCCAGGAACACTGGCACTGGTGCCGTCGCTATAACGCCAATGGGCACACGATTGAGCTTTCTCTAGACCTGCCTTGCACAGTTTGTCCCAGATTGGCAGCTAAGGGGCAATTGCACCTCGGTTTGTCGACAGGGGCAGGTGGATGAGAAAGTACAGAAGAGGATGATTCTCTTCCCAGAGGGGGCCACAAAACCAGAACCACCGAGCGTGGTCTGAGCTCACCACCCAGCTCAGTGCAGTATTGGCGGTCTGAAGAAATGTCTAGCAATACAGGACAAGCATCAATAACGTTCCCAGTTCCGTCAGGATAAGGGACATTGTGTTCTCTCTGCTCTCACGCACTCACTGTATATATGTTTCACACCTCCCTCTGAAAAACGCTCATGCTCCAAAACTCTCACTATCGCATGCAGCAGCATCCCTCTCTCCCTTTACCTCGCTCGCTCGCCTTTTCAGTATCCCCACATAGCGATAGAATATTCTAGAGAATGCTGATTATGGATTGTTCGGAATAATGTTCCAAGTAATTCCAGTGTTCAGGAAAATGACTGTACCCCACGAGGAGAGATGTACTTTGTGTAACTCACATACATTTCAAATCCATCATGAGGCCATTCAGCCTTTAAAATGTGTTCTAGCATTCAATAAGATCGCAGTTGATCTGATGGTTTTCTCATCTCCATGTTAGAGGAAGTTTCAGTCATTCAACCGCCTGGATTCCTGTCACTGACCAGACAGCACTGAGGCACTTTTACCCCGGTTATCTTCAAGCGCCTGTTCAAGGGCATTTCCAATGGGAACGCATTCTCCAAACAATATATTTCATCCGCTTTATACTTCTATGTAATGATAAGCACAGTTTCCATAGATCAGTCAGAAATACACACTTACTTATGGTTAACGATACCAAATTACAATTAATAATCCTGGCTAATTCACTTGACTCATTTTATTGTATTCAGACAAAGCCAGCTCCTTAACTATTGTCTCGTTATAAAATTCAATTCCAGGCAGAGAACATTTTTATTCCTAACTGTTCTCTTGACCGTTATCTGAATTGTACGTTTTTCCTTGTTGTGGAAGTTTCTCTCACTCTTTGCAAGTGATTGTTTCTGTCGGTAGCAGTTACACTGTCTTCCACTCAGTTGGATGGACGACTGGTTTGTGATGAAGAGGAGGCCAATAGCGCCGGTTCAATTCCCTGCACTAACAGAGGTTACCATGATGGGACACTCTCTCAACCACACCCCATCACCCAAGATGTGGTGACTCTCAGAGTAAACCATTACGAGTGGTCTCTCTCTAATGACAGAGCATCCCCATGGTCCTTTGGAACTGTATTCTGTCTCTGTTGCATTTTAATTTTTTATCTACGTTATAATTTTGTTTTACATTATATTTCTGGATGTTTTAAATCAGTGTCGTTTAGTACCCCTGTCAGCATTTCTCCCAGACTGCGCATTCCTGCCTAATAATTCTTCACTCGTTTTTAATTATGAGCCTTCCGTCGGTGCGTGAAAAGAAAATTCAGTATCTCTACCTCCCATACTCTGCAGGGAAAAAATTTACAAGACTCACTACTCTGTGAAAACAAACATAAAAATCAACTGAGATTATTTGCTGTCTTCTTATCTGAGTAACGGTATAATGACATTGGAAGCAGTTCGAGATAAGTTTTCCTTCAGAGATTAATGTTTTTCAGTGGCAGCAGCAAGTCGAAGGGTGGGAGTTTGCAGCAGGGGCCTGCCGGGAGCACCGTGTCACTGATCTCCGCCTTTAAACACTTGCCACGAGCGCGGGAGTCCGCCATTCAACCCTTTTATCCCAGGAACCTGTCTAATGAGCCAACCTCGTTACTTGCTGCATCAGCATGCTGACGTTATGTTTTAAACACAGGAACACGCCAATCCCTTTGGACTGCTTTAGTTTGGAAGTCCTCTTCATTAAGTAAAAGGCTGCGTTTTCTTTCTCCGTGTCATCCGCAAATTTAGATGTATATTGCGTTCAGTATAGATTTAAATAACTGAAGCCATCAGACTGACATTTGTACTCCAGTAGATACGTATTTGTTAACCAATCGCCATTCCTTCATAATACATTATCCATCATTTGTCTTGTGTACCTTTAGTGCCCTCTGCCCCTACTGCACTCCCTGTACACACACGGCTGTTTCCTCAACCCCTACTTTTCTCGCTGTAAACCCACGGCTGTCCCCTCAGCTGCCTGCATGACTCAGTATACTCCTACACGTGAGCCCTCAGACCTCTAATGTTCTCGCTGCACACTCACAGCAGTGCACGCAGACCCAACTGTACTCCCTGGAAACCCACGGCTGTTCTCTCAGCCGCCTACACTACACTCTGTATGCCCACAGCTGTGTCCTCAGTCCCCTATTGCACTCCCTGTACACACATGGTGTGTCCTCAGCCCCCTACTGCACTCCCAGCACACACAGGGCTGTGCCATCAGCCCCCTACTATACTCCCTGTACACTCTCAGCCCTGTCATCCGCCCCCGACTGTACTCCCGGTATACCACTGCTGTGCCATCAACCCCCTACTGTAGTACTCTTGCACGGTGGCTGTGCCCTCAGCTCCCAACTGTACTCCCTGTACACTCACAGCTGTGTCCTCTGCCCCCTACTGTACTCCTGGAATACCTACTGCTGTGCCAGAAACCCCTTACTGTACTCTTCGTACCCCCCGATTGTGCCCTCAGCACCATAGTGTACTCCCTGCATTCACACTGCTGTGTCCTCAGCTCCCTATTGTAGCCCCTGTACACCCACGACTGTGTCCTCAGCCCCCACTGCACTCCCTGTACAAGCCGGTTGCACCCTCAGCCCCATACAGTATCCGCTACACACCCCGTCTGTGCCCTCAGCCCTGTACTGTACTCACTGTACATCCACGGCTGTGCCACCACCCCTACTCTTCTCCCTGTACATCCACAGCTGTTTCCTCAGCCTCCGACGGCACTCCCTGCATACACAGTGCTGTGTCCACTGTCCCGTACTGAACACCCGTACATGCACGGCTGTGGCATTAGCCCCCGACTGTACTCTTGTATATACATTGATCTGTCCTTACCCCCCTACTCTACTCTCCGTACACCCACGGCTGTGCCCTCAGCCCCCTACAGTCCTCCCTGTGCACCCACGGCTGTGTCCTCAGCTCCCTACTATACTCCCTGTTCTCCCATTGCTGTGCCCTCAGCCCCCTACAGAACTCCCCATGCACCCAGGACTCTGCCCTCAACCCCGTACTGTACATCCCATGCATCCCAAACAAGTTTGGTGCTGACTTCTCCAAAGCAGGAGGTATAGCATGCATCTACGAGTCAGAATAAAGAAAGGAGACGGTGATGTGGCGGCATGATGTAATGATAATACACTCTCTCTCAAATTCAGCAAAATTAAAGAACTGACCATTGACTTCAGAAAGAAAGGAGGAGAAAATTTTCCAATCTACATCAATGGTTGAGGACACGCAGAACATCAAATTCCTTGGAATGACGGTAACTTCCAACCTACCTTGGATGTCTCACATTGATGTGACAGTCAAGTAGACTCAGGTGGCTCAGAAAATTCAGCATGCACGACTTAATACAAACTTGAGAGCGTACTATTCGGGTTCATAACAGCCTAGTACGGCAACTACTCTGCCCAGGATTATAAGAAACCACAGATGGTTGTGTTCACATCCATGACCATCAGGGACTCCAATCTCCAAACGATTGAGTCGATTTACATGACTTATTGCCACAGAAAGTCTGCCAACATCTATCCCAGACGTCTGAGAGAAGGGTGGGATGAAATAGTTGCGACCTTAACAGGTATCTTTGTAGCATCCTTGAACATGGCTGAGGTTCCTGAGGGCTGGAGAATTGCGAATCCCCTTGTTTAAGAAGGGCAGCAGGGATGATCCAGTTAATTATAGACCGGTGAGACTGATGCCAGGTGTAGGGAAGCTGGTGGAGATGATACCGAGGGAAAGGATCTAATCTCATTTGGATGAAAATAGTCTTATCAGTGATAGTCAATATGGTTTTCTGCAGGGACGGCCATGCCTTACCAACTTAATCGAATTCTTTGAGGAAGTGACAAAGTTGATTGATGAGAAGAGGCTGTAGATGTCATCTACATTGACTTCAGGAAGGCGTCTGTTATGTTTATCCATGGTTGGCTTATGGCGAAAGTGAAGTCACATGGGGCCCAGGATGTTCTAGCTACGTGGAGAAAGAACTGGCTAGGTTACCAGAGGCAGAGTGTAGAAGGGGGAGGGAGTTTCTCAAAATGGAGAACTGTGATCAGTGCTGTTCCATTTAAGAGTTTTCTGGAAAGATGCATGAATGGGCAGGGAGCAAACGGTTACTGCCACTTAGAAACTGGGCGAAATGTATAGATAGAGGATCTGGATCGGCCCAAGCCTAGACTGCCGTAATGCTGTTTTTTGTGCTGTAATGCTCTTTGTTCTTTGCTATAACATTTTCAAATACTCATCACACCCCAGTAATAATCTCCTACCACCTCTTCCATCAGGCTAGAAGATGCAGGCACTTAAAAACACGAAGCAGCTGGTTCAGGAACAGTGCTTTCCAGCTGTTATTAGACTGATGAATGGACTAATTAATCTCAGTTCATGTGGATCTCGCCTAATGCACGCCTTACATGCCTCTCAGACATGTTTTGCAGCCAGTGTTCTGTGCATCCTTGCTTACTATGGTCTGCGTATGCATCTTGGTACAGGTATCAATGAATCCACACCTTTCTCTTCCCAAGTCCCTCAAGTGCTCACTCCCATCTCTCTCTCACCCCAAGCACCTCACATTCCCCTCAGATCGCTATGACCCCACCCCATCTCGCCGTATCCTTTGTCTCTCACTTTTTCTCTCACACTGTCTATTTCCCTGTGTTTTCCTTTTCTCAATCCTCTGGTTCATTCCCTGAATCTATTCTCTCCCCTCTCCCTGTTCATGTGACTGCTGTTCCATTGTTTTGTTCCCTTTATTTCTTTCACTGAATGCCCAATTGTTTCTCTCACTGTGTTCTTTCTCTCTTTCCTTGGTGTCTGTCTCCTTTTCCCTCGTTGTGATGGTGATGGCTTCTCTACCCCTTTGAAGTGATGATGGCTCATTGTTTTGACGTTGGCAACACAATAAACTCAATTGTGATTGGTATTGTGGACATAGTTTAAATTTATTGGTTAAATTTCAATTGTTGTACAAACAGCAAACAGAACTTTGGTATCCATTTAACAGCCAATTGTTACATCTAACTATTTTAGAACTGCCCGTCTCCCTGTGTTCCATACACTGGCATATAAAATCATTCTATTCACGTTCATAATGGCGCGATGGTAACTGCTTTGCCCAGGACCTACAGACGGTTGTATGTGCAGCCCAGACGATCACGGAGAACAATACTCAATCCATTTATACATCTCATTATCGCCGAAAGTCTGGCAACAACAAAGATCTCTCCACAATCGGTAATGATCTTCTACAAACTCTTCAAACAGGGTGGAGATACAGAGGCTAGAAAACATGGACCAGCATGCTCAGGAACACCGCCTCCCCTACTGTAATTTGACTGACAAATTGACATCTCTACCTTTTCAAATAATATTAATCTTACTAATGTAGATCTTGCTTTGCATACCACCTGTGCAGCTGTAGCCTTGTATGCCTCACTCTGTCGAAACACCCTATGATCTCTATTTTCTTCTTTGCTATCATATGCCTGCTCTACTCACAAAACAAAGCTTTCCATTGTACATTTGACGAAAATAAATGAAACCAAATCAGATCAAACACTGGGACTGCAGTGGCTCAAGGTCTTCTCAAAGGCAAATGGAAAAGTGAACTAATGCTCGCCCAGCCAGAAATACACATACCCGAATAATGAATATAAGATGATGACTTCACTTAGAGAAGATAGACAGGGGTATCAAACCGAATTAATTATGATCTTAGATATATACAGGTATCCCTCGCTATCTGAAATTAGAATGTTCCTACAGAACTTCTCGTAAACTGATAGGGCGTAAGGTGAGGATGCGTTAATTTATTTTGTAAAAATTGCATTTCTTGGCAGAAGTGAAAATCCTCTTTGGATTTCTTTTGTTCAACGAAAACAGCTCTTAATACATGCCTTTCAGAAAGGGAAGTGGCGAAAAACGAACTTTTGAAAGGTGGGAGATACCTGTATCTACGTTGGCATGATATTCAGTATGGTGAAAAATAAATGATGTGAATCTTGCATGTTATTTCCATCCCAGCAGATCATCATTGTTTGCTCTTATTTTGTTCTCTCTCTTTCTCTATGATTCAACTCACTCCTCTCCCCCTTCAAAACAGACATCCCTGTCACCAGTGTTAATCACATTACATTCGGGCTGTTTACACTTCGGAAATATCCTCAGCACTTTCTGTTCTTTTTTTGCAGTTTTACAATTTAATGTCAGGTCTACCATGCCTTTCTTTATTTGATTTAACCTTCAATTCTGTTATTTCATGGGATGCTGGCATCGCTGCCAAGGGCAGTATTTGTTAATCATCACTAATTTCACTGATTATGAGGCCATTCCACCAACCAATATAAGGTCAACAACATTGTTATGGATCTGAAGTCACACTCAATCCTGACCAGGTAATATATTTAGATTCCTTTATCGGAAGATATCAATAAAGTACGTAGGTTTTCAGACAAAATGTTGGTTTTATGTCTGTTTTCCGAGAATTTCTCTTTTATTCCAATTCTTATCAATTTTATTTAAGTTCTGCCATCAGCTGTGGTAGAACTTGATCAAATCACTTCAAACAGTGTCTTTTGTTTAATAAGCTTTGCTTCTGAATTACGTCCAACGACATTCTTACATTGAAATGCTGTCCTAATCATGAAGTGACGTCAGAGTCAAGAATAACTTTGTGACTGAAATATTTGTAACTGGACAAGAAGCTAGAAGCGAGCTTGAAATATGAAGTCTTAATTTTATCAAGGTTTAGACAATGAATTATTCATCAAAGCACTGACAAAGGGATGGAGATTGGGGACATTATGAGCTGGTTTGGTGACAGAGACACTCGGAGATTTAAATCAGTTCAGGGCAACAAGGGAGTGATCAGCAATTCATGTATAATGAATTGAGACTGCAATTGAAACTGACTATGATAGTTTTGTTCTTTGGCAAATATTGATAACAGAAATTGTGAAGAAGCTTACAATGGTTTATGGGACAAACGAATGGACAGAAGGAGGGAACACCAATTACGGCTTGAATAGGTCAGTAACACATTATCCATCCCGCCCAGAATGCTCATCAATATGGTAGAAATTCCCAATAGGGGGAAATCATGGTAAGACCCAAGGAAAATTTCCTCTCCATTGTTGTAATTATTCAGTCCATTATACTCAGATTCAGATCTTGCCCCTCCCTGTCAATGCAACTGCTGATTTCTGTTATAATTAGAGCTAATGCATCTGCTGCTACCGTGGGATAGCGTACTGAGTGAAGTCCCTTACTAATAGGAGAGTGAAACCTTCCAGTGACGCAATTACAATGCATGTAGACTAACATCAATTACAGTAATTGAACAAAAAGTCCAGCTTTCAATACAGCACATTCAGTTCACAATATAACTGGACTGGACTGGATGTTGACATTGCTGAGTATTGGTCACATCTCCCATCACTAATTGCTCTGGTGAAGTCAGTTGTGAGGGAGAATGATGGATGTTTTCGTATCGTAGGTGAGATGATTCTGCTGTGTTGTAAGTTTGCAATGCTGTAAGCGTCTCTCCCCAAATATCTCCACTCTCAAACAAAACACAATCAGGTTGTTGTCTCTGTTCTAATAAGGCAACTTCAGAACTACTGTACAGAATATGCTTCAGTAATTTATTTATATAAAATAACACACATTTAACTGTAGTTTTATTGGCTGGGAAACTGTTGTTTTCTTTACGCTTTTTGGCCTAAGACCAAAACCACAAATGTTAAATACAATGAACTTATTCATTAAGACCAATGATTAATGAGTCAGGTTCGAATAAATATGACATTGTCTGAGAGATAGAGCGCAATGCAAGCAGTGGCTGTGGAGATTGCATGGGGTGTACAATGATATTCTCCACTCATTATCACTCTTTCTGACAGATAATATTAAATCAAATGCACACGGAAACAGCCAAAGGTTGGGAAATGCAACGCTGAATGTGAACTGAACAGGATAATTTTAATGTGATAAAGTGAACTATATTTCATATGCACAGCATTTAATCACTGGGAATACAGATTGAGTAGGGTCACCGGATCTGAAACATTAACTTGATTTGTCTTCACAGATACTGCCAGACGTGCTGAGCCTTCCCTCCAACTTTTGTTTTATTGTTTGAGATTGATCATATTGCTCCTATTTGGCCGGATACTGACAATTAAAAGCAGACGCTAATAACAAAATGTGAAAGGCTATGGGGACAATATAGGCGAAAAACAGTAGAGATACAGTTCATTCCATGCTGAAAGAGACAGTGGGCTGATTTTCCTCCACCTTTGCTGTAATAATTCTGTGATGTGTATTCAAAGCTTTTGGATATTGGGAGACAAGCTCGTTGGATGAAGGACACAGAGTGTTCCGTCATCAGTAACCTGTTTCATGAAGTTCAGCTGCCACTGAAATGTCTTTTCAAACAAAGTGGATTTCCTGGGATTTACGGGATATTCAGAAAAATGCTTCTTTTTTTTCCTTTGAATATTAAAGAACAAACAGATTACGCCCATAATGCAAGTGTCACAAACACCCCAACTGTAATGGGAACAGGAAAGGACCAGATTTGTCCAAATGGAATCAAGTTCAACATGCAGACCTGTCAAGAAACATGAAATATAATGTAATGGAAAGATGAAATTCAAACAGTAAATGGTGGAGAAATGCAACAGATGAATAAGGATCTGTAGAGATAAACAAATTTAACATATCGAATAAAATGCAAAACTGTTCTGAAGAAGTCACATTGGAATCAAAGGTCAATTTTGTGCATCTCTGCTCACATGCTGCCAGACCCGCTGAGTTTCGTTCCAACTCTTTATATTTCTTTTTCTTTTCCTGAACTGTGACAAATTGTCTGGTCTGAGCGAAAACAGCAAAGCCTATGCCTCAGTTGGATCTCGAATAATTTGTTATGAACATTAAATTAGAAATTACAAAGTTCCTATATTTGACAGGGCTCTACATATCGATGATGTATTACATTGTGAGACCTCGCCATGAATATGTTGAAACAAAAACCCAGCACATCTGACTGCATTCGTGCAGAAAATTCAGAGTTACCGTTTCGGGTTCAGCGACGCTTCCTCCGTACTGAAGGTAGCTGGGAAAATGTTGGTTTATATGCAGAAGAGACTGAATAGTCCTGACTGGAGACTGTTTGGAGCTCAAGATAGGGGGTAATTAATGGAAGGCGACGTGAGAACTAGGCCTGGTGCATAGGTCGGGGTCAAGAACATTGGGGAGATCAGACCTTAAATATTTTGAACTTGATTTTGATTCTGAAGGGCTGCAGGATCTGCACGTGGAAAATGAGATGCTTTTCATCCAGCTTGCACTAAACTTTCCTGGATCACTGCAGCAATCCTGACGCAGAGATATTGGCAAGGGAACAGTTGTTGTGGTTCTGTTCGCCGAGCTGGAAGTTTTTGTTGCAAACGTTTCGTCCCCTGGCTAGGAGACATCATCAGTGCTCTGGAGCCTCCTGCGAAGCACTTCTTTGATGTTTCTTCCGGTATTTATAGTGGTCTGTCCTTGCCGCTTCCGGGTGCCAGTTTCAGCTGTCCGCTGTAGTGGTTGGTATATTGGGTCCAGGTCGATGTGTTTGTTGATGGAGTTTGTGGATGAATGCCATGCCTCTAGGAATTACCTGGCTGTTCTCTGTCTGGCTTGCCCTATGATAGTGGTGTTTTCCCAGTCGAATTCATGTTGCTTGTTGTCTGAGTGTGTGGCTACTAGGGATAGCTGGTCGTGTCGTTTCGTGGCTAGTTGATGTTCATGTATGCGGATTGTTAGCTGTCTTCCTGTTTGTCCTATATAGTGTTTTGTGCAGTCCTTGCATGGTATTTTGTAAACTACATTACTTTTGCTCATGTTGGGTATCGGCTACTTTGTTCTAGTAAGTTGTTGGCTGAGCGTGGCTGTTAGTTTTGTGCCGTTATGAGTCCTAAGGGTCGCAGTAGTCTGGCTGTCAGTTCTGAAACGCTCCTGATGTACGGTAGTGTGGCTAGTCCTTTTGGTTGTGGCATGTCCTCGTTCCGTGGTCTATCTCTTAGGCATCTGTTGATAAAGTTGCGTGGGTATCCGGTTTTGGCGAATAACTTGTATAGGTATTCCTCTTCCTCTTTTCGCAGTTCTGGTGTACTGCAGTGTGTTGTGGCTCTTTTGAATAGTGTCGTGATGCAGCTTCGTTTGTGTGTGTTGGGGTGGTTACTTTCATAATTTAGGACTTGGCCTGTGTGTGTTGTTTTCCTGTGTACCCTTGTGGTGAATTCTCCGTTCGGTGTTCTCTGTACTATCACGTCTAGGAATGGGAGTTGGCTATACTTTTCTTCTTCTCTCGTGAATCGGATTCCTGTGAGTGTGGCGTTGATGATCCGGTGTGTTTTTTCTATTTCCGTGTTTTTGATGATTACAAACGTGTCATCGACATATCTGACCCAGAGTTTGGGTTGAATTTGTGGTAGGGCTGTTAGTTCTAACCTTTGCACAACTGCCTCTGCTATGAGTCCCGAGATTGGTGATCCCATGGGTGTTCCGTTGATTTGTTCGTATATCTGATTGTTGAATGTAAAGTGTGTAGTGAGGCACAAGTCCTCAATGGAACACCCATGGGATCACCACTCTCGGGACTCATAGCAGAGGCAGTTATGCAAAGGTTAGAACAAACAGCCCTACCACAAATTCAGCCCAAACTCTGGGTCAGATATGTCGATGACACGTTTGTAATCATCAAAAACACGGAAATAGAAAAAACACACCGGATCATCAACGCCGCACTCACAGGAATCCGATTCACGAGAGAAGAAGAAAAGTATAGCCAACTCCCATTCCTAGACGTGATAGTACAGAGAACACCGAACGAAGAATTCACCACAAGGGTACACAGGAAAACAACACACACAGACCAAATCCTAAACTATGAAAGTAACCACCCCAACACACACAAACGAAGCTGCATCAGGACACTATTCAAAAGAGCCACAACACACTGCAGTACACCAGAACTGCGAAAAGAGGAAGAGGAACACCTATACAAGGTATTCGCCAAAAACGGATACCCGCGCAACTTTATCAACAGATGCCTAAGAGATAGACCACGGAACGAGGACATGCCACAACCAAAAGGACTAGCCACACTACCATACATCAGGAGCGTTTCAGAACTGACAGCCAGACTACTGCGACCCTTAGGACTCATAACGGCACATAAACCAACAGCCACGCTCAGCCCACAACTTACTAGAACAAAGTAGCCGATACCCAACATGAGCAAAAGTAATGTAGTTTACAAAATACCATGCAAGGACTGCACAAAACACTATATAGGACAAACAGGAAGACAGCTAACAATCCGCATACATGAACATCAACTAGCCACGAAACGACATGACCAGCTATTCCTAGTAGCCACACTCAGACAACAAGCAACATGAATTCGACTGGGAAAACACCACTATCATAGGGCAAGCCAGACAGAGAACAGCCAGGGAATTCCTAGAGGCATGGCATTCATCCACAAACTCCATCAACAAACACATCGACCTGGACCCAATATACCAACCACTACAGCGGACAGCTGAAACTGGCACCCGGAAGCGGCAAGGACAGACCACTATAAATACCGGAAGAAATATCAAAGAAGCGCTTCGCAGGAGGCTCCAGAGCACTGATGATGTCTCCGAGCCAGGGGACGAAACGTTTGCAACAAAAGCTTCCAGCTCGGCGAACAGAACCACAACAATGAGCACCCGAGCTACAAATCTTCTCACAAACCTTGAAGGGAACAGTATGGGGTGTTAAACTAGCAGGCAACTGAAAGTTCAGGGTCTTTTGCAGAGATACAACACGGAAGCTCTATGAAGCGGTCATCCAGTCTAACTTAACTTTCCACAATCTAGAGGAGACCACATTGTGAGCAGCGAATGTAGTAGGCTAGATTGAGGGAACTGTTGGTAAGGTGCTGCTTCAGCTGGAGTGTATGTTTGGGCCCTTGGACACTGCAGAGGGAGGAGGTAAATGGGAAAGTATTACACCTTCGCCAAGGGCAAGTGGAGTGGACCTGTGGTGCGGAGTGAGGAGAGGTGTTTGGAGTGAATAAAGAGCAGACTAGGATGTCCTGGAGGGAAAGGTTCCTCCAGAAAGTGGACAACGGAGGGGAGGCGAATATGTTCTGGTGGTGGTATCTCGCTGGAGGTGGGGAAAATGTGGGCTGATGATAATCTCCGTGTGAATGCTGGTGGGTTAGTAGGTAAGGACAAGGTGAATTCTGCTGCGGGAGGGATGGGGGAGCGGGAGGCTAGAGGCTAGAACAGCAGGAGATGGTGCGGATCTGGTTGAGGACCCTTATGACAACAGTGCTGGGAATCCTTTGTTGATGAACAAGGTGGAAATTTCGAAGGCTTCCTTGTTGAATTTGGCATTATCAAATGCAATGCAGTGGATGTGTATGAATGTGTGAGAATGGAATGAAGTCCTTGCAGGAAGCAGGGTGTGAGGATTATACTCCAGATAGCTGTGGGAGTCGGAGGGTTAACATTGGATATCAGTCTCTCGTCTATCTCAAGAAATGGATACAGAAATGCAGAGGAAAGGAAGGGGGGAGTCAGAGATAGACCAGGAGAAAGTGAAGTAGGAATTCAAATTGAAAACGAAATCGATAAACCTTTTCAGACCTTAACAAGAGAGACCTGCAGCAGCATTGATAATGTCTATGCATCGGAGAAAGAGTTGTGGAGAAAGAGCTCTGGAATAGAACTGGAACAAGGAATGGTCTATTACCCCAGGAAGAAACATGTATACATGGGGCCCACGCATGTATGCATTCACCCCCTCTTTGTGGCAGGAACTGGCTGAGGCAATGGGTCTTCCCAGGCAATTTGGTTCATGGATTTTTGGGAGAGATGGGAGCAAGCTCTGCTATCAGAGGACCATCAGCTTGGGGATTGTTATTTGGGGTGCGGGTGGGGCGGCAATCTCCAGATTAAAAGTGGCCAGTTATCATTGCTGATGCGATGAGTTATGTGCCTTGCCAGGATCAAGGTCCCGGAGGAGAGAGGAAGATGTGTCTGAGCGCAGGCTCTCAGTCTCTGCAATGTAGAGGCCAGTCCACTAGAGTACAACTGCAATCCTACGGGCTGAATAACACTGTCAAGGTTGGATATATGTCCACCGAGTGTAGTCTGTTCAGATGATGATCGGTTGGATTGGTGTGAAGGGATGCAGATTAATTAAGACATCCAATGTCACGTTGAGAGTTCTCAATGAACATATTGAGTTCAGGTAAACTGGCAGATGGAGTGGTAAAGGTTGGGGCAGAATGTTGGAGAAGGCCGTTGGGTCTATGAGATAGGGAGAGGATTCTTGCCCGAAGAAATGGACGCTAAGGCGAAGACGGCACAAGAAGAGTTCAACATAATGTCGATTCCGAAAATAATTGAGATGGGGGCACAGAGAGGTAAAGTTCAGATGTTTGCTGAGAACAGAACATTCAGCATCAGAGATTGGAAGTTCTGGGGGGATGGTGAATATATGACAGGAGATAGGATTGTGTGAGGGGATTGAGTTTGAGGGCAGGATATGGGAGGAGAGGAAGTTCCAGAGGGTCAGGTGCATCTCTACGTTGTTGCAAAATGTGGGCCCAGAACATCTGATGAGCAGGGTGAATGAGTCGAGGAATAAATTAAAATTGTGAAGTGGTGCAGCCTTGAGCCAATGTGATGCAATGCTGCTGGACAGAGAGCATATTGATCTCAGTGGCATTAACATCGCCTGATCAGTCCTCAGAATGTAACTGATTGAAAATTATCGGGATTGTAATCTTTTTGTAATGTGCTGATTTCACCGGGGTGACATTCAAGCAGCAAAGTCTAACTTCGCTGAGACTTTAGACCAAACTGTGAAAACATCATCTATCTTGGTGTTATTAACAGGTCAAATCCATCCATGGTTTTGGAAAGGCACTAGCAAGGGCAGAGTGCATTTGTCATTCCCAACAGTTCTGGAGAAGGTGTCATTGTTCAATGAGGAAATTACCAGTACAGGATTTCCTCCAATTCCCGTTGATCACTGTTTGCTCAGGGCCCTTGATGCCACATGATTCAAATCTACTTTGATGCAAGAGAAGTTCCTCTGATCTCATCCCAAATGACATTGGAAATGCATTAAAATAATAAAGAGCATAAGGATAGAACACAGCTTGTTTTAATACTGTCCTCACAATGTTAAAGGGAAAACTGATGCATGGATTTCCGATTCTGTGGAGAGGTTTGTCCTATTTGAGATTAGGTTGTTTGGTTCAGCGTTGTGACACAGAGACCGAAAGACACTGCGCTCTGTACCATGAGGAACAAAACCAGCCTGTTCACAGTGCATCGGACAGTGACACGCACACACAGTTGTCTGTTCCAATTGGACATTGATCATCTCAATCTCATCATCCATTGATGACCAGTAGCAATGCAGAGGCCAGCAGATTCCAATAACCCAGTTCTGAAGCAAAAAGGGAAAGGGATCGCAAGTGGGAGTAACTGGAGAATTGGAGTAACTCACAGTGGGAGCTGCAGAAGAACGGAGTGGAAGGAGACCGTCAGTGGAAGAGTATGTAGCAGTAGAAAGGGTAGTGCAAGGGAAGTAGGAGTGTGAGGAAAGTATAGAATGGAGGAGGAAGAATGGCAGATGACGTTTTAGTGTCAGGGAAAAGCTTGTTTTTGGGGAAGTGCGATTGGGTAAGAAAACATCATTGCTCAGGAAAATTGAGATCTGATTTCCAGTCAAAATTACGAAAAGCGTTATTGTACTTTCTTTTCTGTCAATTGATTCTTGTTCAGATTGCACATGTACTCTGCATTTCGGTATCTCCATCAAGTGTAGATCACATGTTTTTCTCCGATAGTGTGGTGTCTCAGCAGTTTTCATTTCTTTTACGGTATGTATGTGCTTCCAATTCAAGATAGAAACTAGAATGTGATTTGGTCTACTTCAGTTTGTCCATAATTTAATTGAATATTAATTCTAATCACACCAGCCCGATTTAAACAAACAATGAATGAGTCCTTGTCCATCCCGTAGATGGAAAATTACTTTAGCTCTTACTATTGCAGGGAATGTTACAAAGAACAATGCCACGCAAAATGCTAATGTGGCAGTGCAAGGTGCAAAACCCTATTTCATCCTCAATTGTTTATAAGCTTTATGAAGGGCAGACTGTAAAACGTGAATTCAACTCTGTGTCGAAAATGCTATTTGTGACACCGTCACAAAAGACACTAACTACATCACTCTGTAAATTCACCAATATAAGAAAAGCAAGAAACTGGAAATCTCAAATCTTCCTCTGAATAACATCTGGAGAACAGGAAGGAAATCAATGTTTGTGTGTGATATTCATAAATGATTATGGTGAGAATGTGGAAGATGGGGTTTGAGGCAATGGAATTGTAAACAAGGTTGTGGATGACAGAAAGATGAGCTGGGTGGTTCACTGTCAGAATGTAAGTATTAGGCTGCAGGTGGTTATAAACAGATTATTCAGATAGCCAGCACAATGGCCGATAACATTTAGCACTGATACAGTGGGATGATGCATGTCAGAAGGAAAAGGACAGATGAGTCTCAAACTTGTTCGATTTTTCTTTGGAGCAGGAAAGTTTGGGGAGAGAAAATGGTACATGAATGCAATAACATAAGAGGAATGGAGAGGATGAACAAACAGCGGCCGTTTCCCTTGATCGAAGCGTCAAAAACAAAGGGACAAACTTGTGAAGTAAAAGGCAGGGGATTGAGGAAGTATTAGTGAAATCAGTTTCAAACTGAGAGGGCGGCATGAGTCTGGAATGCATTGCCTACTAGGATGGTTGAGGCAGGTAACCTTACAAGCGTTTAAAAAGCCTTTGCATATGTAATTGTTGGTGCAGACGTGACTGGACTGTTTTTCGTTGCATGATTCTATGCCATGGCAGCCGTGAGTACTCTAATATATTCTGAAGCAATAAGCAATGCTAGTTCCTGGTTTGTTCCTTTGATTGTAGTCAGTAAGTGGCTATATTACAATCCAGCATCATCTCACGGAGCTTCAGCATTTGCCTAACCTAGGGCAGCCAAGCCATCTCTGGGAACATCCAGGGTAATTCACGTGCCCAGTGCAAGCATTGTCCAATAACAGCACGAGCATGTTTCCAGCTGTTTGCCACCATTATTATAGATACAGCAATATCATGGTCTCAGCTTTATCTTCAATATAATACAGACCTTTAGCAATAAGGGTGCTATTTCTCTGAAGCATAATAAATACCTTCCCATGTATTCACTTTGACAAACAGTCAGTTTTCCTGTGTTCTGGTGACAGTTGTTTTTCACAGAATTCCCCACCCACTCCATCTCAACCTCTTTCAGATTTAATATTTTCTTGTGCACTGCCCTCCGAATCTCACACACTGCAATCCCTCACAGCCCACAACTCTCTATCCTTATTTTTGAATCCCTGATAAACCTGCACCTCATCTCTATCATTTATTCCAACTTCCATCTCACAATGTGAAATGATATGATTCCTTCCCTCAGCATGGTCATTACACTGGCCGTGCCGAATGTCCTGTTCATCCCGACCTTCTACTCAGTTTCTGACCTGCTGCTTGGGTTCCTACCCTCCTGGTCTAGTAATTTAAATCCATTCGATTTGCACTAGCCAACCTCCCCACAACGATGTTGCTGCTCCTCCAGTTAAAATATAACCTGCCTCTTTTGTATAGGTCCCACTTGTCCTGGAAGAGATTCCAATCATCCAATAATCTGAAACCCTCACCCCTGAACTAGCTTTTTAACAACATGTTAAGCTATAATGCCTTCCTAATCTTTACCACTTTTCCATATGGCACAAGGAATAATTCAAAGAATAAAGAGGATTGTTCTGTCTCTCTCTCACACACACACATTCGCACATGCAGACAGACCGACACAACATTACGTTGTAGTAGAATACCAATAACCTCATAAACAATCAGAATGATAACTGTAATGAATGATTTCGTTAGACGTAGGATGAGAGAAATTGCGTTTCTTCTGGATGTCAGTTTGCTCGCTGAGCTGGAGAGTTCATTTTTAGACAGTTCATCACTATACTAGGGAACACGATCAGTGAGCCTCCGGTGAAGTACTAGTGTGTTTTCCAATTTCTATTTAAGTGTTTAGGTTTCTTTGAGTCAGTGGTGTAATTTCCAGTATTGGTGATTTCATATCCGGCTCTTTCTCTCAGACTGTTAGATGGAATCAAAATCGATGTGTTTGTTGATGGATTTCCGGTTGGATTGTCATGCTTCCAGGAATTCTCGTGCGTGTCTGTGTTTGGCTTGTCCTAGACGGATGTCATCTTCGCGTAAAAAATGAGGTCTGCAGATGCTGGAGATCAGAGCTGAAAATGTGTTGCTGGTTAAAGCACAGCAGGTTAGGAGCATCCAAGGAATAGGAAATTCGACGTTTCGGGCATAAGCCCTTCATCAGGAATCCTGATGAAGGGCTTATGCCCGAAACGTCGAATTTCCTACAGCTAGACTGATGTCAAAATGGTGTACTTTCTCATCCGTATGTAAGGATACTAGTGATAGTGGGTCATGTCTTTTCCTGGCTAGATGTTATTAATGCATTCTGGTGGCTAGTTTTCTGCCTGTTTTTCCGATGTAGTGTTTGTTACAGTTCTTGCAAGGCTGATTCTTCCTGGAGCCGTTCAGAAAAAGGTGTGAACTTATTGCGGTGCTCAAAGTTATGAAAAAAGTTGCAGAGTAAAGCAGGAATACTCTATTTCTGTTAGTTGGCATTAGTGCGTCAATGATTTCTAATTTCAAGATTTTCAGAAAAAGAAATGTGTGAGATAACGAAACACTTCTTTATTGAAAGAATTGTTAGGATTTGGAATGGACTACATGGGAGATTTGTGGATGAAGAATCAAAAGAGAATCGGACGTGTATTTGGAAATATGAATTTAGCAGGTTGCATAGATATGGCTGGCAAATGGGAGGGGCTGGTGAGACATTACTGGAGCTGGTGCACACAACGTGGCAATGACGTCCTCCCGTACTTTAAAGTTTTGTATTCTAACATTTATCTGATGTGAATAAAAGTCTGTATTCGACTATTTCCCATTGTAAATGGTCGCAAATACCTAAGTAGTTGGTGCAGCATAAGCATTTAAAATGCAAATATTGCAAGGTCCGCTTCATTATGAAATCTAATTATTACTCAGAAGATGAATATTTCAAATGCTGTATTCCAATTACGATAACAAATCTGTCGTTTTTTTTGGCACAAATCTCTTTGAAAAGGTCTGACTTCTCACTCACACGATAATATGTTCATCGTTTTTGTTCACTCTCCAGGATCCATTTTAAATATCATTTCTTCTAAAAATTGAAAATTTTCAAATTATTGTTCACTAAAATTTGATAACAAAAATCATTCATTTACTTTAATATTCACAGTTCATGTTGAATTATAGCCATTTCTAAATTGTCGGCAAATATTTGAAGCTCGCACATTTCAGTGAGAAATTAATCTGATGGATTATGTATAAATGGTTAAGAACGCTAATTCTATTTGATTGTTCAATCGTTTTCTCACCCTGAACATGTAATCATTCAGAAGCCAAACACTTTCAAAATGTTGCAGTGACAATGCATTGTTTTAAATTCTGACATTGTGTGTGTAATTCTGATCGCCAAAAGAATTACATCCATGTTGTTTGTTCGAAATAAAATAAAACGTATTTTCTTTAGTGCTGTTTTAGAAAATCGTGACAGGACTTTATATTATAGATCCATAAATCCAAATGGTTTCAGACATTATAGTTCAGTTGAATAAAAATAGTTGACATTTTATTTCTTCCCAATTCACGAAACATAGCAAACATTTGTTGAGTACATGGGTCAGCCAACAGATTGTATGTGAAGAAAACAGCAGCAACTGACAAGTCAAGAATCACGTTAATAACTGAACTTGGTGGAGCCTGCCTGTTGTAGGACACTACACATACTGTCCTGACATTCAGGTGAATGTAACAATGAACAACATAACTAGAAGCTATGGGCTAACGCCCCTCCCCAATTTCCTGATCTCACACACAACTCTCCCTCACGCATTCAACAATTTATAAGAATCCGCAAGCCGGGTGAGACATAAAACACAGAACAGTACAGCACAGTGCAGGACCTTCCATCCTTGACGTCCTGCCTAACTTTTATTCTACTCTAAGATCAGGCTAACTGACTTACCCTTCATTGTACTAACATTCATGTGGCTATCCAATAGTCACTTAAATATCGCGAATGCAGCATACTCTACTACCAAAGCTGGCAGTGCATTATACGCACCCACCATTCTCTGTGTAAAGAACGTGCATCTAACATCCTCCTTAAACCTTCTTCCTATCACCTTAAAATTATTCCCTCTCGAAATAGCCATTTCAGCCCCGCGAGGAAGTCGGTGGTTATCCACTCTATCTATGCCTCTCATCATCTTGTACATGTCTACCAAGTCACCTCCCATTCTTCATTGCTCCAAGGAGAAACGTCTAGCTCCCTCAACGTTTCTTTGTATGA
This sequence comes from Hemiscyllium ocellatum, assembly GCF_020745735.1. Classification (NCBI taxonomy): domain Eukaryota; kingdom Metazoa; phylum Chordata; class Chondrichthyes; order Orectolobiformes; family Hemiscylliidae; genus Hemiscyllium; species Hemiscyllium ocellatum. The sequence continues at coordinate 29,985,716 of NC_083446.1, forward strand.
CATGCCCTCCAGTCCAGGCAGCACACTGGTAAATCTCTTCAGCATCATCTCCAAAGACTCAACATCTTTGCAGTAATGCGGCAACTCGAACTGAACATAAAATTCTAAGTGTAGTCCCACGAGAGCTTTTTGGCTCTGCCGCATAACCTCATGGATCTTAAACTCAATCTCCGGCTAATGAAAACACCATACGTCTCAATAACCTTATCCACTTTGGTGACAACTTTGCGCATCCGATGGCATGGACCACACGATTCTATGGTCCTCCACACTGCTACGAATTCTGACTTTAACACTGTATTCTGCATTCAACTTCGACCTTCCTAAACGTATCACTCCATACTTATCCAGATTGAACTCCATCTGCCATTTATCCGCCCAGTTCTGCATCGTGTCAATGTCCCATTACAACCTACAACAGCCCTCCACTCTATCCTTAAGTCCAACAACCTTTGTAACATCATAAATCTCACAAAAGCACCCTTTCACTTTATAACTCAAGTCATTCATAAAAATCACAAAGAAAAGCAGTCCCAGAACCGATTCCTGCAAAAAAACCACTGGTCACACAGCTCCAGGCTGTATACTTTGCATGTACTACTACCCTCAGACTTCTATGGGCCAGGCAATTGTGTATTCACGCACACGGATTTCCCTGTTTCCCTACATCCAACGCCTCCTTACTTTCTGAATGAAACGATCTAAGGGTAACTTATCAACCATCTTGCTAAAATCCATGTCCATCACATCCACTGCTCCTCCTTCATCAATATGTTTGATCCCATCCAGAAAGAATTCAATAAGTTTTGTGAGGCATGATCGCCCCTCAAAAAGCCATGCTGACTATCTTTAACCAATCTATCATTTTCCAAGTAATCATCAATTCTGTCTCTCAGAATCCTCTCCAATACTTTTACCAATAAGAAGTAAGACTGGCTGGCCTGTATTTCGCAGGATTATCCCTGTTGCCTTTCCTGAACAACGAAATAACTGTTGCCACCCTCCAATCATCAGGCAGTACTTCAGTGGACAGTGGGGACGCAAATATCATCGCAAAAGGCGCAGCAATCTCTTTGCTCACGTCCTCTGAAACCTTGGGTGCTTCCTGTCTGGTCCAGGGGACTTATATATCCTTATGTTTGTACTTCAATCAGCCTATACTTCACCTCACTTTGTCTACTCCCTGTCCAACCAACTGATTCACTGCTTTCCATTTCATAGCTACATAGAGTGCTGCCCTCCTGATCAAGTACAGTTCCAAATATTCCATGAATCATGGAAAGGAAAAAAATGTGAACACACCAATGCCTTCCTGATGAAGGCCTATGCCCAGAGCTTTCACTCTCCTGCTCCTCGGATGCTGCCTGACTCGCTGCGGTTTAACAGAACCACACATTTCGACTCTGATCTCGAGCATCTGCAGTCGTCATTTTCTCCATTACTTAGGGTTGACCACGCTGCACACTGAGGAGGGAACTAATCAGCAGGAATTGATTGTATGTGGAGCTGACTGTTCAGTTCTGGAACGTTGCATTTAATGAACACATTAATTAAAAAAGAAATTACAACTCAACAATTTTTCATTCAGTCCCAGAGTTGCAGTTTTAGTTCATGGAAAGGCAACTTGATAACAAACAGTAAATATCAGAACAACTCCGAGGTACAATGAATTCCAGGTGCTATATTCCAGACTGGATGTCCTTTACCTTAATGCTGGGAATATTATCGGACCGACAGATGTAATTAGGGAGTGAGATTAAATGGGGGAGTGTGGCATTTTTGCCATCACAGAGATGTGTTTGAAGGAGGTCAGGGCTGACCACTCAATATTCTGTGGTACAAGAACTATGGGCAGCGCACGAGAGAGATAATAGAGAAGATTATGCTGTCTTATTAATTATATAGTCAATGACTGCAGTTACCTCGAATCATATCTTGGAAGGGTATTCAAATGACATTTTGGGGGTTGAGGTTAGGATCAAAACGATGATAGACGCACTGCTGGGGATATATTATCGACCCCCAGATAAAAGAAAATCCAGTAGCAGATATCACCAATTCACTGAGATGTGTAAAAAACAATAATAGGATCATTACATTCAGGCATTTCAATTCGAAACATTCATTAGGCAAATGATATTTTTTAAAGAGGGGAAAGATGACTTGACATTTATTCCAGAGAGCTCCTTATATCAACATGAAGCAGATACAACAATCGGGGGAGCAGTGCTGGGGCTCACTGTGGGGAACGAAGCCAGTAAGGAGTTTCAGGCATGATTGGGAGAGCATTGCATGACCAGTGACCGTGACTCAAGCATTTTTAGCCTATTAAGCAAAAGACAAAAAAAAAGGCTTGAAAAAAATATAATTTCGATGAGGCAGGCAGAATTTGTCGACGTAAAAGTCAGGATCTGGCCACAGTGCAGTTACTTCTGGGTGAAACTGTAACAGAACAGCATGTAAGTGGGGGCAATGTGGATCACATGATCACACTGGAGTTGATGAGAGTATCACCGCAACATGTTACTCCAAAGTTGAAATGTAGGGAAACAAGCCCCGGAGAACCTTGGATACGTGCAAATATTCAGAATGGAATTAAAAATGAAAGAGAAGCTTAAAACAGGCAGAAAGTGAGCAGGTCAATGTATGTCCCAGAAAAGTAGAGAACTTAAAGGGCTAAACTCAAGAAAGCGAGTACAAGAGCAAAAAGGGAGTGGGGGGGGGGGAGGGGTGAAGTGGTGATAAAAATATTAGTGGGCAATATTTTCAAGAATCGAAAGTCATTTTTTTCGGTTTATTAAGGGTAAGAGGGGTAACAAGAGAAAGAATACGGAATATTAGGATCCGTGGAGCCAACCTGTGCATCGAGCCAGAGAATATTTCAAAGACACTACTTCATACTGGTGTTCACTTTGGAGAAGCAGTTACTGTATTCAATATTTGTTCCTGGCAGTGTGACCTTGAGCAAATTGACACAGAAGCTGAGGAAGAATTAGAAGTTGAACTAAGATAAAAATTGGAGAAATCCTTTGATCCGGATGAACTGTATCTTACACTGATGTGGAAGATGAGGGAGGAGATTACAGGGTCTTAAACTTTGTGTTGTTTTTTTTGGCTTTGCCTCTGGCCACAAAGATTTTTATGATCGTACATGGCATCATCTAATGTAGCTTCAACTTCCTCAGGAAAATACAGGAAAATGGAATTGAAGGTTATCGGAATAAATATACCTTTATTGAAAGGAAAAGCAGCGTCAGCGAGCGGATGGGCATCATGTCGCTCGTATGTCTAATGGTAAACCTTTTCTAATAACCTGTATTCACTGGAACATCAGCATCTCTCCCTCCGGAATAAGATAAAGTTTGTAATGCAATCAACAGATTCAAGGGATTCATAAATGCAATACTAATAGAAAGAAAAGACCCGAGGACTGTGACAACATGGATTGGCTGTATGGGTGGATATTTGCATCAGCGCAGTCACCACTACTAGGAGGAAGACCTCAGCAAGACAGCCTTCAAGTCCAAGTGGGGGCCTGGTGTTCAGGAATGCTTAAGGCCCAAACCATACATCATTGTATTGTCTCCCTCCTTCCCTAACTAAAACTAAACGTGGAGTGGTTTATTGACGTGTTGTTAGTAGCAGAGAATGTAGAAATGCTTTGGTTCCAGAGGCTTCGGTGAGCAGAGGCTCAGCAAAAGGTACAGGTAAGCTCAGGTAAAGTCTTGTTAACGCTCGTTTGACAACAGTCGAGATGGCAATTAGAGCAGTTGCAGGTTCTTCCTCCGGGATGTGGGAGCTCAGGTAGATTTCCACCGTCCCTGATAACAGCACGTGTTGGCAGTGCAACCAGCTGCAGCTCCTGGGAGACCATGTTCTGGATCTGGCTTGGGCTGTTCTCCGGATCATCCAGATACAGAGCACTTCAGAGATAAGAGCTCTAGTGAGGTGGAAACACCCAAGTCCCTCATTTAGTCATGTTTCTTTAAAGACTGTCATATCCCATGCCCCATGGAAAGATCCACGCCCTGAGTTCAGCAGCCTTACCTGTCAACCGTGTTTCATTTAAATAAAAGCAATTTAATCCGACAGGCGTTCCTTGCTTCCTGTCGTTTTCCTTGCAGAGAGTAGCTTGAAGGCAACCTGGAATGTCGAAGGGAATAGGCAGAGAGTGCAGGAATCCCCTGTGGCCATTCTTCTCGAAAACAAATATACCATTTTGGATCCTGATTTTCTGGTGTTGGGGGATGGGTGTCAGGAAATGACCGTTCAGGAGAAAGCAACATTAACCACCTTAGTTGCGTTACGACTGGTTCTGGAGAGCAATGGGAAAGGATAACGGCAAACTAGGTCTTAGAGGTTGTCAGTATCCAGGATGTCTCTGAGTGTCTGCTGAATGTTTTATGTTGGTGGTGGTGGAGGTGGGGTGATGAGATGCTAGAAGTCATTGTGCACGTTGGCACAAATGACACACGTAGACATAGGAATGTAGTCCAACAGAGTGATTACTGAGAGATCGAAGAAAAGTAAAAAAAAAGTACCTTGATAGTCACCTAATAACTTGCAGTGTCATGAGCTAGTGAAGGTTAGAATAGGAGCATTTGGCAGATACATATGTGACTAAAGAATTGTGCAGGGGAAGGGATTCATATTTGTAGATCAATGGGCGCTTTTCTGTGACAGATTTGACCTGTTAAAGAGGAACTGATAGCACATGCACTGGATGGGGGAACCAATATCTTCGCAGCCAGTTTTGTTCGTGCTACAAGGGAGTGTTTAAACTAAATTGGCAGGAGGTGGTATCCTCAAGAGCAGGGAGGCAAGTGTGAGGTTGGAAGGAGATACAGTATTCAGGAATAGTACGTTAAAGAGACAGATCAGGCTGGAACACGATAGGGAGCAAGGAATACCTGTTGATTAAATTGCATTTATTTTAATGCAAAAGGGCTGACAGGTAAGGCCAATGAATTCAGGGAGTGGATAGTTAAACTGCGTTGCATAGTCTAGCTATTACAGAAACATGGCTGAGGAATGAATAGGACTGAGAGCTTAATGTACCAGGACTAAATGCATTAGAAGGGACAGAGATGGTGGAAAGAGGGAGGGGAGTTGCATTTCTAATCAAGGGGCGTATCGCAGCAGTGATTAGAGATAAACGAACTGATGAATCATCCAGTGAGGTTTTGTGGGTGGTACTAAGAAATAAGAATCAGATGGTGAAATTATTGGGGTTGTACTATAGGCCCCCAAACAATCAACAGGAATTATAGGATCAAAAATATCTAGAGAGATTAGGGAGGCTTGCAGGAACATTTGGGTTGTCATAATCGGGGTTTTAATTTTTATAACAGATTGGAACTGGCAGAGCATTAAGGGGTTTGTTGGGATGGAATCAATTAGGTGCGTCAGGGAAGTTTCCTCAAGTGGTATATAGAGGGTCCTAATCGGGATAGGGCAAAAGTGGACCTACTCTTACGAAATAGGTCAGGACAGGTGAGTGAGGTGACAGTTGATGTGTACTTTGGGACCAGTGACCATAGTTCCGTTAATTTTAAAATAATTATGAAGAGGGAAAACATTCGTCCGCAGATTCAAGTTCTGAATTGGGGCAAGGTTAATTTTGATGGACTCAGAACTGGAGTTTGCAGTGGTTCATCGGAGTAGTCTGTTTGCAAGCAAAGGGACCTCCAGCAAATGAGAGTTTAAGATCTATATGCTCCCGTGAGGGTGAAAGGAAAGGTGAAAGGAATGAGGAACACTGGAGAGCAAAAAATGTTTAGGCTTTGACCAAACAAAATGTGGAGGCGTGGCTCAGGTAGAGGCAGCTGGGATTAAGGAAATTCCTGGGGGTGGACAGGGGTAGAAGAGGTTACTGAAGAAGGAAATCAGGATGGCGAAAAGGGGGTATGAGATAACCTTGACTGAGAAAATCAGGGTGAATCAAAAGAGGCTCATTAAGTATATTAAAGGGAAATCAATAACTAGAGAGAGAATAGGACCCATCAAAGACCAAAGTGGACATGCATGTGTAGTACCATAAGAGATAGGCGATGTCCTCAACAAATATTTCTCCTCTATATTTTCATTGGAGAAAGACATGAACACCTGTAAATTTGGGGAAATTAGTGGTGATCTCTTAGGGATAGTTCATATCACAGGGGAGGAGGGAATGGATGGAATAAAATCTTTGACGTTGGAGAAATCTCAAGGTCCTTACCAGATATATCCAAGAACTCTGAAAGGGGCTAGAGACAAAAGAATTCGGGGGCCCTGCCTGATAATTTTGATCATCAGTTACTACAAGTGAGATCCCAGTATACTGATGGATAGCAAATGTTTCCTTACTCAAGAAGGACTGAAAGATAAATCCTGGGAAATATAAACCAGTAAGCTTAACATCTGTGGTAGATAAATTACTTAAGTCGAGTCTGAGGGGTATGATGTACATGAATTCGGAAAACAGGTGTTTGAATAGGAATAGTAAGTTTGGCTTTATTGAGTGGAAGGTCATGCCTGACGAATTTGTTAAAGTTCTTTGATGGCGTGACCAGGAAGGTTGTCTAAAGTGGTCTAGTAGACGTCCAAATATGTGGTGCTGGAAAAGCACAGCAGGTCAGGTAGAATTCGAGGGGCAGGAAAATCGACGTGTTGGATATAAGCCTATCATCAGGAATGTCCAAGGCATCGATACTCCCGCTTCTTTGACGCTGCCTGACCATCTGCGCATTTCTAGTCCCACACGTGGCAACTCTGATCTCCATCATCTGCAGTGCTCGCTTTCTCCAAGGGTAGTAGACCAGGTCTATATGGATTTCAGTTACACCAGAACAGGATGAGACTTTTCAGCCCCTCGAGAATGATATACAGTTACATGAGGAGGTCAATCAGCCCTCGACTCAATAGAAATAGATCCAGTTTAGATCTTGCAGCATAAGTGTCAGGCTATTCAGCTACTTGAAGTCAGGAACACAGGAAATTGAAGAGGAACAAAGTCACTGGACTATGGAATACACTGGAATAACACCAGGCTATATAGCCTGTCAAGCCTGCCCTTCCCTTCGATAAAGTCAGAGCTGATCTCTCCCGGCATTATTTTCTCTTCCCTGCCCAATTCTTTGTAGCCCTCAACTCCATGATGTGTCAAGATCCATTAACACCACCCTGCTCCCCCAAACATTTCAGAGATGTATTTGTCTGGGATAGAGAGGCCCGAACAGTCACTACCATCTGAGAGAAGGAAACAGTCCCCACACATTAACCTTGGCCTTTGACATGAACAAAATATATGAAAACAGCATCAGAGTGACTGGCCCTAACATCATGGCAGGGCGTGACTGAGTAAGGTGTCAAGGAGACTGAATAGTATTGAACCTAAAGGAACCAGTTGTAAACTCTCAAGTGGTTGTGCCATTCAGAACACCATGTGTCTGGTGGAGATCAATCCTCTCAGTCCCAGGATATCTCTGTGGGCGATCCTCAGGGCAGCCTCCTCGGCACAAACATCTTCAGCTGGTTCATCAACGTCTAACCCTCCGTCATTAGATCAGAAGTGAGAATGCTCAGAAAATATCGCATAAAGCATCAAACCTGGACAACGTTCAAACTCATGCTGTTAACCTCTAGTCAACATTCATGTAACAGTACTACTGGACTCTGAACATTTTCACAGGGCTAAAAAAGAGGAGCTCATTCAGCATCTCAAGCTCGTTTCAGAGAAATGTGAGAACGCCATTCAGTCCATCGAATCTATTGGATAAGGAGAGGCACAGCCCATTCACTATCTCTTACCTATTAAACAAGAAGAGTTATTTTTTTAATCTACCAACGTTGGAATGCAGGAGGCTGGAAGAACACAACAAGCCAGACATCATCATGGAAGAAGTCCACCCCTAGGGTATAAGCTTTCTTTATGACTGGGGGTGGGGGTAAGTATGTGCACAGTTAAAGTGCCGAGGTGTGGGGGGAGGAGGAGGAGGAGGCGTGGTAAGATGGGGAACACAGGTAGAGGGTACCACCGCGTTGGTCAATGGGAATAATGAATCCAGTTGACCGCTGGAAGATGGGTTGATCAGAGGAACGGAAGGGGGAGGGGCTGGGAAGAGAGTCGGGAGGTTGGAAGGGGGTTTACGAGAAATATGAGAACTCAATGATGAGTCCGCCGGGCTGTAGGCTACACCGGTAGAATATGAAGTATTGTTCCTCCAATTTGTGTTTTGGTTCGGTGTGGCAATGGAGGAGGCCAAGGATGGCCATGTCGGAATGAGAGTGGGAGGGGGAATTGAAATAGGAGGTAATTGGGAGGTTAGGTCAGCCCTTACAGGCCAAGCTGAGTTGCTCAGCAAAGCATTCCCCTTAGTTTACAGATGGTCTGCCTGATATAGAAAAGATCACATCAAGTGCACCAGATATAGTAAACTAGTTTGGATTCCATCACCTGGCACATCTTCCACACGGACCAATCCCTTCGCTAATTTTGGTTCGTGCCACACTCCCCACCAAACTAGCCAATCCCCACTGGCAACTGACTCTGCAGATGAACAAAATGCATCACCTGCTGGCACACCATCGCCCTCATCCAAGGCCCTAAGCAGTCTTTCGACGTGAACCTAAGGTCACCCGCCTCTCCTTCAAACTAGTTTACTGCATCAGTTGCACCTGATGTGGTCTTCGCTACATCGGGGAGAGCAACGTAAACTAAGTGCTCATTTCGCTGAGCATCACGGCCAGGCCCACAGCGGCCGATCTGAACGCCCAGTCACCACCCATTTCAATTCCCATTCACAATTCCTTTCCACTATGACCATCCTTGGCCTCCTCTGTTGCCACAGTGCGTCAGACCACAAATTGGACGAATAACATCTTACCTTCTGCCTGGTTAGCCTACAGCCTGGAGGACTCAACAATGAGTTCTCCAATTTGAAATACCCTTCCCAGCCATGGCCCTACTCTCTTTCCACCCATGCCTCCTCCCTTCCATTCCACCAAATGACCCCGCCTTCTAGATCCCAAATGGATTCATTCCCCCCATCGACCAACAAGCTTGCATTCACCACTTTTGTACGCCTTTCCATACCTCACCATCCTGCTGCACTCCCCATCCCAACCAGTCCTTCTCCTCTTGATCTGCAGTTCTTCCTACCCCCACTCGCAGTCCTGAAGAACGGATATACTTGAAATGTTGACTTCTCCACCTCCTGATGCTGGAGGTGCTGTTTCGTCCAGCCTCCTGTTTGTCTATTATGACACAGGAAGATAAGGAATCTAATCAGCACAACACGCAGGTAGGCAGCTGCCACGGTTCACCCAATAATGAACCTCTTCCCTGGAACGAGGAAGAGTACATTCAGCCACCCAAGACATTGACACACGAACAGAAGAGACCATTCAGCCCCTCCAAACTGTTACACTGAAATAGGAGGATGCCACTGATGCTGCAACACAACAAACCAATGAAGCAGGGACTGCACAGACAGACTGCTCCATCTTGTGCCTCCTGACTCCATTGCAAATGTTTCACGCGTGTTACATTAACATGGTTTGCTGATGGTAAGAAGGCACAGCAGATGGTTTGTGACAGATCTCAAGGAGGCATCTTCCATCTCCGAGAAGGCAGGCTACTCTTCTGCATGGAGGTCAGAAACTTTTGAGAATGACCAACCCTGTCAGAGTTTGGATGCTGACAAGTTTGTGAACAACATGATGCTCAGTGCAGGGTCTCTCTCCAATTGTGCATTGAGACGGAGAGTTTCTTCAGAGCCTGGAGCTGTCTCTGACCCAACATGGGGGCTCCACGGATACATGCAAACTAACACAGAGTCATAAAGTTCAAAGGGCCCTTTCGCCCAAACTGGACCATTCCGAACTAAAATGTCCATCCATGCTAACTCAATTTTCCTGCACTTGGCCCATATCCTTCCTAATCTTCTCTATCATATATTTGTCGAAATGTGAAAACATATATTGCAGGAAACACGGAATACTTCACGTTATCAATGTTTAATCTTGAAAATAATGAATTTTGCCCCCATAACGCTCAAGTTTTATTGCAATCACTTTTTATTCTTTTATCGCATTACTGATTAATCACTCATTTCCTTCACACTCTCCTCATGGTTACCTTCACCGCAGGAATTAGTCTGGTGTATCACCTTTATTCTGTCTCATTGTGGCAAGGAGATCATTCCTCATAAAGGAGAGAAAAGCTGTTCACAGCGCCCCAAATACTGTCTCAATATCACTCTACAACTTCAGGAAGGTGTCTTCACACTTATAATTCTATCATTTTGCAATGAAGGACACTATACATTTACTGTGTTGATTATGTACTGCTCCGTATGAATTCAGTCAGTGGCTCATGACCAAGGACATCCACCTCCTTTTCACCAAGAGCACATCCCATCATCTCGCCTTCTCATTAATACAAAATGAGAAGGATAGCATGTTCTGCCAAATCATTTTGTTGCCTTGCAAAACGCTATGCCATGAGAGATGATTGGAGATGCTGAGGAGGTGATGGCCTAGCTGTACTATCTTTCGCATATTAACCCAGGGACACTGGTGATGACCCAGACACTCACCACGGCAAATGTTGGAATTTGCATTCAATAAAATATCAGGAATTGAAAATCCAATGAAACAATGAAACCATTGTGTTTGTCCTACCTGGCACACTAATGCACTTCAGAGAAGGAAATCTACTATCTTCACGCGGTCGGACTTATATGTGAACCCAGACCCACAGCACTGTGCTTAACACACAGTTGTTGTTTGAAATGGCTAAGCCAGCCGCTCACTACAAATTCTCAAAGAAATGAAACGGGACGGACCTCAGCACTGACTACTTACAGCCCACAGACTGCAGTGGGTCAGGAAGGCGGCTCACCAACACCTTCTCAAGGACAATGAGGAAAGGGGATCAAATACTGGCCCAGCATCGCATGACTGAATAAAAGAAGATGATCATGCTCAAGGAAGAGAGACAAAGGAACATAAATCACTTTAAACCTGGACTTTGATGTACAACTTACATGAGAATGAATGTAATTAGTATGAGAAGAGGAGAAAAATAAGATTAGTCTGGATTTTTATTTACATTCCAGCTGATCATCAACAATCCCTCTGTTTCTTTCTCGCTACTTCTCTCTTTCTCTATCTATTCAACTCACTCCTTCTCCCTTTCACAACAGCCATCCCTGTCAACAACATCAAAAACACTATTTCCCAGCTGCATTCAGGTCTGATATATGGTGATTGGACGCGAAATGTCACTTCTATTCTTCTCTTGACCTGAGGCTGCCAAATCTGTTCAATTTCTCTGGCACTTACTCGTTCCTATTGTTTCTGTTCTCGAGCATCATTTTTCCCCTCAACCTTTCATGTTGTCATTGTACAGGATGTCTGCATCAGTGACAGGGCAGCATCTGTGGACGTCACAAAATGTCTTTTCCTGTGAGGCCATTCCTTCAGGTATTGGGTCTGACCTCAGTCTTAATGCAGACCAGGAAATAATGCGAGATTTCTTCACCAAAGTACAACAGTGAAATAGATAAACTTATTGACAAAATGCTGGGGGGATTATATTCGTAAAATTCGCTTTTATTTCCAGTTCCTGTCATTTGAATTTAAGTTCTTTCATCAACTGAGGTAGGATTTGACATAGTGTGTATAGTGCAGTTACCTGGGCCACTGAATTACGTGGCCAGCGACATGACGACTCTGACACCATGTCCCTGTCATGAATTTACTTTACAGACAAGAACAAGATTTTGATGGAAACATTTGTAACGGAAAGAGTGATTAGAAGAGAATTGGAAACATAAAGTCTGACTTTTACCAAGGTATAGATAATGGTTAATTTAGCACCCGCACGGACGTCAAGATGGGGTCTGGCGATACCATGGAGCTGGTTGTGGGTAGCTTTGGTGATGTAGAGAACACCAAGTTATAAATCAATTCGGGGCAAATAGGTACTTCGGGATTGTGAACAGTCTTGTTCTCCAATGTCTGTCTGAACAGGGGTGCAGGCGGTTCTGAAATTTGTGAGTAATGAATGGTTTTGCATTTGAAACTGAAGACAATAGCTTCAATATTTACTGAATATAGTTAATAGAAATAGCACTGAAGTTCACCATGGCTTATGGGATTAATAAATCGATAGAGGTGGGGAGACTTACCGGGTACACCAAGAATAGCGAGCATGGGATAGTAACCAGCCTGAGTAATCAGCAGTACACTTAATATCCGATCTGGTAATATGTGCCAATACCAGGAAAGATACAAAACACCCGAGGATAAACTCCTGTCCATTGCTGTAACATTCCAGTCCATTTTTTCTTAGATTCTGAACCATTGGTGCGATATTCCAGTTAATGCCCTCAGATTCTGATCCATTGTTGAAACATTCCAGTCGACTGTTCTCAGACCCAAGATTCCAATATATCAGAATTTTGAAAGGATCTTTGGGGTTCTTTTGTTTAGACCTAAGAGATAATGCCTCATCCAGAAGCCATTCACGTATTTAAAATGTAGCCTGTACAATCAAGAGGACCTGTCCAGACCCCTAGATGGACAGGTTGGATCAGTTCGGAGGTTAGTTGAGTCAGGGTCACTGGACGCTCTCTGCCTCCTTCTGCCCTTTTGACCTTATAACCTGGAAGTAGTTGTGTCAGTTTTACTCTTGGTGCCAACGGGTTTTGTTTACTGGGATTGTTGCAAGTATTTTGGAACAGCATCCTTAAATCGTGGTAGCCTGTCAGGTTCGGATACTATACGATTCGGGTATTCTATTTTCGGTTCCTGAATTTGGCAAATAAATGTCAATTGTTTAAAACTCGGCAGTCTGTCCAGCTAATTGACTCTGGGAATATCCGATGTACACTAACATTAAAAAAATAGCAAATTTACGGTCCAGGTAACCTGCTTAAAATGTTTTGAGGCGTTGGGTCTGGTCCATAACAGATTAGGGGGACTTTGCGGAATTTAGGCAGCGACTGACAAGTGTTATTGTCTCTTATCTCGTGTGTTGATTTGGTGAGTAAATAGAGCTTCAGATCGCAATGGTTCTTGCAGGAACCAAGCTTGTTTTGGAGGTGGAGATAATGATCTTGGAGGTGTTATAAAATGCACATAAGTCCAAGCCGCAGGAATTAGTAGACAAAGGGAGTTGAAGCTACCGTCTAATGTGAGGAAAGATGACATGATTTCAGCAGGAGCTCAGCATTCCAATTTGCTGGAAACTCCATCAGGATCTGTGGAGATGACTAAACTTCAATCGCAAAAGAAGCAGCTTGAGGCAGAAGCAGAGATGAAGCAGTTTGAGCTACGACTGAAATCAGAAGAGGAAGAAAGATAACGAATAGGTTCAGCAGAGGAAAGAGAATAAAATAATAAATAGCGTCTGCAGGAGAGAAAGAAAAAGAGGGAGCATTTGAGCTTCAGAGATGGACACTTAGAATGGAAAGTCAGCTTAAAAGGATGAGGATGAACGCTGAAGGTAAGCTTAGAGAGGAACAGACTGAAGATGGGCAAACCCATGGTAACCCAAAGCCTAGTGAGAAACGTGTGTCAGTATATTCACAGCTTGCCTAAATTTGATGAGTAGGTAAGTTGCGGAAGAATTTCAGTGGCCAGTGGCCATGTAGGTTTTGTTGACCCAAACAAAACTGTAGGTAGAGCTTGTGAGGTATGCACAACACTATCAGAGGACGGATCTGGGGAGTATGAGGAGAGGAAAATATACACATGAGCAGGTGCCAAAACCCGACAGACAACGTGAGGAATTTAAGGAAAGATCCTGATCGAACCCATATTGAGTTTGAAAGGATCAAAAAAGGTAACTTTGGATAAGAGCTTTAAAAAGAGAGCAAACCTACGAGAGACAATTACTTTGGATGAGTTTAAGCATTCACATCGTGCTCATTTGGAACATCACAGAGTTATAAAGGCAAGACTGTCAGCTGAAGTGGCTGATGATCATAATTAGTGATTATGATTATAAAACTTGTTTTGGCTTCCAGAATCAATTCCAGTCCATGATGTATAGAAGTTGGGGCAAAGAGAAATCCCCACGTAGAAAGGGAGACGTAGATCTTGGTGAAGATCATGATAACTTACCACAGGGCAAAAAGGCAGTACTTGAAGGAGACAAAGAAGATAAAAAGTTCTGGTGTTTTCATTACCACAGATCTTGACACAAAAAATCACTGTTTTGGTGGGTTCAGAAACAAAAAACACAGACGTAGGAAAAGGGATAAGTCTGGGAGTTTTGATGGAGCGGTAACAGAAAGCACAGTGGAAGCGAGAAAGCTGCATCAGAGTGTACAAGCTGACTGCAGGTTTGTTACGGAGGAAGTGTCAGATCTGCTTAGAAAATATAACTGCAAAAGGAAATTTTAGTTATATAGGGCACGTAAAGAGGATGCAATATTAAGAGACACAGGATCCTCTGTGAATAGATAGGGAGATATAATATTTCCAGAAAGGTACTGAGAAAGGGAATTCACCAAGAGACAAAAGGCACAAAATCATGTAAAGTGAGTATAGCGTGTCCAGTAAGGTGTGGGGACATTGTGAGAGGGATATTGGACAAACGCTCAGCTCCAGGAATACAATTTGTCCTGATGGAAAATATATCTAATTCAGTGGGAGGATTACTGTTACTCTGGTTGAACAGCCAGTGGAGACGCAGGCAACTGAATCAATGTAGGAGTATTATCCTTGAAAGTTTCCTGATTGTGGGTAACAAAGTCCCAATGCCATCAGTTGAAACAGAAAATACCAAAAATGGCAAGATAAGGAAACTTAAATGGTATGAAAATATACTTTATTCCCTCATTAAGTTGAGACAAAACAGGAGCAAATAGGTGATCATGTAAATAGTTTTTGCTCAGCTAAACTAATTGAGTCACAGCGGAAAGATAAAAATTTAAAGCAGGTGTATCAAAAAACATATATGTTCGCAACATTGAGTGTATCCCTGAGTGTTATTTTTTTAAAAATGATGCCCAAATGAGGAAATGGACGCTAACATATAGTTAAGGAGATGTGAAAAGGGAAGAGATTCATCAAACCATATTGCCAATGGGATATAGAAAGGAGGTGATGTGAATGGTGCATGAGTTACCACGTAGAAGTCACTTAGGAGTGAGGAAAGAAAACAGACTGAAACAGAGACATTTTATTGGCCTTGACTGCAACAGGATGTAATTGAATTTTGCCAGATCTGTCATACAAGTCAGATAATTGGAAAAACTCAAGCGGGAATAAAACCTGCACCTTTCTTAACTATTCTGACATTTGAGGAACCTTTCACAGGAGTCTTAATTGAATGGCTAGATCCTCAACCACAAACAAAAAAGAGGACACCAGTATTTGTTAACAATAATGGATGCATCGACTAGATTTCCAGAGGTCATCCCAAGATGCAATATCACAGCTAAAAGAATGCAAAGGAGTTTTTTTTTGAAATAGATACGGACTACCAATCGAGATAAAATGAGGTCAAGGTTCAAACTTCACATCTAATTTATGCACTATAATATCTTTGGAATATAAACAATTCAAATCGACTGCATACCATCCAAAATTGCAGGGAGCGCAAGAAAGGTGACATTAAACATTAAAGACCATGTTGACGGCTTATGATCAGGACTATCCAGAGGATTACGTTCAGCGAATTCCATTTGCACTTTTTGTGATCAGGGATGCACCAAATTAACAGAGCAAATTCATTCCATTAGAATTATTTTTGGGGGCATTAAGTGAGAGGACAGTTAATATTGATTAAGGAGAAGATAGTAAATCAGAGTTCAAAGCCCACACATTTGGACGAGGTCATAAAATTTAAGGAACGATTAATAGCGCTGGGGAGTTGGCTGGACAGCATTTAAATGTATTGCAACATGCAATAAAACAGGAAGCGGGCAGGATATTAAAAAATTGCAATTTTGCGATCGGGGATAAGATATTACTGTTCAAAGTTTGGGAGAAGATTTGTAGCTCGTGTGCTCATTGTTGTGGTTCTGTTCACTGAGCTGGGAGTTTGTGTTGCAGACGTTTGTCCCCTGTCTGGGTGACATCCTCAGTGCTTGGGAGCCTCCTGTGTAGCGCTACTGTGATGATTCCTCTGGCATTTATAGGGTCTTGTCTCTGCCGCTTCCAGTTGTCAGTTCTTGCTGTCCGCTGCAGTAGCCGGTATATTGGGTCCAGGCTGATGTGTTTGTTGATAGAATCAGTGGATGAGTGCCATGCCTCTAGGAATTCCCTGGCTGTTCTCTTTTTGGCTTGCCCTATAATAGTAGTGTTGGCCCAGTCGGTTTCATGTTGCTTGTCATCTGCATGCTTGGCTACTCAGGATAGCTGGTCGTGTCGTTTCGTGGGTAGTTGGTGTTCATGAATGCGGGTCGTTAGCCGTCTTCCTGTTTGTCCTATGTAGTGTTTTGTGCAGTCCTTTGCATGTGATATTGTACACTACATTGGTTTTGCTCATGCTGAAAATCGGGTCCTTTGTTCTGGTGAGTTGTTATCTGAGAGTGGCTGTTGGTTTGTTTGCTGTTATGAGTCCTAGTGGTCGCAGCAGTCTGGCTGTCTGTTCGTAAATGCTCCTGATGTATGGTAGTGTGGCTAGTCCTTTGGGTTGTGGCATGTCCTCCTTCCGTTGTCTTTCCCTTAGGCATCTGTTGATGAAATTGCGCGGGTATCCGTTTTTGTTGAATACCTTGTAGGGGTGTTCTTCTTCCTCTTTTTGCAGTTCTGGTGTGCTGCAGTGTGTTGTGGCCCTTTTGAATAGTGTCATGATGCAACTTCGTGTGTGTGTGTTGGGGTGGTTGCTTTCTTAGTTCAGGACTTCGTCTGTGTGTGTGGCTTTGCTGTATACCTTCGTGCTGAATTCTCCGTTCGGTGTTCTCTGTGCCATCACGTCTAGGAATGAGAGCTGGTTGTCCTTTTCTTCCTCTCTCGTGAATCGGATTTCTGTGAGTGTGGCGTTGATGATCCGATGTGTGTTCTCTATTTCTGTGTTTTCAATGATTACAAAGGTGTCGTCCACATATCTGATCCAGAGTTTGGGTTGTGTTTGCGGTAAGACTGTTTGTTCTAACCTTTGCATTACTGCTTCTGCTATTAGTCCAGAGATCGGTGAGCCCATGGGTGTTCGGTTGATTGGTTCGTATATCTGGTTGTTGAATGTGAAGTGTGTTTTGAGGCACAGGTCCAGTAGTTTAAGTATGCCGTCTTTGTTAATAGATTCAACGTCCTGTTGTCTGTTCTGTATGTCCAGTAGGTTGGATATTGCTTCTCTGGCGAGGGTTTTGTCGATAGAGGTGAACAGTGCCGTTACATCGAATGAGACCATGGTTTCTTCCTTGTCTATATGTATATTTCTGATGATGTCCAAGAATTCTCGTGTTGATTGTATAGACTGTCTGGATCCGCTGATCAGGTGTTTCAGTTTCTGCTGTAGTTCTTTAAAGCCCGAACAGATAATGCCTCGGAAAGAGGGCTTTCAAGCCTTTAAAAAAACTGGTCCATTTAAGGGATGTGGCCAGCTCTCCAGCTGTACAGGTCAGTTCAGTTAGAGGGTTAGTTGAGTCAGGTTCAGTGCTGAAACTGGACGCTCTCCCCCTCATTCAGCCCACTGACTTTGTAACCTATAAGTTTTTTTGTGTGATGTTTACTCCTTGTGCACAGGGGTTTGTTTATTAGGATTGTTGCAAGTAATTTGGATCATCATCATTAATTGGATGTATCCTGTCAGTTTTGGATAGGATGAATTATTCAGGTATGGTATTTTCGGTTTGTTGTGTTTCATTCCTTATGTTTGCAATTACATTCTGTTTGTTTAAAAGTCGGCAGTCAGACCAACTAATTCCCTCTGTGAATATCCACTATACACTTACCTTCAACAAATGGCAACATTACGAACTGGGCTATGTGCTTAAGAATGTTGTGACAGGTCGGACCTGTTCTATAACAATGTATAATAATCTTGTTTATTAAAAGTCATGAATTAACGAGTAGGGATAGAATGAATATGATGATGGCTATAAGAAGAGAGGGTTGCAGCCAGTGGCTGAGGTGACATGAGGGAAGTGCTGCAATATCTCCCAGTCACTAGTATTCAGTCATCACTGTTTCTGACAAATCGAATGAAATGCAATGCAGATCAAGATAACAGATGACCCCTGGTATATGGAATGTTGAACAACAATGTGAATGGAATAGGATAATTTTAACTGTGAAGTACATAGTTATATTTTATATATCAGCTGTTTAATCACAGGTTATGCAGCTTGTTAAGATTGTTTATATCAGGACGGGATATTCAGAAATAAAAACAGACACAGATAACAAAATGTATTTCGTTCTCGAGAGTTACACCAGAATAAGAGTGAGAATATAGCTCATACCGAGCTGGTACAGAGATGATGGGCTGCATGACAACCACCTTCATTGTACTTATTCAGAGAAATATATTGAAAATGTTCAGAGACTGAGGAGAGAAGTTTAATCATAAAACGCACAGACAATATCATAATTAATAAACTATTCCTATTTTTTCATCAGGTGTAGCTGTCTCTAAAAGGCTGTTTAAAACAAAATCACTTCGATGAGTTCCGCGCATTTATTTTCAGAACTTAAAGAAAAAACAGACTCCAGTGTAATACATACGTCACTGGCTGAAGTGATAGCAACAGGAATGGAGCATATTGTCCAAATATAACCGGGGTCAACATCCAGACTAATCAAGAAAATTAAAATATTAGAGATAGTGGAAATCTTAAATGCAACTGCAAAATGATGGAGAAATGCAATAGATGATGCAGAAACAGAGTTAACATATCGAGTCTTACATGAACCTACTCTGAACAAGTGATGTTCGACTCAACAAAAGTTAATTCCATTTTTCTCTGTTCCGATTCTGCCAGAAATGTGCGGGTTCTCTCCAGCACTTTCAATTGGTGCAATGACAGGAGACAGAGAGTAATGGTGGGTGGTTGCTTTTCAGACTGAAGGCTTGCGCCCAGCAGTGTTCCACGGAGCTTGGTTCTGGGTTTTCATTGTTTGTCATTTATGTAAATTATTTGCGTGAGAATATCGAAGGCATGGTTCATAAGTTTGCGGATGACACCAAAACTGGTGGCTTCGTGGACAGTGAAGAAGGTTTTATAAGAATACAAAAGGATCTTGTGCAAATGGGTGAAGACATTGGCAAATAGCAGATAGAGTTCCAGCTGGATGAATGTGAGGTGCAGGCAATAGTGTGTTTGTTGCTGTCTAGTGAACCAGGAATGGGATGATTTTATTCCCCATCTTATTGCTTCAAAACATCGATATCCTTCATGATCTTTGAGAGGCCTTACCGTCCCTGTGGTTACCCTCTTGCTGTTAATGTAGTTGCACAATTATCCTTAATCTTATCTGCCCATGCCATCTCATATCTCCTTTTGCTTTCGTGATTTCTCTCGAAATAATGCCCCACACTCTTTATGTTGACTCATAGATGAAATTGAATAAAATTGTCTTTATCAAAAGTAAGGTTTTCTTTTGTTCTTGAATAAAAGCTCAATAACTGTAGTTGTCCATTGTTACTTCATCTTACCAGCATTACCCTTCACTCCAACAGGGACATAATGACTCTCAATTCCCGCGTCACTCTGTTGAATGCTTCCCACTTCTCAGACATCGTTTTACCTGCTAACAGTCTCTTCCCATCAAACTTGGTAAGTCCTTGCCCCACGCCATTAAAATTTATGATACTCCAATTAGGACAAATATTAAT